>NC_070591.1:21029044-22229044 GCF_027409825.1 Scomber japonicus | reverse complement strand
TTGAGTGAAATACTCAGACCAAAGATGACATTTTTATGACTGTACTATTACATGAAATGGAAAACTGGAGATGTCATTTACATTACTTCGGACATGTTTTCCTGTAATTCAGCCTGACATATTTGATATCTTTGGAGACTCTGGCTTCTCCGCTTCAATTTAAAATAAAGTTCTGTTGTTTTGAATAGTATTATTCCACACAACATATCGGACCCATCAAGCAGTCTCTACGGTGTAAGAGGCAAGTTTCTACATACCTACTAGCACGCCCTGTTTAAACTGCAGCTGTGAAACCACATAACAATTACTTTTAAGAGATGACCAGCTGGAGTAGGTGGGATGGGTGAGCAACATCTCTTCAAATCTCTTATCCCCTCTCTTCCTATCTCTCTCTCTCTCTCTATCAGCCTTCATGTCTTCCTTCCACTGTCCTCCCACAGCTGACTTGGGCATCAGTGCAGAGGTAAGCAGCCTCCCTTGGCTAGAGGTGACCCCCAGGACCCTATTAACATCACACACAATCTGAGAGGCCAAAACCCACTCCCTAAATGAACTCTCCTCTCCCCCTCAGTCACCACCGTTCCCAATACCCACTGCTAGGTGAATTAGATTGCAGGCTTTTTAATATGGCTCTTAATGGTTTATAAAGTGCATGTAATGATTCCTCCTTTCCTCTCTCTCTCATGGTGCTTTTTATGGCCCTTCGGCTTTCCAAGGGAGTGGGTGGGATTTAATATGTGGTGGAGGAGGCAGAATGAAGAGGTGAAGCCAGACCTGCACGGCATTCTGTGTGCCCTTAACACTTCCCCTGGCTACAGGGAAGGGAGTGTTGAAAATATTGCTGGACACTGATACTATCTGGCTGTAGCATATAACGGCTGGGACATGACAATACTGCATGATGAAATGGTCACAAGAGAAGTGCAAATAATGAGGAGTCTGTGTTTGGTGGAAGGCAGAGAGCGTGATGAGAGGTGCGATTTGTGGGAGAGGCCACACCTTAGGGATAGACAAAAATATGTACGTCCCAACTAGGTGCAGGACGGAAACAAAATATGAAAAAGGACAGAGTAGCACAGTCAAAATATCACCCCTGTGTAAATATTAATGTATTTCTGTTCCCTGGTAGTGCAGTCAAGACATTACACCGTTATGTTCCACAGTGGAAGTCTGAATAAAGTCATCCAGTGGCACAAACTCATCTTTCTCTGTGTATCCTCTCCTCAGCGATGTTACCCGAACCCTCTGTTGTACTGAGATGGAACAGTGAGACTCTGGCTTTACTGGGGGTTTTTTTCTCTCACATTTTCTTTGCGGTTCAATATTTTTCTGTTGCAGCATTTGAAAGGTCAGTGTGTACTGTTGGTATTGCTGTAGAGGAAGGATGACATATGCACCTAAAACTCATGAGCCTTACGATAAGAAACATAAAAAACAGCAATGCCAAATCACAGACAACCCATTCACGTACTCTGTGGGCAGAGTATAGGTTATAATAGCTTCATTTAAATTAATAAAAACCTTTCACGCTTGTATTAAAAAAGACATCTCTTTCTAATTGATAATTTCATCCCAACACTTTCCTTCGCCAGCCGGCGTTATGCCTCCAAACTATCTAGAGACTGGTAAATTAGAGCAATGTGGGAGGTTTTCAATTCCTAATGCAACACAATATGAACAGTGGCCAGCATAAACCCGGTGCCTTACTTGATGGTTCGTTGGCACTAAGTGAAATTCCAATTAACTGACCCACCACATGTCTGCAGGGAGTGTTTGTCCGAGTGTGTTGTGAAAATGCAATTACATTTTCCATCTTGTGCTTTAACGTTATTTGTGTAGTGGCCGGCAGCAGCAACTTGTAGTGGGTCCACATGTTGTAAAGGTGGTTTTGTAAAGCTTTACCTTTCACTTCTCCACTTTCCCACTGTAGAGGTGTAAAATGTGGCTCATTATGTGTTTCCAATGGTCCACTGAATTGCAGAACTGAGGGAGCAAAAGAGAGGAATCATTTACATTGTGTGCAGTGAAGCCCTTAAGGTAGCAAGGCTCAGCTAGACTCCCTCTTACGCAGTCATTGTCATAGCGAGGTGCAATGTTAACAATAACTTCTATCCACCTAAGAGTCTCTCAGGAAGTGAGGCGCCATGGGTAGTGAAAAAAATACCTGCCACCATACTCTTCTCTATCCAACTGAGAACAGGTGGAGAAGCAATGCCCTGTAACTGCCCCATGCTGTGCTTTAAAGAACTGTTCAAACAATTTAGTTTGTCAAAGAGGAACTCCTGCCCTACTTTCCCCATCTTTCTGTGAATCTTCAGCTATTCCCTCTGCTGCCTCCAGACCTTTACTGAGATGAGAACAGCTCCAGACAGAAATTTGTCTATATAAATAAATACCTCTGTGTTTTAAATACCCTGTAGGATGCCTGATTAGTTGGGGGGAAAAAAAGAAGTAGCATTATTTGAATCTAAGCCTCATTTACTGGTACAACCTCTGCTGGTGTGCCAAAAAATTGGGCAGAAATCAAAAATAGGAGAAATGGGAAATGAGAGGGATGGGGCAATGGCAAAAAGGGGATGTGGTTTCCCAAATACAGACAGAGTGGGAAAATAAAGATATAAACACACACAAGTACACACAGAAACGTAAAGAGATAAGAAATGGTGGAAGGAAATGTTTATCCATGGTCCCTGTCTTGGAAGGCAAAAACAGAACATTGATTCTGCAAAATCCACAAATGAAAAATCCATGGGGGTGAGGACCTTTTCGGCCCTGCGGCAGAGAAAGGGCACCGCCAGTCAGGCTCTCGTATTGCAACTGACACCAAGTCTAGGCCTCTCGCTGGGTGGCAGTGGGCAGTGCTGGATCAGCTGGACAGGGGCCAAAACCAACCTAACCAGCAGGTAGCTCACTGGTAACGGCATAGACAGAGAGAACATTTAGTTTTAGGCTTAGCAAAGAAATAAGACAGAGCTTCTTTACGTTGAAATGTAACCAGTGATTACACGATCTGCTCACAAAGAAACTTCAAGTCCGCTATTTTCTATTTCCTTTTCTTGTTATATTTTTGTTTGCATTAATCCCCAGTTTTCAGACCCTTATGCCACCCCATCCCTTAAACTGAATCAAACCTGGTCACACTGTACCTGTAGAGAGCAGATAAAGAAACAGAGACCCTGAATCTCTGTTCCATTTGAACTCCCCCTGTTAAACCAGGGGTTTAACAGATTCGGGCTGGGGGAGGGAGATACTTTTTTTCTCATTACCACCCTCTGTCAGTACATGAACACACCACAGAAGCATTAATCTGCACATCTGATATACTAATCTCTCTTCCTCCCCCCCTACTCCTTTTAGATGGCTGCCACACCTAAATGCAGAGAGGGAAGGCAAAAGGAAGTCATTAAAGCATGCCCTGCAGGAGCCTGCCTGGGCCTTGGCAGGACGAGATGGGACAGCAGCAGCACTTTGGGTGTGTGTGCACTGGGGGAAGAGACCGGGGTCTCCAGGGAGAGGTAGATCGGTTTAGTCACTGGCTCTACATGGTTACCCCTGGGGTAGTCCCGGTCTCCAGCAGACAGGATAGCAATCAGACATGCAGGGTGTGGTGCAGGAAAATATTGTAATGCCAGTGGTGGTGGTATTTGTGTGTATGTACGTGCGTGTGTGCGTGTGTGCGTGTGTGTGTGTGTGTGTGTGTGTGTGTGTGTGTGTGTGTGTGTGTGTGTATGCATGTGGATTTGGGAGATTAAAGGAGACAGTCGTCGCTTTGCTTAGACCTGCTCACCTGCCACAATCTGTCAGTAACCAAAGCTGCTCAGTGAGGTGTACTGCACCTGTCATCAGAGTGAGTGTTTGTCACAGCGTGCACATATTTTGTGTGTGCTCGTCTTGCTCTGTCTGTCATTTTTACTGCATTTGTATTGATGTATACATATATTGATATGTATATATTTAATATATAAATATATATCCCAGTCCTCACAATCACAATGCTCCATTGGGGTGCTGATTTTACGCATTACTACAGAATAAAGAATAATGTATAAGTGTGAATTCTGGCATTTCCATTTCAGTTGAAGTTGTGTTTTGTGGCACTTCAAAACCTACAGATTAACGTACTTTTGAAAAACATGTTCCGGCTTGTTGTTTGTGTATGTTTGTGTTTGTGTACACACATGCACAGAGAGAGAAAGAGAGAGAGATTCACATTTATGTGGTAGAGAGAACAATTGATGTTATTGTGTGCAGCATTCTTTCCACTCAACTTCAAAACCAGCAGATTAACGTAATTCAAAATATATAAATATATCTATCTTTGGTGCTACAGTGAGATATCGAGAGGAGAAAAGGAAGGGAAAATAGACAGCGAAAGACAGACAGCATTTCTCTGCCTGAAGCACCTTAACTGATCATATATGTCTCCTATCAAAAGCTATGAGCTGTTTAATAGTTTGAATATAACCTCTCCATTTGTCACAGGCAATAATCACATTGTAACTCAGCTTTAATGGCGAGGTGCAAAACCATAATGTGAAATGATACTGATTGCTGTGTGTGCATGCATGCATGGGTGGGTGGATTTCTGTGAGACAAGGATCTCTGAACATCTCTTATTAAAGTTGGATATTATGACAACTCAGTCCAAAACTGTGTTTTGACACATATTATCTCATCTTTAAAGGTCTTTTGTGTTTTTAGCTTTTTTTTTCCGGGAACAAATCTACTGTTTCTGACAATATTAATCTAGGGAGGTTCAAAATTGCAGTCATGAAGACAAAAGGGGGAAAAATGTTCAGATGAAAGCAACGCAATACATTCTAATGAGCTAACAGGAGATGAGGGTTGCATTTATATGCCCACTGCATTCACATCCAAACCTCATAACTGAATTTGTTGTAAATAAATATGAGCAATCAGCTAAGAACGGCAATAAAGGGCCCATAAAGAGCTGCAAACAGTGAGGTGGGAGGAAATTGCATTTCTGCACGCAGACACAGACTGACTGACTGACTGACTGACTGACTGACTGACTGACAGACACAGAGAGAGAGGAAGGTAGATAAAGACTCAAAGGGGAGAGCTACATTCTTTTTCTTTGACCTCCATATCTAAAGACTGGGTGGAAGGTCACGAAAAAATGAAAAAGGTCGTGGTATTTAGACCATTTGAGCACAACCATGGCAACAAAGAAGTAACAACAGGCAGCAGTACTGGTCCTGGAAACACTGAAAAAGGGAGTCAAAGAGAGGTTAAAAAGAAGTGCTGTATCCTCGGCTCCCTCAGCCCTGCGGCATGGGGTCACCTCAGAGACTGGAGACTGAATTACCCCAGCAGCTCTGGCCGCTCCCAGGATCAGGCGGACAAGGGGAGAGGACGAGTGAAGTTAATGAAGGGAAGAGACAGTTCAGGTCTCCCGAGGGCCTCTAGGCACCTGTCTTGGCAAACTCCCACTACCCAGTCTGCTCTGATTGGCTAATTATCAGCATGGATTTAGCCTTGAGTCAAATCACTGATTGATTGGACTGTTTTAAAACTGTCTTTGGTCTCTTGCTGTCTTTCTATCTCATTCTCTGCGGAAACTCTTAGTTGTTGGAGTCCTGCTGTGGGGACTCACACAGCACGGTAGCAGTAGGTGACCGGTCCTTCTGCACAGTGTTGACACACAGCCTCAACTGTGGTGATTTCATCTCTCAGCGGACACATAATTAATTTGTTAAGTGTTCAAAAGAAATTATTCGTATCTACAGATAATTGCTAATTACAGCCTAATAACTGACAGAACATTTTTCAAATGGGAGCCAGGGAAGAAAGGCTGTGGTCTCCGTCATATTGGGTCAACATAATTTCAGTAATAGATGATATTTGCCATTACCATAGAGGCCATGGAGGTGTGATTAAATAAGTGTTGCTATGTTTGCATATATTCATTCATCAGCAATTAAGTGGCTCCTGTTCCAGTAGGAATCTCTGGCCTGGTTCATTAGAGTTTACATTAAAAGCCAAAGGATATTAATGCCGTACAGCTTATGACTGTTAGCATTAGTCACAACTGTTGTTTCTCTGTAAAATCTTTTTCTTTAGCACAGATCCAAGGGAACTTGTAATAGCTTACTCAGACATGGCTCACAGCATTTTTCTTCGTTCTTACAATAAAAGCAATTAATTCCGCCAGCATAAGCCAAAGTTTATATTATAGCAGTCTAGAAAAAGTGCAAAATAGAATTTAAATTTGGTTTTGCTGGATGTTTTCCTCACATTTATGAGTATTCAAATACATTACTATGTGTGAGGGTTTCTGACAAACTTTCCCTTTGTGTCCTTATCTGCCTCTAGTTCAAACTGTGTGCCTCAGACGTCGTGTTTCTCTCCTGAAAGAACAAGAGATGAAGAAGCAGTAAAAAACAGGCTGAGCACATGTTGCTTGTAAAAGTATGCAAGCAGGTACGTCTCTCTATTTTTCCTCGTGTCACATTAGTCAGACAGACCATTCTCTACTCTGAAAACAAACACAAGAGGTGCCGGAGCTGTACGTAACTCATAGTGGGATGGGAATATTTTGGCTGTGCATAACCACAGCTGAGAGCTTTACTGGAACACTAGAATCCTGAATATCAACCTACATTGGTGAGGAGATGTAGAGTGCAGATTTAGCTCCATGGTTACGGTCCACAAAACTGTTCAGGATGTCTCCCTCTTTTTTGATGCAGTGCATCCTGGGACAGGACATCTATAGCAGTCCTGGGAAGCCCCGGGGGAGGCTGAGGGATTAGCACTGGCCTATCTCTTTAGAGCTGGGAATTAATTAAGTAATTATGAAAGCCAGGCAGGGGGATGAAATATGCATGAGCCCTGATTGGGACGTTTGTGATTGTGTAATCTAATTTCAACCGGCGGCTCGTCCCTGTCAACCAGGTACAACACCATACGTACGCTCGCACACACACACACACACACACACAAACACAAACACACACACGCGCACACATGCTTTCAGGGAACAGAAAACATAACCAAAGATCACATTCACTGTTAGCAGAATGAGCATTCTGAGTATCTCATTGTGTTAATTAAAATGAGGTAATCAGTGTGGATTAATCACCATAGTAATGAGGATTGAACAGCAGATTATGTCTTCTTACCTAATCCATATAATTGTATTTGTATAAGCATGAGATTAATATGCTAGCATCCAATTAATGATGAAATGATTGATTAAGCACGTTTTTCACTTTGGGATTCTTTTGCAGTGTGAAAAGTAGATTTTTGCTTTTCTGTTGTTGTAAATGTTTTGGATTCCACAGGGTTTTCTGTTTCTCTCTCTGTTCTGTTACTCTCTTTCTCTTTATTGATGGACTCAAAGGTCTGTGTGTGCAGCAAAGAGCTCACTCCCTGTTCATCTGAAAAATACTTACTGTGGAAGACTCAAACAGAGTCGATACCAAACAAGAGATCAGTAGCCACAGGATAAACCACAAGAACAAAAGTGTCGCATTCTTTATACATGAGTGCAGTATAGCTGTGTAATATAGGTCTTAAGTGTAACCACAAGCGTACACATGATGTTAACACACACGCGCACACAAGGCACAGCAGGGCTCCCATTTCCTCTCAATCACCTGCAAGTGTATCGACCCAGGTGCATCCTCCTTCCTTTCATTTATTTTGCTTTTTTCATGTATTGATTCGTACATCGGTGTATTTGAAAAAAGCTGCATCACATAGTGCTAGAATATCATGTTCTAGGTTTGACCATTTGTGTCCTTTTACATCCTTCCTATGTTCTGCCTGTCTCTAACAGCATCAGCATTCAGTGTAACAATGCAGCTTTATAATATACTTTAATTAGGAGAAGGGGAGACTATTCATAGAAATGAGAGGAAAACTATAAAAAAAAAAAAAAGTGGGCTTTTTATGTTTCACTATATGCTCTAGTTCACCGGAGCACTGCAGTGGGAACCTCCAGTATTTAAACTGGTCCCCAGTGTTTGAACTCTGCTCAGAAAGCAGAACATAAAGCAGAGAGATGAGAGGATAGATACAGAGAGGGGAGCAGAGATGAAAGACGGCGGTGCGCCCTCCAAAGGGAACGTGGGAGCCCAGGAGCACGCTTACTCACAGTGATAGTTGTATGATTGTTCCTTTGTCTCCGTTAGTCGCAGAAGCATCTGCTTTAAAATGGGAACACAGAAGATGTGGCAGAAGAAGGACTGACGTTCAGATTTTTCACGTTGGCATCCTTGTGACTCTTTACTTCACATGTGATCACTTTCTATAGGAACTGTTGAACTTTGAGATGTGAGATTGCGCTACAAATGAGGTCAGAAAGAGTTTTTTTTTGGTCGAACTAATGTCAACCGTCATGTCATTCCTCAAGTAACAATTATATAGAAGCTGAGAGGAGCAGGTGTGTCTCCAGCATCAGATGCCCACCTTTTCAACCCCGGTCTGTACCATATAAGCCGCTGCGATACATGCTCATTAACTGATCTCAGGTTTTGACCTACCTTAGAGTTTAGTGTACCCTGTTTTTCTTGTCTCTCTCCTATTTTCTTTATATAAATCTGTCCTTTCTTTAAGATTCTCTCCACAAGAGGTGATTCATACTTAATGCTTTTATTATATCTATTTGTCAACAAAATCCTGCATGTGGTCTATGCCTTTTGTTTATGCGCCTGCTTTGCTACTCCTTTGATGTCATTTACATCAGCTAAAGGAAATGCATGACTGGTGATATTACTAAATAGATTCCATGTTTTCGTCTGGCTGTTTACAACATAGGACTGTTCATCACAACAATATGACCTTATTCCAATGCTGCATAATCTCTCCCTTCCTGATTTGAGGCTTGTGTGGATTCAAGCTCAACTGACTGCTTTGCATGGATTTGACTGGCAACCATAAAAGGATTTGCATCTCTTGAAAAGAAAAAGCACCACAACTGCCAGAGCACAAAGGTCAAAGAAAAAGACTCATACATGGAAACAAGATAAACTCCAGATAGTCCCTCTTGCCTCTGCTTACTCTAACAACCAGCCAATACATTGATTATTCCCATTTTCAGATGTCTAATGCAATTTGTGGAAAGGCCACTGTGCTCAGAGTGCAATATATTTAATTCATCTAATGACGGACATGACATGTATCATCATTATTGAGTGCAATCACACTCATCTCGGAAGATGTTAAAGTCATTTAGTGTGAGAAAAAAAAGTGCCATGATTTCCCTTCTGCCTATTTGTCATCCCTTTCCATCCTCATTCCCCCTGCCTCCCTCCCCTTCTCTCCCTCCCTGCCATAGTTGGCTCCCACCTCCAGAAATGAGGTGATATTGGTGTGATGGGAGACCATGTCCAGGCAAACAAAGCGCGCCCACACCTGAGCTTTTTATAGGCTAATAAGATGACCGCTGGCTGTCTGCACTGCGAGGTCAGCCCCTGTGTTATCCATCCTCTGTCTGCTGAAATCCACCCATTATGATCAACTTGATTGGCTGTCTAGTCAGACAGCTAATAATAGTGTTCATTCAGCTTGCGTGAGAAATGTGGAAAATTGTCACTCGACTCTATTGACTTTTTTCTATCATTATGCCTGGAAAGGTAAATTGTACTAATATTAAATCCTTTTGATGGACAGATATTGTGCTGCAAACTATGATATAAAACCCTGCTGTTCTGTATTGCATTGTGGGATGCCACTGATTCTTATCCAGGCTAGAACAGTACACTTGTGGTAAATCAAACACTTCGTCATGCATTTGATACATAACAATTCAACGCTATGATGGCTCCTGTTTGTGTTACCATATTTTGCAATTGTTTCAGAAGTGTGAAGCTTTGTTTTGTTGTGTGTAGTTGCTTAGAAACCGCTCAGATGTGTCAATTGTGTCATTCCAAACCCACAAAGATTGCCTTATAAATGTGGATGTTATTGGTGTACACTTTCTCAGGCAGTGCCTCCTTCTGCTATATTGGAAACGTATTAAATCGTGACACCAGCGTGACACATCACATCAAACCGTGAATTTTGTAAATAATCACACTCTTAAAGAATGGCCAATCCTCGTATAGCATGGTTGACTATATCCTGCTCTGTCTCAATAACAATAATCTGCTTGTGCAATTGTGTTAAAGCACAAATTCCACACATATCACGCCAAGACAATTACTCTGTTTTCAGGGGGACGTTTTGCCTCAGTCTCCACCCATTCTCGATGGCAGCTAGAAATGCAGTGGTGGCAACTCTTGAGTATTATTTTCATCCAGAGCTGTCAGCGTTTCCAACCAGATCAAGGCTGTGATTAATAAAATGGGCCTCCTGGTCCCCTCCAGCCTATTCTCACCTTCTCCCTACACTGTCTTTGCAACACATGCTTGTCTCACAGTGTCTGCCCCTTTGTCAACTTTTCTCCTTATTCTCATTCTCTCCTTCTGGATAGCGCTGTTGCTCTCTTTCAGCATTCCCACCTGCGTGAAATAGAGAATTTCTTCCTTTTCGACTTTTTGTCTCTCGCCACCTCTCTGAGGCTCATGGTAAATGATGCATGGTAGACTCACAGCCGCTGAGCAATCATTAGTGAGGTGGCACAGGTGAACAGGAGCGATGGATGATGAAGAGAGGGAGGGAAGGTGGGAGTAACAGAGGGAAGCAAAAGGCATGTTTCCACCCTGAGGCGTTTCCCTATATCGTCACAAAACTAGAAGTTGTTTGTGTAAAACGCTAGTCACTGGCATTCCTTATGCCACTGGTCATTAATCTAGATGCATAAACACACACTCATACACACACACACACACACACACACACACACATACAGATACAGATATGAAGCCACAATGTTGCTCTAATACATGAAACCCTGACTTACAGTGTCCTAAAGCCCTGTACAGCCGTAAAAAGAAGTCCAGGCTGGACTAGCATAGTGAATGTGCTGAGCAGCCAATATTACGAAGTGTACATAATGCATCCCTTATGAAATATAATAAGTCAACAATGCCCTGACGCCCCTCATCATAAACAAAATTTGGGTTTATAGTTCATATCAGGGCTAATAAACTGAGACATTACCTGACAAAGGCCCACAGTGGATTGAACAATCCCACAAGTGAAGCTTGGGCAGGATGTTTCTCTTTTTCTTCACAATCAATCAACTAAATGTATTCAGTTTGATAGACAATGACAGAAACATTGTGGTTTATAATAGCTGATGATTTGATCATCAGCATCATAACTGCCAGACTCTCTGATTCCAATAGATGTAATGTTTAATTAATGTTCACACCCACTCTTCACTGCAGTTATCTGTCTCACCACCTCACAATACATGTACCCCCTGTTTCTAACTAGCAATAAACACTAACAGTATTTCAAACACCTTTTTCCCCTTTTGCGTATCTGAGTAAGAGAGCTATAATGACCCATAATGTAATGTGTAAAATAACACACACACACACTGCATCTCATCTGTCGCTGGTGAGATGCAGCTGAGTTTCTTGTCTTAATGATCCATGCTTCTCAACATGCATCAATCAGTTTCTACTGTTGTGGGAGGCTGTGCACAATAGAGTTATGTCCCTTATCTTAACAGAGAGCTGAAATGAAACAGTCTCCTTGGGGACTGGCTTCTCTTTCTATACAAGTATTCAGCACAAATGACCATCATGTTGCTCCTCATTCCTCCTGTTTACTAATGAGGCCCGTGTACGGTTGAGAGGAGAGCTCAATCTGATCATGGCCATTAGAGAATAAGTTGAGCATTAAGCTTCCTATCTTTCCAGAATATCAACAAATACAATTTGGGCATGAAGGTAAATCCAGCAAAGTAATCATATCGACTTCAATATGATATTTCTTGCTGATGATTTCTCTACTTAGAAATATACTTTTATGGATTGACATGAAGATGACAGAATCTGTCCACATTTAAATCAGCTCTTACTTTTCCCAACTTTAATAAAAGGTTAAAAAAAAAAGACAGAAAAAAGTTTTGATTTCATCAGGCAGTAAGAGAACTATGTATGAAACTCACTCTGATTTGTTTGTCAAGGGATCCATAAAGTACACTCAGATGTATTAAAAGCAGCTTGTGGACAGATTCTCTCATTTTCCACATTGTCCTCTCACCTTTAATTTTATCAACGTTTCCCCCCCAGAAGCAGAGGGACAGCAGAGTTTCTAGGGCAACAATCAGTGTAATTGTCCTAAGTCTGACATATGCAATCTGCTAAAAGCCCTGAAGCCCAAAGGCCCAGGTGTACACAGGGATTACAACGGTGGAGGACAGGTGAAGTCAATGCTCACTGACAGGGACGCACACAAACAGACACGCGCACGCTGTCTTGCTCTCTCAAACACACACATACCCATACACACACAAATGTTTAACATACAGAAAACATGAACAGACATAGACATATGCAGTGTCATTGTGTACAGCTGCTGAAATGTTTAGTTTTTGTCTAACAGCTGAACAAACCTGACAAAAAAACAAACATATTTCCTAAATAGTTTTCATTGGGAGCTAATTTTTGGCAGAGTAGTGCCAGTCAAATCTTGTCACATGGAGGTCTGCTGATGATCCAGAGAAGCAGCTGAATATGTTTTCAAATCCTTAACTTAAGAAATAATGTTTCTAAAACATAAAATACAAAAATCCTACTTTTGAAATCCTACTCACATAAAAGCACAGAGGTAATATCAGTGAACTTAAAATATCAAAAGTAAAAGTTCTCATTATTCACATTATTCTTGTTCTATTTGTATATATTTTTTATAATACTGCATTATTATTATTAATGCATGAACATGATAAAAAGCATTTTCATGTTGCAGCTAATATGAACAATTTACATACTGCTACATACTTTCACTTAACTTTTTGGCTTTACAAAGAGGACATTGAGAGAGAAAGAGGGAGATGACATAAAACAAAAAAAGGAAGAAAAGGAGGACATTGCTTTGTTATGTGAACTGTGTGCACCATATTTTATAATATGTGTTATATGTGAAGCACCCACAGTTGTCATATGAATGCAGTGGAGTAAAAAATACTTTATTTCTGTTCTGAAATTTAGTGAACAATAAGTGCTATAAAATGGAAATAATTAGGTAAAGTAAGTCAAAATTATTTTTAAACACATTTGAGTAAATACATGCTTTTTTCTTGAGGCAGCATCGTTGTAGAAGCTGACTTTCAATTATAATTTTTCAATGCTTTGAGCTACACAAAGGAACATTCCTTCACCTTCATTACATTGTGGTGGAGGGAGATATTTGAAAAGCTCATGAAACCGAGTTCACGTCCTGAATCTTATACACATCCAAATAAAGTCTGATTATCTGTATTTTCATATTTCCATGGATGATGTTTTCTTGGACCACGGATAAAGCCTGCAGATTGGCTGCTTTATTTTGCCTTATTCACTGCAACCAAAATCTATTAAACAAGTTCTCCTCTGGCCTGCAAGAAATAATTAGTCTACTGGATAGGTCAACTTAATCATTCCTGAAAATAATATTCAATTATCTCCACAGCAACTTCTAGAGCATGCCTCCTATTTTTAGAACCCCTCTGTTTTACAGAGATAGGCAGTTTGATCCTTTTTATGTCAAGCCTGCAACACAAAGCAACGGAGAGTCAGCGCTGCTAAACAGTCCTCGGCGGATAACCTATTATGTCTTAATAATAGCCCTAGCTTTCTCATTGTCTCTACCCCTGTATGGTGCACCACATATGAGTTCCATCCTACTCGATCACGGCTCTTCTTTACCCCAGCTTTTCTCACCAGTTTTCCACTAGATGCCCTTGACTTATATCTTCAATTAGTCTTCGCAAAAGATTGAAAAAAGAAGAACTTATGGCAAGTTAAACATTCATCAGACCTTTTTTCTAATTGGGGATATGTGTTGTGGAGAGGCAAGAGAGGGCAAATTGTCTAATTAGAGCTTGCAACGTGTTAACATCCTGTGTGACCTCATCAAGGTAGATGTGTTACCATCGTCTGTCACATAAAACTGTTAAATGATCTCCACACACGCAGTGAGAAATACAGCTAACCAATTTGAAAAGGAACGGGGATGATGTTGTATGATAATATACTCAATATGCTCATAAAATGAAAAAAGAGGCCCAGAAACACAATCAGAAACCACGGCATGCACAGACATGTAAACACAAAATGCATTTGCAGCTCCATGAGGAAAATCTGTCTCAAACACAACCTGCGAACTCCATTTCACGCATAACCTCTCTCACTCTCACTGACTCCGTCACTCTCTTCCTACCTCTCTCACTCTCCCTCTCTCACCAGTCACAATAACGTATTAGAGAATAAATAAATAATCCAGAGTGTATTCTGTGCTCCAGGAAACAGCATAATTGTCATCGGAGGAGGGAGGCTCTGGGAGTCATCACTTGTCCAGGCGGATTATGACCTTTGAAGTTGGATTTGAGCAAAGTACAGCAATGCTGTTCTGTTGCCAGATACTGTCACATCTCAGAGCGGGCCTCGCTTTAGGCTCAGAAGCATGCGTGCATCCTGTACATACTGGCTCTCTCTCTGCCTCACCCCACGCTTAAAGCAGTGCGCTTCATTCTCAAATGTCGTATTTGACTCCTCAGCATTTTACACTAAAGCATTAACCCAATCTCAAAGTCCAAGTCATGCAATAGGTTAAACCTTCCTCTCACTGACCATCAGTATGACTCTGCAACAAAAAGACAGAACTCTAGTCTCAGTATAAACCAGTAATAGTGATACTGCCCATAGAGAATAATGTCGGAGAAAGGCAGAAAATAATCTGTGACATTTTCGTATAAATAAATGCCTGTTCAAAACTGATTATTAATATAGACAGAGACACCAAAGCAGCTTCAACTCTCCTTTACACTGATTCTCCTCTACTGAGAAGATGAATGTCACGCTTCCTCACGTGGTGTTTTGATGATGGTGATGGAGAGCTAACATACAGATGTTCAACTGGGTTGAGATCCGATTGGGACCACCAACTTATAAGATTCACATCATTTTCATACTGTTCAAAACATTGCCCATCTGCTCTGTATGGAAGCATCTGCATTTGTTATGTTCCTCCTTTCATTTAATCAGTCTTTCCATTACTTTTTCATCAATCTGCACATGTCCATGAAAGCATTAACAATAGACACTGTGTTGGTATGTCAAAGGAAGTCATCCAGTGTGCAGTTATAGTTTAAAACCTACAGGAACATTAAGAAAAGTCATTTTTGTCATAAATTTGGGAAGGAAATAGTAGTTAGCATAAGTAAAGAGTGTTGCTATGGTCAAGAAACAGAAAGGAGAGTCACCATAAGAAACTAAAACTTTAAAAGCAGCAAATTCAAATAGGATGCCAATGTAATAATTAACAGATAATCCCAGGAAACATGCAATTATGTTGCCAATATTCAAATTAGACCCCCACCCACCCTCCAGACTTACTTCTGTTCACTTGAGATGGAGCTGGATGTGGTTCTTCAATCACTGCTTTTAAAAAATACATTAGCATTAAAGCACTTCAAGCTTAAATTCTAAAGCAATACTCACCTCTTCATCATGACCCCCCTGTGGTGTCCACTCACCAACCAGGCAGTAACAGCACCACCGGGACCCAGCCATATAGAAAACGACTTTCATAATGAAAAGTGCTGCAGAAGATCCAGTCAGTCCTGCTCCTCACTGAAGATAGACTCATTTATGAAAGGCTGCTCTCTTGTGGCCACAGAGAGAAAAAATATGATCCAGGGATGTTGGGAGGATGGATTGATATGAAATAATATACTCTCATAAACCAAGATTGGTGCTGCTGTACTACGTGGATGGATGGATGGATAGATAGATAGATAGATAGATAGATAGATAGATAGATAGATAGATAGATAGATAGATAGAATAATTTATAAACTCATGAACTCAACTCCACCTGTCACCAGTGAGACCTTAGAGCTTGTAGTGTACCGAATCCAGAGCATTGCTGTGCACTCTAGGGTCCGGGTTTTCTGTCTCTCCCCTCCCATCTATTTCCTCCTGGCTTGCTACTAGTTTACCTTCACTTGTTCAGCCTTCACTCTGAGAGGAGGAGGAGGAGGATGGTATGTGATTGGCCAGGCGGGGACTGGTAGTCTGGAGGCTGGCATTGAGCTCCGCGTTGATCCCCGTGTTCTTGTTTACACCTTGCGGACGGGGAAGACACCCATGGGCCCACAGCAGATGCGGGAGTCCAGTCTGCAATGAGCGCGGCTGTCTGACAGCATATCCCCCCCCCCCAGTCGTAGTCCACTAATGTTGTAAGGTCGTAAAGCAAGTTTCCTGTTTTCTCTGGGAATCGGACTCTCCCGTCTAATTGCATCTCTCCATTCAGAGCAACGATGCGTCAAACTTTTTGCTGACTTTTGTGGCACATCTGCTCTTATGGCTCCGAGAAAAGCCGGGTTAAAGTGGGAATGAAATCTACCAGGAATACTGAAGACAATATTTTTGTTTATATTCCAATGGTGTGATATCTACGGACCTCTTCAAACTTTGATTACGAGCGGAAATTACACCCTTTCAGTTTTTGTCAGACACTCAAGCTGCTCGCTGATGGATGTGTTTTGAGCGCTGCAGCCTGTTTGCGTCAAAAGTAAAGAGTGAAGTATTTACTAAAACGACCTATAACATCAATTACTGGACTCGTTGGTGTTTTATGCCCTCCTGATAAATATTTCAGGAGCAAAGACTTTGTTGGAGAAAAGACACACGCTGTGTGCACTACCCGGGGCGTTTCGCAACGGCGTAGCCGGAAAAGATGCTCTCTGCTCGGATGCAGCGTGACCAAGGTCTCGGTCCTCTGGTGCTTCTCCTCCTGATCGGAGGATATGTCGTGTCTAGCAGTGGTAAGTTCCTTCATTAAATCTCAGTTTGGAGTGTGATAGTTGTGAAATACTGTACACATGTCACATGGCGCATCATTTACAAAACGGTATATTTAGAGTTTATTTTTTATAAGATCAAGTCAACACTACCACAATAATCAGACGATGCTATTTCACATCCGTGTCAAACTTGGAAGTCGCATTAAATTATAACTTTGTTCTATGGGAATAAAAAAATGGATTGCAGGTAAATACCACAGCGCAGGGGTCTGGGGTCGCCTGCTGAACAGCACTTTACTGTAACCAACAGCAAAGTCTTCATCTTTACAGTAGACCTGAGCTCAGAGCTCCCTTTTTTCTACTTGGAGCGGAAAATCTAACTCCCCCGGTGCGCAGGGAGTAATGGTTTTACTCCGTGCCTCCTTGGCCTCCCCGGCCTCCTCAAAAAGTAAAAGCAAAAGTCTCGTAAAAAGTTAAGACAGTGCACTTAAAGTGGTATGGGGAAGATAATTTATGTCTCATTGCAAGGAACAGCATCTAAATTTAGTGACTTAAGTTTGGATGTACCAATGTGTTCTTTAAATTCTGAATTCACTCAGCTGGTTATAAAGCATTTATACTGTGTTAATCATTATTTTATTAGACATAGTATTACAGTCTGAGCAGTACAGGCTTTGATCAGGGTAGAGCAGACTTTTATCAGTGGATTGCAAAGCCTTAATGCCATCAAAGACTGCTACCGCCTCTGATGGAGATGAAATCACTTGGCATACAGGGCAGGTCAGTGTTGGTGAGCTGATGAGACAGAACCTGGAAACCAAGGTGACACTGCCCATCTCCACAGTTAGATTAATGACTGCCTTCAGTGTGGCCTAGTAGGAGGTGAACCTAGACATTTTCTTGTCCCTCCCTCTGTCAGATCAGATTGAAATACAAGGCAAAAATCTGAGGGTTTAGTGGATTGTGGATTAAACTCGGTTTACAGTAGGAAAAAAAAGAACAATGTGGACAACAGCGAGTGCACGTCTATGGATGCTTTGCTAAAAGACCACTACAAGAAATAAATCAGACACTGTGGTGAAGAGGTCAGTTTTTTCTTAATGACAGCAGTAATCTTTTAGAGGACACCCTATCACACTCTGCCCAGGTCTGTGGCCATTTCTTTGAATGCCAGTAAGACCCCCACCAAACTTCACCCCCACCCCTCTCGTGTGTGTATTATTCCCCGAACAGGCGGAGCAGAAAAGCAGCTTACGTTTATTAAAATTGTGGACCGTTCTGAAATCCTTGCATGAGAAATGAGAAACGTTGATGTAAACAGTTGAGGATTGCAGTGAGGTCCTGTTAGGGGAGCAGACCCTGGAGGAGGGGACACCAAGGGGACAATAGATCAGTGTGTCCCAGTAAAGTTTCTGTCTGTCTGGTAGAGAGGAAGGCAGAGATATATTTATGGAATGCATGATGGGACAGACAGATTGCGTTTATCTTCCCTCCCATTGTTTGTATACCTTTCCTCTGCCGCCTCCTCCTTATCCCTCCTGTCTCAGTCTCTGCCTGTATTGGTGGATGTGCTGAGCTCACATTTCTGCAATGGTGCTCCTCTTTCTGTGTTGACATACACATTAATTATCCAGACTGCCAGGAACACTTGTCTGGAGTAACTACCCTGCTGTCCACAGCCTCTCTGTGTGACGTTATTAATGACTTCATCAGAATTAGAAAACCGCCATACGGGAAGTGTGTTTGAGCTTTGTTTGTGACACATGAGGATTAAATTTGCAGATGACCAGGTGCCCAGTGAGCTCTGAGTAAGGGGGAAGGGTCAGGGGACAGTTTCCGTACCGGGAGGTCAAGACAGGAGGAGAGCGAGGCTGAGGGGAGCTAAGGGGCAGCCGAGTGTTCAGAGTTAGGGAGCGTAGCATGTCAGACACTCCCATAGAGGGCTCGATGAATAGTGACACCCTTCTAGGATGTGCTGTCTCATTTGTGTTAAGTGTGGGAATCCTCCTGTTCCTAAAATAACGGTGCGGTGACTGCAAGAAGACTCACATTCTTTAATACACGTGAGCAAGTAATAGGCTATATTGAAATATTCGTTGCCCCGCTCTACAGTTTGGTCAGAAGAATTCTTTAAATTTTCCAACAGCTGAAATATGAATTTTAGATGCATGAACAGAAAGGAATGTGACAACAAAGCTAACCTCGAACAAACACCAAAGTAGATTTGGCTTCAAAGACGCTCAGCAGATTGAGATGTCAGATTAGATTAAAGTGTCTCTGAAACATGTAGTCATAACAAAAGTGCTGCCAGGCTGTTGCATCTGCAGAGATTTGGACAGGTGGTTGGGCACTGTGATAAATAAACAGACAGACAGACAGCTCTCTTTGGGCCATGCCACAGGCCAGACGAGTTCTTCAGGAAAGTCCTGCTGGCAGACCAGACCAGGCCTCACTCTGTCCCGGAGCAGTGCATTAGTTTTATGGTCGTCAGGCGGCTGGGGATGGGATCGCTGGCCAGCCATTGCCCTCTCTGCTGTATTATTCATACTTGCAAAGTGGTCTTTGTTAATATTTAAAATGTGCTTATGATGCTCAAATTCTTGACATCAGAGGCAGCAAAAGAGAAGGAGGTGGAGGGGAACAGCTGCTTGGCTCTCATCAGCGCAACTGACCCGGATGGCTCCAGGGGGTAGTGAAGAATTTTTAGGGTACCAATAGGCATTTATAGACTAGATAAAAGAGTGGCAGCTCAAGCAAGTGTGCCAATTGCAGGCAGGGGTTGGTGCAGAGGATGTGTGAACCAAACAGGGAGAGAGGTTACGCAGGGTAATACTATCTATCTGAAGAGGGGAAGAGGAAAAAACAGAAAGTGGAGATGGAGGAGAAATTAATCCATGAGAGACACATTGAGATAGATTGATCTCAGGGCATGGCTTTTAAATATCCTTTATGAGAAAAGCACGAAGAAGAAAACTCCATAGCAGTGGCATTCAAGCGTCATTAAATCTCTGGCACAGGCTAGAGAATGAGGCGGGGAGTTGGGGGTGGGTTGGGTGGATAGGTGGTAAAGAATGAGAGGAAGGGAAGTGATGTGCAGCAGCAGGTTAAAGCTAGCAAAGCAGCAGAAGAAACAGTGGTTAAGAGAGAAGGATATTGTTGAAGAGGGAGGCAGAGGGCGGAAAGTGAAAAAGAGACACACAAATCCACTAGGGGGATGTTTTTATTAAGGCTCTTATCGATGGAGAGAGCTCACAGTATTAAGAGTAGACATGTTTAATGCTTTGCCAATAATGTGCATGTTAGACCGGACCATAAATCTGCAGCAAACAGCAAGGGCTCTGTAGAAGAGAGCCAAACAGCAAGGTAAATGGAGGAGGGAGCTGACTATAAAAAACGGAAAGAAGAATTAGTAGGAGGAGAAAGTTTCGAGCAGTGATTGACAGACTTGAGATGAATCTGGTTTTAAGCACAGGTTGTTATCGTCTTTGTTTAATAATGTTTAGTATCTGTGGTGATAATGATTTAATCAATATGGCGCCTGGCAACTAATACAAACTGTGTGTTATTTAAAACATGCACAAAAATGCTTTATGTAATTATCAAGTGAAGCTATTTCAATATTTCCTTCCTGCCTTCTTGGATTTTGGTTATAAATGTCTTGTTTATCTCACTCCAGATGGTCTCCCCTACCTGTGAGCTTTCATAGAAAACAGTGATAAAATGCAGGAATGTTTCAATTTATTCCAGACATTCAAAGCCATTCATGTTTGAAATGTAAAAATGTTTTTGACCAAGCTTTTTATCCTAAGGTCAAACTAGTTTTTCACCAGTAATGACCAAATTTATTTAATTCTCTGCTTGACTTTTGAAGGCGTCGTTTTCAAATAATAGTCTGAGTAAATGGAGTAAAGAAAAAGTTGAAGCAGGAGTGAGAGAGGGGGGATGGATGGCTGGCTGGCTGGCTGGCTGGCTGGACCCGGGGGTGGAGGAGGGAGAGTTTTGGTGGCAGATGGGAGCTGAGTTGCTGCTGGGCCGGCAGTGCAGGGTACCCCCTGCCCCTCTATCCTGCCCTGTGGGGGGAGATGGGTGGGGCAGACAGGGAAACAGGAAGAAAACCTCTGTGGGGTTCCATTGTGCTTTAGATGAATAGGAGACTCCAGAGAGCTTTTGCTGCCCCTTTGTGTGGGGTAAAGGGGGGCAGCAACAGAACACACACACACTCAGAACTCATTCACAACTTCAACAAGAACTATCTAGCATATGCGTGTGTATGTGTGTGTGGCGGGGGTATGTGTGTGTGTGTGTGGGTGGGTGGATGAGTGGGTGGGTGGGTGTGTGTGAGATTCATTAGAGGTGTGTTACTGTTGCATAACCCACTCATGCACAGGAAAAGACCACACCTGCTTTTTTAGCTCCAAAAACTCTCCTGCTGATTGATATGCTAAGACATGCTCACTGACATCTGACATCAAAAGGAGTGCACCCACCTACACAAACACACACACACATACACACACATACACACACATACATACATACACCCACGCATGCTAAAAGGAGCCACATCCTCTGACGAAGAGGTAGCATTTATGCGTATAATGGTGGAAGACCTGCTGGGTCACTTGGGAGGAGTGAGTGAGCGAGTGCAGGAATTTTCATTTAAGATCTCAGCAGCACTCTGAACATCGTGACCAATAGGATCAGGATTCACTACGGGGGGTCAGACCAGATCCTGAACAACCCCCTTTACCCTAAGACACACACACACACACACACATACAGACGCACACACACATACAGACGCACACACTTGGTAAAAACGAGTTGTGCTGAGGTCTATAGATCAGAGGCTGTGTCAGCATTTGATTGGCTGTGCTGTGGTCCAGCACTCTGTGTGTGTCCTCATCTAAAAAGCGAGTTTTTTCAGGCCATGTAGATTCCCCTCATCTTCTTAGCAGAGGCTTTTTTGTCTTCAAAAGGCAGTTGAGCCAAGTCCACTCAGAGCTTAGACCACAGCCAATCTCTTAATGCTTGTGTTTGTGTTTGTTTGTATTGGAGCGTGTCTGTATAGGCTCAGCTGACCGGAGGAACATTTTCTTTAAAGCATGTTAATAATATACTTTATCTCGGGGAGCAAAAAATGTGCTGCAGTAGAAATGCAACAGTGATGGTAGAGGCCCAGATTTCCTGGTTTCCTCGTGTGAATTTAGCATACAAAAGCTACATTTCCCCACATCCTCATTAATAAATTGCCTTCACTTGTCCCCATTTCCCCTTCCTCTTCCTTCAATCTCTTTATAGTCTCATCAGGCGTATTTATAGCTTTATAGTCTCACATATACCAACCTCTGTCATCCATATCTCTCTCACTCCATCATTCTTTTTTTTTTCCAGCCAGCTCTCTGGCGGAGTTTGGGGGAATTGCTCTTTAGAAGGCACTGTGAAGAATCCCATTTCTCTGAGTGTAACGCTTATTAGGGTCCCATCTGCCCTTAGGGTACTTATGAATGTGGGGGGTGTTTGGATTGTCATGGGTAGGTAAAGGAGGGGAGGAAGAAAAGGGGGGAGCTTTGTCATGCCTGTGTGTAAGTGGATGTGGGTGCCTCTGGGGGCTTGTGCAAGGTGGGAAGGGGCTCTTAACACTGCTGAGCACACACTGAGCAGCTGGTGTGTCTAAAGTAGGGGAATGACACACAGACCTACACAGAGAGACGGGCGTGTTGAGCGTATGTGCGCGTGTCTCTGGATGAAAGAGGGAACGGAAATGATCCTGCGTCCTTCTGTCTGCATGGCAGGCAGCTAGGCAACAGCAGGACTTTCAAACAACCAACAGTTTGTTTTTTTCCTCCCCTGTGCTTCAAATCAAGGCGAATGATGCTTAATGAGTGTATTTGTGTGAGTGTGTTGTTGTGTGTTGGCGAGGAGAGGGATAGCTTGTGGTTTTTTGTGTGATTGGCTGCATGTCAGTAGTGTTCCATTGTGTTATTTAAAGTGATGACTGTCTTGGCGTTAAAGCATTAGGTGTCTCATTTGCTCATCGTCCCTGTCTATAATGGAGCGGTGATTGGCCACTTAATCAGAGGTCAACAAGGGCACACAGATCTTTCCTTTCCTCTCCTCTCCTCGCCTCTCCTCTCTAAAAGTCTGCCGTTCAGTATCTATCTTTATCCCGAAAACATATGCAGACACACAGAAACATGCACAGCAGGGGCAGTAATCCCCGTTTCTGCTCACACACACACTCTTGGAGCACAACCATCACAAGGAGAAGACTGAAAGAATGAATTCTGCCCTTATCCACTCTTTAATTCCTCCGCCCATCCTCAGGCCCAGGACTTAATTCTTACTTTTCCTCCAGGGGCTTTGAGCCTCCAAACACAGTAAAGATTCTGTTCTCGCCTCAGATGCAGGTCTTAATCAAGGGCTGACAAGCTCGTCTTGGCTTGCTATGCGGGTGTGTGCGTGTGCGTGCGTGTGTGTGCGTGTGTGTGTGTGTGTGAGTGTGAGTATGGAGTGTGTGATGGGCGCACACTGATGGTAAGCCAGCCATATTGCTTAGGTATTACTCCCTTTTTCTACATGGGTCACAGTGGGGTCACACTCCCAGTCTCAATCAGCACACAGCTCGCACATACACTGATCATTCTTCCTCTGGCAGGCTTTCTGATTGCACAGGAGGAAACCTGGTTTATCCTCCAGGTGTACGCAGTGTACGCTGCAAAATGCCACCAGACATCAGTCACTGGGAAGAGCTGCTGGGAATCGTTTTAAATGAGTGCCATGTGTGAAGTAGTGGGACGAGATCTGGTCTAATGTGGCAGATGTACCTGCATGTAATTAAGGTTAGATTTAAGTGTATGAGCTCACACTCGCATCAAGTGTGTCAGCGGGTGTGTGTTTCAAGCCTCTTACCTGCTGCTGACCAGATGGGCTCAACCGCCGACCTCACGCTCACCTCTCCTCGCCACTCTGCTTAGATTAGCTGGTGAGCTGAGCTTTATAATGGACACATCAGGCCCCATCCTCCACCCCTACAGCATCCAATCTCACACACACACACACACACCCACACATTCTTTATATGGGATATTTAGGATGACGATATGCTGTTTTTGAATGTGTGCTTGTCTGTGTGTGTGTGTGTTTGTGTGTGTTTGTGTGTGTGTATGTCGCTGGTTGGGCAGCACCCATGGCCTGCTGTTTATGAGGATTATGAAAGCAGATGGACAGCCATGCTGACTGGTGAGGGTTCATTAACTCTGGGTGTCTCTGCTCTGACTCCACCGCTGCTGTTGCTCAGCTTCACTTGCCTCCAATCCGCTCAGCAACAAGAAGTGTGTGCGTTTCTGCATTTGTGTGTGGGGGGGTGTGTATGTGTGAGGAGAGAGAGATTAGATACAGCAGGTAGGGAAGGCACCTCTCACTAGCAAATGAAAGCCATATAGATGTTTATTGATCGGGGATAGGTGTGAGCTTGAAGTTTCTGCCTGAGTGGAAGCAGTGCAGTGGCTGCCGATTTTTGTTGTGCTCTCTGGCGTCGTTATGTTAAACTGGGTACAGATGAACTTCAATGATATTGACGTGTTCCTTTTGTCGTTTAGTGTCAAAAGAGAGATTTTGTACATGAAAAGCAGCGAGAGAAACATGTGTCGTGTGATCACATTGGTACCGGCTGAAGAGTTATGATGTAGCATGATGCAATATGCTCAGCAGAGGACCATTTCCATGGCGTTTCAGTGCTGTGGCGGGAGGAGATGAATAGGTATAGTTATAGTGGGTCATTAAACACTGAGCAGTGTCTCTCTGCCTATGTCTTCAACCTTCACGCTGCAGCCAGCTACTGCCCTCTCCTTATACAATGTTACAAAAGAAACATGGATCACGCAGGGACAGACAGACATACCTGCAGAGAGATAGACGGACAGGCAGACGGATGGGCAATTTCTTGGGCAGATGGGTTGTTTGGAGCCCCTCGGAGGCCTCTGCACCATCAGACAGTAAGAGGAGTAGTCAGTCACATAATGTCACGCAGGGCTG
The DNA here is from genome assembly GCF_027409825.1 of Scomber japonicus. Lineage (NCBI taxonomy): Eukaryota > Metazoa > Chordata > Actinopteri > Scombriformes > Scombridae > Scomber > Scomber japonicus. Next base: position 22,204,137 of record NC_070591.1, on the reverse strand, counting down.
GAAAGGATGTGACTCAGAAGGTTCAGTGGAGCAGGGATATAGCACTACAATTAATGACTGTTTTCATCGTCAAACAAGCTCTTAATTAGTATTATAAGATTTCGCTGGATGTATAAGTAGACATTGAATGTAATATTCATAAGTATGTTTTAATTAGTGTATGAAAATAAGAATCAATGTGTTTTTTATACCTTAGAATAAGCCTGTCATGTTGCACCACCATGTTTCTACAGTAGCTCAGAACAGACAAACCAAACACTAGCTCCAGAGAAGGCCTTTCACATTTATTTAGAGTATAGCAGCCACTGTACACGCAAGGGGCAAATGAGGGAAGGGGTTATCAGTTGGTTGCAATTTGCAGCCTCACTGCTAGCTGCCACTAAATCCTGCACACTGGTCCTTTTCATGTCATAAAATAGTGAAAAGTGCTCATAACTATTACTCAGAGTTCAGTGTGTGATCTTTAAATTGTTGATCTGTCCAAACAACAGTCCAAAACTGAAGATATTCAGTGTACGATTTTGTTACAAAAGGTTATTGGCAAAAAAAAATTCTTGGCTGTGAACAGTCATTTCTTGGAGTCTCTGCTGGTTGCCTGGTAACATCACCTTGACAACAAGACTCCCAGGAAGTTACTGTGCTTGGCTATGAAAGAGTCCAATATATAATCCAACATAATGCCAGAAAATGTCCTTTTTACACTTTGGTTTTTGAAAGGATGGGACAATTAAGATAAGATAGGTCAATTAGTGAGCTTTAAAAGTGCTGGGAAACAGATTTTGTTACTTTTCACTTTACTTGGAACACCACATTACAATTCAAAATCATCATTATTGTTTTATGATTTTTCTCATAAATCCAGATGACACACAGTATAAAGGTAATTTCACATCCATTACATTTACATGAGACATATTAACTGCACACAAATGTCTTTTTCTTGCTCATTTGGAATATACACTGTGGAAGCTTCAAAATATATGCTGTATATGTATGCTTCACCTGTAGTAGAAGTTACCTGTAATAGAAGTTACAGGTGAAGGGTTAGGGTTAGGGTTAGGGTGACTCCTGTCAGATAGATCCTGGCAAATAATAAACATTTATGGACATGCACAACTTAGTACAGTGTGATATCAGATGCACTCGACCAGTTTCTGGTTTACAGCAATTGGTGACATTTCTAAAAGCTGGTGGCATGACAACACACATAATTAACCCAATAATAATTAAGTTGTAGCTTAATTATTATTGGATTAATTATATGTGTTGTCACAATTCACAATTTTTCTAACTTGGTAAGACTATGAGACAATATGAACAACGCACAGATCCCTCAGATGACCACCTCAACATAGCTTCAAAAGCAAAGGGGGATCATTAAGAGGTACTGTACCTTTCTGGTTTTTACCCTCTGAGGTCTGTAGAGTCCTAAATAATACTTTTTATAGAAGAATATTGGAGTTTTACAGTAAAGCAGCGACAGATTGTAACTTCACTGCTGCTCTTAAGCCCTTTGCGACGAGGTGAAGGAGTCTTTTGTTAGATTTAGGCTAGGGGACTATGAATGGCAGAAGAAAATAGAACATTTACTTTTGCGTGTCACTGTCCACCTACACTTCTTGTCAGTGCCCTTGTGTGTGTGTGTATGTATGTGTGCATGAATGGATGGATGCCTGCATCTGTGCACGTTGTTTGGTGAGTGCGTGTGTGTATGCTGAGATGCTGTCGCTCACGGCGTCCCTCTTTATGCTCTTGTGAGTGTGAGTTTGTGACTGACAGTTATACAGTGGTGTGGAGTGTGTAAATCTCCTTCTAAAGCTCTCAGCAGTGGGCCTTACATTAGCACAACAATTTACACATCTGTCCTGAGGCGAAGACCAAGCAACTCTGATGAAAGTCAAAGCGAGACAGTGTGTATGTGAGAGAGAGAGAATCAGTCGAGGTAGGAGAGGCTCTGTAAACAAGAGCCAGAGGAGGTTTATTAAAACCCCACCACCACTCACCATCCTTTTGTCCTTCTATTCTTTGTGTCCCTTCACCTCCTCTCCCACTCTTTCAGTCAGAGGAGCGATTACATGCCTCTGTCTCTCTTGTCTTTCATCTCTCTCTGTGAAGACAAGGAATGAAGGTCTTCTGTGGCGTGTAATTACACAGAGACATCCTGGATGAGGGCGTCTGTCTCCACAAACAAAAAAAGCAACCCCCCTCTCCCCCTTAAATACCTCTTGATAGGGGGAGATCTAAAAAAAGAGTAATTTAAGTGCCTTTGATCCGCCACAGGTCCCTTGTCTTTACCTGCCACTTACAGAGAGCTAATAAGTACTATCACAAGTCTATTTATTTCATTAGAAGCACTGACACTAACATACGCGTGGCTCAGCTCCAGCACCGTGGGAATGAAATACACAGCTCCCCCATTCATTTTAAGCACAGAGTCATAATCATGACACATTTACAGGCCGTTGTTCCAGTCTTACCCATGAGTCATATTGCTGAATGATTATGGAAGGGCGGGGTTTTATGGGCTTACATTGGTATTGGCTCAACCTCTAATTGGCCCAAAGCATATTTGCATTCTGGGAAGGTAATAATGAGGCTCTTTGGAGGCACTTAAAATGAGAAAGTCATTGCACTCTGACTTAATTCTGCCCATAGAAGTGCTGATGCCTCCAGATGGCTTTTTTACTGAGTGTGATATGGCCATTTTGTGTCCGTGATCATTCACTTACACGAAACTTTGGGAATGGCTAACTCGCTATCAATGCCACTGGTGTCTTGTTTTCCATTTTTGCATTATAATGTTTTATTGCTTCTTATTTAATGCTCTCAAACTGAAGAGAAACACAAATAAAGCGTGCTAGAATGGCATGCTTACGAAAGTACAAAATAGGTGTTGACATTAATAGGTTGTTTGTCGTGAATCTAATGGACAAGTGTTGCGTGACAGAGGTTTTTCTTTTTTCCGCCACCTTTTCTCTGTTCTCTGCTCTCTGTTATCTAAATGTGTGTTTCAGTGTTGTGTAGAGGGAGGCAAAGGGAGGTCATACAGTGCGGTTTGACATTCTGCCGAGGTCACAGAGGTCAAGCAGCTCTCTCTTTGAGAGATGGAGTCGGCCTGAATGTGTTTAACATGTCTTTTTACTTGTGTAAATCCGCCCCTATTCATTGAGACTTAACTGTTTCTCTGAACTCACTGGGAGATGAAGTGAGCGTTCTGGTGCAGCTCAAACAGACCTGGCATCAGACAATACACCACGGTCTTCTATTGCACTTAGCTGAAGCTGCTGAATAGACTCTCAATAGACCTGGAGTGGTGCAGCCATGCAGCTGCTGGACAATAGCCCGCTCAGCAGAAAGGCAGCCGGTGACCTCGAGGTCTGCTCTGGCCCTGTCCACTCTGATCCCTGAACCCTCACCACACTGGGAGTCAGCACTGATAATGTCATAGCACAAACACAGTGCAGTAAACTGAGCAAATCAAACAACATCATAGTTTGGAAGCGTAAACATTGTAATACAGCATGGCCTCTGGTGGCTGGCATTAAAGGAATAGTTTGACGTTTTTTGGAAATACCCATATTCACTTTCTTCTTAAGAGTCTAGGCTAAATATGAAGCTAAAGCCAGCAGGTGATTAGCTTAGCTTAACATAAACACTGAAAGCAGGGGAAACACCCAGCTGGGCTCCTTCCAAAATTGACAAAAAATCACCTTCACCACCAGCACCTCTAAATTTTACTTATTATATATACAGTATCTCTTTTGTGTAAACAAAACAGAAACATAAATATGATGGCAACAAGTTGTGGTTTTACAGGGAATTATGTGATGGAACTATTTCTTGGATGGGATCTGTAACTTACCGTCTCCTTGCTTGCTTTATCAAAATGTCAGACTTTCTTTTTTTTTTTTAATTTTGGCTTCTGCTTGTTCTAAACAAAGTTCTGCATCCTGATGTTAAGATTAATTTTGGATTTGGCAGCTTTTACTGTCTTCAAGTAAAAATAGTTGAACTGGTATGACAGACCTACCACTTTACTCTCTCATGCTCTCAATTCTTGCACCAGTTTTTCCACATCTCTCAAATTGCAAACAGTGTTTACACAGTGTTTAAACTATACACTTGCATGAGTTTAAGGTCCTTGTCTAACTGAGTGGCAATATGTTTTAAAAAAAAATCTGGACTCCATTTAGAATTGAATTTATTCAATTTGGCTTCTCAATTGAAGATGTCCATCCCAAAATAAACACCACTCTCACACCAAAAATCAACACAACTTTCCACAAATCCCACAGCCAAGAATACAAACATACACACACAAGCAATGTGACTCCCCTCCCTGCATTTGATCACAAACGGCCTACCCCCTCCCCATTTGTGTTTATTCTGGGGATTATTCTGACCTAATCTCTTTAGAGCATAATTCAGATTATATTTTGTGTTATTATTATTACTATGTCCATTCCCTACGGTCCTGCTGGGATTTCCTGACTGCCGTACTGCTCCTGTGTTTGGAAAATTGATTAAAACTGCTGACCACTGCCCTAGATAGTGTAGTCTCTGGAAATTGGATGAAAAAAAAATAAAAGCAAACACAAATGATACAGTGCTGCATTTTCAAAAGATGTGTATTCTCTAATAGAGCTGTGGCAGTACATGCTCAGTACAACGGCAGTCACAGCAGAATCCCACTGTCATGTGTTTATCCTGCATCGATCCTGCATCAGAACAGCTGAGATTTTTAATTTTAATTTTTACAGTGTTTTACGGTATGCAGAAATACAAGATTTACTTCAAGCAAACAGTTATTGTAAGTTTGCTTTTAACTTACATAAAGTGAACAAAACAACTGAATTACCTGAAGCAAAAGCCTGCATGCATGCAGTTAAAGCTGTGGGTGGCTCCGTCTGTGTTTGCCTTGCCATTTTGGCGTAAAGGTTCCTCAGCAATTTGATATTCAGATGTCATGTTTAGTCTACATTTTTAAGATAGTGTTTAAACCTCATCTGCCTTTTTGCCTCTCTGTCTTTAAGCTCAGAAATCTACACCAGAGAAGCCCTGAATAGATTACAGTGTATGCCTAAAAATCACAGTGAGCGCAGAAAGTTTTTAAAGAGTCACTCCTGTTCCTTCATTATATTTGAAGCACATACTAGAGCAATTTTCTGGGTGACTTTGCAAAACTCCCTTTAAATTGCCTCATACTTGCACAATGATAACTTATCATTGTGTGAATTCATTTGACTATTGTGGCAATTGAGCCAAATGACTGTAAAGTCTACTCCTTAAATCTTGTGCTTTCCTGCATAATCTGTCACTCCTTTGTTTTCAACCTCATTAGAGAAAATACCTTTTTAAATAACATTTGCACCAGAAAGAGGAGAGGGGTGAATCCATTTTTTTTTTTGGAACAGTAAGCAGATACATTAACTTTTCACAGGCACAAAACATACACAAGGTCCCTCAGTCCCAGAAATGCATGACCTGCACTTTACATAAATAAATGATAATAATACATTTAATTTGTAGCGCACTTTTCATTCATAGTGAAACTCAATGTGCTACAGTATTAATAAATCCTTCCAGTGCTCCCATTTTCTTGCTTGTTTTTCTCAATTAAGATGAATTATAGAATCGCACTGGGGAGCAGGGACAAGGAGCGCTTTATTGTGATGCTACCCCGAGGCACTCAGTCAATGAGTTGGAGAGAGAAACAGAGTGGTGTGGATATTTTTGGTCTCTGTGCCTCACACCCCTCAGATTCCTAATGGACCACACGATATGCAACTTAAGTCAAACATATGAGAGCCTGTGCGTGTGGGGAAGGACAAGAGAAAGAGGGGAAGAGGAGGAGGAGAGGGAGGGGGGGTGAAGCTTGGGTTTATTGCTCATATGTGGAGGCGGAAGAGATGAAGGAAGGGAGACAGGGGGAGGCGTGGGGGCTTTGTTTGTGCTCGCTGTTGGGGACTTGAAGATAGACCGGGCTGCAGTGTACATTTCATTACTCTCTTATCCTCCAGAGGCCCAGGTGTGTGTCGCAGCTCCTTCTGTGGGCAGCAGAGTGCCAAATGATTAGATGAGCTGCACCTCAGTAAATGGATGCTATTGAAATGGATGCTATTGATCTCCACACGGTGTTATATGGAACACCTCAGAACGTGATGAGTCTAAGACAAGACAGCGTGATGAATCTCACACTGTCCAATATTGCCTCTTCTGCTCAGCTAACTTTCTCTCTTTTTCATCTTCTCACTCTCACTTAAGTACACAGGTAGCATCACTTCACCCCAGCAATTCGACCCGCCTGTGTCTTTCTGTCCCTCTTTCTTTCTAGTTTACTTCCTCCTTTGATTGCTTTCAGTGTTCCCACCGCCATTAAAATGATTGGAGACTATAATGTATATTAATGTGCTTGTACTTTAAGAGCAGTTTTGCTGTACATGCACTAATATTTCATAGGAAGAAAACTCAATAGTGAGCCTCTGTGTCAGGTAATTAAATTGAGATTGTGATCTGTTGTTTTTCTACACGCGTGTGCAGAATAGTCACGTTCTCTGCATCAGAGCGGGGCCACTTATGAGGAACATATCGCAGATGGAGGTGAGGGGTCAAGGGGTCACAGAAAGGTGAGGCCATGGCACAGGCTGAGAGACCTTTTATGTCAACCCTGATTGCTGTGCTTTTTTTTTTTTTTTTTTTATCAGTGTAACGTGAGGTCTTAGTGCAGCAGAACCATAAAGGTATTATAATATTGAGCAGTGGAGCCTGGAATATGAAGTTAACCGAAAGCTGCGACCTCTGACCTACACATTTGTACTGGATAATTTGCAGTGTTACATGTTGATGTGTTATGAGGGCACCGTTGTGAGCCATGATAACAGAATTAAACCACAACATGAATCTTAAATGTTATTTACTAGCATCTGTACGCTGTGGAGTTGATAAAGCTGGGCAGTCTGGCATAAATTTAGCTTCATGCATATTTGTAGAGAAGCATACACGCAGCATCTCATTTTATTCACATCAATCATTTTCTATTTGCTTTTTCTTCTGGTGTGTTAACTATTCAAACAGCCTCAGTTTTATTGTGTTTCACATCATGTGCTGCATAATGCTAACAGAGTAGCACTGTATATCTCAGATTGTTTCTCTGGTCTACCACCCAAACACTGTTCACCTATATGTTCTCCAGCATAGACCTCTTACATCTTTTACGCTCACTGCACATACACACACACACACACACACACACACACACACACACACACACACACACACACAAACACACCAAATCCAGTTCTTTGTTGTTGTGGAAATGGAAGTTGTGAAGTCAGTCGTGCTGAATAGATTGTAAATTGTGGGAAAGATATAAACACCTTTATGTTTGCAGCCGGCCATTGTGCTTCACAAGTGACCCAGCTGACCGCCGGCATATGAGGGTCAAGCTGTTCTTTTCTTACGATTTTCAGCACAACTTGGCTGTTGAGGGCCTGCGCTGTTGTTGCTGTGTGGGCCGTCAGTATTAGAAAAACTAGATGATGACCACAGTATTGCATTTAGCAGATCTTGAGGCCACATTTTGCTCTTGGGAGTTAATGGAGAGTGAAACAGAGATAAAAGTGTGAGTCTGAGTGACCAGTGGAATTACATTTATTGGGTGGCTAGAGAAATGACACAAAGTTATTGTTGCTTTGCATATGCTAAATGCTTGTTTCTGCTATCCTCAAATGACCGATAAATCTGTTTATCTATTTATTTACAGTCTAGTGAACATACAAGAATTAGTTTGGGTGATTTTGGTGATGTACTGACTACTTCCACTGTGACACTAGATTCTAATTTCTTCACAACTTCTGTCTTTTTTGTTTTAAATTCCCAAAACATCTGTTCTCTTTGCTAATTTTAATATAAATCCATGTAGTCAAGTGATAGCACGTGTAAGGCCCTATGGATAAAAGTGTCCACCACATTTTATAAATACCACATGAATGCTAATGTACAGTCAGTGTGTGTAGCTGAAGATAGCAGATTGTTATGCATGAGTGTTTGTGCTACAGTACCTGTGTTTCATTTTATTGCATTGTGAGTCTTTGATGGCGCATCTTTGAGCAGCGTCAGTGCTTTAAGCCCAGAATGCTCAAAGTGATTATACAAAGTTAATCTACGTGAATCAGAATAATCCAGACGACTAAAGGGGAGATGGGCCTCTCTGTTGTATGTATAAAAGTGTTTGTGGTTTCAAACCCCTATACATCATATGTACACATTCCATCGATTTGTCCCATAAATCCCACACAGAGTCAAATCTAATCATGTTGTCACCCATATGCTGTATATATATGCTCATAATACTGTTGGTATGTGTATCCAGTCTACACACAAATAGATCCAGTCCCTAGCTGTCATACTTTTTTTATCTGTGAGACTGTATTATCTGTTATAGATATGGATTAGTAGATGACTTGCTTCCATCTTGTCAAATTTAAGGCAGAGGAGCTACAATAGTTAGATTTTGAGTGTGTACATTTTAGTTGTTACTTCCACCCAGTTCTGTCTCTCTAGGTCTGTGTGTGTGTGTGTGTGTGTGTGTGTGTGCGTGTGTGTGTTCATTTATCTAATTTCTAAGCAGAACTCTCTCTTCTGCTTTTCATCCTTAAGTAATCAATACTACTCCTATGAATCCAGGTCATCTTGGCTCCTGTGGCTTCTCTGTCTCCCCTTCTCTTTAACACTCTATCTTGATCAATCTCTGTCTCTTTTTTCCTCTCTTGCTTGTACTCTCTCTCTTCATCTTTGTCCTCTTCCTCTCTATTCCTGTCTCTTTTTTTTCCCTGCTCTGTCCTCACGTTCTGTCTTCCTCTTCTCGCTCTGCCCTTCTGAAAAATTACTTTGCCCATATGGACAGAGCCCTGCATGGCCGTTACACTATTAGTCCTCGTGTGGCAGTGATTAAAAATAGATGAGAGTACCGAGTCAGAATTAGTCAAGACTTTTATTCCTCTTCAGCCTCCTCTTTCTACTGCATAATGTTAGAAATAGATATGAGATTGAAAGTGAAAAGTTAGCAACAAAATGTCCCAGTATTTACTTTTTTTCTGAGCCTGTGTGTGTGTGCTTGTGTGTGTGTGTGAACAGCAGTGAGTGTTTGTCAGTGAGTATGTGTACTGCCTGCGGGCTGCGGACCTCCTCGCTGGGTGCTGTCTCATGTCGAGCGGTGTGTTTGAGAGGCTTGTCGAGGTAAAGCTCCTGTCAGCGCCTGGCCTGAGGGAGTGTACTGATGAAAGGCCTCTTCATCATCCTAATGGGATACACAAACCTCTTAACCAGCACTGCTGCCATGGCTTCGGCTGGGTGAAGCCATAGAGAGAGGGAGAGAGAGGGAGAGCAAGAGAGCCAACACTGAGGGACTAGCAAGGCCACACACACCAAGGACCACACTGAAAACATACACAAATGCACAGGTCAGAAAAATGTACTGTGTAAACAAAACAATGCTGTTGGGACTCAGTACAGAGGAGGAATTCTGACTCTGGGCTGTCTCTGTGTCTCTATGAGCTGTTCAGTGGGCCAGGGCTATTAGGATCTAGGACAGACAGTTAATGCCCTGCTGTCCACTGGAGCCACAGACATGTGCCCCCTCACTCAACTGGCTGAGACCCAAAGGAAGTGGGCAAAGACCAGAAATATGTTGATTTATATTTTCAGTCATGTCTATCCATTTGATTTGAGGGACACATTTGAGTATAGCATATGAAAAATCAAAATGGGAATACCAGAAATAGAAAGATATAAATGTAACAAAAAAATCCTTTATTGCTTTATTGATGAAGCAGAGTTCCAGTTCCAGAGAGCAGCTCTTTTTAAGATAGGACCTGTTCACGCCTGCACACATTCACACCTGGAAGATGCCCAGTGCAAAAACAGACTGACCTATTGGCCTCTGAGTGTCCAAGTGGGTCTTGCTCAAGAGTAACTTTTGCCGCAATCCAGCACAGCACTGCATTGGCTAATCACATACATGCAGATGCCTGGTTGTAACGAGAATGATGTATTTCTATTGTATACCTTGTGACTGTCTGGACAAAACTGACTGCCATGATATCTTTCCAAAGCTGTAAAATCTTGAACAATATAAACTATTATTCAAACTGGACCTACTAGATTATACTATATGAGTTTTATGATAAATTATTAATAAAATATATACAGTATAATGTTTGGTACCTAGGCTCTGACCTTGTTGCTCTCCACAAACAAAATGTCAAGCTCAGCACAGCAGGGAGTGAGGGGCAATGTTACTAACTATCCCCTGCAGGGAAAAGTATATTCAGAGTCTACAGATGAATGCTGAGGTGGAGGTGGGGCTCTATGGTGCTGTATGGGTGGCAGCTGTCATTGTTGCATCCATGTACACACAGTCAGAGCACACAATATATCACATTTTACCATGACAACCTTTTAGAAATGTGTGCACTTGGATGGAAAAATATTTTCTTGAGTTTTGTCTGACTCCCAAGTGGAAGAGGGAATATGCTGGAACAAGGGAGTATGCTGGAACAAGGGAGTATGCTGGAACAAGGGAGTATGCTGGATTAAGGGAGTATGCTGGAACAAGGGAGTATGCTGGAATAAGGGAGTAAGCTGGAATAAGGGAGTATGATGGAATAAGAGAGTATGCTGGAACAAGGGAGTATGCTGGAATAAGGGAGTAAGCTGGAATAAGGGAGTATGATGGAATAAGAGAGTATGCTGGAACAAGGGAGTATGCTGGAATAAGGGAGTAAACTGGAATAAGGGAGTATGCTGGAATAAGGGGGTATGCTGGAACAAGGGAGTATGCTGGAATAAGGGGGTATGCTGGAACAAGGGAGTATGCTAGAATAAGGGAGTATGCTGGAATAAGGGAGTATGCTGGAATAAGGGAGTATGCTTGACAATGTGATTTGACCCAGGCTGGAGTAGGAAACGTGGTAAGGGTGTGGATCAACGCACCAGTCTGCTGCAGGGTGTGACAGGAGGAGGAGAGAGGGAGAGAAGAAGAAGCCAGAGAGAGAAATCGGGAAAGAGTCTCTCATCATTACTGTCACCGTGTCACACACTCTGGCCACTCAGTGTCACCATCAGTCTGCGCTGGCCCTGGGCGTCTGGCGGGTGACGCTCTGCCTCTGCTTCCTCCATCCATCTCTCCTTGTTTCAGCTTACGCCCACATACACAAGCACGTTTTCTCTCTCTCACTCACAGCTGCCTATTATATTCGTCTACGCCAAGGGGGTTTTCGTCATGCTCTCTTCATCGCTGCCCTCCATCACCGCCACTCCAGCTAGTCCAGTCATACTTGTAATGTCTGGAGACAGAGTTGAACCCACAGACCTTGAAAACAAACACAATCAAAGTTAAGGTAACATGAATTTTACTTATAGCTCAGACGAAAAAGACAGGCAAGGGGTCAAGCCAGGTAATCCGCACCAAAAGGCAAACAAATCGGATAAGGGGTAAGGGAAGGGAACAAGCAGGCACAAATACAGGAACAGAAAGCTAGGCAGACAAAAACTAGACAATTTGGCAGAGCGGGAATGCAACTGGTCTAGTATATATACACAGATGGATGAATAAGGGAATGGAATACAGATGAAAAGGTGAGGGGGGAAACTCAGGTGAGGGGAAGAAGGTAATAACGGGCCGGTGGGAGCGACTGGATCTGAAACGGCAGTAAAATTAGAGACAGGATCGATGACAAACAAAGCACAGCAGACGAATACTGGACCTGGCCCGAGGCTCTGAAATGTCCTCTTTTCTGCTCCAGCCCTGTCCCCATCCTGTCCTCGGGTCAAGGACACGTTCTCTAGCTGCAGTAAAAAACTTCAGACAGGAACTAATGCCTCATGAATGATTGATGCGCGAATGCTGACTCATCACACAGGGGAAACAACTATTATTTTGACCTGAAACATAACAAGATTTACATTTTTAGAGAATAGAAGAGAAACACAGGCCGCCCAGGCTGCGGATACGTTTGCAGGGATGCTACCGGTCCCTTTGTGCAATGCAGAGTTATCTGCTCTCACTGTTTCACAATCTGTTAGTAGCAGAGATTGCCAGATATGGAAAAGTTGGCTTGGTCTAAAGTGATAGCCTGTTTGAGCTTTAGTTATTACTTTTATGTTTTGGTTCTGCACTGCGCTGAGATTACCTGGCAGTCAAACAGTGTGGTGTGTTTTTTCCCTCCCTATCTTGAACTGCACATTTCCTTCTGAAGTTTGGCTTCCTCTGGGGTTTCTTTTTTTTCTTGCTTGCTGTTGGATAGGAAAAACAAGATTTATCACAAAAACTTAGAAAATAGCAAAATAGATCCTGATTTTTGACAACGATGAGACGATAAGTCAATGCCGATTTGGTTTTACTGAAGCACGAGTTTTGGATGGACGAACAACGTTTTTTTTTTGCCACTTAGCCCTTCCTGCTGCCTTTGGCCTGGTTTGAACAAATTTGTCCAAGCTGAGGTGGGGAGGGATTTATTCGGAGAGAATGATGAAGCGAGGCATAAAGGGAGTGAAGGAAAAAGATCAAAAGGATAAAACAGACATTAGCTTCTGCAGTGGACTACTTAAGCTTACAAGACCCCGACATTCTGTGGGGTGAGGAGATTGAATCTCACCTCGATCTTCTTCCTCTCTATTTGTCCTCCTCTGCTATCTCCACATCACCTCTCGTCATCTATCTCCTGCAACATGGATTTTCTGCCTATTAGTGCCCTAATCTTTTCTGTCTACCTCTCTGTCTTTTCCTTCCCTATGTCTATTTCTGTCTCTGTCTTTCTCATTTTTATCTTAATGTCTAGTTAAATAAAAAGACTGTTTCTAGTAAGTTGTGGTTTACAGCTTTAATAACATTTAAGCAACATTTTATGTCTTCATAAATATGTAATTTAGTCAGCCTCTAAGTTAGTTTTGCCAATGTTTTTTTGCTTGTGGCCTGTTTTCATGGTAATGCACTTTCATCATTTTAAATGTATATTGAACGTTTTCCCAATTTTATTTGGCCAAATTTCCAAAGCTCATGAACCATGTCTCCCTCATCCTCACATACACACACAGAGGCTAGCCTACAGCGTGTTGCTTGTTGTGTACTGCATATCTAGGGATTTCTCTGATGCAAGGGGACGCAATGAAGCAACAGAGTGACGCCAACCTCGCTATGTTTGTACGGGGTGTGATCGTGCATCTGCGCATACACGTTGTTTTTTTTTTTGTTTTTTTAATCTCACTTTGTTTGCCCGTGTGTTGTCACCTCCATCACACCAACTTGGTACAAGTTATTTGTGAAGGGGGATGTCAGCACCAACGTGTCATATGCTGTACACATTTATGACAGCGAGGTCTGTTGTGTCTTTGTATATGTTGTCTAACTCTCTGTTTATGTCTGTGTAAGTGTGTGTGTGTGTGTGTGTGTGTGTGTCCGGGCGTGTGAGAAGTCATGCTCGTGTCCCGTCGATCCGCTGTCAATCCGGCTCATCTCCTCATCTGTTCATTAGCATGACAGAGGAGCTCTCCTGCCAAAGCAGTTAGTCACAAGAATCAGCCCCTGTCACAACACATTACAGCAGCAGGCATCTCTAATAGCACTGGCAATCGTGGCAACCATAGCCAATACCCACAGTACTCACAAACAGACACACACACACACACACACACACACACACACAAACTCACACATAGACCAATCAAGAGTTGCAGTTGATCTGTACCCAGGGACTGTTTCTGTGTCTCCCTCTATCTCTTCCTCCCTCACTCTTTCCATCCACATATCCTCCCTCCTTCCTTCCATCCCTTCTAGCATGGCTACCCACTTACAGCAAAGCTAACAGCCTTGTCATTAATCTGCCTCTTGCCTCCTCGTCTCCCTCCGTCTTCACCTTACTTTAGTATAAGTTACCTGTACCTACCGTTCCATCTCTACCATTTTCCTGTACTTTTCCTGAAGTTCTCTCCTCGACTATCTCTATTTCTGGCTCCCTTTACTCACGCTCTCTGTCTTCATAATGCTTGAAGAGATCGAGACTTTTCATTTTTAATCCATCCGCCCCCCCCGCAATGTTTTAGTTTCTCTCTCCAGCTCTTTAATGCCCCTCCCCTCCCCCCAACACTTTCCTCTCTCTTCATTATCACCTGCTCAGGGTGTCTGATGTGATTTGTACAGGAAGTTTGATCTGGCCGTCTTCCTGTCTCCGGGGAGCTGAGTTGTCATATCAAATAATAAAAAGCACATATGTTGTGACGCCTTTTGCCAACTCTTCTCAAAATCACAGTTCATGTCTCTTGTTTTAAAACATTGTCAAGTGACAGGACTGCAAGACAATATTTGGGAAATGTACTTAAATTTTTTAACAAAAGAGCATCTTGAAATTCTGAGAGCTTGAACAGGCAATGAGTCTGAGAACTGTAAATGAGTCCCACGCTGAATATGTGCTTGGAGATAAATGAAAGAGTAGCAGCGGCTCAGACTCTTGGTTGTTGCAACAATTGAGGGGGTTTGGGTGAAGGACATGTAATTTGACTGTCTGTGTGTCTCCAATCTTACCGGAATGCCCGCCTGGGGTGGACTTACTGGTTTTGTCAAGGTTTGTGTGTATGTGTGAGGTCATGTACTCAACCCCACCCTTGCTTTGTGTGTGTGTGTGTGTGTGTGTGTGTGTGAGACAAAAGTGGGGTGAAAGAGCTCAGGGATTTACCTGTAGGGCAGGAGCTGTCGGTATGTCTTGTCTGGAGGAGTGGCCATCAGGACTGATTGGCATTTGACAGCAACCCCACTCCCCCCACCCTCCCTCCACCAATACGCATAGAAATGTCTGCAATTAGTAGTATCAGTCCCTCCAGAAAATCATTACCTTGCAATTGTAATAATTTATGCAAATTCGCCACAGTATTTGTGGGGCAATCTCTCTGCATTAAAAGTGCTACTAGGATTATAAATGTAATGACCATACCATGCAATGAGAATGATAGATGACTCCATCAATATCCCTTATTTTTTTAATTGATATTGTTTGCAATTTAGTTTAGAGTTCTGCTAATGGCATTATGGCACAACGTAGCTAACTCCTCATTTACCATTAGCAAGGCTCTTCAAACTCTCCTCTCATCATTAAAAAACCCCAAAAACAAACATGCCGGTTAACCGGAAAAAACGGTAAAACAGCAAGTGACAAGGTTTATAGGAAATGTGGTCTTATCATGATAATTAGGCTATACCAGTCGTGGCACTTCCCTGCGTCAAACAATCAACTTGATGAGTCATCACATCCAAATCGTGCATTCAGGTGAAAAAAAGAGAGAAAAAAAAAGAAAAGCAATATTTCCTCAACTTGCAATTTTTGCCAGTTCCCCCACATAAAACTTTGGCAAACTGAATCGCACATTTTGAGAAAAGCCACTGCGAAATCAAGCATAACAATCATAAAAACCTCTCCTGGAGGGACTGTAGTAGCTGTTGTAGTCATCAAGAACTGAACAATATGGGATTTGAATTAAGTACAGTGTTAATATGCAGACTGCAGGATCCTGTCTACTGTTTTAGAAATCCCAATGCACCATACAATTTCATGTCTCTTAATAAAAGATCTGTATGTGCATGATGCCACATCTGCTATTTGTTCTCTGAGTAGTCTCTTAGTGTGAGTAGTAATCAGTTTGAGGAGCAATGAGAGAGGACAGAAGAGTGACCTGGTGAGTGGAAGGAGAGGTGGAGTGTTGCAGAAGTTGGGAGAGAGGTGGATCAGAGGACAGGAAGGGGAGGGGGGGTGAACGCGACTGTAGCCCCGTCGAGGCAGAGCTGATGCGAGTACAGTGGGATGGTGGGTGAGGCATGGGGGTGAGGAGGAGGGGGGAGGGAGGGAGGGAGGGAGGAGGGGGGGCAGGGTAGAGTGGGTAATTACAGGGGCCCAGAGAGGAGAGGCCTGTAATCAGCCTGCCCTCAGGAAGGAATGCAGCTCATCTTCTCATGTAATTACTGCCATTTAAACGGCCCCAGCCTACAAACACTCATCCCACTGTACTGCTCACCTATTCACTATATGTACACGCGCGCACACACACACAAACACACACTCCCTGTCACTGTGAGACAATCAGTGACTGGGAGACAGATTTTCAACAAGAATCTCAAAGTGAGGTGGCAGAAGAAAAGGCGAAGGAGAGACAGACAGACTTCAGACTGTGTGTGTGTGTCTGTCTGTCTGTCTATGTCTGTGTGTGTGTCTCATAGTTAATGGTTGTGTAGACTGCAGGCCTCTAGAGGAGCCAGCTCCATGTGAATACCCACCATGGCAACCAGCCACTCTGGGTAGATTTGCGCAACTCTCATCAAGCAGCGGCACAATGGTGGAGCAGAAAAGCACTGGCGCCTTACACTCAACACATACAGTTATGTCTATATACGTGCACACACACTCACACACAGGAATGGGAAGAGCCTCATTCTACCATATGAGTTTGACCTCCAAGTAATAGTTGTGACATTGGTCTGTAATATCGAGAGGATAATAGGACAACAACATTGTCTCACCCACTCTGTCTCCCCTCCCTCTCTCCCTGCCTCTCTTTCTCTCTCTCTCTCTCTCTCTCTCTCTCTCTCCCCGTCTCCCCACCCCCTCCCTCTCTCCACCTCTGATAGTGATTGATAGTGCTACTTGTGTACGCCTGTGTTCCCATGCAGTAGGTGGTCGTCAGGGCACACACAAACAGCACAGGGCCACTTTTTGATGGGCTATGATTAATGAGCTCTATGGGGGGGTGGCGCCCCCTAGCTGTGACAGAGCACACTTTCATCCACGATGTAGCTGCCCCCGTCTGTCTATTTGAATGCACCCATAGCAGCAGTGGGCTTGCTGCTGCAACACAAGCAAAAATCCTCTTAGTGCTCCCACTCTCACAGTCACACTCACCCACACGTTCAAAAACACAGTCACAGAATCTCACTTAGAATAGGTTGTCCCTTGCATACACTCACTCATACACACACTGAATATAATCCGTAGTGTGTTACGAATACACCCACCCAACCTCTCACACACTGTCTGAATGTAGTGTGGGTCCATGTAAAACAGCCACAGAATTCTACTACCGGTATATTCTCCTAGTTATCAGTAAAAAACTCTGCTGACTGTCACTATGTCATTGAGCCTTATTTACTGTCTGGAGCCATGAAGTTAGATAACATGTTTGTGTTTGTGTGTGTTTCCCCCTTGGTTTACCCTCCAACAGGGCTGATTAAGTGTTATTATAACACCGATGGTTATGGGAAAAATGAGACAGACAGTGAGTCCTTTAAAAAAGGGCAGGTCACGCTACTTTTACAATTAGTGGGTTGTAGGGAAACACACCTTGCAGCTAAGAGTGTGGAATAACACTCCTTTTACAGGCAGATCTGTAAATGGGCACTTGCAAGCCTCTGCATTTATTTGCAAAAATACTTTTTGTCTGTGTGCGTGTGTGTGTGTGTGTGTGCATGCGTGCGTGTTACCATGTCCTCAGGCTTGCTCTCTCTCCTCCTGCCACCCGGACATGGTGGATGGACAAGCGAAGCATTTCTGTCACTCTGCATCTCCATCACCTGCTCGGCCTTCCCCTTCTGCCAATCTGCTTTCCAGCCTCCTGTCACCTCCCTTTTCCTTTTCTCACACACACACACACACACACACACCTTTTCAGTTCCTTTCTCTGACTCACACAGATTCCATCTTTGTTACTCACTTGCACATGGTTGCGCACACGCCTCACACAACCAATTACACGCTCGCACTCGTATCTCGATGAAATGGGGAAGGCTTCGCACTGCACAGAAATAGCCACTCTGCAGGCGTCCTCATTAACATGTTGGAACCAATCAAAGGTGTGACATTTCCTCTGTTATGATGAACTTCCAACAAGTTGTAGCTCACAAGTTCCTGAAACAAGCATGCACACATGTGCATGTATGTGACGTTGGGCTGTCATGTGAGTGCATCTTTGTTTGATTCATAGTGGGAAGTGGTTTCTGTAATTGTCTTTGGGGTTTTAAAATGAGCTGATTGTGAAGTTAATTAACTAGGAGAAGATTATAAAAAATAACTTATAACATTTGTTTGTGTCCCTTTGTACCAGAGTAAAAAGGGAAACCAACTATTTCATCTGTGTGTAGTCCAGCAACAGTTGTAGGACAAGTTATCTTAGGAAAGTTATCATAGGAAAGCAGCTAGCATATCTCAGTCACTAGTGAGTTACATCTGTGTCATGTTGAATATTTAACATGAAATGTACACAAGTAAAGATATAACACTGAGCAATGCAGTTGGAGTGGTTTGTTGACAAATCTTTTATTAATGTGTCTAGCACCTCTAGCAGATGTTAGCAGGTACACTCACTTGTTAATCACCTGCGTTTAATTAGCAAAATAACTTGCAGTTCCATAACTTTTGAGGTTTGGCAGAGCTTCTTGAACAAAAAGACTCACATAGCTATCTACTTATGAAATTGATACACATTAAATACATAATATGCAATGTGTAAGCTGCATGGAAGTGTCTTGCTTTGGCAAAGCTAGGGTAGCTTCTTTCCCTTGTTCCAGTCTGTTAAACTACACTAACACATGCTGGACCTGTTGATGACCAAGAGACACAAATATTAACCTGATACTGCTTTTGGGGGGTTTTCAGGGTTTTTTTTTTGTTTTGTCTGACTCCCACCAAACTATAAAGGAAGTGTCTTTCTCCAAATGCCAGACTATTCCCTTGGTCTTATCAAGCTGTAATTTAAAGGTCTTTTAATACAAAGAAATATATTGTCAGTTTTGCTAGTTAGAGGGGTAGCTGCAGACAGAAAAAGAAAGGTAAGTAACAATCTCGGAGGACCTGAAGAGGAATGTTTTTTCCCGCATATGTCAGAGATGAGTTCTGTTAGTTAGAGAGTTACCATGTTGAGTACACAGAGACAGTCTGCAGAGCCATGTGGAGCCACCACGGGTGCACATCTTGGTGGTAGTATCAAAATATCCAAACAAGAATTTTCAAGGCCAATGTGTCAAAGGCTTTATGACAGAGCACACAGTGTTAGATCTGTGTCGCTCTTAGCAGGACATCATTTTCTGCTTAATACCTCCTGTCGCCTCACAGCAACCATGATGAAATGAAATTATGGCATGTCTCTTAGTCCCGGGTGTATTAACGGCACTTCCTATTAAAAGATGACCAATTTTCCCCCCTGTTGGTCCTCAGAGGGGCTTCTTATACTGTAAGTGTTTGCACAAGTTTGTGTGTGTGTGTGTGTGTGTGTGTGTGTGTGTGTGTGTGTGTGTGTGTGTGTGTGTGTGTGTGTGTGTGTGTGTGTGTGTGTGTGTGTGTGTGCTCGGTCAGATGGGTGAACTGCATGACTCCTCACACTCTGTCTGCCTTTGTTGATGTGAGAAGTGATGCTGCGTCGCTCCAACCTGCACTCATGTCTTCTCATGCTTTGACTGATGCCAATACACACACAGTCTGTCCCAATCACACGTTCAGTGATTTTCAATCAAACCCATCGTCTAAATCGTGACAGTTGCTTTTTCCTCACATCTCCTCACTTCATCTTTTCTCTCCACCCGTAGAGAGTTGTTTTCAGGCTGATGATGACGATGAGGTCAGTCTGAATATCAATCACTCAATGTAATTGTCCTTTAAGGAAGGCAAGGAGAGACTGTCTCCCTCCATCCATCTCTGTCTCTTTCGACCTGCCTCTGTGTGTGTGTGTGTGTGTGTGTGTGTGTGTGTGTGTGTGTGTGTGCGTGTGCGAATTGCGTGCGCGACTACCTCGGGGCTTCCTCGCAAGAATGATGATAATGAGGTAGATTGGAGGAGGATGATGGATATGGTCAGCCCGTCAATGTTACATAATGGCTGCTGATCACTCTATTTATTGGCCTTGTTTCCTCTATCTCTGGCAGCATTGTCTTATTTGACTGTCTGTCCTCACAGCTGTTTGTCCTTAGCGGTCTCAGTGAGCTGTTTGTGCTTCATAGCTGTGGGCTACAGTTTTTTTCCCTCTCTGTTTGTGTGCTTGCATTTAAGGCTGTAGGATGTCATTTGAAGTCGACTGGAGCTCCAGAAAGTGCTTTGAATCCAGCAGGCAGGAGGGAAGGAAGACTGGAGTCAGGGGAGGGCAAGAAGAAAAGCTCTCCCATGTCAGACACAAGACTGGAAAGCGAAAAGGGAGGAGCAGGGATGATGTGCTGTTGTTTGTTTGTTTTTGCCCTCACAGGATACCTAAGATATAACTAGGGAGGAAAAAAAGGACTCCTGATCTTGCCAAACACAACCTGACCCCGTGCTTTTTTTTTTTTTATAGTGTCTCTCCATTGTTTGACTGCTTCAAAGTGTTCTCCCTTGTGCTTTATTCTCTTGCTCTCTTGTCCCCCACCTCTTCTGAATGTGTGTTGGGATAGTGAGGGCTCTGGAAGGGACAGTAATGACTAACTCTGTAAAGGTAATCATAAAGTACAGACGCTTTAGACTCCACTCTGGCTAGAGGCGTTGGGGCTAAGAAAATTACAGTCGTCCTTGCGTTTCATATGTGTCTGTGTGTGAGAATGAGAGGAAGAGAAAAGAGAGGGTGGAGAAAGACAGAGGGCAAAAGGAACAGAGACAGTTCCAGTCAGGCTGAGACAAAGACAGACATTACTGTGATTCATTTTCCTCTGAAGCTATCATAGAAGTCAAGCATTGTGTGTGTGTGTGTGCGTGAGTTTCGTGTGTACTCCATCTTCTTTGTCCTATCCACTCGTCTACTACTGTCTTTTGACCTATCTTTAGCCTTTCCTATCTTCCTATCTTGCCACCTCCGTCCAGATTCCCTCCATCTCTCTCCCACACAGTTATCTCGTCTAGTGTGGCCTCGCTCCACCACTGTCACTCCAACTCTGGTTTACATTGCACTGAAGCTCCGCCACACACTCGCCAAAGGAAGGGATTCCTTCAGATTTCCAATATGAGTTTAGTATAGATGAATAAAAGTGAGTGAGAATGCCCTGTATAAGCGTAGGTTGTCATCTTGTGTCTGGGTCTATGCGTGTGTGTGTGTGTGTGTGTGTTGGTGTGATTGTGCGCTCGAGGAGAGAATACCCAAGAGCCTGTGTTTGCTCTCTAGCTGTCTGCTGTCTGTCATTACTGTAATAAAAGACTCGCTGTGCTGCATGGCGAGGAGTTCTTGTCTTTAAGGCTCTTCCATTCCGCACAAATTGCCGGCTGCTGAGCTCTGATGGATGTTTGTATGCTGGCCCAAAAACACAGGTTCCACTTAAAACCCCGAGCTCCATTATCCCAGAGTGAGACGGGGAGGGAGAAAGAAGCTGTGTTTCTGTCTCTGTCTGTCTGTCTGTCTGTCTGTCTGTCTGTCTGTCTGTCTGTCTGTCTGTCTGTCTGTCTGTCTGTCTGTCTGTCTGTCTGTCTGTCTGTTTGCCTGTCTGTCTGTCTGCTACCTCTACCATCTAAAAGTGTTTTAATTAAAATGTGCCTCTCTGCAGGCCCCAGAACCTACACACACATGCCGCCCAGTGAGAGGTTTATCCAAATACACAAGGGCTCTCCTTCCATTCTGTCTCTATCTCAACCACCGTCTCTCTCTCTGTCTGTCTGTCCCCCTCTCTCTCTCTCTCTCTCTCTCTCTCTCTCACACACACACACTCTGTTTGTCTGTCTCTTCTGCCGTTCCTCCTCTCCCTACCTCTTTCTCTCGCTCCATGCCCCCTCTCATCACGCCTGAAGAGTGACAGGCTGTGTTTTTCAGCCGATGTTTGAACACTGAGCGATCAATGCTGGACAAAGAGAAAGAGCGGGGGTGAGGAGCAGGGAGGGGCAACACAATTGGTTATTGACAGAGAATTCAAAGCCTGAAAGACTGGAGGCAACAACTTAGTAAGAGGAGAGCAAGGGGATGGAAGGAGAGAAAACAGACAGAGGGGAGGGGATTATGAAAGAGGCACAACGATAAATGTGATTCATGCTCATGGTCAAACATCACTTGAGATATGTTAACATGAATTATTTGTGTTTGTGGACACCTGCATGTGTACTTAGTTGCAGCCTTGTATGTGCTTAGTTGAAAATGGGGTTATTGAATAATGAACAATGCTTTGTTTTTGTTCTTTTGTACTGTTCTGTCCTCTTCTTATGAGCACCACTTTGTGTTTTACATGTCAAGTCTGTCAGGGAGAAAATTTTTCAATTAGGATGTGACCATGCTAATCCATCAGACAAATGTGTGATGCACAATGGATTACATGGGATCATATATCACACATTTCCACAATCCATCCAGTATACAAACAACATTCAATCTCTGACCAAAACACCTGTTGAGATTGAGAAGCTCTGATGAGAATAAAAAGGGACCAAAGTCATTTTGATAATTTTTAGAGAAAATCCACATAATGGAATATTTAGAGATTTCTTTTTTTAAACACATTATACATGTTAGAAAATAATAGCTGAAAATGTTAAAAGACTGTGAACTATGTAGTACTGAATTGAGGATTAAGGAGCATCAGAACGAGTGGACATGGAATTAGTCATTTTGGGGCAAAGTTTGAGTATTAGCTGCATCTATTAAGATAAATGTTACTGTGGACTATTTTTTTAGAAAATGTGAAAACATTTCAAGACATTTCACGACCCATATGAATCATGCAGCCTGCAGAATGTGAATGTTTTGTGTGTGTTATGTGTTTTATTTTTTGGAAGCCTGCTGATTATTTAATATTGTTGTTTTTTTGCACTTTTAAGGATTGCATTTCAATTTCGTTGTACTTGTACAATGACAATGAAGACATATTCTATTCTATTCTATTCTATACAATTGCAAGACGACATTTTACATGAATTTCCTAAAACTCACATGTAATCAGTTTAATGACTCAGCATAAACCTTTCCACTTTAACTGTACAGCGCCTGGGTTTAGGTAAGGCAAAGGATAGTGTGAGGCATGTGGTGGTGAAGGCTCAGTTGGAGGTCATGGTATGGTGAATAAATGTTGTCAGTGAAAGGTCCTTGTAGAAAAAGATCAAGGATGTGTTTGTAAGAAAGTCGAGCAAGGCGGACACAGACTAAGGACGATGGCTGTCGGGCCTGGAGCAGCTGTTGCACTTTCCGGGCTGTCCTGTTCTGCTGCAGCCTCTTCCGTCCCGACAGGCCACTTCACACATCACGCAAAACATTAGTGAAGTGAAGAAATGGTAACGTCCCCCCATACCTGAAGATGGTGCAGCCTCTGGATTCCCATGAATCCCTGCTAGCCTTGGTTTGAGCCCTGCCACAACTTTCTCTACCACTTTCCATCACGCTCTGTGTTCTTTGCTTTTCCCTAATGTCTCAGTGCAGTGAGATGGGGGGAGGGGAAGTGCTCACTTTCCTAAAATAGGAGATGGTATCTTTCTAAGTAGTTTCTCTTGTTCTGTGGTTGTAGAATAACAGATTATGTTGAGCTCGAAACATTTTTGAAAAACGAATGCTGCAAATTCTCCTGCTTTAAATCTCATTTTTGAAAGTGGCTGCATCTGCCCTCACACCTCTCTCTTTATCCAGTGAATGCAGAAAATGAGACAGAAGAAGTGTAGCGCTATGAGACTGTGTGTGTGTGTGTGTGTGTGTGTGTGTGTGTGTGTGTGTGTGTGTGTGTGTGTGTGTGTGTGTGTGTGTGTGTGTGTCAAGGAAAGAAAGTGCACTTGGTTGCCCATACCATTTTTTGCATCTACTGACCGGAGCCAACCCTGTCAATCCTCTGCACTCTGCTCCAGTCTTCCGTTTAATGCTTATTGAATTCAGATCATTTTTGTAAGCAGAACAGAGTTTTCTATTGGAAGGTCAGACCTATTAACAATTTATAAGAAACTGGATTACCCGAAAGGGAAAATCAGAAAGTGATGGTAAGAGTTTGTATGTTGATGATGTGAGGGCATTGCATAAAAAGAGAAAGGTTTCTGGCATATGCTGACTTGGAAACATACTTAGTACAAAGTTGCTAAATGTGTCAGGTTGACTGTTGTCAGGTTGTTCTTCATGGAAGAGGCTACTACAAACTTGTTTGCAAGTGTTATGTAACGAGGTCTTCTTCAGTTCAGCGTCTTGCTCAAGAAGAGAAAGATGCAACCCATTTGAGGGGCAAACATGGAATGTGGTGAGGGTTGAGTTTGCTTTATAGTCTGCCATCCTGAAGCTATAGTCTATGCTATAAACAGACAAGTCTGACTGATGCAAGTTTGGTGCCCAATGCCACTAGTAACAGCTGGGGAAAAAGATAAATAAGTGATGTGACAGTTTATGCCTTGTTGTAATGATTCAGCAACATACTTTATCATTATAATACTCTTGAAAATGTCAAGTCAATTCAACATAATTATATTTATATAGCCCGAAATCACAAAACAAACATTTGACTGACAGAGCTTTATAATCTGTACAGCAGATGACAATCCATCTATATTACACCCCGGTGTACAGTGAATATCTTAAAAAAACAAACAAACAATGCAGTCCTTAGTGGCAAAGTAATCAGTACATATAGGTTAATGTATGGGACTTCTGCTGCACCAGTAATAGCCAATAACCCTGCAGCATTGATATACTGCCTGGAATATACCTGTCATTATTAAAGTAACAAGTCAGAGTGAAGAGGTCAGAAATACCATGTCCTTCCTGCCAGGAGAAGTTCTTGGCAGCATTGCCGGGAGGGATGTGTCACATCGAAAATGTCAGGGGATAATGTGCGATCAACAGGACCTGTCCGTGGAAGGTCATCAGCTCGCCTCCCCCTGCTGAGAGCCATGGACTCTTCCAGAGAGACCAGAGTAGGAGGCCTGCGTTGACCAGATTACTGACAGTACAAGGGGGCGAAAATGTCACTTTGACCCTCCATTTACAGTGCAAACTGTCAGCACCTTAAATGTCTTCTTGAAATACTCTAACAGGGTTGCCTTAATGTATACGGTGACACAGTGCTGACAGATTTGTTCACACATGCCCTGCAGCTGGATGGAGATACGCAAGACAAGCTGTCATACACACATACACATGCACACACACACACACATATCTTCCCTCCAGGTATATGATAGCTGATTAATACCCGAGAGACCAGTTTGTCATTTTGCTTATTTCTTACCTCCTCAACAGTGAGGTCAGAGTGCATTATCAGCCCCACAGCAGCCATCTGAATACACAGTTACACTGCAGCACTGCTCATCTCCAGCAGGGCTTTCACAGACATGAACGCTCACGTCTTGAAGAACAGCCCCCCTCATCCATATATGTCTGCTGTGTGTGCTTTCAGAGAGCAGCGACTACAGTGAGGCCGAGGTTCTCCCTGACTCCTTTCCATCAGCACCAGCGGAGCCTCTCCCAGAATTCCTGCTTGAACCGGAGGATGCTTTCATCGTAAAGAACCGGCCGGTCCAGCTACGCTGCCGGGCGTCACCAGCCACCCAGATCTACTTCAAATGCAATGGAGAATGGGTCAATCAAAATGACCACGTAACCAGAGAGAGCCTGGACCAGATCACAGGTGATACTTTCATACTTACAGATGTATTGTAAACACAGCTTCACACACATAGTAATGTCACCTTTTATTTCACTGACATAAACATCATACTCAATTACAAACATCATTTTCAACTATATAATCCATTAGCTCCTATAGGGTTTTATGAGCATGTTAACTGCATTTGGCCTGCAGCCAACGCATTATTTATATGCTCAGTGAAAAATATGCCCCACTAATCTCTCTCTCTCTCTCTCTCTCTCTCTCTCTCTCTGTCCCTCTCTCTGTCTGTCTGTCTCTCTCTCTCTCTTTCTCCCTCCCTTGTTTGTTTTTTGCACTCTCTCTGCACAGGTCTGGTTTTGAGGGAGGTGGAGATCTCAGTGTCAAGGACCCAGGTGGAGGAGCTGTTTGGGTTGGAGGACTATTGGTGCCAGTGTGTAGCCTGGAGCTCGGCTGGTACCACCAAGAGCAACCGCGCCTATGTCCGCATTGCATGTCAGTACCAATGCTGTGTGTGTGTGTGTGTGTGTGTGTGTGTGTGTGTTTAAGAAAGAAGTAAGAGAGACACCAGAAGGGCAAATGTTTCCAACTTTTTGCTTGTCATCTGTGTCAGCTTAAGTATATATGCAAATAAATCTGCTGTAGCACTCTATCTTAGTCCCCCGTGGTAATGTGTGTTGTAGCGTGATTGACACTTTGCATGTTTATGAGGGTATGAATTGAAAAAAACCCGACAGGGTGACAGAGGCTTTTTACAGTTTTGCCTGGTGTCTGTGTGTGAGTGTGTGTGTGTGTGTGTGTGTGTGTGAGAGAGAGAGGGAGAGACAGAGAGAGGGAGAGACAGAGAGAGGGAAAGAGGACTAGAGAGAAAAACTGTCACTCTGCTGTCTAGAAGCAGCCTTCACTAACTGCTGACTACATATGTGTCACCCCCTGTAGACCTGAGGAAGAACTTTGAGCAGGAGCCACTGGGACGAGAGGTGCGACTCGAGCAGGAGGTGCTACTGCAGTGTCGCCCCCCAGAGGGCATGCCCGCTGCTGAGGTACAACATATCTCTCTCTTCTCATCCCAATACTCATCTGTTTCTGATGGCCGTCCGCCCTTTTTGGGTTGAACTTATATTTTTGATACTGATTGATAATTGTTCAAGTTCATCTGTATTTTGTTTAGCTGTAAGATCTAACTAACCTACCATCAATTGTAGGAGCTTCAGTCTGCAACAACACAAAACGTAAAGATTGAGCCATTGAAGTTTGAGAGATTTAAGTCTATGCAGCTACAAGGCAGCATCAAGAAAAAGCTCCATGCACTTAAATCCATTTAGTGACATGTTTTAACATTAAGCTGCTCTATCTAAAATTCATCACTTTTATTGTTTTCATAAAACAGCAGTAAAACAATATATAGAAAAAGAAAAGTCATTATTCATGAATGTTTGTTTTTTTTATTATACAAGTAAATAATCACCTTCCAAGCTGTATTTTTTTATTTTTAGTGGCTAACTAACATTGTTATGATGTGACATAAAAGAGAGAAAGCACATTATGTGATTACAATAGAGCTTTTATATATTTAATAATTAATGGTAATTGTCTTGTTTGTAGTTGTTATTATGACATGATGGCCCTTAGTGAGGAAGATGTTTCAAAAAGAAAAGAGGGAGAAATCAAGTTTGAGCAAAAAAAAGCAACAAATTAGTTTTTCTTTTTCCTGAGCGAACTAAAAATAATCAAATATTGACTATGTTTGATCAATATCACATGTAGCATTGAAGCGTGCTGTGATGGCTTAATACCCTGCAGGTTTATAGTGTTTACTGAATGTGTCTGTGAGTGGTGCGTTGACACATGTTTATGCATACACACCAGCTGATTTGTACGATAATTTATGTGAAGAGTGAAGAGAGAATGTGCCAAAAGAATTAGAGGAAGTTCATTATTCAATATTGCTGTGACACAGAAGATTGAGAGTACGAGATGAATAATCAACTAAATTATTAGTTGCTATGGTTGGTACTGTTGTTAAAATACTGTCTTAATTTAATCCATTCTAATTGATGTCAGTGCCTTATGTGATCACACCAGAGATTTCTGACTATTATATCTTTAAGTATTTTAATGTATTCATGTGTGTGTTCCTCCTCCCAGGTGGACTGGCTAAAGAACGAGGACGTGATAGATCCATCGCAGGACTCTAACTTTCTGATCACTATTGATCACGATCTGATAATCAAACAGGCCAGGCTCTCAGACACTGCTAACTACACCTGTGTGGCTCGTAATGTGGTGGCCAAGAGGCGTAGCAGCACAGCTACTCTCATTGTTTACGGTAACACACACACACTTCTTTTTCTTCTTCCTCTCGTACCTCACATATGAGGATGAATCTGGTATTATTGTCGTTCACCAAAAATGGAATTAAAGAAAGTCAACCCTTTATATCATCATCCATGAGTTCCAGGGTCAGTTTGGTTTAGCATTGCAATGTATTGAGTGAAAATAGTGACAAAACATGAATGGGAATATTTCAGCAGCAGTATACATAAATTAAATTAAACTACAACTTACTCCTGTGAACCACCAATAAGAATTTTTACAAGCATCTAAATGTGGTTGAAAAAAAGGAAAAAGATAGAATATGTGATTGATAAATTAACAGATGAATACAACTACTTATATAACATATGTGGATGTATGCTTTATTTAAATTTGTGAATTTGCTAAATATGCTAAACTCATGTTTGCATGTTGATATGAATGGTTTGTGTGTCCATATTTTAATTATAGTATTGTTAATTTAACCAGGTTATAACTGTCGGTTTCACTCACTGTCACTCTCTGGTTGTCTGTCTGTCTGTCAGTGAGCGGAGGTTGGTCTTCATGGACTGAATGGTCGGAGTGTAATGCTCGGTGTGGGCGTGGCTGGCAGCGACGAACACGTAGCTGCACCAATCCTGCCCCTCTTAATGGAGGAGCGTTTTGTGAAGGCCCACCCTTTCAGAGAGTGACCTGCACCACACTGTGCCCAGGTGAAAATGACACGCTCATCAGTATTACTGTGCTGAGGGAATTTCTGAAACAGGCTATTTAATGGTAAATACCAGGATTCATTTTAAAACTTTCAAACATCTACATCAGACGCTGAATTTGTCCACTGGAGATTCAACTTTAGGGGAAACTAAAGTGTTTTAAGGTCCTTTCAAAATGTTTAAATCCAAAAACAACTTCAACCAACCAGGAACGGATATCTTTCACTCATGTAATTGCTCTTGTTTAATCCTGAAAAGTCATCCACATCAGGAACACAGTGTTGTCTGATTTACTGTGACACACCTTAAGGTACCATTGTTGTGGCCTGTGTGTCAGACAATCCTCACTCAAGAGTGGTCTGAAACAAACAAAAAAGAATACGTTTGCAAATTACAAAGTTATGCACGTCAAACTATTATATATCCATCATGCCACATTCTACCGTCATGCTCAATTCCCCTCAACCTGGAGTGTTGGAGGTATTTAGCTATTTAGCTGATGGAGGTATTTAGCTGTCGGTTAGTTTTTAAATGACTCACATCTCTGCTGTCTCATTCCAGTGGATGGAGGCTGGACAGAGTGGGCAAAGTGGTCTGCCTGTGGGACAGAATGCACCCACTGGCGCAGCCGCGAGTGCCAGGCCCCCCCACCCAGGAACGGAGGAAAGCACTGCAGTGGCAGCATGATGGAAAGTAAAAACTGTACTGAGGGGCTGTGTGCACGCAGTAAGTTGCCTGATCAATGCATTTGAATTGGGGGTGACAGTTACATGTCAAAACTGAGTAAATATTTGGCTCATGTATTTTTCTTGATGTAATGTATCCAAAAGTCTTAGTTTACTAGTACAAATGAAGTAGTTCAGCTGTTTAATATCTGAAAGGATGTAGTGCACCTGTCAAGGTTTATTCCCTAACAGCACATTTTCTGCTTCTGGTGGTTGTTGGATTGATAGAAAAGATAGAAAATCTTGTCACTCATAGTTCACTTTTATAAGGTGTATTGCATTTCAAAGCTATTTTGTACAGGACAATATTCCCAAGGTGTTCAGCTATAGCAGCAGCATGGGAAAAGCGTGAATGATGTAGAGTGAGATGAAAGGAAGAACAGCTAAATCTCAAGCAGATGTTTCATGAAGGAAAATTTAGGTTCACAAAGAGAGAAGGCAAGTGATCCACATCTAAAAAGCACAGATGGAGAGAGAGAGAGAGAGAGACAGAGAAAAAGAGACGGAGTGTGTGGAGTGGGAAGCGAGCATGACACAGCCAAGTCGAAAAATTGAGCATATGAGAGTGATTCAGACTCACACTGACACCCAATGTGCAGCCCGTGATGAGCTGGGAAGAATCCAGCTGACAGCGCATTAGAGTCTTAGAGACGCACATCCACAGAGGCAGTGAGATACATTCAAGTGCGAGCTTAAAAGACATACACACACAAGACACAAACCAACACTATCCAAGCATGCAGACAAACCTCCCAAACCTCCTGCACGTGCAACGGGAAGGATCATACGCACACTCGGAGCAACACTGTGCTTCAACTCTATCTGACGTACACGCGAGTCCCTGACATAAACAGACTTCCATGGAGCGGCCAGATTAGACAAATACATTTTCTGATTTGCCTTCACAGAGCAAAGCATTCTCAGGAGGTCGTCAGGAAAACATGCACTCAAGTGACACAAGGGGGAAGATGGGAAGTGCTGCTTCTGTAGAAAAATCTGTAAATGTGTGATTTGTAAAACTGTAGGTTACCAAACACATAATTCATTTTCTCAGCACATTCATATGAGTATTCTGCAGTAAAGAATTGTCCCAGTGACATTGACTCATTGCTTTCTTTGCTCCAGACAATCAAATAGCGGCTCACTCTAATGTATCATCCACTGTAATTCCACTGAGGATAAGCCAAATACCACAGTCATAAATGTAAAATGCTCTGAGACACCACAAACCATCATCTTCTCTGCACATCAGTAGTTTCTAATTGCCGTTGGATGAATGGGAGAGTCGGGGAGCCCATTTGGTGTTTTGACGATGCTTGGGAGAGAAGGTTATTTGGTTTGAGATCTAGTAAGTGACACAATCCAACATTCATCAAAACTACTCGCTCAGTGGTGATTCATATCAGCGTTATCATGGAAAAAAAGACTGTTCCCGTCAGGACGGAGGTGTTTTGTTTTTCATAGGATGGAAGTGATAACATACCCTGTGGGGTGTATACAGAGATGTTAGTGGCGCTGACAACATGGTTTCAATCTGCGTCGTCTCCTTTGTGTACCAAACAACACCACCATCCTCGCTCATATTCAAAAACCATCTTTTTTTCTGACACTTTCATCCATATGATAATATTCTCCTTCAGTCATTTTCTAATCAACTTTTATTGTAATTTTTTCTGTGTACATTATAGAAACAATTATGCTGAGCTTATACATTCATGCTCCAGCTCTGCCCATTCTCACACACTTGTAGAAAAGGTTATTTTTTTTTTTTTTAGATATATTTTCTTGCTTGCAGTACGCCTTTTATGTTTACATTTCTATTTTCATATTGATGAGCTATTGTTTACTTTCCCGTTTCTTCTTGGTATTGTTATTGTATCTTTCATTTCAACGACTAGTCCATCCATTTTTATGTTGTTGTGTTTTTTTTCTTTCTTCTCTTGTTTTTTCTCCTGCTCAAACAGATAAAAAGATTTCTATTGAACATGCAAGCCATCGTAAGTTCACCTTTCCATAACTTCACCCTCTTACTGCTCACCGTTGCCCTCTCATACTGTTTGTGTTTGTACAGTACCTGTGTGTGCATGTGTGTGTGTGTGTGTGTGTGTGTGTGTGTGCCAGCCTGTGGGGTGCATACAGGTTAGGAGTCCTAACATCTGTGTTAGCACGTGGAGTTGAGTGCGTGCAGCGTTTCATGTTGAGCCCGTCTATCCACACTTTGTTGTCATCTCAGATCGAGTTCAGTGAAGACATGCCTCACCTTCTTGTCTAGCCTGCTTATAAATGTTGTTATCCCATCTTGTCTGGTCTGTTGACTAAGTGTAGTGTAGGTTTTCTATGCTGGCTCCGTGTTAGCACATTGTACCATTTACATAGTGGCTTGCTTCAACAGTGGATAGAAAAAAAATTAGAAGATACAATTACATCAAACTGATTAATGGTGTAATTAAGCAGAATGCCCAAAAACTATTCATTTCACTCTAATCCAATGTGGCAGAGAGGAAAATCTGAAAGCTCTGTTAACAGAAGGAGCAAAATGACATGGCTCTAAGCTGAGACACTTTGATCTATAGGCTATGAGGTGGAAGTATAGCACTTCCTGGAGAAAAACAGCTCTGACTTTCAGTTAATCTGTGATATAGTTTACATTTGAAGTGATGGTAATTCCTGTAGCTCAATGTGACGTGGGCTCAGGGGAGAGCAGCCACGGTAATGCACCTAATTCGCTATTGTTCCGTTTCTGGTAATAAGTGCGGACGGCTGTCGGATTCGGTTCCATCGCGCCACGTGAGCATGGAAGCTCTCCTCTGCCAGCCCGTCTGCCTCCGGCTTTTCCTCTTCTCCACACTTTCTTCTTACCGCTTCTCTGTAGTGTCTCTGGTTTCCTCCAACTTCTTCCCCACTCTCTCCTGCTCTTTTAACATGGGCCTTTAAGTTAAGCACTGCCATCCTTATCTCCTCTCTCCTCCTCACCACACTTATAATCCCTCTGTCCTCTCTACAAATCACACCCTTATCTAACTCTTTCCCATCCCTTTTGCCAAATTGCCTCTCCTCTAGCTCTCTTCTCTGTTTATCCAGCCTGTCTGCTTCTTCTTTTTTTGTCTCCCGCCAACCTCGCTACTTGTCGTCTCCTCTTTTCTGCTGTGGTGTGACCGGCTCACGTGTCTGAGTTGGGTCTGGCTCTGCTAGTGTTTGGGAGTCACAGCTAAGCAGGCTGAGGTGGGCCTGCTGACCAGTCACAACCAATCACCCAGCAGAAGGAAAGATAGGGAGCCCAACGGGGAGCAGGTGAAGTTGAGGGCAACCACCCTCCCTACCCATGCTGCCTTTTGGTATCAGATGCACCTCCTGGAGGCTAGGAGGAGCAGGTTTTCTATTTTGTTTGGATGATCTTTAACAAAAAGAAAAGAGGGGGAAAAAAGATAAAGCTTTAGCTAGAATCAAACTGAACACTGTGTACATCCTGGCAGGCATACTGCCAGAGTTGAAGAATAGGTTCATATTTGTACATTCCCACATGATCATTCTCCATGTATGTACTGGCTGTGAAGTGATCCTGTCCCTACTGAGATTCACATGTAACAGATGAAGGACTAAATCCACAGTACACTGAAGCTAAAATGAGGCTTCAGCTGACTGACTTAGTCACACAAATAAACATTTTCCAGGGATGTACTGAACCAACTTTGTATCTCACCAGTTAAATACATCCAATACTTACTGGCCAGTGCTGTCTTTTCCACTTATAGCTTTTATAATCCTCATTGGGATCCTTATTTTTATGTTAACTAGCATGATGCCAGGGTAAGTCAGTTGAGAACTTGCCCTGACTGAATTAATGTCACTCATAGCAGAAACTGACACATTGTACCCGATCCACCTAATAATATATAAAGTGGATTTGACTCACTCAGTCTACTGAAGCTTCATATTAGCTTCAGCTGAACTTTTTATACAATGTGAGGTCTGTGGATTTTACCCCCTAATATGTTAGACTGGAATTAGGGAGGGATCTCTTCAAGCACAGTATAGACAGGGGACAAGTACAGCGACCAGTGCCTTCAATGTACATATTGGGCAAGTCAGCATTGTGTTAAGATATGGCTGCTCCAGTAAAACAATTTTAAGTGATTATTTTAAGTAGTATTCTTAAGGAAGCGGGATAGACATGCAAGTTGTTTGAATAGGGAGAAGGGGTGGGATTTGATAAGTCTTGACTTCGTCCCACTCCTTTTTGAACATGTATTGTGTTAAGCTTTATTTGTCTGCTGTTGTTGATTGTTTGTTGTTGTTTTTTTCTCTTTTCAAATTTCTCTTTTCATGTTTTATTTCATGTTCAAAGTCAAATTTTCAAATCAAAATTTAAAAAAATCTAATTTTCATTATCAATTTATCTGTTGATTATTGTATTGATAAATTGTGTAGTTTATAGATAGAGACTAAAGGGCCTACCACAATTTCCTAGCGTCCGAGGCCACATCTAATTGCTTGTTTTTGCAGTCAAATTCCCAAACATGTCATTTAAAAAGATTTGAAAGGGAGAAAAACAGCAAAATCTCACTTTTTAAAAGCTGAGACTTTATTTGAGTGATTTTATTTGACATCTTTACATTGACAAAAGAGCTGTTTGTTGACATTCTGATGATTGTCTAATTAATTAACTAATCCACTCAACAATAATTTAGAGTACTCAGTACAACAGAATAGAATAAAAATATCAGATATCCTAAAAAAATACATTTATACATTTTCTTCCCTCTTGTGTTTTCCTTTCATTTGTATCTGTGTGTTTTCACACCTCTCATTATAATATCCTGACCATCGGTTTTTCTGTCCCTCTTGCAGCACTAGCTCCAGGTATGGGTGTAGCAGTCTACGCTGGTCTGGTGGGGGCCTTGCTGCTGTGTGTGATACTGGTGCTGTGTGTGGGTGTGCTCGCATATCGCCGGAGGTGCCGCCATCTCCACGGAGACATCACTGATTCTTCATCTGCTCTCACCGCCGCCTTCCACCCTGGCAACTACAAGCCTCCTAGACAGGGTGAGTTCACACACACACACAGTCACACACACACACACACACACACACACATCATACAGTACACGCTCGCACACAATTCCTCTGTTTATCATTTTATGTTTATTTTCGCAACTATTCTTATTTTTAACCATCCCCATAGAACCACGTCTTCATAATTCATTTCATTGTCACACTGCTATTTATATCGTCCCATAAATTCATTTTTTAAAACCATTTTTATCTCTCACTTCGTCAATTCTCCATTCTTTACTGCGTTACATTTTTTACATATTGAGAATTTGTCATGGTATCTCTACTCTTGTTCTCGCTATCAAATATTAATTAACAGCGTTAATCAATTTCACTTGCATCACTTTTAGCACTCTCAGCCCAGCCTGTGTCATTTATAGTGATAAGAGAGCTCTTCTCTTCTCCTACGTCCACAGATAACCCACACCCTCTGAATCCCTCAGCTCCTCCAGATCTCACAGCCACAGCGGGGGCCTTCCGCGGCCCGCTCTTCTCCCTGCAGCAGGGTGTCAATGACAGTCCCCACAAAATTCCCATGACCACCTCTCCCCTGCTGGACCCCCTGCCCAGTCTCAAAATCAAGGTGTACAACTCCTCCACTCTTTCCTCTTTGGAGCTCCCCGCTGACATTTGCATGGGTGATGGGGAGATCCTCAGCCTGAAGTCAGTGGGTACTGTAGGGAGAGAGCGAGAATACCACAGCCACACCCTGTCCAGAGAGCCTGGGCTGAGCACCAGCGCCACCCTGGGAAATCTGGGAGGACGCCTCACTATCCCAAACACAGGTAATATGAAACCTTTAAAAACACAATTCTCTTTTTATGCTTGACACCAAAATGTGACCCAGTGTAAACCAATGACATTTCAAGCAAATCATAGATAGAACAAGATAAAACGTGATACCTTCTCCCTCAGGTGTGAGTCTGCTGATCCCACCTGGCACCATCCCCCAGGGGAAGTTCTATGAGATGTACCTCATTATCAACAAGTGGGACAAAACAACGTGAGTACTCCTCCATTTCACTCATCGTCTTTGCAACCACGAGACAGAATAGACCTCACTCTCACCTCAATCAGAATTTTTCCCAATGAGAGCTCTCCTACTGTGAACCTTTTGAAGTTTATTTGGAAGTTCTGGCACTTTTTCTGAGGCTAAGAAATTGATCAACTTGTCTCAACTTTTATGCTAAAATTGGAATGGATTAATTTCTTGCCAATTTTCCAAATGTTTGATGTGCAGTTTGCCTCAGATACATTAATACCAGCATATTTTAACCGTGCCATGCCCATGATGTTCTTTTATAAATCAAACGTGATGTTTTGGAAACTGTTGCAAACACCAGGTTCTCTCTGTATGTGTGAAATTTACAGGCTACCCTCTGAGGGCAGTCAGACTGTGCTAAGTCCTGTGGTGAGCTGTGGTCCATCTGGCATGCTGCTGAATCGTCCTGTGGTCCTTACTTTGCCACACTGTGCCCAGCTAGACACTCCTACACCTGACTGGACACTCACACTCAAGACACAGACCCATCAGGGGGCGTGGGAGGTGAGACCGCCTCTTACTGGTCTCAAAATAATGGATATCCTGTTGTCCCATGTGGCAGTATTGAACCTTACTTCAATCTTCTTTTCAGGAGGTGCTGACAGTGGGTGAAGAGACATTGTCGTCTCCATGCTACCTGCAGCTGGAGGAAGAGTGTTGTCATGTTCTCATGGAGCAGCTGGGAACGTATGGCCTGGTGGGCCAGTCCTGCCCTCCACAACCTGCCTGCAAGCGCCTGCAGCTGGCATTGTTTGCCCCCCGAGCACCCTGCCTCTCCCTGGACTACAGCCTCCGTATTTACTGCATCCACGACACCCCACATGCACTCAAGGTGCTGCTTGTGTGTTCGTCAGTCTTTTTTGCCTGAATGAGTGTAGATGTTCACAATCATTCTGTTTGTCCAGCTGGCCGCCTATTTTCTTCATGCTGTTCTGTTGCTATTTTCAGCTTTGTTTCGCCTTTCTTGCTTTTCCATTTCTTTGTGTTTGGTGTATGTCTTTGTTGTGTCAATCTGGCAGTCATATTTATAGTGTCAATAAGTACAGTGCTGGTAATTAACTTAAATCTGCACAAGACTTTAGGTGTACTGAATGCCATCGCCTCTTAAATGCAGCTACACCCTGCTTGCAAAATTCAATTCTGGTAACACATATTTACAATTCCTTTCCCACTGGAACTAATGACTCAAAATAGTACGGCACAATACAACCAGCAAGTGAGCAGTCCATCCAGAGACTCACTGACATTAAACATTTTCACTGTCTCACAGTCCCTTTTGTATAAAGTGTTAACAGACCAACCGGGCTGGTAAACATGAGCGTGCTGTGTGCAGTTTACTGGCATCACATTACATGATTTCTGGCTGCTAAAGTTCAAACAGCTTTCAAACTGTTAGCTCTCACACATTCCAAGTAATATAAATGTTCTTAAGTGTTTTTCATTGTAATTCATAACAAACTGATGAAATAAATAAGTTTTTAAGCTTGTCTTCTCTGTGCCTCTGTGCAGGAGGTGTTGGATTTGGAAAGGAGTCTAGGTGGAGTGTTGCTGGAGGACCCCAAGCCACTTCTCTTCAAAGACAGCTACCACAACCTGCGCCTGTCCATCCACGACATTCCTCACACTCACTGGAGAAGCAAATTGTTGGCGAAGTACCAGGTGAGACACTCAAAATGTAGTAAATATAAAATTCTAGGATTTATGGCGGTAGCCTTGTATGCAGTGTTATGTGAGCTCTTTTATACACAGACCCCACATTATAGTTGTAAAGGGGATCGCCATTAAGCCGCCTTTGCTTTTTTACATTGAACCAAACTAAGCCGGCATTATACCACCCTCATGTGTATTTTTACATTCAGAGGCATGCCGTGTAACACAACAGCATGGGCTCCCCATTAACGTCCTGTCCCTCCGTGCTGGCTGTCCCTTTTACACAGGCGTTGATACGTCTCTATGACTACGTCCATAACCGGCTTATTGCCGAGGCAACTGCGCTCCCCCACTCTGTGACTATACCTTTTATACAGAACAGCGAGGCGGAATAAAAAGGCACAGCATTCCCGCCTCGAACAGACTATGTAAAAGGGGCTACTGTCTTCAGTCTACTTATGCTACCTATGCAAATAAAAATAAATATGTATTGATTGTCTGTGTTACTTTGAAAATAACAAGCAATAACTAATAAATAAAAACTTTGGTCTGACAGACTTCTGATTTCACTTTAGTAGAATGTGTTTTTTCTCTGAAAATACAGCAAGTGGACTTTACACAATTCACCGCTGTGATAAACATCCAAACTCTCTGCTGCATTCTTTTGACGACAGCACAGAGATTGCAGTCTGAACCCACTCTGAATAAACAAACAGGAAATCTGATTGTGGCCCTAATTTATGGACAATACGCTTTAGAAATAAATTGTGCACTGACACACGGAGACTGTGGAAACACCCAATATGAAAATAAAGCATGCTGCACACTCCTTGAATGGAAACTGTGTTCTATATCCTTCCTGATTGTGCTGCTCAGGACAAAACCACTTTAATCACAGTGAGAGACCATTTTTTCACCTCTCTTTTTCATTCATTTGTTCATTCATTTTCTATACAGTTTATCCTCTAGAGGGTCATGGGGGGGCTGGAACCAATCTCAGCTGACATTTGGCGAGAGGAGGTGGGGTACACCTTGGACAGGTCACCAGTCTATCACAGGGGTAACATATAGTATGTAGGCAGACAACCATTCACACTCAAATTCACATCTACGGGAACTTTAGAGTCACCAGTTAACCTGACTTGCATATTTTTGGTCTGTGGGAGGAAGCTAGAGTACTCGGAGAGAACCTACACAGGCAGACATCATTCAAACTCCTACTGACCCTTGTGGCGGGCCAATGGGTTCAAACAGAGAACCCTCTTGCTGTGAGGCATTAGTGCTAACCACTGCCAGCTCTCTTTTTTTTTTTTTTTTTTTTAATTATATTTTTTGGGCTTTTTGCCTTTAATGGACAGGTTAGTAGAGATGGACAGGAAACAGGAGGCAGAGAGAGGGGAATGACATGCAGGATAAGACTGCTCGGTGCGGGATTCAAACCGGGGTCGCCTGCAGTGAGGACTGTAGCCTCTACACATGGGGGCGGGTGCGCTACCCGCTGAGCTGTGCTCAACCCCTGCCAGCTCTCTTTTTAACCAAATTTTTTTTGTGTTAACAGGAGATCCCGTTCTATCACATTTGGAGCGGCAGTCAGCGGCCCCTACACTGCACCTTCAGCCTAGAGAGAGGCAGCCTGGCTGTGTCCCAGCTCACCTGTAAGATCTGTGTCCGACAGGTGGAAGGAGAGGGACAGATATTCCAGCTTCACACAGACATCCAGGAGGTAATGCTGCAGTAAAAATTGGGTTTCTGCTGAAGTAGATAATATTGCCATGAAAAACATCAACTTTGGTCTGAATGCTTCTCACTTTCTCTTTCAATCCAGACTCTACCACCACACTCGCCCCTCCCCTCAGGAGGCACCTGCCTGCCTTCATCTCAAGTGGGACCTTATGCCTTTCGCTTGCCTGACTCCATCCGCCAGAAGATTTGTGCGAGTTTGGATGCACCCAGCGCTCGTGGGTGTGACTGGAGACTACTGGCCCGCAGTCTAGGCTTTGATAGGTCAGATCTACCTCACAGATTTATGTGTGAAAGGCAGCATGGTCACAACTCAGTGGTGTTCAGTCCAATGTTGATACCCAGATTCATAGTTTTATTGTGAAGTGATAACTCTGAATTCTGTGAAAGGTGGCATGTATACATTCATTTTTTGATTTATGAGATTAGGTATATGAGATTATGATATAAAATGTTTCACTTAGATTAAGATAAAATTGAAGTGCAAAAATGTAGATAGACATCTGTTCTGGTCATACTCATTACAATCTGCAAAACAAGACTTGAATATTAATCCCAACATTATGATTCAGTCATGCATGCTGTACATTGCTAATCTACATTTCAGACATCATTTCATGGTACCTTTTATGTGGCTAACTAGCTAATCCAGCTGTGTGATTGCTAGTTGAACATCAATATCAGGCTATCCAGCAGTATTTGTAATATACACTTTTGGTGATTCAGAAATGTTTGTAATCAAATAGCCACTTTCATTCTGCCCTTCTCTTCTTACAGTTTGCCTTGTCTTTTTTTTCCTCAGGTACTTGAACTACTTTGCAACAAAGCCCAGCCCCACAGGTGTTCTACTGGACTTATGGGAAGCTTGTCACCAAGGTGACGCAGACCTGGTCTCTCTGGCGACCGCGCTGGAAGAGATGGGCAAAAGCGAAGTGCTAGTTGTCATGACAACAGATGGTGATTGTTGATTGGTCACGGAACAAGAGAGCGATCAAGACAGAAAAAAAATATTAATACCTGCCTATGAATATGCACACCCCAGCACAAATCATAAGCTCACAGAGCATTCTGGTTCCTTCACATGTACTCTATTACCTCTGCCTCATCACCCTTTTCACTGGCCTCTGATCAGCTGCTGTAGCTACATCTCCACCATCACCCATTCCCATGCAGTCCATCCTATGACAACTGCTAACCTGGTTCAGCTTGAATCCTCTGAAGCACATGCATCTAAAAGATGTGAAAGCAATTTGAAGGTACAAAGGCGTAAAATAGGTGTAAAGTCATCTGTCATGTGGTGTTGACTGTCTCCTTCAAAGATTGAAAATGATTATATTCTTGTATATAAATCACAATGCTTTGGGATAAACAAAAAAAAGTCATATATTTATCCCACTAAAGCATGCACAATATCACAAACACACAAACGCTAATGCGGGATTAGCCATGTTCCAGTAGCAGCATGAAAGTGCATGATTAAACACCATCACACCTCATGGCAGGGGCTTTTGTTTTCTCACTGCAGCATCGTTTCTCAAAATCTCCATTGTCATTCTGCGTGCACAGTGAATGACAGGCAGCCCATGACCTGTCTGCAACCTCCTCAGGCTACAGACACACTCCAACACACACATGTGGACAAACTGGTCA
Source organism: Scomber japonicus (assembly GCF_027409825.1). Taxonomy (NCBI): domain Eukaryota; kingdom Metazoa; phylum Chordata; class Actinopteri; order Scombriformes; family Scombridae; genus Scomber; species Scomber japonicus. The sequence goes on along the minus strand of NC_070591.1, from coordinate 22,163,712 downwards.
TTAACGGGCTCTGAACCAGACAGGCTAGGATTTCTTGTCTTACTGCTTTAACTGTATACAAATCAAATGAGAATCGAACTCTTAAGGTTTGAGGGCCAGTGCAAATCTCGTTGGGCTGAAGAAAAAAAAAAAAGAAAAGCTGCCTCTTCTTTGTGGTATGAGGGTGGATTTTGAAGATTGTTTCAGAATTGGCGGATAACTAGACCGATTGACTCTTTATATTGTACCAACAAATGCCTCAAAGCCTTGGCATATCATTCTGACTCACAGGGGTGTTTCTCTTTCATCTCTCCTCACATCCCTCTATCGCTTTGCCACACTCTCCCAGTCTGTTGACAATAAACTGCAGGAGAGCTTTCTGGTCATCCCTTAAAAGTTTCCTTTGGGGAACGCTCTTTAAGTTATTATCCATATTTGTGGATTATTTGTTGTTGTTTTTTTTTCATTGTCATTGTTGTTACGATCATATAGTACAGTACCTGTTTTATCATTTGTGCTTTTTAAGGCTTCTGAGCTGCTGTGTTATATTTTTGATTCTATTAGAGCAGGCCAATCGGGAGAGTTAGACGCACAGTGGATGACTCAGTTGTGAATAACAGAACCACGTTTATTTGTTCTTTTTTAATATCGTGTATCTATTCGAAATGTAAAAATATAATCTGTAAAACATGATTAGAGGTTTGTCAAATACGCAGGTGAATATACTGTACGCTCTATTTCGTAGGCATTTTTGCTTTGCTGTAACTGAGGGGCGGTTTCTACTGTCCAGAGACAAATATTGCAGAATAGATTAGCCTTGTCTTGAATCAACTAGGCAGCAAGGGACCATAACATTTACCTCAACACTAGCTGCATTATGTTTCATTCTGTTCTGTCCACCACTTATCTATCTGTCCATCTGTCCATCTGTCCGTCTATCGCCTTGTAACTCATTACGTCTCCCTTCTCTCAATTTTTGACATTAGCATATTGTTAACCTTTTTACTAAGCCACCTGCTTTGTGGTCAGGGTCCTCAAGCTATTTGCATTATCAATATTGTTCTGTCAGACGGAAATTGAAATGCTGAAATCAAACATTGTCATTACTTCATTTTTTATTTTTTTTTCTCCCTCAAAGCAAAAAAGTGTTCATATCTTTGAAACCACAAAACCAAAACACAGGCAGTATCCCTCCTCTTCAGCAGTGAGTCATGTCACTGTTTTGTGTGAATGAACTGAAATGCAAGTGTGTGTGTCTGTGTGTGTGTGCGTATGCGTGTGCGTGTGGGTATATTTGGGCAGGCGGGTGTGCACACACAGTCTATGGTGCACACGCTGGAGATCTGTCATTTCTCTTTGTAAGTGCTATGCAAGTACAAAAGAAAAGAAAAAGCATTTTGACTTCTTTTGATTTCTGGAAGAGTAATTCTATTTTTTCAGATCAGGGCATTGACAGGGTTTTGATTTTCTATCCTTGAAGTGGTTTAAGAGTAGTTTAAAAAAAATGGTGCGATGGTAGTATTTGTGGGAATTCTCCACCTGGATCGCAAGAAATGGATTACTGAACAAGGAAACTACTACTGAAAAAGCACATGTGGGAAAACAAAACAAAAGTGTGGTGCATTGTGACTAAGATCATGAACTCGTGCCCGGCAGGTCTTTGCCCATGAGGAAATATCTGAACATGACCAGTTCAGTACTTTGGATCCCTGAACACTGCAGGACTGTTCTCTTTCCTCAAATCTTGTTACAGACTGACTAGCTGTAGACTACAGTGTTCATTCGTCCACATCTCTTGAGTATCTTGTGGATCTTTGGCCATAGCTCGAGATAATTTCTGCTGGAGCTGGACTGGATTCCACCTTGCTCCCATCAAAGAGAAAAAATAAGCCTTTGTTCAAGAAGTCAGACATTTTTACAAACAAACAAAAATGGATTCAGTGACATTATTTTATCTCTGTAAAGTACCAATTGTAAATAAACGTCTAGCCTTCTTACCTGTAACTAAATATAATTTTTATGCAATAAATTATATTTCTTAGTTTAAAAATAGAGCTTCTGTGTGTTTTGTTGTTCTTGTTTCAAACTGTGGGAGCCAAACTGGGAGCTGTTTCCAAAAAAATTCATAGACCAAATTACAGGCTTCTAGTGAGTTCCTTGGCAGGACAAAATTACCGTTAAATGGCATCCGTGTTTTTATCAATTACTCCTCATTTCTCACAGAAAATGCAGAGCTACTCAAACCAACCCTCTTTTCCTCACACCTCAATGGAAAATTCCCTTTAGGTCCAAGATGAAGCTATGAAAGCTTTTAACTGGCAGCCTTCAAATTAACAAGGTTTTAGAGACACTTGTAGTGCCCTTTAAGGATTGACTCAGGAGATAGATCAAGCATTCTTACTTCAGTTTATGCACCAGTGCAAAATATGTGGAGATTCATATTACTCATATTCAGATTACACTCTTTGAGAACACACTTTGAGAACAAATGCCCCAGTGAGTCATCTGCAGTGAGTGTGCACTGCGGTATGGTCTTAATGACAAGCAACACGTTTCACCTGTTTCATTAGACACACTGTTAATAGAGGACTGATATGCCTCCCTTCAGTGCACGAGTTAACTGAACCTTTCTTTTATCATAAAGTGTTGACCGCAGCTTCAGCCCAATGGCTCACCTCTGCAAAGAGTATATTTGTTTGTTTTTAGTGAATGAATCAAAAGTGAGAATATTATTTAGAATTTATGTTAAAAAAAGAATCAAGATCTTGATGCCAGCTGTAAACACATACATGATGTACAACATTTCCAATACATATACTTCTTCTGAATTTATTTCAAAGTTAATAATAATAATGATAATACTAAGTGTCAGTGTTTGCATTAAAATGTAACAGAACTGTTTAATGAAAACATACACCACACCTAAATGAGAAAATGTGCATTAATTACAAAACATGTCTAATCAAGGATGTTCATAAGATGCAGACTAAGAATAAGGAGGATGTATTTCATTTTAGGGTGAAAAAAAACATCTGTAGCCTATTATTAGTTGCAGATTGGTGTTTGCCAGAAGGCAACAGCAGTTCAGCAGCTGTGAGTTGGGTTTGGATGATGACTCACATCATAATTATTAGTTTAATCCAGCGGTGTTCACTCATGTGTCATAGGAGGGCCAAGAGTCGGCAGGTTGTCATTCCAGTCAAAGACACAAAATCACCTGGTGTCATGTTTAAAACACCTACCTACTGGTTTAGTCTGTTTTCTTCCTACAGGTCCTCTAACTATTTCCATCTACCAGAAAAGTGCAGTAATAATTGTTAGCTATGCTGTCTTATGGTGCCCTCTGCTGGTAAATATCAGGAGTTACCTGTATTTTTCAGTCTGTTGCACATAAGTACACACAATGGTAAATTATTGTATACAATTATTCGTACAGATAGATAGATAGATAGATAGATAGATAGATAGATAGATAGATAGATTTCTCATAACCCCCCCCCAAAAAAAAAAACACACGACGTACAGCACAACTATTGTTATTGTCAAGATAAATAAAACATAATAAGGTAAGTTTGCTGATATATTTCTTTTTAATCAAACATAACTTAGGCAATAAGGAGATGGTGTTATTATCTACATATGATATTTGGAGATTCACTTCATTAATGACTAATCTAATTCTATTTAACAAAGATAACTTACAGTCCACAACAACATACAGTAATATATTTCATACATACAGTAAATACTAATAGCTCTAAGGCAGCAAATAGTTAAAGGTGGTGGCTTTAATGTGTGTCTAATCATCTACATGTGATATCTGGAGATTAGGTTAACATCATTAATTACCATTACGAATGGCATGATAGTATATTTTGTCAGCCTTCTTATTACACATTTTTTGAATTTCATTTTTCATTTACTGATATTGGTCTTGGATATTCGAAAAATTAGTTAAAGTAATTTGCCAGAGAAAATCTGAAGTCTTTATATGTTGCCTAATTATAAGATTTTTAGTCATAAATATTCCTAAATTCTTAATAGAATCTATAGATATTTTCAATTACTGATTCATCATAATCATACAGGGACAACTTTTCACTCTTGGACATATTCAGTCTTAGACCTGAAGCATTGGAGAAGATGGTTAATGAAGTTAATAGAATTACACATTGGGTTCTTGTCTTAAAAACAAAAAACACATAGTATCATCTGCCAGTTGGGAAAGTAATTACTCTACCAAAATCTAAATTCCTTCCAAATTTCTATCATTAACAATATAATAATTTGGTGACTAAAATAAATAAAGGAGCGATAGGATAACTGTCTAAACCCTCTATTAATTTGGAATCTTATGATTAATTACAACCAAGCTATTGTAAAACATACTGACAATGTCAACAAAGTTATTACCAAAACCAAATCCCTTGAGTAAAAGAAACGTGTGCTCATTGTGTCAAAGGCCTTATAAAAGTTCAAAAAATGTATATTTAAAAAAGTCCCTGAGTTAACTGCATTTGTACAATCCAACATATCTAAGATCACTCGTGCAGCCGTGTTGCAGCCGTCTGTGACTGATGCATTCTCTGTACTATACATATTGAATAAATCCATTTTTAATAAATGTATCTGCCAATTTACAAAAAGTACAGGATATACAGATGAATGGATTTTGAGTAAGTTCCCAAACATGTATAAAAGTGTATCAAATATAGCAGATAGAGCGAGTCCTGGAGATTTGCATTTCTTCATTGAAAATAATGCAACTTGAATTTCATTAGCAAGTCAGAGTCACACAAATTTAAATTTCTCATCATTTGAAGGAATATTAGTGTGGAATTTGCATAATAGTTTTTATTAAATTGGATTCATATAATTTTCCATAAAATGAGTTCCATCAATATTAAGGGCAGTTAATTATTTTCTTCTAAAATGTCTTTTCATGAGAGCAAAAGAGTTATTTGTGGTCCTTTCACCTTCCTCTTGCCACTTGACTCTAGACCTAATAAGCACTCCTTTTGCCATGTTTGAATTAATGGCAAGCGTCAAATAAATTTGATCTAGCTGCAGCCAGATGTCCTTCAGCTCAAGTTCTTCCTCCGGAGTGATATTTTCTTTTGTCAGTAGAAGGTCAAGTTTGTACATCAAGTCAGCTTTTTGCATACCTTTTTATTTCTTTAGCTCCTTACTTTTAATAGCAACAGACAAAGACTTTATATCTGAAGAATTCCTATTGTCATTGTTTAAGCCATCATTGACAATTTCTTCTGCTAGTTTTTTATCAGTGTCATTATATGACTCATCATTCAAGAGAGTTTTGTTGAATTTCCAATATCCTCACATTCACAAGGTCTCCTGGGACCTAATTTCAGCACCTAATTTAAAGTATTTGCTTGTAGTCTCTGATAATGGGGTGTAATATTAATATGAAATATAACTTATACATAAACTAAACATAAATTGATGAGTAGGGGAAGAAATTAAAAATAGATCAATTATTGATTTTAATAATAGTCTTCTATTAGGCCAAGTGTTTTTTTTTCTAGTACAGTTCTTTTGTACGACATCATGTGTCAGTCAAAGAACGTTTGGCACAAAACCAGGTCATTGCACTGTGAACCTGGGTTTAACCTAGCATGGTGTTTATCCTTCATAACATTAGGACATTCATTAAAGTCGCTACAAAGAAGTATAGCCTATGTGTTAATTAAATAAGATCTTGTTGGAACCATGGGCATTAAACCTGATATTGCAAACAATAAAAATCGTTATCATCATTGTCTTGCTATCAGGGTTATCCATCTAGCACAGAGCACTGTTTCAAGACCATCCCCTTGAACTAAACTGAAAATAATACTACTACTACTACTACTAATAATAATAATAATGATAATAACACCCCAGCTGAATGATTAGTACCATGACTAAGGCAACCACAGTCCTTCTTCTCCCACTCAGTTTATTAATGACACCACAGGTTTTTTTAAATTTAATATCCCACTATTCTCCTTGAAAAAGCAAAAAAGTGTGAAGTGCGCGTTTTTAATCCGTGCTGAATAGATCTTGTTGTTAGTAAATGTTCTCGCGAGGGTAGCGCTTTGCAAATCGTCCCTCTGATTGGCTAGTACTTCATAGTTAAGTTTGTTGAATTGGTTAGGTTTAACTCATGAGGCGGGAGTTGTCAAGGTTAGAGCCAATCAAAACGCAGCATAGGGGCGTGTCTTAGCAGAATGCGGGTGTGAGATAAATAACACTGCTGGTGGATCATAGGCTGTAAAGTATGTTGTTTATCAGCTGACTATAAACGAAGTTTGCTGTGAAATGGATTTGTGTGTCAGTGTTACGATTCAGAAAGGACAGAAGCAACCTCCAGTGATTCTCTAACAGTGAGGTACGTTTATATTTTATTGAATTAGCCCGACATTAGCCGCGGGTCGAATATCAGTGAGCTACGATTTTGTACACTTTGTTCAAGGCTTGGATACACAAGCTAACAGGTATGGTCACTTTACGTTAGTTTGTTTAATGACAAACGACATATTTATTCGTCAATGTCTATTAATAGTTCTTTAATAATGAAGACCTTCTGAGTTGTGGAAAAACACATTGAAAACAGTTGCCCGCAGCGAGCAGGGGTTGCACTTCCTTGAATGAAACTTCTCAGTATGTTATCTGAAGTTTTAAACGGTGTAATTGCATTTTCTTGGGTAAGCATCATGTGAGTACCGGTTCCTCATTAGAGGCTTTAAGATGCAAGCTCAGCGTCATACTGTCATGTTATTCTAACCCTAGTCTTCCTTTATTCTAGTGTGTTTCAGTAGTTCAAGAAATAACCTCACATTGTGCAAGCAGATGATGCAAATGAAAGCCTGCTTTTCTATTTCTGTCAGTAGTATTCAGCCACTGCATCTCTCTGGTGTCTGTCTCATGACTTTTCCCACAAGGTCACCATTCATTGCTTCTTTTTTTAAATGTGAGGGTTTTTTTTTTCTCTTTGTACATGTGAGGTTGTAGTGAAGAACGTGCAAATGTGAGATTAACTGTGGTTACTGCTGAAGGTCAGCACACAGTCAAACAATCACACTGCACCAGTCCACTTAATAAAATCCTTGGAGTTCACGTCCACACACTGATGTCAAATAGTAATAATGTCAGGGGCCCCCAGTAATATTATTGGGGGTGCTTTGGCTCAGTAAGAACAGGACAATGTGTTCATGTGACATTCCACATCAACTGAAACATGATGAGGAGGCATTGCTGAATTGAAGACTTTTCTGTCCCCATAGAAGTAGATAACTTGTAAAACTTAGTGGCTTGGAAGAAAGCACAGAGTTGGCAAAATGCCAGCTTTGGAATGAAGTCTACACAACATAACCATCATTCAAAAGTTATCTTTGTTTCTTTTTCTGTTGTGTGCTTGAAAGTTTCATTTTCATTTTTTTGTATTGCTGAACATAAACAGTTCAAGTTCAGAGTACAGCTTTTCCTCTTTGGGTCTCACGTTATCTTCTTTGTGTGTTTTATTTTTTTATGAAGAGATAAAGGTTGACAATATTAGTTGATATCCCCAAAATGGCTTAAATGTGATTCCTCTCACTGCAGCATTGCTTTTCACTGACCACCGGACTGTTTTCTACCAGCTACAACCCAGATATCTCTTCAGAGTATGGCTTCACTGTCTACTCTCTCCTTTGTGGACAAGTACTTATAAAAGTAAGTCTCTTCTTCTCTTGACTTAATACAGGAATATTACTATGTTGCATTGAGTTCTTTTTAAAGATGTTTTTCTCTTTTCTTTCACAGCTTTCTGCTTAGTGTATTTTACTACTTCCCTTTCCCCAGCCTTCCCCTTTTTCTCTCTTCTTTACTTTGAGAGTGAAAATGGACAGCACAGGGCCTGTGCAGCCCAGTCTCAACTCCTCCTATGTTTCAAATGCTCTTGGTAACCATAATGTATCTGATGATGAAGAGAGCGAGGACCAGAGTCCCTCTGCATCACTTCTGCCCAAACATTCATCAGTGCCTCTGGCCGTACGCTACAGTCCTGAGGACTCTTACTGTTTGGTGTACATCATCTTCTTTCTGATGGGCATCGGCTCCCTGCTTCCCTGGAATTTCTTCATAACAGCCAAACACTACTGGCTCTACAAACTGAGTAACAACACTCATGGCGGCAGCAGTGAAGAGCAACGTTCAGACCTCGGTGTGAGTTAGAGGAAAACAACAGCACTGTTTTTGCTCTGTGTGTGTGTGTGTGTGTGTGTGTGTGTACAAAGATGTATGCACACTGCTATGTGTGTAGTGTGACAGATGTAAGCACTGAGTGTTCTTTCACATCACACAGAAGTCCATTTCAACACAATTATACCATTAGAAATGCCACAAGACCTGTTGAGGAATGAAAGATTGAGAGAGTAAAAGGAAGATTTCTTGCATCCAGGTACTGTCGCTATAAATCAGGGGAGTCAAGCAAACAAAGTGGATCTGCTGTGACAGTAAATAAATTTATTTGATTCACTCGTCAATTTGGACAGGAGTGTCACAAACGCAGACATATGTGTAGTCAACTGAAAGAGCTGCACAACATCCAAGAGAAAGGCCAAAGTACTTAATGACTCAAACTCATTGTCAACTCTAATCAAACTCTTAATATTCCTGTATTTGTACCTCACTCCTAGCAAAACATGCCTTTGCTGATTGATCACTTTAATAATAGCACAGTGGCATGCAGCATGATTCAGCAACCAGCAAAGAATACAAGAAGACAAGTGTTCATTTGTTAAAACAGTACAGTTAATCCTAGGTTGTTATTTTAGATAAGACAAACCACTGTTAAATCTGCAGAACAGTCTGGGTGGTTTCTGAGAGATTAATATTTGACCTCAGTCCTCTGTACACACACTGTGCTGCATTGGCCTGAGACGAGCTGACTAGCTCGCTCACTTGCACACTGACACAGTTCGACTGATAGGCAGAGTGTCAGTGGTGTGTGTGTGTGTGTGTGTGTGAGTGAAATAGACACACTATGTGATTGCATAATGTGTGCGCTTATATGCAAGGAACTCTGTGAACTGATAATGTTTCTTTTCTGTAACTATTCACAGGACTACTTTGAGAGTTACCTGGCCATCGCCTCCACGGTGCCCTCTGTGCTGTGCCTGATACTCAACTATATCCTAGTAAACAGGTTGCTTTTGCCATAAACACACACATTCATGCACAAGCAGCTCAATCCTCTCTGACTTTTTAACTTGTTGAGTCTTTCACTCCACGACGATAAACATAATTAAGTACCTTAGTACATTAGATTAGATTACAGTGATCTAATTTGCCCAGTGACCTTAAATGGTGTGAGTCTCTTTATTTTCCTCTCTGGACTTTGATCAGTCTGTGTTGGTGTGAGATAACATGGAGAGAAGAGGATGTTTCAGCATTGTAAAAGGCATCTCTTGCGCACAATGTTATATGTTTATTATTTGTGATGGATAGTTCATATCATATCATGTCACAGTCAGAGTTGTATGAAAATTTGTGGTTTACACAGACTGTATTCAATCAAATCAAACTGTCCTTGCTAAGATAAAAAATATCTCCCCTTATGGCTGCTTTAATTTTTGAGTTTATGTTGATCAACTGACCTGCCTAATCTGTGTGTGTGTGTGTGTGTGTGTCTGTGTGTGTGTGTGTGTGTGTGTGTGTGTGTGTGTGTGTCTGTGTGTGTGTGTGTGTGTCTGTGTGTGTTTTTCATAGGTTGTCAGCAAATGTGCGGATTCTGTCATCTCTCTTTGTGATCCTGTTGCTATTTGTGGTGACCACAGTGCTGGTTAAGGTGGATGTGTCAAACAGCAGGATGGGGTTCTTTGTCGGCACATTGGCCAGTGTGGCTGTCGTCAGCGGAGCCTCAAACCTCTTTACTGGCAGTGTATTCGGGATTAGCGGACATTTCCCCATGAGGATCTCCCAGGCCCTCATATCAGGTACAGTCCTTAATCAGTTCAGAACTATTTCTTTATACATCACATTTATACTCTTTTTGCTGTCTTGAAATATGTACAGTACTGTTTATGTACTGTTTATCAGCTTTATTAAAGGTTTATTGATGAAATAACTTGCTATCACGACTGTTTTTTCATGTCAGCACTCTACTTAAATTTAAAGATTTATATTCAGATTTAATAACAGAGGTAATCATGGTGGGACATGAGGTAGCTGAAGTGTTTCTAGTTAAATGACTGAACAATGCATAAGCTTAAATCCTTTTCTGTTTCAGGCCAGGCTATGGGAGGCACCCTGAGTGCAGTAGCATCAATAGTAGATCTGGCAGTGGCAAAGGATGTCACAGATAGTGCTCTGGCCTACTTCCTGACAGCCGACGTCTTCATCCTACTCTGCATTTTCACGTACCTGCTGCTGCCCAAGCTGGCATATTCACGGTCAGTAGGAAAGATAGAGATGTTGGTTCCCATATAGAAAATCCTGTATTTTAATTTTCAAATTCATCAGAACACCTTTTTTTTTTTTTTTTTTTTTATAACAAAAACCTTTTGTCTTTGCTGAATCTGGATACCATAGATTACAAATTCAGTGTCATTCCTTATATTACCACCAGATGGGTCCAAGCTTGAAAACATACTGAACATTACATCACACGTTTTGTAATGCTTCACACTTACTTGTTCCAATAACATTGTTTGTGCATTTCAATTAGTTGCTACTATTTGATTCATTCTGAGATTTTTGTGGGACTAGATCTATGTTCTTCTTCTCTTCCCTCCAGACACTACATGCTAGCAGCAGCGTGTACCAATCCAGGAGTTATGAGTGAGGGGGAAGAAATGTCAGACGCAGGGAGCAGTGTCTCGGTCCCACCGCTGCAACCTATCCTCAGGAAGATATGGGTGCTGGGCTTGAGCGTCTTCTTCGTCTTCTTTGTCTCTATCATGTTGTTCCCTGCAGTGTCATCAGGGATCCAGTCTGTGAACAAAGACAGCGGCAGCCCCTGGACCACCACTTACTTTGTGCCCCTGACCAGTTTCCTCCTATACAACGTAGCGGACTTCTGCGGTAGGCAGGCCACAGCCTGGCTTCAGGTGCCTGGTCCTACCAGCCGAGTCCTGCCTGCACTGGTGCTGTGTCGCTCAATCATGATCCCACTTCTCATGTTTTGTAACTACCAGCCAAGGGACCACCTCCACACTGTGCTGTTCACACATGATGTGTACCCTGTGATTTTTAACTGCCTGCTAGGCCTTACTAATGGTTACTTAGGTACTCTACCGATGATCTATGGGCCAAAGGTGGTACCTCGGGAGCTGACAGAGGCCACAGGAGTGGTCATGTCCTTCTTCCTCACTCTGGGACTGGCTTTTGGATCTGCTTTCTCTGCGCTTATTGTTCACTGTATCTGATCAGACTGTTATGCAATAGCCTTGTCATGTACAGCTGTATAGTTGAGCTATACAGCAGACTGTAGCTGGACAATAGAGTCTGTGAATGTCAGAACCTGAAAGCACTGTGATGCAAAGTGCAGCCGTAAAACCATCTGCAATGAGGGAAAGGTGCAAATAAGCTTCTAATTTTCACTTGACCAAAAAGCCTTAGCTCCTTCATACCTCACATTAATGTGTGTTATGTTTACACTGATGTTGCTCATGATGTGAGTCTCAGGGCTGCGTCCAGCATAACTAGGTCATTTAAATATTAAAGAGAGAGATGAAGATGGCTCAACCACATGACAGTGCAGTCCATAAGGGACACATCATTAAACAACATTTCTTGATATTTTTTATGTTTGATATTACATTAACACATTTTGCACAAATGTATGTATGTGATTCAAGGGGTAAAAGTTTGGGGTATATAATAGGTGTGTCTGTTATTTTTAGTTCAGCTTCAATGAAATATGCAGATTGCAAAGATGCACCATCTATTATAAAAGAGGTACAGCTGGAAAATGTGGCAAATTGTTGTTGAACAACCTGTGGTTCATTCATGTCTGCTGTCTATAAATATAATGACATTGCAGGAAAACCTGTTGACTTTGTCATCATTTTGCAATGGAATTTCATAATAGACATAATAACCAGTTTATAAATCTCTTGTTTGCTTTGTATTTAGTTTTAAAAAACCTTTTAAAGTATAGCAACTTGCAATGTAATTCACTGTACCTTTTGTACACCCTGACATTAGATTTAGGAGAGTCTATGAAGAATTCTTGCACTCTGTAACATCTCATTAACTTTAAATCATGTACTTTACATCACTGCAGACCATTTTCCAAATCATCACTGAATTCAGTTTTTATCTTCTCGATGTTGATTATCTTATTGTAGTGAATTAATGCCAGTGGCTTCTTGGAGAAACCAATCTAGATTATCATTATCTTAGGTAACTGTTGTAAATTTTTGTTACATTAAAACCTTGAATGGTTGCTTGGCTTTAAAAGCTGTTTAAAAACTGTATTTGTGCAACACAACGTTGATAAACTCTGAGACAAACAAACGTACCTTAGTCAAAATGCCAACGCCACAGTTTGTCATGGCCACTCAGCTCTTCCAGCCCAGTCAGTACTTCAACACTGAGGACACTGCTGCCACCTTGTGTCAACAATACTGTTTTGTCCATGACACTTCAACAGCCATGTGATTGACCTTGGATTCTCATGACCCAGTGCTGTGCTGTGGTTGCTGTGCTCAGAAATGTCTTGCTGGGTTTTCTTTCTTTCTCTTAGAGAGGCAGACATTCCCATTTTGCACTCCAGTTTGTCTGAAATTTGGGAGAAGTTGAAAATATTGTGCAGTTTTTCTTGCAAGCTAAGTTTTAGCACCAGTGCCATGGAGGCTTCTTGCACCTCAAACAGTGTATTGTTTTCAGTCTGCTGCCATGGGAAGGTAAACTGTCTTTGCTGTTGCTGGCACATATGAATCGCACTGTTCACTACTGCATCCAGCATCCCTCAGGCTGCATAGATCACTGAGGCCTGGTAAGGTTAAGAAGAGCTGGACATTGCCCTGAAGCTCTGTGGGGAAGACATGACCAGTGACCCCATGAAGAATCCCTTCAATACTACCAGGTTAGTACAACAATGGTACCAGCCTGAAAGGTCTTCTGTAAAGGATATACTCATTGGATAATATATGTCGTGTTGAGGTTGGAATTTTCTTGTGATGAGCCAGCAGCAAAAAAAAAAAAAAAAAAAATCCTTCAAGCTAACTCGACCCAATAATTGCATTTTAAGCACCTCATTTTTATGGCGAGGTTACTCAGAATTCTCCCTGCAGTGCTTTCTGTCTTCACTCCTGCTTCTTTCTTCTCCTGACAGATGTCAAAGCTGTCAGAATTGGCTGAAATAATTCCACTGGCGTCCCAAAACTGATCGACATCCTGCCATGATTTAACGCCTGCAAGGGCCTTTCCCATTGAGCCCATGGACTTCATGATAGCAGGTATGACCTCAGCCACCTGTTCCTGGGCCAGCTCTCAGTTCAGCAGAGAATTGAAGAGTAGAAGTGTAGGCAGCAAGTACAGACAGATCTAGGGTTCACTGTCAGTGAAACCTTGACCAACGTCCCACTGGGAGGCAGAGCTGCCCCCAGCCTGGGTCAGTGTCTCCTCACTGACTACAAAATACTTGTTGAAAGGATCTTCAGTGAAGGGTCTCACCATCACAGTGCACAATCTGCAAACAATTAAATATTCACTGATTTATTAAATCCATTTGCCAAAAAACGGTTGTTTAAGGAACGAGGGCTCCAGACCATATTATCAAAAATAATTATATCCTCAATCAAAACAAATATAGTAATAGAAATATTTTTAAATGTCCTTTGAAATTCATTTTCATTCATTCAAATTTAATTTTTAAATTGTGGGCTTTGTCTGGCCAACATATACAAGATATTAGTAAATATTAATAATCATTATCAGTGAATGAACATAATTGTTCATATTAAATGACAGGGTTTTAGTGTTACTGTATCTTGGATTAATTTTTTTTAATATTAGAAATCATCGTGAATCATCCCATAGTGTCATGTTATGGTAAGGTTATGGTATTAAGGTATTTTAAATCTTTTTTTAAATAATGTTTGTTATTTCTTTACCAGCCCATAAACTTTTGGAAACTCATCCACTTTTTGCCAAAAACTTTAGTTACTGTTGAATCACTTTATTTTAAGCTGTTCAGTCGTGCTGCTAAATGTATTCAAACAATGGGCTTAAAGTGTTAAACTAGCTACTTCATCTGCTTTGTATGACTTAAGATTTTAAGAGAAACCAGCCTTTCTGTAAAAGTGCCCAGATATAACAGGTATGTTGTGGTGTAGGAGCCATGAATTTGATTTTAATAATAAAATAATAACTTTATTTTGTATAGTGCCTTTCATGAAACCCAAGGTCGCTTCACAATAACACACAGACAAAAACACACATTTAGCCGGCAAAGCCTTTGATTTAGTTAAATGGTAATCTTCCTCTCAAACACTAGGGGGGACATGGTAATGGCTGGCTGGGCACAGGTTCATTTAAAGGTCATGCCAGGCATAGTCAATGCATGTGGTAAGAAGGTTAAAGCTCTTTACTGGCAATCTCATTCTCTCCTAGATGCTCTCCCACTGTCAGAGACAAGGGTATTAGGAGTATCACTTACACAAGCTATCAGGAAAAGCGAAGGTCAAGTGAAGATTTGCACATGCACCAAGAGAAGCAACATTATTTCAGCTGATCTGTCACATGCACCATGACTCAGTCTCAATACAGAAACCTACGGCTCCCAGAGTGCAAAATAAACGTGCATGATATTTTTGATCTTTCCACCATCAAACGCTTATTCCTTATTCTAAACATTCAATCACTTATATGAATAAATCACAGGTTAGTTTCACCAAGACGATATACATTTTTAACTGTCAGGCTTTTAGCTAATTCTATATGTTAAACTGTTCACACTACATTTACATTTCAAGCTCTTTGATTTAGTTCTTAATAAACATATTTTATCTATACAAATCAATACTTGTTTGAAATGGTAATGTCTAAATGTAAAGTCTCAAGTCTGGAACCTTTTGTTCCAAGACTTCAACTGTCCTGTTTGTTTCATACTGTTTGGTAGAGGTCACTTTGTGTCATGATATCAATATAATAACTTTAAAACCACTACCACTACCAGTCTATAACACAGAGAGTCACACGCAAGGCACCAACAACTGCATTGCCGGATAGTCCACTGGCACAGAGAAAGGGAAAGCTGGAGCCTTTATACTGGGGCTGATTGCAAATGGGGCACAGCTGTGGTGATCAGCTGAGGGAGGAGGATGGCAGTACCTGGCAAGAGAAAGGAAAAGAAACAAAACACAGCACCAAACACAAAGCAAACACTACGGCACATAACAAGGGCCTTACAGCTCACAGTGCATATCAGAGCAAAATGAAAGCCATGAGGTTGAAGGAACTGCCCGAAGAGCTCAGAGACAGAATTGTGGCAAGGCACAGATCTGGGCTCTTAATGTTCCTAAGAGCACAGTGGCCTTCATAATTCTTAAATGGAAGATGCTTAGGACAACAATGATTCTTCCTAGAGCTGGCCGTCCAGCCAAACTGAGCAGTCGAGGGAGAGAGAACCCAAAGATCACTCTGGCTGAGCTCCAGAGATCCTGTGTGGAGATGGGAGAAAGTTCCAGAAAGACGACCATCACTGCAGCCCTCCACCAATCTAGGCTATATGGCAGAGTGGCCCGACAGAAGCCTCTCCTCAGTGCAAGACACATGAAAGCCTGCATAGAGTTTGCAACAAAAAAAAAAACCCTAAAGGACTTTGGCCCAATTCTAAGTGGTATGTGTGGAGGAAACCAGGCACTGCTCATCCCCTGCCCAATACCATCCAAACGTTGAATCATGGTGGTGGTGGCATCATGCTGTGGGGGTGTTTTTCAGCTGCAGGAACGGGGCAACTGGTCATAATTGAAGCAAAGATGAATGTGGCAAAGTACAGAGATATCCTGTATGAAAACCTTGTCCAGAGTGCTCAGGACCTCAGACTGGACCGAGGGTTCACTTTCCAACATGACAATTACCCTAAACACACAGCCAAAATAACACAGGAGTGGCTTAGGAACAACTCAGACCTGACTGAAAACTAATTGAACATTTCTGGAGAGACCTGACTATGGCTGTCTGCCACCGTTCCCCATCCAATCTGACAGCGCTGGACAGGATCTACAAGGAAGAGTGGCAGAAAATCCCCAAAAACTTGTAGAATCTTTCCCAAGAAGACTCATGACTGTATTAGCTAAAAAAGGTGCTTCTACTAAGTAATGAGCAAAGTGTCTGAATACTCATGTTCATGTGATATTTCAGTTTTTCTTTAATTAATTTGCAAAAACTTGAAATGAACTTAGATTTTAGCATAAGGCTGCAATGTAAAAAAGGGTGAAGAATTAAAGGGGGGGTCTGAATACTTTATGCACTGTATATCTTACACTGTCATGCACTTTATCTTTGCCGTCTGCTTAATCCCTGATGGCTACTAGGTGCACTCTCATTTTTGCTGTTTTGTCATGTCTTTTTTTACCCGTTTTGTCTTGCTACTTTGACACTATGAATTTCCCCCTTTGTGGGATTAATAAAGTCTCTCATTATCTTGTAACAACAAAACTATGTGAAAGAATACATGAGAACATGGCAAATGAAAAACGTATACACAGTTCTGTCTAAATGAGCACCAATAAACTTAACTGTGACTGCTTTTAAAAAAGGTAGGTCAAAGAGCTGTGTATTGAAATTGAGATTTTCAATTACGCCTTTGCCTGAAACCCCTAACTCTAAGTACCAGCTCTCAAGTTTAGAAGTAAAATATATACACATACACACAAGCCGTGACAGGCCCTTATTATTTTGCAACACTTAATGCTGAAAAACCAGTAGGTGTGACAAACTTGAAAGAGCAGGGCTGTATTCAGTACAGCAAAGGCAAAAATGAAACAAGAATGGATTTGGGATCATTTTAATTGTTAAAAATTTACAGATCAACTGACAATAGGCTCAGGGTATGAAGCAGACATAGTCGAGATGCTTTCTGTACGTTAGAAAAGCAGTGATTTACAAACAGGAAGAGTGCAAACAATGGGAGGTGAGTGAGGAGGTACACATAGACCATCTTATTTCCTCCGTATCAGCTCCTTAAAACATCAACCCATTTTCGGTCTACAAAATATAAATTTGTTGTAGGATTGGACATACTGCTAAAAGTAATGCCAGTCATTCTTAATACACTGAGCTGTCTCAGTTCTCATAGTGAGGAAGAATCATCAAATCCAGCTGGGGGGGGGGGGGGGGTCTGCAGAACCATCAGAGCAGCAGCTATCTGATGATCTGTCGACATTATACAAACATGTGAAATTTGTGTTCCTACATACACCACACCCACCAAGCAATACAGGCAAGTACAAATCAAACAATGCAAATCTGCAAAGTCCTACAGTGAAGCTTAGTAACATCTGCTTGGAGTGACGCAGAAACACAATGAGCTGCAGGCCGCTAAACACGTAATCAATTCTCCTCTGCCCCTCCCAGAGAAACAAAAAAATAATAAGTGTCCAGTCCCTTTCCACCATGACATCATTCAAAATATCAAAGTTAATTTAAACATGAATTGCAGTCATTTATGTCTATTAAAAAAAAAAGAAAACAGGACAAAAATTAAAAGTGGGAAGCAGCACTACAGTATATTTTTTTTCTTTTTAAATTCCCTACAGGTCAGTTTGTGCTCATCTTCCTCTTCTATACCCACACGTGGCGTTTGCAGTGAGCCACAGCCTGAAAAACAAAACAGGCGGTTAGACATGCCTCATGAAGCAAACTTCCTTACACTTTACATGATCAGTTTTAGAAAATCAGTTGTGAATTGCAACACAGTAAGAGTGAGTCACTTCAGTTTGTCAATGATGATTTGGGACTCAAAAGACATTCCCTTAATGAAAAAAGGTTTATCCTCTGCACAGATTCAAGGAACCCCAGTCTAGGGATGCAGAAAATAACTACTTACATTGCACCGAGTTGCTGTCTCCATGTTCTTGCACCAGAATGCAGGTCCCCAGCTGCACTGCTCTGTTCCCAGCAGCCTCTGCACAGATTCAGGGCAGGCTCCCACTTTCTGTTGCAAAAAACAAAAAAAACAGAACATAAGCACAATTCATTTTACTATATACTACCAACAATTTATGGAGAAAAAAAAAAGAAAGACAATGACAAAAATTCTAGTGCGTTCTAAATTAAACGAGCAATCATGTTTCTAACACAAACAAAAAAACTTAGAACATCTCAGCAATGAAGATAAAATTGTTCATTTGTCTTGTCATAATTTAATCCATTTGGCTCTTTACCATGCACACAAAGTCGGGGTCGAGCATCTGGAGCAGAAGCTGGACAAGCATTGGCTCATACTGTTCAACCAGCTGGTCGCACTGTTGACACAGACAAAACAGGGGGTTAACATGAGGCTCAGGAGGAGTGGTAAATGTTACCAAAAAAAACAAAACCAAATTGTAAGAAAATGCAACTACTCACCTGAGTCTGAAGAGAGTCAGGCAGGAAGCTGCATACTTTCCTCACTGCCTCCTCGATCTCTGCCTCTGTAGCGTTCTTCTCCAAAATACCATCGATGTAGGTGACGGCCATCTTGCACACCTCGCAGTAGCCACCAGCCTTGAAGCGAGTCTGGTCAAGTGCAGCTGGGAAGAATCAGAACAGAAACCAGAATGAGAATGTTTTACAGAAATTAGCAACTGACATTTTAGGGGACCAGTCAAAAAGTGTAAAAAAAATTGCATAACTTAGCAGGAAAGCAAAACTCTGATTATATACAGTTGACATGGAGCACCTATGTAATCTTGTTCTTGTGTAAGTATAAAAAGCTTATTTGTAAAACTCTAATATTGTTTTGGCACAATTTATGCAGTACATCAGTACTTCCTTTCAGTTTGCTGTGAAGAGTGAGAACTTACGGACATATGCGCGGCTGGCATCATTGCAAAGTGCCAACACCGTGCAGACGGTCTTGGGGTCAGCCTGCTGCACCAGTAGCTCAATGATGGCCTGGCCGTAGGTCTCGATCAGGTCCTTACACTGGCCAGACAGAGAGGAGGGCAGAAGTCCGCACACCTTCTCCACGGCTTTAATCACCTCCTCCTGAGACAAAGAAAGACAGACAGAGTCAGCCTGACTGAGCTGAGTCCATTATTTTTATGATCATATCCAATTTTGTAGCACACATCCTACCTCTGTTGTCTGATCCTCCAACATACCCTCCAACTGTTTCATCACAAACTCACAGATGGCACAGGTTGGGGAATCGCGGACTCGCACCATGGGCTGCAACACAAAGAGGGAATATCTTATGTGCATGTAAAAAACTTTAAATCTTGCATCGATATCAGGTACTGAGAAAAAAATAAGCAACCAGGACTTCCCACTGGAACTTACCTGTTTGTCAGCAGCAGACTCTACCTTGGTGGCAGGGACAAGCTTGAGAGCAGGTACCGTCTTGGAGGCAGGTACAGTCTTGGAGGCAGGTACAGTCTTGGAGGCAGGTACAGTCTTGGAGGCAGGTACAGCAATGGCAGGCAGCAGCTTCAGCATGGGAATGGATTTCTTCATTTCTTCACAGAAGCCAGCATGGATACAGATATCCTTGGGTTGCTGAAGATGAAAATAGTAAGTTTAGGATACACAGCCAAAAGGTCTACCAAAAAAAAAAAAAAAAAACTGACCCCACTGCATGTTTGTAATCTGCATACCATTCCACAGCAATACCACCCATGCAATATGCATACTTTTTTTTTATATTAAAAACCCAGAGACATTAAGTCTTATGCTATGTTTTGTTTTGACCAGTACCAAACACACACCAACACACGCCCATACTGGAAAATGTTTACCAACTTTGGAGGCATTCAATGAGATCAGCCATAGTGTTAAAGAAAAAACAGCCACGCACAATACAATAAAAAGATGGTGCTTTAATTTGGTGAGGATAGACACCTCAAGTTAATAAAGACCAGTGCATCTCTCAGTTGACTTGTTTGTGCAAACTACAAGCACTCATCACAAGATCCAAACATATGGATGACAGCACTATGTGCATATTTGATGTGGGGAAACAGGAGAGGAGTTGAATGTGGCCCTTTGCTGTGTCACTTTAGTGTCAAGTTGTTCGCCAAACAAGTAAAAATGTTCAGGTTAATATAGTAGTCTTACTCAAAATTAGACCATCTACATGCATCACTACAGAGTCAGGTGAGTAGCACTAGGAGGTGACAGCACAAGAAGCGAGAGCTAAGGGTTAAGATGCTACAGGCTGAACACAGAGAGACCTACCTGTTCCTGGGGAGCAGCACACAAAAACCCAGAGCAGGAGAAAAACAGAGCAGGACAACATGAATGGAGGGGGAGAAAATTAAAGAAAGAACACAGACGAAAAACGACAGACATTACGAAGTGGGAGGGAAAAAAAATGTAAACGATTTAAAAGATGTCAGCAGGCCAGGTGGTGCTGCGAGACTGCATATGAGCTTAGCATCAACAGAATGTCCAAATAACGTTAGTTTTGATGACCAGTTCATTAAGCTCATTGTAGAGGATTAGAATACAATGATCATTGGTGTTATAATGTGGCTTAAGTATGCAATAAACACAATAACGTTTTCTTTCCTTCTTTAATAATCAGTTAATCACATGATGTGGGAGGGTTAGAAGACTCACCATGGACATGAGCTGCTGCACAACAAGGACACCATACTGGCCGACATACTGCTTGCACTGCAATGAGGAGAAAACAGTCAATGTGCAGCCTTCAAAAAAAAAAAAAAAAAATGTCAAAAAGGAATAAGAAAAAAGACTTGTGTGGGCCATTCTCTCACCATTGCAGATAAGCCTGGTCCCAGCAGGTCACACTGGTTCTCCACATTCTCAATGAGAGAGTCGACAAATGAGGAGTTGGCCTTGGCTTCTGCTTGAGCGTCAGTCAGGAACTTGATGCAGTCCTGGCACACATCTTCACTTTCCTACAAAGAAAGAAAGAATCAGGGCCAAATTAAAAACTGCATTCATCAGGTGGAGAACATGGTGTCATGTGGGTGCTGAGAGGAATTCAGTAGTGCACCTGCTTTGGCGCCTCTTGTTTGGGGGCTTCCTGCTTGGGGCTCTCCTGGGGATAAAGGAGCTGGGGCACATTGAGGAGGAAGGGAGCCACTTGCTGGGAAAGGTCAACTTGGGGGATTTCATTGGACATGAGCTGCTCCTTGACCTTAGCCAGGGCTGCCTGCTGAGAGGTGCACAGTCCCATGGCTGCACACACCACAGAGGGATCCTCCTAAAAAAACACAACACATTTAAATTACTTCAGTGAATGCTTTATTTAAAAACCTGTCAACAGTAAGCACCAATAAACCTCTACAGCCTGTATGTCCCTATAAAATTTAAATCATCTAAAATATATCTATGAGATCTGTATAGAACTCTCTTTTGTTCCCCATTCTGAAGTAGCAGGTGAGAGTTGAAACAAAGAAAACTACAGCAACTCATCCCAGTCATGGGGTTCAGTATTTCACAATGACTACTCTGTTCCCATTTAGACTACGACTCACTTCCCCATCAATAGTCCTTATTCAGCTCGCTGCACTTCACTCACAACCACTTCTGTTTTCGCGATCTTTGACACCGACGGGTAGATGAGCCGTTTAATCAAGAGACGAAGCAGAATGATAAACTGACAGACAAATCAAACACCCATCTTTGTCTGGTTTGCAGCTAATTTAAAAAACATCCAATGCGGTTCTAAATTCAGACCTTGTAATGGCACCGTGATAATGGATAACTTACGGTGGCCTTAAACTAATGTTATTTTAGGTAATTGTTTTGACCTCAGGCCATCCTCCAGAGATTTCCGCTCTGTATTTATTACTGAAGAGAGGCCAAGACCTGGACAAACAGGTTGATTGTGCTCACCAGCTCTCCAGTGATGATTCCTATAAGGATAGGGTAGTAGTCATCCACCATCTCCTTGCACTCTTTAGTCAAACCTTCATCGGGGATGAGCTGGCAGGCCTTTTCCAAGTACCCAAGAACCTCTGACTGCAATAAATAAATAAAATAAATAAATACATACATAAAAAAAATAATTCTTATTAAAAAAAAAAAAAGATAGAATTCACCTCCGATGAAGCAAATGAGTCACTTGTGATAAAATAAGGTGTTTAAAATAAAATAAATAAAATATCTTACCTCAGTAGCATTGTCCTTCAGAATCTGCTCCACCACCATCAACACCTCTTTGCACAAATCACATGGCACACTTTTCTGAAACCGGGGAATAATATGGGTAAATTTACTATTTGTTTGTCACATAATAACAACACAAAAAACGTAATGAAAACTTAGAAAATAAGGAGCTTGTATGTTCTGTGACTGATGCATTTAAGTTTGCACTTTTTAGAATAAGCTAAAGAAATTTAATTTAATAGCACTCATCATTTTGACAGAATAAAATCAGATCCTTACCATCTGGGGCTTGTTCCATACGTTCTGCTGGCAGTGAGTCACAGCTCCGCAGAGAGACGCTGTCTTCACATTCTGGCACCAGTAGGGGGGGCCGCGAGCACACTGCTCTGTGCCCAGGAGTGGGGTGGCTACAGCTGCAAAGTAGACGAGTCAAATTTTATGAGATCACTTTACTACAGAGATCTGAAATTTTCCAATATAAACATTTTAATTGAGGCACTGAAGATATTTTACAAAGTCATCATAAACAAAGAAACATTTACTCAGATAGAATTTCTGGTCAGTTTTACCTGAAAGTAAACACTGATTTTATCACACCTTTTGGTGATGAGTAGATGAGGATATTCAAGTTATACTTCCTCAAAACAATGCAGGTTTAAAAAAATTTGAGGAAGGAGTAGTTACACTTGTAGGCTTAATTAGCTTTAGCATGATTTATCTTTAAAATGTATCATCGGTGTATTTTGAATTTAATCTTAACTTCTCAGTTCATACATTTTGACATTTCAATAAAAAGGAAGTGATCTAGACAGTTGGAGTCAGACTCAATCTACAGCCAACACACAGTATCATCCATAACCTGACCCCATGCAAAGCTTTGTTTGTGGTAAGAAAATCAGTGGGTTTCTCTGTGAAACTACAACCATGTCCCACAGCGAGTATTGTGGGCAAAGATCCAGCCTTACTGTTTTATAACTGCTAACAAGCAAAACACACTAAATCCTGTTAGCTCACAATGCTAAGCCACATTAGCATATGACTGATCCAAAGCTTATGTGAATTCCCACACCCAGCCAGACAATACCAGTCAGCAAGCAGCAGACCATACACTGGGAGAATGTATCATTTACATACATTGCAGTCACAGAAGTCACACTATTAGTGCTTAGGCATATACTGAAACACACTGACCTTTGCTTCATTGCACAAACACACTAAAAAGTTTTTCACACTTCCCCATTTCAATCAAGATAGATAAAAGTGATGTGGGAAAGTACCAAATGACTTGCAGCACCATTTCCTGTTTTCCCAGTTACTTTTTTAAAACATCCTTGTCAGTTTGGACATATAGTCAGACTGAAGTCTTTAATAGAAAATAAGAGAAAACACAATAGTTAATACTCAGTATAAACTGATCAGTATGCAGTGAGCTGCAGCAGTCCACTGAGTGACCTTTGGTGACAGTCAAGAATTGGCAATACAGATCAGGCTACACAGACAAATAATAACCCAGTTCCACCACTGTAAACTCCCTCCTGCTCAGTATTCATGCCAATACAGTTGCAGGCAGGACCCACCCACCCTCCACTGAGTCACATGAGCTGTCAGACAAAATAACAAGCTGTTCTCACTAGACTGACTGTTCCAATGAAGAGGACATTTCTGCAAAAGATCTATGTACTGCAGTAAACCATTTACAAATATCTGGACCATATACAGCAGCAGATGATGATATGCAGTATTTCATCTTTTTTCTATCTGCTTTATGTAGTCATCCACCAAAAAAACAGGTCACTTGACAAAAAACATGTTTTAGAGTAAGTCAGCAAAAAAGCCTGGCATGTGCGGGCCTGTGTTTGACTCACTTTCTGTGAACTATAATTTTGAAACTGCAAACCCATAACATGAGTGAATCAACATCACATGACCCAGCAAACCCCAAAGGTTTTATAAATAGAACTCCGACCGCATTGTTCAACAGAAACTGACCTGTGAAACATTTACACCAGGATATACATTAGCTTCACCCAACAGTCATGATTAGTAAAAGACCCATGTTGAATATTGTGATTGAGACCTAAAGCACGTAAGAATGTGAAGTGCAAACTGTATTATACATATTACACATAACCAAAAGTCAGACACAAGATAAGCTCAGCAAACACAAAGCCCAAATGCCAAAAACGTGAGCCAATATTTCCAGTAGACTGCATAAAACCACATATTGTGCTTGGATAAGTAAACAAATGGCCATGTTTCAAATACCACTAGACCGAGACATCAGTAGATAATAGGACCCAACCTGGTTGCCTAAATGTTTATGCAAAGCACAACTACAGCAGTATGTTATCTGTTGTTGGCAGTACTGACCCAGTTTAACTGAACATACAGATAAACAAGCTGAGCCATTAGAGGCAAGAGTCCAAATGTAATGGAAAACCCCCATAGACCGAAAGCAAAACTGTATAGCTGGAATGATATTTGATTAAAAAGCTGAAATGAAAGATGCTGGTGGCCAGGGATTTATCTATACTTCCTCCTAACACTGAACAAGAAGTCAAAAAATACACCCGACTCAAAAGACCTGTTTAAATGAGAAAAAAACATTCAACCGAACAAAGCACCACACGTTATCCCATAAAAAGTGTCCGTAAAATGGCAGCACTTGTATTTAAAAAAAGGTTTAAACGCGATAGTCCAAGTTAGCTAACAAACAAACATCGATTTTAGACTTTTGAAGGGTCATTTTTTAGGCTAACGCCACAACAGCGTTAACTAACCTCCAGGCGTTAGCTCTCATGCTAATGTTAGCCGAGCGGATGCTAACGAGTGGGCGAACAAAAACATCTTCAATTGTCTTGACAAGATTCATTTATGTAATTTACACGTTTAGCATCTACTCTGTCGACTCTAATGAACACAAAAACTCGTTTTCTGTTTAGGAAATAATGTTGCGTTACCCAATGTTTGGCTGTTAAAATGAGCTAGCCTATTTGTTGATGTTTACCAAAGCTACGGTGACGCTTCCGTGTTTGATGTTGAAACGCACTAGTTACACAACCTTTAATGTAACTTCATAGCAGTCTCAATAGTTAAAAAAGACAGCGTGAAACACACTATTCATTTTGCTTTTGGTGTTGACGTTACCTGTAGACACGAAAAGTAGCGTTAAAAGTAGCATGACTCCGCTGTTTTCCTCTGAAATCTCTGATGAAGCACACTGGAGGGAGGTGAGCACTGCAATGCAGGCGGAGAGTCCTGACGGAGGCTTTATGATGTCTCACTGTCAGCTGAGCAAGACATGTGACTCTGTCTCAACCCTCATGTCTGATGTGATCATTTATGGATCAAAAGTCTTTCTCAACGCGTTTGAACGCCTTTTTTCACGTTCAAACACATATAATAATTACCAGCCCAATGCAACAAGTGAGATTTTTAATTGTTGTACATTAGTTTGGGATGTTTGGAGAAAATTAGAGCTCCAACAATTAAGTGATTTGTTTCCCACTATTAAATTATCACCAACTATTTTGATAATCGATTCATTCTTTTGAGTCATTTTTTGAGAAGTGATGATTCCAGCTTTTCAAATGTGAATATTTGGTTTCCTGTGACAGTAAACTGAATATCTTTGGGTTGTAGACATTTGAAGATGTCGCCTTGGGCTCTGGGAAACAGTGATTAACATAGTTCATAATTTTATGGGCCTAACAACTAATTGATTAACAGAGAAAATAATCAGTTAGTTAGTTGCAGCACAAGAACAAACTCAAGCATATTCTACAGCTTAAAGTTGATCTGTTAAACAGTACAGCAGCGGTTCCCCTGGTGACTGTATGGCTGAAAACCTCTACTGTCACATTTCCTCATTATCTAAATAGAAAGCCATGTGAGAGACAAGATTCAACTAACTCATACCATCTGATTTAAAACGGTTCAAACCTCAAAATTGTCCCTGGTCCAAAAATGCATGGTGTGATGATTACTGTGTGTTCAGATTAAGAATGACTGAGCAAAGGTGGATTTACACAAATGTCAGTCCAGCAAACAAACATAGTTTGATTCTGACAAACTAATTTAAGTAAAACCTAATGTATAGTCTTTGGGAATCATTTAACTAACTCAGACAGGAAACTCATGATAAATTATGTCAAATTAGAAAGAATGTCTATGATTAAATTTCTTGTAAGTGATAATAGATCATAAATTATGCCGGAAACCACAGAAAACATATATCAAAGCTAAATATCAAGGTTAGTAGTAACACTATAGAGTTAAAAATCTTCTATATCAAGCTGCATCATACAGCTTATACTGTTCCTTTACAGTCCTGTATTTAACTAACTGCATGAAAGTGTGGGGAAATTACATAAAACAAGCACTAATCTAATCTTTATCCTTCAGCAACAAACCCACTCTTTATTAAAGGCTCTAAAATGTAAAGATTTGGTCAACTTTAAAACTGTTTAAGGTCTATTGTAACATATCATAGTATTAAAGACAACTTGATTAAATTATGGAACAACTGTAGCAAGGAACTGAAAAATGTGAATTATTTTGTAAGCATTTAAAAATAGCATATTAAACAAATATAAGATGGAGGACCAGATACTTTTTTTCCGGATTGTTTTTATTGTATGGAGCTACTTTGGAGATTAAACGTATAAAAAGTTATTTTTTTCAGACTGCAGGAAAAAAGCATCTTAATGTTGGGTTATTTGGCTAGTTTGAGCTGCTCTATTTTAATATCTGTCCATTTTAAGTGTTTTCTCATAGGGCAGTATGGGTGACTAATACACACTATATATCACTTCAAAGTTTCAGAATTGCATATATAGGAGGGAAATGAAAGTAAATTAAACTGACAACACATTATTTAACATCACGTGTTGGTCTTTTTTTGACAAGAAAGCAAAAATTGCAAGTCAAGTAGAAAAAAAGTACTTTATTTAAGACATAACATCCAAATTCAGGTCAAAGTCTATGGAAAAGTTCATTGAGGAAAACATCACACTGTACATCTTCTGGACTTGAGCTGTGAACCCTGTAAAACAAGAAGAGCAACCATTATATGGGGTAAAGATACAGCACAGTCAGCACAGCGTGGTCTCCATAAATAGAAGTTAAAGAAAGGCCGACTGCATACAAACATGTTATGAAATCTTTTAACTGTTGTCACTTAAATGTTACTGTAGAGGCTGACCCATATAATAATAATTATATATATATATATATATATATATATGTATATATAATACTGGATTTCTGCAGACAATACGATTAGCTACAATGGAGAGGAAAAAAATACAATTGTCATGTACCAGCCAACAAATGTCCATTTGTTTTTTTTTAAAGGAGTTAGACCATAGTGTGTATAAAGCAGGACATTTGACAGTAAATAAACCATAGACTGAAATAAACATGCCAGTGCCCTCTAGTGGACAAACTATATAATGGCAACCTACTCAACCTCTGAATAACTTCACCATATCTTTGGAATTTCTGCACTGCTGTTACCACAATGTGTAATTGATAAGCTCAAATATTTCTGCTCTCTTTTTTTCACTCACATTGTCTGATGTTTTTTCACTGTAAGAGGCATTGCTACAAGATTGTGTCATTCTGTACTTAAAACTCACAATTATCACCATTGTTAACTATAAAAAGGTCAGGAGGTTAATTGTACAACCAGTGAACTGCTTCACAGATTGTTCAATTATATGGAAGTATCTCTTATAGTCAATAAACATTTGAATGGCTGTTAAGTCAGCTGAGGATCTATTGTCTTTGAGGGAAAGCTCTCAAAAATGTAAAATATACAGTGTATACAGAGTTTTACTACCGTGCAATCCATCGCCTCATTAATCAAATTAGTACTTGATGCTTTGTTGGTGAATAGAAAGTAGTCCAATTACTCATAATATCTTTATTACATTAATTCACATCAATACCATGTGTTGCAGTGTCATAAATTACTCCTCATTGGTTATACATCATTGGTGGACTCCAGAGTTGTGTGTTAAACTTTAGGAGGAAGGCCTCATTGTGCTGTCTTTTTCTCTGGGGAAATGATTCATTGACAGATAAAGCAGGTTTACAAAATGGTGAACTAATTACAGTCCTGATTCCATGAAGGCAACAGTTGCATTTACAGTGTGGACCCAAGGATTTAGGCCTGGATAAAGACATCACTGCTGATTTCAAGTCTAAACAGAAGCGGTGTTAGTTCTGATGCACTTGGCCTCATCCTCATCATCCTTCTCGCCTTACATTCAATCACTGCTGGGGTCCACAGCCGGTCTGACCCGACACCTGAGGGTCCTTCTTGAGCACGGTGGGCCTCACTACGTCCACATCGCGGTGCAGGTGATCCAGGAAGGATATTAGGATGTTAGGAGCTGCGTAGAAATCGACCAGAAAGTAAGCCCCTCGGTCGTGCCTCTGGTTGTGCTTGGTGATCGCGTAGGGCAGTAGTCTCTCTCCCAGGTTCTCCATGTTTCTCACCACCGCGCCCCGCTCCATCAAGGTCTCGACGGTCCGCCGGAGAGTAGCCGCTGTCTCCGGCCGGGTCATCGCCTTCAGGATCAGGGCCAGCTCGTACCGAGGCATGGCTTCAACCAAGAAACCCGCGATTCACACGTTTAATTCAGCTAGCACTGCACTGGTGTCATTGCCAGTTTAACCAGTCCAATGTTATGACACGAGGAACAGGAAAGGTCTTTAGCCCTGACGTCTAAAACATGCGCAGCGCTTCACATCTTCTTCTTCTCTCAATTTATCAACATTAAGGTGTAATACCGCCTCCTACTGGACAACAGTATGTAACATTATGTTATTTATTCCACCCCTCCCCCTCTGCATATCATACATGGCTAATACGATTTTTAAATAATATAAAATGTATGTATAAAATGTTATATATGTTATATAATATCGACCTCGACTTAACTTTTCTATGCCGTACTATTTATCATTATTGACACAAGGTGACGTAGAGAAACTTGAAATTGCTGAAGAGGTCTTACTCTACCTCGATTCCTGGGTATAACCGAAAAAGGAAACATTTTGTAAATACAGAGCTATAGCTTTTGATCAGGGTCAACCAGTCTGTTTATTATATTATACTATATTATAAGTATATAAACATACAAGGAATGTGTCTGGGCGTGTGCTCTCACAACATAGAAGAATAATCACATAATAGAAGTTAAGTAATATTAATAATAATGAAATAATAAAATAAACAAGTAATTTACATTTAAATGGGGAAAAAACTTGAAATGAAAAACTACAAAGGAAGTATGGACTGCACTGTGCAAAAATGAAACAAGATGTGTGCAATCAGAGGTTTGAAGTAACGAAGTAGTAGTAACTTGAGTAGAATTTCAGGTATCTGTACTAGAGTAGCCTATTTATTCTTCTGATGACGTTTTATTTCTACTCCCTACATTTGAACAAATATGTGTACTCTCTACGCCTTATATTGTCAAAACAGGCTCGTTACTTGTTTTAACCTCAGTGACATTATAAAAAGAAGACATGACGTACAAATAAGCGATAGAACATTTTTTTTCTTTTGGTGTGTGTGCTTTGAAGGCTGCCCATGTCAAAAATTGTAAATTGTAATTGAAAACATTGACGGTAAAAATGAATTTCTACTTTTGTACTTAAGTACATTTCAGAGCCTTTACTTTCTTACTTTTACTTGAGTACAGGAGTTGAATAAGCACATAGTACTTTCACTTAAGTAGGCTACAGAATGTGAGTACTTTTGCTACTTCTGTGTGCAACGAATAATGAATAAAGTAACAGTGGATGTTGAATGCATTTTATGACTACATGACTAAAGAACAGTCAGTGTTTATGCGTTAAGTTATTTTATCAAACGGAGTGAACATCTATCTTTTTTCTACCTATTTCGTCGTCGTGAGTGTGCGCATGCGTGCACGTCCACAAAGAGACGTTCCCTTCTACTTCCGGTCCTTCCTGCCGTAACGTGGTGTTAAACATGGCGGCGCAAAAGTCGGTGCCGAGCGATCTTTATAAATCTGTCTACTCCTTCCTGCTGGAGAACAAGTTCACCAAGGCGGCGCAGGAGTTTATCAAACAGACTAAAGTGGTAAGACGTTCACAGGTGTGTGGCCGATAGCTGGCTGCACGAGCTATCCGTCTCCAGGTGTGTTCACGTGAAATTATTTAAAAGGGCTGCACGAGGAACCTCATAGCTGCGTGAAGACAGTGCGGGCGCTCGTGGGGTTAGCACGTGGAGCGGCACACGTTTATTTAGCGTATTTATTCTGAGCTCAGTATCTCTCTCTCCACTGTTGGATAGTGAATGTTGTCTTATTGAAGCTGCTTTATTTATTATAAACAGCTTATTGTTTAAGTTTTCTCTCTCTCCTTACCTCTTCAGAACCCACAGGATCAAAATGAAGAAAGTCTTGTCAACATCTTCAACTTCTGGGTGAAGTGAGTTGCTACTTGTCTTTTTCTATTGATTATTTACTGCTCAACTTTATTTTTATTACTGTAATGTCAATATTAAACTTGAAAAATACCATTCAGATTGTCTTGTCCCTCTCAAATTATATGATTGCGGCCATTTAGAAAGTTTCAAGTCTAGACTGTTATTTTGTCCACTCAAAAGTACAAGTCTGTACTTTACTCTGCCATTAAATGTATTTTAATAGTTAATTCAATATCGTGGCAACAGTTTAAAATTAGTCATTTGCTGTGACAGTATCCTACAGTTTTTTCACTCTGTGTGCAGGAGCTACACCATAATTGCTCAATAACTTC
The DNA here is from genome assembly GCF_027409825.1 of Scomber japonicus. Classification (NCBI taxonomy): domain Eukaryota; kingdom Metazoa; phylum Chordata; class Actinopteri; order Scombriformes; family Scombridae; genus Scomber; species Scomber japonicus. The sequence continues at coordinate 22,132,662 of NC_070591.1, read as the reverse complement.
AACCATGCGATCTCCTGTCTAGCTTGAGGAGAAAACTGGCCATATTCAGATTCAGATCTGTAATGCTGAACTTAATTTGTATAATTTAGGTTTATCCTGAAGCAGACACTGTCTTCAACTGTAAATCTTATATCAGCAAACGGCAATACTGGAGCTGGCAGTGTGATCAGGGGACACAAAGTTTAGCTGGTGAATAGATGCGGGAGTTTGTGATTGACTCTGGGAGCTTATCAGGCTCTCACTTGTGGCTTGAAGTCATGGACAACAGTTGACTATGAGATATTTTTGCCAAGAGAGGCACATTTATAATGTTTTGATAAACGTTAATTTTCCCTTGTTTTAAAATTATGTTACTGCTGGTGCTGTCACAATAACCTGGGGTTTATTCACTTTTTAATCACTAAAAGTCTCTGGATAACATCAGCAATGCAATCTATCTACTGTAAAGCTTCAAGAGAAGACATACTCATAAATATTTAAGCTGTGGTTTTGCGGAATGGAAGATTAGTTCTCTTTTTAGCATAGATTTTCCATTTTAATCCCTTTTTCTGTGTCATGTTAGGTCTCCTGAAGCTAAGAAACGAAAAGCACCTGCTGCCCAAGCAATTAACGGCCCATCAGCCAAGAAGGCAAAAACCAGTGCAGAGAGCTCCAGCAGCGAAGAGTCGAGCAGCGAGGATGAAGAAGCTGTCGCAAAACCAACAAAGGCAGCCCCTGCAGGTAATATTAATATATTTAACACACACAGTGATGTACCATTCGGAAGCCTTGTATGTCATTGTCAGATTATATTTTTTGCAATGTTATTTTAACAGCCAAGGTGGTTCCTGCTAAATCAGCAGCAGCTGCTAAAGCTGAATCCAGCAGCAGTGAAGACTCAAGTGACTCTGAGGAGGAGAAGAAGACGCCTGCAAAGGCTCCTGCAAAGGTAGGAAGAAACATCCGAATGAGCAATTCCCAGATCTAGTCATTGCTGTAAGACAATGGTTGTGGGTTTATGCTATTATTATAACATAGTTTTATGTGTGTAGGCTCCTGTAAAGCCTGCTGCTGCTGCAGGCAGCGCAAGGAAGAAAGACAGCAGCTCGAGCAGTGAAGAGTCTGACTCTGAGGATGAGAAAGCAGCCAAAGCCCCTGCAACCAGTGAGTTTATAGCCTCTTATCTTGTTGTAATGCAACTGTTATTAATGGCTAACTAAAGTTAAGCTGAAAGGGAAAATGCTTTTAAAATGTTTCATCGACTTGACCTTATTTAACTATGAATAACAGAACCCAAGGCAGCTGCTGTCGCTGCACCAAAAGCTGCTGTTGCTGCTAAAGGTGGAGCTCAGAAGAAGCAAGAGAGCAGCAGTGAAGACAGTTCCTCTGATTCTGAAGACGAAAAACCAGCCAAGGTATGCTAAAGGCTTCCCATCCCTAAATATTGTTGCATGATTTTGTCTTTATCAGAGGTTAGAATAATGTAGCACAAGTTAAATCAGTGGCTAATGTTTCACATGTCTTGATAGACGCCAGTCAAACCTGCCCAAGTGAAGGCTGCCACTCCTGCTGCTGCTGCCGAATCAAGCAGTGAAGACTCTTCATCTGAAGATGAGGCTCCACCGAGCAAAAAACCAAAAGCAGGTGTGTTAATGTTGTTATTGTTTTTTACCATAGCATGTCCAATAGTTTCTCCACACTACACCAAAAGATGCACAATAACATCATGGTCCAAAACGGTGTGAGGCACATAGAGTAACATTGACCATCAGGGATCAGTCTTCAGCTTATATTTGCTTTAATGACTACACTGTCATACAGTGCTAAATGGGATAGTAGTTAGATATTTAAGTGTCCTTGAGGAAGCCCATTTCCCTTTTTATTACCCAGATTTCTTTTGTAGAGTATAGTGTCTGTGATCATCTCTTTCCCAATCTTCAAAAACTAGTTCAAGACCATTTCCTTATTTTTTGCTGTCTGGTCCAAATATAAGATAAAACATGCTTGCTTCATGAAGGCCATGTTTATCATGACAGGCTATGTTCCCTCCTCCCAACACCTTTTATTCCTCCCCATACCATACACCGTTTCTATCCTTCCTGTCCACAGCCCTGTGTTTGCACCATGTAGTGTGACTTACCTGAAAAGACGATCACCTAGTCCAACCTGGAATTATCTTAAAACATTGTCCAGTACATAAAGGTAGTGCTGAGGTCAAGGGCTTTTTGTCATGCTGTTGCCTCTGTCTTGGTAGGAGCTTACAGTGCAGTCCCACCTCCTGCTTCAGTTCAGAAAGCTCCAGCTGCATCAGCAGCCAGCAAGGCCAAAGACAGTGACTCCTCAGACAGCAGTGATGACAGCAGTGATGAAGAAGAGAAAAAAGCTGGTAAGAGTTGCCCACCTTTATCATTTCTATGTGTCAGTGTTTTTTTGTAATGGTTTTTCTAACAGCATACTCTTTACAGCTAAACCTGCACCGGTAAAGAAGGCCACTCCCGCCAAACCTGCCGTACCCAAACCTGCTGCAAAGAAACAGGAGTCCAGCTCTGATAGCTCAGGTAATTATCATCATTCCAGTCAGCGATATTTCTCTTGTGTGATCCCATGTGTGGGTATTTTTGACATACTTGTGTCCTTCCAGATTCAAGCTCAGATGAAGAGGAGGTGAAAAAACCTGCTGTGAAGGTGACTCCAGCTAAGGCTACTCCAGCTAAAGTCACACCTGCTAAGAAGACCCCAGCTAAAAAAGATGACTCTTCTAGCTCAGGTAAGACCTGATTGTGAGCATGCAAGTTCATCATTTGAGTACTTCCTCTAAAAGTTGTCCTGTCAGAATACAGTTTAGTATTCACCATATAAAAATTTCTGTTGTCACCCCTTTTTGTTATGTACATTCATGTTTAGCTTTTTTCAAAATATTGTTTCTTTCACCACAGATTCAGATAGCAGCTCAGAAGATGAAGCTCCGGCAAAACCTGCCACTAAAGCTGCAGTTCCAACAAAGCCTGCTGCTGCTAAACCTCCTGCCAAGACAGCAGAGAGCAGCTCTGATTCCGAATCTTCTTCTGAAGACGAAGCACCAGTAAAGGCTAAGCCAGCAGCAGCTAAACCTTCTACCCCGGCTTCAAAGCCTGCTACTCCTGCCGCAAAGGCTGCAGCTGCAGCAGAGACCAGCTCTGACTCCTCCTCTGAAGACGAAGCACCAGTCAAGGCTAAACCTGCAGCAGCTAAACCTTCTACCCCGGCTTCAAAGCCCGCTACTCCTGCCGCAAAGGCTGCAGCAGAGACCAGTTCTGACGACTCCTCTGAAGACGAAGCACCAGTTAAGGCTAAACCTTCTACCCCGGCTTCAAAGCCTGCTACTCCTGCAGCAAAGGCTGCTGCTGCTGCTGCTGCAGCAGCAGAGAGCAGCTCTGACTCCTCCTCCTCTGAAGACGAAGCACCAGTTAAGGCTAAACCTTCTACCCCGGCTTCAAAGCCTGCTACTCCTGCAGCAAAGGCTGCTGCAGCAGCAGAGACCAGCTCTGACTCTTCCTCTGAAGACGAAGCACCAGTCAAGGCTAAACCTGCAGCAGCTAAACCAGCTACCCCGGCTTCAAAGCCTGCTACTCCTGCAGCAAAGGCTGCTGCAGCAGAGAGCAGCTCTGACTCTGAGTCTTCCTCTGAAGACGAAGCACCAGTCAAGGCTAAACCTGCAGCAGCTAAACCAGCTACCCCGGCTTCAAAGCCTGCTACTCCTGCAGCAAAGGCTGCTGCAGCAGCAGAGAGCAGCTCTGACTCTGACTCTTCCTCTGAAGACGAAGCACCAGTCAAGGCTAAACCTGCAGCAGCTAAACCAGCTACCCCGGCTTCAAAGCCTGCTACTCCTGCAGCAAAGGCTGCAGCAGAAAGCAGCTCTGACTCTGACAGCTCAGACTCTGAGGAAGAGGCAGCCAAACCTGCAGTGAAAAAACAAGCTCCAGCTGCCAAGAAACCTGCTGCTAGTGCCACCAAGGCTCCTGCAGACACCAGTGACGACAGCTCTAGCGATGAGGAGGAAGCCAAGAAGGCAGCACCGGCACCGAAGCCTGCAGCCACAAAGGCAGCTTCAGCTCCCAAAAAGAAGACTGAGGAGAGCAGCTCTGACTCCTCGGATAGCTCAGATTCTGAGGCAGAGACAAAGAAAACCCCTGCAAAGGCTGCCGTCATCCCCAACGGCAAGGCAGCAACACCCAAGGCAGCCAAGGCTCCAGCAAAACCAGCGGAGTCCTCGTCCAGTGACAGCAGCTCTGAAGAAGAGGACAGTAAAAGTACTGTGAAACCTACTACACCAGCTGCCTCCACCAAGACAACCCCAGCAGCTAAAGCCAAGGAGAGCAGCAGCAGCTCATCAGACAGTTCATCAGATGAGGACGAAGCACCACGTAAAGCAGCCACAGCACCCACCACCCCCACAACAAATGGTAACTGAACACAGTGTGGCCACATTTCTTTTTACCCCACCTTAGTTGGCCTTGAATTGTGATGTAATGACCCCCCCCCCCCCCCCCCCCCTTGATTCATGCAGGCACCAATGGAAAGCGAAAAAAGGATGAAGATTCATCAGAAAGTGAAGAGGACGAGACAGATGTCAAGACACCAACAAACAAGAAAAAGGCGACCACACCACAGACGTTTCCTAAAGCCAACAAGGTAAGAGCTGTTACTGACCGAAAGTCGGTCTTAAGACTGACTTGCTACAAACATTTGTAAAACCACATCAGTTATAAAATCAAACAACTGTGCATAAGTGCTTTCATAGGAAAAACACATAATTTCATAAGTTAATGAATATAACGATCTTTCAGTCTTCCAACGTACCTTTCCGGAGAATAAGAGAGGAGGAAGTAGCCGTGGATCCCCGTCTTGCAGACAATTCTTTTGATGCGAAGGTGAGTTCAGGACCTTTTTCAGCATCACTGCAAATTTAGATTTTCTGAGGTGACTGAATAATTAGCTATCATACATTTTAATTTGTTTTTGCTATTCCAGTATGGAGCCGAAGGGGACTGGGGCCAGAAAGCCAACGATGTACTAAGGTTCACTAAAGGCAAATCATTTCGCCACGAAAAGACAAAGAAGAAGAGGGGAAGCTACCGTGGTGGAGCGATCTCCACCACAATCAACTCTATCAAGTTTGACAGTGATTGAGGACCTAGTAACTGTCCCACCTGAACTGTTCTCTACTTGTGTGATCAGGACTACCAGTTGTCTGCTTCATCCCCCCCGTAAACAGTCCTCCTACCATCACCACCCTGTAGCAGCAGTACACTGACAGAAGAATGTGACCTGTAGAGCTGAGCTGGCACTTACATGCAGCTATTTGCCCTTAGTTTGTAATGGAGACCATTCGTTTAATCTGTGATCTGACAGCAACAGTTGAGTGGAGCTATGGCAGCAGGAGAAAGAAGTTCCCAGCTGTGACTTTGACATCCATGTGTCATTGTTACTTATAGCCACTAGGTGGCTGAAGGCCACCAGTTAATGGTAAATAGCCAATTTATATGTTGAGCCCCTTTTTATTTTTGTTTGTTTTTGACTTAAACCTTTTTCTTAAGAGCCAAATGGCATTTCTTTGTAACAAATGTTCCATTCTCATTTATTTTGAAAGACAGCCATCCATCCTAACAGGTCCTTTATTATATGTTAAGAAAAGGCTGAAACCGATTTTTAACGGATCACATGGATTCTTGATGTTTCTTTGGTTGCATGTTCATTTTTCTTTAGCCATCTTTAAATGTGGAAACTGGAGAGTACTGTACCTGGGTTTTTTCCTTTTAACATTACAACACAACAACATGGGTGTTCAGCGAATAAGACGTTTTATGCTGTGTATTTATTATGTTTTATTCCATGTCAACATTTAGGACCTCAGATTTTTTTGTCCATGCTATTTACAAGCCATCTTGCTTTGAATGTTAGGATGCTCCTGTAAACCTCTCTGTTGTGTTGATCATTGGTATGTACTCTGTTATTCAACAACATAATCAGGAGCCATGTTGTTTCAGTTACTATGAATTTTTGCATAATGCTTTAATTTTTTTAGGATCAACTCTTGTACTGTAAGTGTAATTAAAGACCTGACTAATTAAATGTTGGTGTGATTGGTATCATGAAATATGTTTTTCTTCCTTCAAACTGAGACTGACACTTCTTATTGGTTGTTTAAGCAGCTTCTCTAAGAGTGGTGTTCAAGGCTGACCCTACTCTTTTATAAAGAATAGTAAGGAATGTCATAAGTAGCCATGAAAACAGGACACTTTTCCAAAACATAGACTGTATATTTATGATCCAGAAGTGCTTACAGTCAGTCTGATATAAAGTAATAGTCCAGGGAAGATAAGTCAAATCCATGATTCATGCTGGGTATCTGCACATCTTTAAGTACAAGTTTAATTACTTTTAAGACCTTTTTTATACCTCTTTAATGAAAAAATATCATTGCTACTGTAGACACACTTATGAGTTATGAGAAACAGGCAATGCACTATATGGATAATATTAATTCTGTGTAAAGCTTTTCTCCTGTAATAAAGACATTCTTGTAAAATTGCTTGGCAAACAGTGGTGGAGAAAGAATTTAGATCCTTTACTCATGTAAATATACTTGTACAACAGCATTAAAATACTAATGTCACTTCAGTGATAGTATGCATTACCATGTAAGTTTTTCAAAGAAGTACTAAATGCAGAAAATATTATTATTAAAAATACTATTAATATACTATTAGTTTCATTATAGTTCCATGTGCTGATTATTTATTCCTTGAATAAGTTGATTGGTTATGTAAAATAAGCAGAAAATAATGACAAATAAACTGAACAAATATAATTGTTAATTCTGCCCCAGCTCAAATCAAACTTGAAGACTATTATGCAATCAGTCCATCTATACTGGGTGTTCCTCTGGAGGTATGCAGATAATAAAGTGATCCCAAGTTCTCAGTGACTGAACCCGAAGCTCTCATCGTAGCCACTAGATGGCAGTCAGGCATCACTGAGCTTCACTTGTGTTAACTTTCACATCTTCACTTTCCATGGGACAGTTTTGAGGCTGTCTGCTAAGTTCAGGTATCACACAGTGCTTATTTCTGTTTTTTGTGACCTGTGCTGAACGGAGTTACATGTATAGGATGTTCTGTTTCACTCTAAACCAGGGTGAAGTGAAATGTCAAGGCCCTCAGTTAATAACTTGTCTGTTGTCCATCAGCCCTTAGAAGCTCTCAACATCTACATTGTTCAGCTTTTCAGTTGGATCTCTACACTACTGATCAGCTCACTGACCCCTTCAAGCATATTTGAGTCTTGTGTTGAATGAGTACAATTTTAAATAAATAAAAATATGACGTGTTCTGACATTGAAACAATAGTTTGGTTACAAGTACTGTACAAGAGTGGCAAATTTCTATTAATCCATTATCTAATCATTTAAATGTTTCATCGTTTACATTAACATAGTAACAAGACTCCTTTGAGTTTGGTAGTCACATAAAGATGCTTGCTGTTTTACTAATTAGATGAGTTTGATGATTATTTATACTTGGTATTTGGTTGTAAAGAGTCAAATACCAACGTAGTACCAATTTCTTTTGGTTTCAGTTGACGCCTGGTTATTTATGTTCCTGATCTGAATGAGTGTAGCGCTCCCCTCTCCAATAAAACATTATGTGTAGCCAGAGATATTTTGGACATTATAAATATCACACGTGTTGCCATATGGCTCAACTATAGCTATACACATTTTGTTTCACCAATGACACTCGGCTGTTTCTCACTGAAACCTTCCAGTTTAATTGGCTTTGAAACAAATATCAGCCTTTAAATCCTGGATGTTTCAGAATATTTTACAGCGTAGCAGAGGTGAAATGGAAATTACTTGAACAGCTCCTGTCACTCCCTGCCCTCGCAAAGCACAGATGCGTAGTCTTTCAATACTGGCAATAAAACTGGTGGGTTTTGATAGCAAATGTAGTCCCCTTAGATTCCTTAAATTCCCTTTTAAACAGGCCTGGATGTACAGAGACAACATTACTGCTCACCAGTTGGTTAAAATAGAGATCTGTGCCCCTTTTTATATAGCCCCTCCTTAAACTCCTTACTTACATGAGTGCAATAATTAAGTTTTTCAATGACATGACAGATGGTACAGAACATATGACCTAATGAAGTGTACACTCACTGCATTCAGCATGAAGAAAAAGCTTAATTCTAGTGCACACATTAGGAACAGCTCATGCACTGTCCATACAGGGAATGTGTACATTTCTATGCATAAACACAAAGAACTGTTGACTTAAGAGGGAGTTCTGCAGTCGCTCCAAATATAGCCTCGCTCCCCAGTCTGACAACAGTTAACCATTGAGCGTTGCTTCAGTGCTCACCAAGCAGAGAAATTCGACGGAGCATTCTTGCTCGAGGTTTATGTGGCTGAGCCGTTGAGCAGGGGGTGTGCGGTACAGCTAGAGCTGTTACTGGGCAAGTTTTCAGTGCAGATGGAACTGTTGTCGGGAGACTCTGTGCCTTTGGAGACATGCTGAACTCTATTTAGCCACAGTGAGCAACAGGAGCCTTTATTAGGCAGGTTTTGAAAGTAGAAGTTTAAATGTGTGAAAAAATGCGTTGTCAACTGGAAGAAACTCAATCATTCACCAATTTACTGCTTTCATTATTTTAGTATCTTTGCAAATTGAATGTCTTTGTGGTTTGGCCTGTCCAAATAAGCAACTGTGAAGGCGAGGATGTTCAGGTTCATATAATCTTAAACTCCAAGTGATTGCAATGCCAGACTTCAACTCCTGCTTCAACCTTATCTCCTGCCTAGCAATCACTCCTGAGAAGCACTTCCGCCTGTCAGTCGCACTGTGTCCGTGTGCAAGTGAGCGAGCCAGTCAGCTCGTCTCAGGCCAATGCGGCACAGTGTGTGTACAGAGGGGGCTGCAGGACAATCTTTTAATGGGCAGCAGAGGACTAGGACTGTCTATGCCGTCCATTTCAATTAGACAAAACTGCTGACTGCTCTCACACACACACACACACACACACACACACACACACACACACACACACACACACACACACACACACACACACACACACACACACACACACACACACACACACACACACACACACACACACACACACACACACACACACACACACCTTTTTCTTCCTCTGGCACTCATTCAAAGCCACTGCAAAAAATCCCACACCCCATTTCATTACACGACAAATAAATTCCTTGGTGCCCCATAGATTAGTTTTGCTAATCCCAAAAGAGTGAAAATGAGAACATGGCAAGACAACAACCTGACTTACACCCCATACAGAACAATCATTTAAATGTAATTAGATGTACATTATTAAAAACATCTTTAATAGAGCATTTCTTTTAACATCCGTCTTATATATAAAGTATTTCAGAGAGCAATAATAATCAGAAGAATACACACTTTAAACAGTACATTATAGAACAACACTTTATCATGGATCCTTTATGAGCCAATTTGCTGGAAGCAAAGATGCAGCTGGAGCTAGCGGGCTGAACAAAGAGGCGCTTATGAGATTACAGACACGAGGGTCAGTGTCCCATCAAAGAAATAAATGTCTGTCATTAGTAAATGACAGACATATGGCAGCATTTATACAGATAAAAATACAAATAAGATTGATTTCTTTGATTGATATTTCCCTTTTGCAATGAAACATGTTAACTACTGATAAAAAAAAGTGCTGTTTTAGCGTTTGAAAAAAGGGGTCACAGAGTTACCTGCTGGCATTCCTCTGCAGAATATGGCAAATATACATTTACAAATACCTGTGATGTCTTAGAGAGACATGCTAGGAAAAGCCTTTCGGGACACACAGTGCGGCGTCAGCATGCTTCAGGAACTATATTGATAGCTTGAACTACACTGACATGCGGTAATGATTGATGGTGCCCCTCAGAGCATCTGTCTTAATGAGTTCATTGCATTACTTGTATATTTATATTCTTGTGACCTGTTGAAGGAGAATGCCTTTGATGCTGCTGATGTTGTATTCGCATGCTGTCTTTGTCTCACGCTCACACACTTCGTCCTGTCTCGATTATGTCTTCGGCATGGCGAAGTCCCAGGCGGTGTCCTGGGCACACTTCACCATGGCACGCACCAGACGAGTGAAGCCCATGTCCTTGGGTTTCTCCAGCCCACGCATCAGACGCTGCTTCATAATGGCTATAAACTCCTTATTACTTAGCTCTCCATTCCCTGAAAAGGACAGACAGGGGAGAGGAGGGGAGGAGAGGGGCAATGGACAGTGGAGGGAGATGATGAAATAATAGAGGGATAGTAAGTAAGAGGATTCAATAGATTTTGATGATTTCCACCCAACAGCAGAGGCGTTATTTCTTCGCAGGAATATTTGCAGAGGAGCGCTGTGATTAACCAGCTGGCTACTTACCGTCACAGTCGAACAGAGCGAACACCACGTCGCACACATGATCTGACAGCTCCACCTTGGCCACGGTGCGGGCCACCTGCTTCATGGTAACTAGGAGACAGAGGGAGGGAACCACAGATAAAAAGATTCACTGTTTGTGAGAGAGAGTAATAGAGGTGCTAGTGGACAGAGACTCACTCGAGCCAGCTCATAAATGGCCCATGTGGAGGGACATGGTGTGTGAGTCAAACTGCTTTGGATCAATAGCAGGCAGGGCTGCCATTCACAGGGGAGACTGTCTGATAGACACAAGAAAGAGAAAAAAGGGGCTGAGAGGAGGAAGAAGAGGAGGAGGAAGAGAAGGAGGGGCAGACAGCATCAGAGCATCTTACTGAGAATGAGACTGACTGAGAGGAATGAGAAAAAGATGGAGGTGTCATGGATTAGGAAGAAAAATGCCTCTGTCATGCAACAAACAACAAAATGATGAAAATCTCCTTGGTCTCGACCACAATCATTGATTATTAGACTTCAAGGCACACAAACGGAGGAGGGAAGGTAAAGAGAAACAGAGGAATATGAGAATCAGTAGAGGGGCCAGGATGAAAAGAATACCTGACAAAATCACCCTGAAAATGGAAATGAAAAAAGGCAAATTGCTCCACAAAAAGTCTCATTAGTGGATTTCTTTTCTACCTTGAAGACACATCCAGATAACACACACACACACATATATATATATATATATGAGATATATATGGGAAAATGCAGTAAAAGGGTGTGAAATGGTCAGATTTGAGAGTGAGATGAAAAAGATTCATCAGTGAAGAGAAAAATATGAGAAGTCCTTCTGATGGAATGGTAGGAGGACGGAGATAATTTGCAGACGTATGCCTGGCAGATCTTCACGAGGAGGAGCGAGATGTTTTTAATGCTCCTCCACAACACACTTACACACACACATGGCTTGTTAGTGTGTAGGCGTACTTCTGAAATCATACTCTGGAAACAAGCACTTCGGGGTAGATCATGCGCTCCCTTAAAGCAGCAGCTGTTCCATCGCTGAATTTGAGCTAATGGATGTGCTGACAGAAAACATATGGAGGCTTATCGAGGGGCTGAATAACTGCAATTAATGAACGAGACATTGACTTATCAAACAACTGCCATGCTGTAAAGGCTACAGGTTTTCTCTTTGTCTGTGCTGCTCCCACATTAAATTGACTTTCACTGAGAATCTATAAGGTGAATGAATTTAGTTAGAAATAATCAACTAAAAATTATTATATGACACTTACTAATTAGCCTTAGTGAATATGCATTGAAGATACAGTCTTAAGAAGTAGGACTGCAGTGAATTGTTGGTGATTAGGAGGCAAAACCAACCATGTGATGACGGCTCAGCATTGTGAAAGCACTCCTGCATTTCCTTGCGATAATGCTGGCATGTGTCACTAGACATCAGTGGCCTGCACTGTCAAGTTGTAAGTAATCTGTCATGCATGTATGCTCCTGGTCTTTTAATTGAAGCTGTAAGGCCTGGAAGAAGTAGTAGTAGATGAATGCATGGATGGACATACAGATGGCAAATGGTTAAGCAAATGGTTGAGCTAGGATTGGAAGAGAAAAAAAAGAGGAGATGTGGGAAGCTGATCTGGCTGGCTGGAGTGTTAACAGCCCTGAGAGACAGAGGGAATGGCAGCCTAATTCCTCCCCTTTAGATCTCCTTTAGATCTCTAAAGGGGAGGAATTAGGAACAAAGAGAGAATATCGGAGGAAAAGGGCAAATCTGGGGTATACCTTTATCTATGGACGCTCCAGCCATGTGGTAGAAACTGAGGGCTGTGTCCACATCATTTACGTTTTTCAGGAAAGTGAAGAAATTCTCCACCTCCTCAAATGTGATGCCCTACACAAGAAAAGAATATATGAGAAAAAAAAAAAAGGTCGGGAACAAATAGTTCTGACAGTTTTTACCTGAAACATCACAGCACTGCAATCCTGTGAAAAATCAACCAAGTATTGTCATGACAAGAGCTGCAACTGCACAAAGCACAGTGCAGCGGTGTGACACAAATGACCGAAAGGAAGCGGGCAGAAGCACTGGACACACATGGATGAACAAGTGTGCCGCGGACAGGAGAACAGACGGTCTAAGACACACATGGACATACGTACAGGCATATTAACAGATGTACAGTCACACAGCTGCCACGCTGCTGATGAGCTTCTTCTCATACAAAAAAGTAAACAGCTGGTCTTAGACAGTAAATATCACTTCTTTCTTTATTTATCATACAGGTTGAGAGAGAAAGAAAGCAGAATGGGGAAAGTGGGGAAAACAGTGGAAGAGGAGGAAGAGAGAGAGAGAAAGATGCTTACTGCAGTCTAATTCCTTAGAGAGACACTGCTCTGGCAGCACCCCGGCTCGTTTTTTTTTCTCATGCCTGGGAGGAACAGCAGCGTTTTCTTTTGTCTGCTAAACGTTGCATTTCATCGTCAAACTTTCCTCATCAGAGCTCAGTCTGACATCGGTGGTGCTTCAATGTATACCAACAAGCAACCTTGTGATGCCTGCTAGCTTTAAAGATTTTTAAAAAGGGGGGGCGGGGGGGTATTTTGCTGCAACACCTCTGGGGGATATGCTTGGGGTGACTTCAGTCAATTGACTGATGGGGCTCATTACAGTGAAGCAGAACTAGCGTGAAACAAAAGTTACTTCCAATCACTGGAAACGGAAAAGGGATAAGCATGTCCTGAATTTGACTTCAAGCCCTCTAAGTCTTGAATATTTTTAGATTCCCCCCCCCCGTTTGGTTTTTCCAGTGGAGCCATTTGACTTGCTTGAAGCAATAAGGTGCTTTTTGGGTGTAAGAACGGCTGAGTAAAGGAAAGTAAAAATGTTTTTTTTTTTAGAAACCTTGCTAAGTCATGGTGATATTCAGTCTGAAGTTGACTAAACTGAATATGCATTTGTTGTTTGATAGAAGAGCAAATTAGGGGGGGCCAAACAGAGGAGGTGAAAGACTACAGAGACACTGATAGAGAAGGAGTTTACTAAGGAGCTCAGGGAGGGATCAAGGACTAACTTATGCCCTCCTGCTGAGGACTGGGCACACTTTATTAGGTCATCACAAACAGAGATAGCAGAAGGCAAAGGAGTTGGAGAGAGTGCTGGTGAGGTGGATAACGTCAGGCCCCAAATGTGCTGTCTTCTCCCTGTGATGCATTCCCTCTCAATACTGTCTTTCACGCACACTCAAAATGTCCCTATTCCTATAGACAACACACTGTCTGTCACACATCTGTGTGTGTCGGCCTGCTAGTTAAAAACACTCACAACCACATATAACTGCAAAGCACCACAATCGCTCATCTCACAGTTCTATGCACACAGGAATAAAAAAAAAAAAAACACAAATATTTATCTACCTGTGCATCCTTAAACATCTTCTTCAAGCCCTTCTGCATCTGCTTGAGTTTACGAGACTGGACGCCACTGTAGGCCAACAGCATGCCCCCAAACTGTCTCTCACTGATTCTGCCATCCACAGGATCGTTCCTCTCAAACTGGAGGTGGGGGGGGGGGCAAGAGAGAGAGAGGCAGATAAAGATTGAGTGCTGTGCAGAGGGACAAACAAATTAATAGGAGAAGGAGGACATGGGGAGATGGGAAACAGTAAATACTGGTGTCAGACTTCGGGTTGAATCATGCTTGCGGCTGGCTTGGTGACATTAAATCTACATGTGCATTTTTTTTTTTTTACAATGTTGCACTGGAGAATGGCTTAACAGCAGTGGGCCTTGGCTGTGTCAGGTCAATCCAGTTGAATTATGTCTGAGGCTGTTTGACAACCACACGGCTGCCTTCCTCCTCTCTCTCTGAATGTGCCGACCTCTCAAAATGTTATTGTTGTAACGTTATTGTCGTGTAAATTGAAAGAGGCAGCTGACTAAGCCAAAGTAACCCTGGAGTGCCAATGCCAGGGGTTACTTGACCATGAAGAATCTACTGTTTGTGAGGTCCAGTTAATGATGGTAGCTTTATCATGACATTTCTGTTGTAATTCATAGACCTACAGGTGTGTTTAAGACAACTTCTTTTCTCCCCATTGTTTCTTAAAAATGAGGAATTGATTACCAAAATACCTGGTAATTAATTTTCTGTTGATCGACTAATCGTTGCAGCTCTAAAATTCAAAGAGTGGTTTTATAAGTGTTACAAATTGTGAGAATAAGAGAAGTGAGACAAGCAGGGATTACATCGAGAGAAGACTTGTGAGACTGAAAAGCTGTCCAGGAGGAAATGTGTACAATGTGTTGAATTAAGTATCATATGAATTTAAAACTGCTCTACGCCTGAAATCAGCATGGTGACTGAGAACTTTAACCCCTGGATAAGTGAGGGAAGATGTGTGAAAAAATGTCTCCATCTGATAAAACATGACCTGAGGGTGAGATGCAGTCTCAGCAATTACATAAAAAGATGAGGTGAGGGCGAGCATGTAAAATAGAGACATCAGGAATAAGAACCATGTTAAAACAGTGTCAGTCTTATCTGCAGCATTATGATTTCACTCTCAGAGCATCGTGCTATCATTAAGACCTGACAGTTAGCTCTTTCTTTCTGGCAGATGCTCAGACTTGCGTCCTACTCTTGGAGCTTTAGATGACAGTGCCAATTATGGTTCAGAGTATGAGTTCGACACTACCCACGCTAATTAATAGAATAACCATATGCTCAACACCAATCAGTTAATATTACTGGAGAAGCAAGTGGCATCACTGAGGACAGGAGATGGATTTTAATACTTGATACAGTCAAGAATGAGTGCATGCACAGTGTCTTCCTTTGAATACTGTGTAACATTTAACTGTCACTGCCTGCTTACGTCTCTCCTGCTCTTGATTTGAACATATTTTAGTTAATTTGTCTACTGGGGGAGTAAATGTAATACAGATGGCAATATTTACTTCCTCTTTGTCGGGAAGCTGTTAATTTTTATGTAGTCCCTGGATAGGTACAGAAGATTTAACATGATAACAAAGCTGCTAAATGAATTCATTATAACCATGCAAAATAGTGCAGTAAACGAGGAGATTCATACTTTCAGTGTAATCTTCCACCTCATTCACTTTCCCCTTTTCATTACCTCTAGTTTGAGCACGTCATGCTGCAGTTTCCTCTGAAACTCCAGGAAGCTGCCTATGGTGAGTTTTCCCTTCAGGTCTTCTCCAAAGAAGTAGGTGGTGAGAGCGGAGCTGCAGCCGGCTGTCTTCAGGGTATTTCCTGTGGTGGAGCGGTCACGGTGCCGCATGCCCATACTGGTCTGGGAGCGAATGATGCTCTGGACCTGGAGAAGTGGAGTTGAAATGTGGGTCAAACATCGACCAGATTCAAGTGGCAGAGTGAGTTAAAAAAAACAAGAAAGAAAGAAAAAATCACAGTTAATTACAAATATTAAAGCACAGTTTGAATGTGTGGACTGGCCATTTAACCTGGTGTCTCTTTCAATTTATTGATTTTGTTTGTTAGTGTGTGACTACTGTATGCTGGTCACAAACTAACCTGTTCAAACTCCTCCAGGTCCACCTCTCCATCACCATTCAGATCAAACATCTTGAAAGCAATCTCAAAGTTCCTTTGGGGAGCTAGACACCACAGGACAGACACAGACACAAACAAAGAAACACATTCTTAAATCAATACATCACAATATAAAAACAACATGCCACACTGGATCAACCCAGACAACAGCTTAAGAGTTCTATAGTGGCTCAGTCATTACACAGCAACTGTGCAGAATTTTCAGCCTTCATCTCTGCCCCCAATGGTGCTTTAGTTGCCATCAGACTGCACAATGATCACTAGACAATCAGTCCCAAACTCTGTCAACAGACTTTGCAGTGTCTATATGAACAAGGAATACAACATTTGAAATAAACTATATTTGAATTTGCATTTGCTGCACTGTTTTTGCAATCAGTGCATTTTATGAAAATATCATTTTGCAACATACTGACACATTATTCCTCATAATACATCCCAGATTACTTTCTGTAGGTATAAGTCTAAGCTGCTGTGTAGCATTATTCATTTATATATGATTCATATTTTTCATATTAGATCAACTCACTGTAAATTCACATATTCAACTCACAAAATTCCTATAGCTTTATAAAATATGAAATCATTTGTTGGTATTTTTCAAATGCTTACAACTATTCCACACTGTATACATTACATACTGCTGCACACTATACTTCCATCTTGTGTAGAGCATATTTTACATATAATCAGTATGTATGGTATCTGGTACAGATTCACATCAAACTACTGTACAGTACTATACTGTATATGGATTATGACTTTGCTTTTACTATCCTAATCTATTTAGACAATAACTACTAAAATCTATACTTTGAACAGTACATTTAATATTTAATGCTATGTTATGATTATAAAGCATTGTCCATATTTGGCCAACAACCCATTTGTTGTTTTGTGTAACTATGAAAGGGAAACATTTTCTATTCTGTTCATCAAATCCAAGCTGAACTCAGCACTTTAACCTCATAATCACTGTTTCAATTCAAGTCCAATGTGTTGAAGTACAGAGCCAAAACAATAACAAAATGTGTTGCTGCCCTGACATCCACAGACTACACTGTATAACGTTTATTTGTTAAATTCATCTTTTTTCCTCTTACTACATTTACACTTTCAACAACTTAGTTCCTTTAAGGGAAATATTAAAGATTCATCTTGTCTTCTCTGACAAAGAATTCAGATTCAAAGCAGTAAATATGTATCACTCTGAGGTTGGAACCAATGTCTGTGTCTGTTAGGTTAAATATGTCCTCCTTTGTACTATTCTGGTGGCCGTGTTAAATGGATTGAAACCAACCATAAGGCATCCTGCCCTGTCTGCTTAAGACTGACTTGTCCTTGAAAACTTCCCCAGAGAATTTCTCCATATGAACTGATTATGATAAATGGAAGCTAAGCTCGGGATAAAAGTTTACTAGTGATTGGAGAGGAAGGTCAGGGCTACATTTTTTATTACAGTCGACACATTCAGAAAGGAAGCATAAATGTGAAATTTACTTCCTGTTTCTAGTAATGCCTTATCCACTCCACTCCTACAGATTCTTACTAAACAGACAGGCAGCTTTCTATCCTGGCTAATAATGTTATATTGGAAAAATTATTTCCTCATCACTTTCTGTTGTAACTGACAGCAGTAAGAAAGCAGAGAGCAGAGAAGAAAGATAGGAGATCGTTATGGGATTTGATTCGTGATCAGTGTGCAAAATTTGAGGAACGCAAGGTTGAATGGGGTGGCTCATAAGAAATATTAAATCTCTGGACAGTTTGTACAGTTCAATAATGTACTTACTGGACAGCACAGTGGTGAGGAAGATGTAGTCAGAGAAGGAGATAAGGCCACATTCTCCCAGCGTGAAAAATATGCTGTCCTCATCTGCAAACTTCTCCCTCTCCTGGGCTATCTTCTGCTCATCCACGCCACAGCAAAAAAAAGGAAGAAGCTATATTAAAATCATTTCACATGATTCAGCACAAGCCTTGTAGCTTGTATAGGTGCCCCAGGTATGGCGGCTCTGTGTGTGTGCAAGCAAAAGTGTGTGTTTAAGAGCGAAGCTCATCCAGAGACATGCTCAAACACAGAAACGTACACACACACTGTGCTTACACACACACACTAAAACAAAATCACAATGCATAAGGATGACTATGGAGAGATGGTCGAGTAGTAGAACAGTCATGCAAGTGCTGCATACACATGAAGCCGTACAACTTAGGTGAGTGGGCAGTGTCAAACAATTAGTCTGTGGTCAGTTCACGTACAAATATTATCCACCAGAGGTTGTACTCACAGAGTGGAATTGACATAAAGAGAGCAGAAACATCACGAGAGACTGTAGCACAAACACACACTATTGATAAACCATATCTGTGACACAGCTCAAAGCTATTAATCATTAAAAGCAAAGTGACTTTACTCTCTTTCACACAGACACACACACACAAACGCACAGTTAGCTGACAGGTTGTTTTTTGTTACCATGTGTATATTCACAGCATTGCATGAAAGTGTGATTTAATCACATGCACACGACACACTCAGTGAGAGAGACTTGATATACAGTGTCCCACTTGTAGGACACTCCACCAAACAGAGTGGACAGACGGACAGAGCATGCCTAAAGAGGAGTGTGGAGGGGGTGGCTGGGCCACGCTGAGCCCTTGTGGAGTTACCTCCGTCTGTAAGAGGTCCATTTCAGAGGAGGAGGAAGGAGGAGAGACAACTGTTAGAGAGCAGCATGGCCTCTGCTGTCTTTAGCAGGGCCTTGAATGACAAAGACGCAAGTGCATTCATATTGTCGCACACAGCACACACAAACAAAACATAGTGTCCAAAACAAGACCATTAGGGGATACCACACAAATTAAGAATTCAATTATGTCTTCAGCTGAAGCAAAGCATGTCTTAAGCGTGTTAAGCAAAGACTTATTTTCCAACCTTGTCAGTAACAGCTTTATTGACAAGGCTGTTAGAACAACTATTTGTGCCTATTATTTCCATTCCACCATTTCTCATATTTCATATTTTTCAGGCAATCTGAATATTTCAGATTTCAGCTTGCCTGAAAGAGATGGCGAAATATTTATTTAATGGGGAAACATATCTGAAAACTAGAATTTGGTGGCAGTCCCCTAAACAGGCATATACCGACTCCCTCCTCGTGAGATACATATAATGGCTCCTAAAGACGATCGGTATAAGCTTACAAAATGTACCACTACCCCCAATTCGTGTCCATCTTGACTCTTACACGTCACTGATGCAAATATAGAAAATAGTGGTTTCTACAGCAACATTTATTATTGATGGTATCTACATTTACAGTATATGGGGAGAAGGGAGTGGGGGAGGTGAAAGATAGAGAGAAAAAAAGTTATTTTTGGAGCAGTGCTACTCGTGGAGAGAACGAGAGATATTCTTGGTGCCTTGAGAGTGGAAGATTTGTATGTGTTTCGTTGGATGTGTTTGTGATAGAGAACTAAAAACAGTCAGAGAAAGAAAAGAGAGAGAAGAGGGAAAACGTGAATGAGAAAGAGGTTGGTATCCAGTACTGAGTTTAGAACGATGCCATACACAGAAAGCCCTCTGGGTCTGAAGTAAACTATAGCCTTGATGTCAGTCCACTATAACAGAAACAACACACACACAACCACTCGACTTTATATTCCAATGGGCGCACACATAAAATACTGCCCACACAGACACCCACATAACCACGCACATGAGAGAAATAAACACACTTGGCCTCATTATAATGATCAAAACAGAGGCACAGAGGACACTGGGTCTAATAACTCCCACTTTACAGCGTCATATGTCAAGGACAAAAACTCCCCCGCAGAATAGTCAAAATGACATTCAAGGAAAACAAATCCAAATATAAAAGCTGAAGAGTGGAACCAAAGAGCATAAACAGCTGTTAAAGGAAATATTTCAAAGCATGTGTTGGCATATGAACCAATAAAAACACAAAAAGCTTTTATTCGCTTTTACTTATGCTATCATATGTACATCTCTCTGACAAATCTCTCTGACATTCTGCTCTCTCTCTCTCAAGTCGACATTAAGACGTATGGCAGTGTGAGACATTTGTGTCTGTCAAGCTGTGCTGTGGGTATCTTTTTGGCTTTTAAGCTTGTGGCTCTGCTGTCCTATCTTCCCGATCATTCTTTATCTTTCTATCACTGGTGTAAGCCTCTACCACTCACTGAAGGTATGAAGCATGAGGTGATCCAGCAAGATGCTGCTTCACACTACAAAATAGATTACATACTTTAGACAAATGATGAAGAAGTTTTATCTAAGCAAGATACATATTACATCACTTTCTTCCCCAGACAGACCTGGATTCTGTGTCTCATCACTCTTGTCCTTTATCAGTTTTGATTCATCAATTCAGAGGACGTTATGACCATAAAACATGCTGCTGCTGCAATCACTACACGGATCCCAACTACATCAGAGTCACTGTTTAACACTCTTCGTAAATGTTTCCCAAAGTACTGATCTTCAAATGACTGCAAACCTAATTGCAGCGGCACTCAAGTTAATTAAAAGCTAACGCCTTGTCTGTCTGTGTGTGTCTGTTGATCAGTGTGAGCTCTGTTACTGATGTATGTAAGAGAGCGAGATTTCACTTCCAAGTCTCTGCCTTGAGCCCATTCATGTCTTCCTGCGTGTCTCTCTGTGTCAGCTACTCTATGTCCAAGTCCACAGGCAGTGCTCATACGAAAGACTGAGCAGCCCAACTAGCCTGTGAGCTGAGGCAGAAACACAGTGCTGACAGAGCTGCTGGCTGGATGGTGCTGGCGGTGGGGCAGCTGACTGTACTGCTGTCATATACACACACAGGCGGGGTTAAGGGTCTGATCAGGGCTAATCTCTTCAGTGCACCAGGCTACCAAGCAGCCCTGGCCAAATTTCAACTAGCCCGAGCTTAAAGAGTCCAACAAATGAGACTCACGCAAGTCATAAACAGCCAGTGGCATGCATGCAAAAAGGCTACATTTCTAACTGCTCATTTCACATGAGTGGCTAAGAAACACTTTGTCAGCAAACTGCAAAGTGAAACTTAAAAACTAAACTAAAAATTGAATGAGAAATATCAGCTTGCGGTTGTATGCCTCCACCAACCAGTCAAATTGCAGTTTACAGCCATGTCTGCCCAATTTCATAATGTTTGTAGTGAAGACTTTGAAGAAATTCAACAAATGTACCAAGTGTATTTTCCTTGTATGTGTTCACATGCTTAGCCAATGAATTCTGATAGAATACAAAGTTGTGTTTCTGACAGCTGAGGACCCTTCAGATATGGATGTTTGAATTCTAAAGCGTGGATGCTTCACACACATCTTCAATCCCGTAGCTCAGCAGATCAACAGTATATAATCACCACAGTTTCAACGTAGGCACCTAGATTAGTATCACTCAAACCAATCTGCTCTTGAGTTATGGCCTTGACAAGGGCCAGAAAAGTGTTTTGCAGAGCATTATGATGTCACAGTGAAGTTGACGTTTGGCCTTTTGCATATGAAATGTCACCATTTCATCATTTTATCCTATTAGACATTTATGTGGAAATGTTGTCCTAATTAGCATATGAATATGTTATGGCCAAAAAGTGAGATCACACTGAGTTTGACCTTTGACAACCAAATTCCAGTCAGTTCATCCTTAAGTCAAAGTGGATGTTTGTGCCAAATTTGAAGAAATTCCCTCAAGTCGTTCCTGAGATATCGCGTTCATGAGAATGGGATTGACAGATGCTGCTGTCGCCAGTTTGAAGGCATAAATCTGAAACTACGTGACAGCTCTGCCGCATGTTCACACTTCATTGTTAAATCCAGAGTGTTGAGGAATAACTTGTTTTTTTAAATGTATTTTTCACCCTCCGCTTCAGTGAACCATCACTGGCTGCAGATAACTCTCAACAATGATGAAAGCTTTAATATCTTCCCTCCATTTATTCTTCCAAACAAATATACAACATAAACAACTAAATATGATCAAATGAACCACAGAGCACTTTTTCTGTGATGGGTTCAGTTATGTGACAGCTGTGCCAATACGGAGGCATATATTTCTTTGACACGCAGTGTCACAGTGTCATAACAAAAGAAAACAGGCAGTTTTTCCAAGATACTGTAATTGAGAAGAGACATTTTTAACACGTTATTCTGAAATCTTCGAACATGGATATTCAGTTATTAAAAATAGGCCACGCTCCTGCAATCCATTGTATAATTTCCTGCTTGCTTCACTCTCGTTATTCACTTTACACTGCTCCACCAGCAGTTTGTGTGGCCAGGCACTTGGCTTAGGAGCTGATGGACTTGGCCCTCTCTAATGCCACTGTACTGGCTGCAGTGCTTAGTTATTGATTAGATCTGTGGCCCTGTCCAACACTGCAGCTGCAGACTCCCCGATAACAGGAGAGGGGAGGGGATGAGGAGAGATAAGTATATACAGTCAGCCACATAGTTTCTGTTCAAACTTTGAAATATTGATTATCAAACTAAGAACACAATGATTTTTCAAAGATGTTATAGTATGACTGTTGTCTGTGCAGTCTCCTCTGACCGCCACAACAAAGAGATGAGTTTATGGATTTACTATGCAACCTGCCACTAAAGATGAAAAGCTTGTGCTGCAAAGAGGGAATCTGCTCCCACTCTCTTAGTCTACGCATTTATGTGTATAGAGAGTGTGTGTGTGTGTGCTTGAGTGATGCCTGTCCTCAAGCGGCCTCTCATCTTTTGTACAGGTGAGTCTCAACAGAACTCTGTGTACTGGAGCGATGGATCAGGATCAGTAGGGATATACTGATTTAAAAAGGAGATGTGTATGGAGTGACAGACAGACGGAAGGACTGACGGTGGGGGTGCATTAATAATATATCGGTACCATTACATGTATGTCCTTTGTATTGCTTTGTGTGATCTGGTTGCTCTGGGGTTACTATTTGGCAGGCAGAATGAAAGGGTTTCAGGAAAAAGGGAATTCAATGAGGGTAAAGTCAACTCAGGACTGAGGCTGACATTTTTAAATGGTGACTGAAAGCTCTCACTTGCCCTATGCTGCAACATGTACAACTAGACCACTGTCTCCATCCAAGTTCCAAAGAAAACCACGTACACACTACACAGTGGCATACTTGACACAAACACACATAACCAAAATCTATTACTGACCACCGGAGTGGCTGATACCTTTAGACCAAACCACTACACTCTTTAGGTGAGTGGGTGGGTGTGTGGGTGGAGAGAACACTAATGTATTAGCTTTCCACCTCTTGTCCCAGGGGTGACCACAGAGCAGGTGTACTGTTAATAACTCCTAATTATTCTGGGAGCACATTCAAAATAATGGACCCTGATGCGGAACACTCAATAAACAAATTTGAGTCTCTGAGGAATGGCAGCTGTTCACAAGAGAGGACAGGGAACCCAATTAGCTGACCAGGTGTACAGATCAATCCAAACTCTACAGCAATAGAAGAGGACAGAGAGAAAGAGAAGGATCTAATGTATGAATATGTTTGTGTGTGTATGTGTGAGCTTTCATAGACACCAATACAGAAAGACAGAGAGGGAAAAGAAAGCAAGTGAGAATTGAAGCCTCAAAAGATAGAGAAATAGAGCAGTGACAGTCCAAACAGCGGCCCTCGGGAGCTTCCTGTGAAATTAGAAAGAGTGAACATGACAACAGTTGGTGTGACAAGAGGCTTGTTTCCATTGGTACAGCCCCCTCCGCATTCCCCCTGAGTGACAGGTGTCCGCTCCCAGTCGCAGCAGGTCAGGCGGGGGACGCTGTGGCTTTTCATACAGAGAGGGCCACAGCATGTAGGAACAGTTTGGATACATTTCAGATGTACAGACCGAGTGCTGCCTTCAATGAGTCTAAAACCATGCTCTACAGAAATCATGCAGCACTGACATCTGGACAATCCAGAAGATGGATTAGTGAAGGCTATCAAGCACATCGATACAGCCTCAACTTTAGCTAACAGAGCCATTTCCTGCGTCCAAAACCACCCTGTGATGCCACCATGCGCAGAGAGGGGGCGCCACCACCAGCTACTTTCTCTGAGAGATACAGGCAATAGAGCAAGGCATGCTGGGAAAAAGACAAGAGTGCCAAAGCATGTAGAAAGCTGGAACTGATATTTCTTCGAAAAGATGAAAGGATGAGGAGGAAAAGGAGTATTTATAAAGCAAGACAGAGGGAGTGCAGGGGAACAGCACTGCTATCATTTGACCAATACAAGTCCCTTATAAAGGACTCATTTTAGCTGCTCTTTGCATCTCAGCTTTGCAAGGTTTGACTTTTTTAAATTATAGTACATATGTATGTAAACTTTACATTGGGGCAATGACTAATCAGCAAATTATGTAGCAGTGCTGCAGTAGTGTTAAATAATCCCTGTAGAGGCAAAGTATAAATTCTTTACTTTTAATAATTCAGCAGGGAAGGCATGGCAGACAGCTGTCTCCTATAAAGAATACAAAGAGCAGTGGGGAGGTCTCCAATACAACATCCAATAACAATACAGAGTATGTATATTTGAGTGCACACACAATAGCGTGCGTACCTTCTTCAGTTTCTGACACTCCCCATCATTAAAAAGCTCAACAGGTTGTAGCCTGCCCTTTGCTGCTCTTTGCTTATCTTCATATCACCCTGACTGACAGGCATTCAGACCTGCTTAAAGGCCAAATCATTTAGTAGATAAAGTTGATAGGTCAAAGCTCATTTAGCTAAACTTATCCACATAAATGTGTATATCAGAACATTCAAAGCACCGAAGATTTCTCAAATGCACTTTGGTGAAATTGAAACATTGACCTTGTTAGAAACAAGCTGAAATGAACAAACTATACACATTTATGTTGTTGAATTAGTGTCCTTATATAAGAAAATAACAGATGAGGCAGAGGTGAAGAGGCAGAGTGGTGCTTTCTCCACCGAATGTGTCATTTTCCATATTAGGACATCCCAGAGTGTATCATAGTGCTTATACCATGGTCACTTACCACAGGGAAAAGCTGCATTAGTAAGGTTACCTGCAGTTTAAAGTGTATGTTTGAAATGAACCACTATGCAATTTTGCTGGACACCTGCCAACCAATAATCTAGTGGCCATGATATAATCTGCTTATTATATGAGAAAATACAGCAGTGGTGCTCTATTCTACTTCTATCCTCATACTGTGTAACTTCCCCCTTCCTGCTGTGTGCGACACCTACTGCTCATACACCCTGTGTGAGAAAGGCAAGATGTAAATTCAGCATTTTATGACCAGTCCACTGATTTCTTGATAAAAAATATACACTTTAATGCACAGTTTGGCTGCTGTCCTATGCATAGTGGTCGTAAACGTAACTGGGGCCACGACTCTAGTTTTCAGACTTGCTGAAGCTGAGAAACTACTTACTTAGCTGTTCCCCTGGACTAACAACAGTGAGTAGCTATGCCCTCCACAATACTAGGGAGGAGTGAGAGAGTGAGTTATAAAAAACAGATAAAAAATAGAGAAAGACATAGGAAGGAAAAAAGTATAAAGTAGAAGTAGGGAGTAGGTAGTGACTACAAAGTGCAGTATTTCATTCAGGTGCACACATGCTGCTCGGCACACACCCCATACCTGCCAGAAGTCCTGCAGAGAGGGAGGGGCAGAAAAGGAAGGAGATGGGAGGGAGGGAAGGAGGGAGGGAGGAAGATGAGGAGGAGGAGGAGGAGGGGTGGGGAGTTTTTGGGTGGAGAATGGGGATCAGTAGGTAGAATGATTGGGGGGGAAAGAGAAAAAGTGGGGTTTTGGGAGGATGATGGTTATTCAAGGGAAGAGAGAGAAAATGGAGGGATTACTTGTTATGTGAATGAGAGAGGATGGTTTATACGAGAGAATAATCAACAGTTCAACAATGGCTACATCAGGTCACGTCAATGTAAGATTGTGGCAGCTGAAAGCATGCCCATATGTATAAGGTTGGAGGAGAAAACACAGATTAACAACTTAACATCAGAAACAGGTGAGACACAGTCGGCTGAACAAACAAAAGAAATCCCATTAAAAGACTAAAATAGCTGTGTACCCAGGACAGGAAAATAAAAAAAACAGACAGGATGAGTCAATACGAACCACGATAATTAAACAACCATACAGGGTATATTATGTTTGCCTTACATACAGACTGAACCTGGAACAAATTAAGTGTCAGCAGGAGAGGGCGGGGAGGGGAGGGGTGGAGGGTGAAGTGAGAGGTTCATAGCACGAACATTTTCACACAATCCCATTTGGCCAAAATGGTCCGTATGTGACAAATCTCTTAGCTGGTGTGCCTATTTTTAAATAAAACCACAGGAAGTGAGACACTAAGGTCTTTTATGAGAGCTCTCATGTTACTCGCACACAATACTACACTCTCCTCTGCCATCGACCTTAGCCTTCGTCCTAGTTTGTCACCCAACCCCCACCTGAAAAGCTCCCTTTGTACTTCACCACACCCTGCATCAAGTTCATGATTTACACACACTACAGATATTGCTCCACTATACTGCCGTGGCTATTTCATCTAGATCTAATTTACTGCAGTGTTTGGTTTCATGTGAACTAGATTTCATGGCTTCTTGGCAGGAAACAGTAAGGGTTTTTCCCTCCTCCAACTAGCTAGAGGTACCCATCTAGCCAATGCAGGAGCAGGCATGTGTCTGTAAGCAAAAGGGGGTGGGCAGCTCTCAGACCACTCTGGCCATGGCAGGAAAATCTCTGAGAATAACCAAAGCTAAATACAGTATCAGAGAAAGCCATGTGTCCAGAGATTTGCCTGGCAAATAAAAGACACACACGACCTGGAGATACAGCAATATTTACATAAGCAGAGAAGGGCCATAAATGTAGAGTGCTACATTTCGATTTTAGTCTGGGGATGGCCTCCTGCCACAGAGTTTGCCTTTTGATTAATGTATAGCCAAAGCTTTTTGGTTGACAGGCCTTATAAATATGAGTTCTGGGGGTTCTTTCACAAAACATACAGTAGGTCTCAGTAAAATCATGATTTTCAGGAGTGGACAAGAGTTTAAATGAGAGAAGTTGTGATTAAGAAATGTGCCTTGTCCTGATTGCTTGACTGCCTTTGTGCAGCTTATCTGACTACAACATGGGGTACACAGTTACTCATCATCATACCAGCCTGAGGCCTGATGGGTTTTGTAATGAGGTTAGAAACTACAGTCCTCATGCTGATGATTAGCTAACACTAAATGAATGAGCGCGGTTGGCAGCTGGGTGTGAGAGATGCTTCTTGGGATCACAGAGAGGACAGTAATGGTCACAAATCAATATCAGGGAAAGCAGTAATGAAAATAATGATGTTTATAATATATATTGATGGCTTCTACCTTCCTGACTGTGAACAGAGAAAATGTTATTACTTAGTGCACTGAGACTAGCTCCTTCATGTCAATCTGTAGCCATAGAGGGCGAGCATAGTCCAAGGTTCACCTGCGGTTACTGTCTTTAAATAGGTCATTATGCAGTGGGCAGACCCACTTTGTACATATCCCCACTCAATCATTAGGTGTGGAGCTGCCAGGCTTTTCTTAAACAGGTATCTGAATTATCTCATAATGTGCTTTGCGACTGAAAGCACATTATGGGATTCTTGCTTAGGTTGACAACAATCTTTATCTTCATTACCTTTAAGCCTTTTTCTGAACATGCTGACAGCTTCAATAATATTTGGAAGAAGGATATTCTGAGTCTCAGATCTAATCTCAATCTGCATATCTAAAATCATTTGAGTTGACTTTAAAAGAGCAGACAGAGAAGAAAAAGCTGAAACAAATATATACTCAAAGAATAATATGTACAAAAACAATTAACAAGGCCCAGAAGTGCAAGCTTACTTTCTCCAACTGTATAATTTGCGATTTTTTCCATTAATATCTGCACACTTTGCTGACAGAATGCAATGGTGTTTATTTGCCCTACTATCTCTTATCATATATCATATTTTATGGAACAGTTAGCCCACTGCCCCTGAGTGTTTGTTTATTTCCACGACACTGAGTTATCACCTCAATTCATCACTCCAGTTCTATTTATCCACTTTCTTCAATGCCATTTCAGCCTGCAATATAAAGGAATGTGGTCGTTCTTTTCTTTATATTGAATTTCATAGAAGGATTTCATTATATTATATAATATTAAATCTATAAGGATTGAGATTCAGCAACAGGCACATTTAAAATAACTTTTGATGAACAACTTAAGTTCATTTACCTGGAAGCATACACATGAAGGCACCATTGTGTTGATAAGTAATGACCAGTTCTGTCAGTTGGTGGGGTTTTATTTTTTCATTCAGAGATAATAACGTCTTTGATATTTTTCCCCCCACTTTATTAACAGTTCCTACACTACTGCATCGACATGAGACCATACTTTTTAAAACCTAACTTATCATTTCTTCTCTGTGTTTGTACATTTTAAAACTGTATTCTGAGGATTTTATTGGCCTAATGTTTTCTGAGGAGAGACAGATTTCTGACAAACTTCTGAAAAGATAACTTTCCCACAAAAAAAGTATAGACTGGTTTTAAGGTTTTTGCTGAATGCTAAGTTTTTATTTGGAATGACTTCAGACTGAAGAAATCGCCCATATATATGAAAACTGCTGAGAAGTCTGTGAGTGACTGTAGCATTGTTTGTGGGAAAACATGTTACTGTTCAGCTTTCACATTATATTTTTTCGCATTTAAGGAGCATTGTTTTTATTCACCTCCAACTACGGTAAGTGAGAAAAATATGTTTTTAATATTTAAGGTGACCTGACCCTTTAAGCCATTATTGACTTTGGCTAGTCTGGGGAACAATCCCCTCTGGTAGACTTGAATGTTGTGCAGTGACAAGAAAAATAACCTAGATAAAATATGAATAGAATAAAGTGAAACATGACATTGCACAGTACTCACTTAGTTAACACAATTTTTTAAATAATTCTTTTAAATTACATTTATGGCAGAATTGAAACATTTATATAATTATGAAAAACTGCCTCCATGATTGCTAAGTTGACCCTTTGACTCTCTACCACCAAGACGGCCACTTCTTACCTTCCCATCATAGCGTTTCACAATGAACTGATCCAGGCCTAAGTCTGAAAAACAGACAGACAGAGACAATAAACAGAGACATGCAGATTAGGAGACAAATATTATAATAAACGCTGATGATGAGATGAGATGAGAGGCACACTAGTTACACAGCGGGGCCATCAAGATGTATGCCTGGCGTGAAGCAGACCAAATGTATCTACTTGGTACCATTACTGCATCGCTGGTAATCACTGACGTGCTAAAGATTAATAATAGTCATTAATAGCCCATTTTCATTTTGCCAAATCTTTAAAACAAACAATCATCACCATTCGGCTTTGATTTTTGTAATCATTTGTCATAACAGACTTCTCAACAAGGGTTTAAGCAGCACAAAGATCAACAATATGCAATATGTGAGGTAGAAGAAATGAATTAGCAGCTAAATCCTTATTTACATTTATATACACAATAGTTTGAAACCAGTAAGGAAATCACTGTCATTATATCATGCTAACACAGTGACTAAGGACTCCAGTGATGTACACATACAAATCAGATGAGAGTTATTAGTCTTTGCTGTGCACTTGTGTTTTGTCCTTTAGTTATGTCATGTCTTTTTATACAAAAGTAAAAGAACAAACAAAAACAAGTTATTTAATTTATTTTGTAGCTGAATATGATTCTACTCCCTGCAAGGATGACACAAAATTAGATTTTCCCTACTTCTTACTAAAGTAAATCAAATATACTTCAAACATGAGATGTGAATTTTAAGGAAAAAGAAATCTATCTTACCTTCAAACTAAGTAATTGAAACTAATAAACCTTGTCGAGTAGCATATTTTCTAAAAATGCGAGGAAACCGTTTGTATCTGTTGAATGATGAAGCATGCAGTGACAAGTCACACAAAGACTAGTAGCACACTGACTTGTTAAATCAGTGTTAAATAAGACTGACTTTGAAGGTGACGGTAGAATAAACTGAACCAAACACCAATAAAGTGTTTGTTTGATGTTGGCTTCATCAGCATTACAGAAATTACCACTTTATCACACGAGAAGCCTCCGTAAACCCTTACCACTGTCTTTTGCTCTGCTGTAATTAAAGTAAACAAGTAAATACATGCAGGACATTATTAAACCTGAATTCTCTTCCAAATTTAATACCAGATCTTTTAACCGGGAAACAAACTATCCAGGGATCAGGCAGCATGGCCTATTGTGTCCCTGCATCAATAATACTTAACCTCGGTCAGTTATCGTTGTTAATAATGTTTCCAATTTAAGCCTGGATTTGTAGACAGAATAACAGGGCTTGTCACATTTTAGAGACACAAGTCTATTTTTGCCCAGATATGGAGGACTTAAATGGTCTATCCTTCATAGCCGTCATTATCACATATCCAATTTGTGCTGGTCAGTTCTTATACAAGCATTCAAGCAACCAATGCCAAACCGTGACATCAGGAGATATCATGTAACTATGTTATATTCACCAGGTATGTGCACTCCACACTGAGTCAGTGATAAATATAAAACATGGCCAGAGACATTGCAAGGTGTGAATAATGAAAACCAGGTAAAAGACCACTGGCTATGACATTAAGGCACTGCATAGAAGACATGGGCATATTTACCATAGTTGCACCTAATCTTCCAGTCATCCTTCATGTGCTTAAGTAGAAGTCAAGAACTGTAAGATATTCCCTTCCTGTTGTTTTCAAACTTTTGGCAGCTACATTTTTTACTTTAAAAGTTGATAACGGCCACCTGAAAGCACCTTTAGCATTGTTCTGCATGTGGCAAGATTATTTGGGATGCAGGTTTAGTTTGGCCTTCGGGTGCTTTGAAGGACCCTAATTTGTGTACCATGTCCTTCTGATGATTCAGCCTCTGAACTAGGACGCAGCTGTTCTGTCTACCGGTTTTAGTACTGTCACACCCAAATTCAAATTCATATGGGGCATAAACAATTTAACTATGTTTGTTATTCATCAGGTTCGTGTCTGGAAGTTTGGAGAAGAGAATGACGTGGCTGCCTATGAAATAAATTCCAGTTTCTCTTCACTTTTTCCATCTGCTTTTCCTAAATCTTCACTTATCCGAACAGAGCCCAGCTCATCGCTACTTTAATTCCAGCTTGGATGGGCTAAAGTAAGGATAAAGAAAGGAAGAGCTGAGGGAATCGTGAGATGTGCCTCTCAATTGGGGCCGAGCTAGGCAATGTCTTGAGTGTGTTTTAGAGATGGAAGTGCTGAGTTGAGCAGGAATGGCGATGCAGACGTGACAGGCCCAGCTAAGTCTTTCTTAAGTGCTAACTGCAGGCTTGACTCCTTCACTGTGGATGAACTCTCAGACTGTAATGGCGCTAAAAGTGTGAGCATTCAACCGCAGGTCTGTGATGGAAGCTAATATACCCCAGTACAATAAAATGTCACACAAAACTAAATGAATTTTGGTGCACTAGAATAACCTGTTAATGACAGATAAAATTAAGAGTGGTGCTGAAACATGTCTGTGCCATTTTTTAAGCTCTCTGCTTTCCCAACCCTCCTGTGGCTGCAGATCAAATATCTGTCGCTGGCTCCATGTGTGACGCAAGAGAGATCTGCTCTGGTTTGAACCTGTTAATTGACACACCAACTGCTGTGCCGTGATTCCCTCGCCTCAGCATGATCGGACAGCCCTGTTACCACCCGCCCCCAACCCGCCCCCCACCTGCCCCCCCTACTCTCCGCCACGTGTTCCTCTAGCTGGATGGAGCACTGGGGGAGGTGTGTTGGGTAAGGCTCTGACGGTGGAATGATATGATCTCAGCATGGGTAACGGGAACATGCCATGCCAGTGAGTGTAATAGGGAAGAAGTCCTTGGCAGGGACTAAGGATAGATGGGGGAAAGAGAGAAGACTCACTCTCTGGCTGCTTCTCGTTAGGAGTGATGGAGCGTATGAAGTCCTGAGGCGTCATGTAAACCTCAGCATCTCCATGCTCACCGATGACCTTCAGCGTGGCAAAGTAGCGGAAAATCTTGTCTGGAGTTGAGTAGGCCCTTATCCTGTTCTCATACTCCATCACCTGCCAACCAGACAAGAAGCAAAATGTATGACACAATTTCACACACTTGGCATGAACACTACTCTGATGTACCTAAACATCAACAGGATCAAAGAACCAGCAATATGCCAATCCTACGTTAAGCAAAGGAGAGGTTTTCTGGGAGAGTGAAAAGAAGGACTGAGCAGAATACAGAAGGAGGTGGCAGCAGGAAAACAAGATGTCAGTCTAGCTAGCAAGGGTTATTAACCTACCAGTCGCCGAGTCAACTTCCACTTAATCAAAACAGGAAAGAAAGTATTTTCAGGATCAGTGTGACTGACAGAAAAGGAAACCAGAGGACTATCACAGATAAGCACACATAAGAATGATAAGCTAAGAGCACGATGTCACTGACAAACTGCAATTCAACATTTTGGGAAATAGGAGAAAAATATATTTTTTAGCTCTGTTCCACACATGAGCCACATCAGTGTTTGTTTTGACACTCTTTTCTGCAGAACGTTTGAAACAGATGCTGCACAGCAGAGAAAATGACAGTGCTATGTCGGTTTGGGACACAGACTGTTATTTTATGTGACGCGTGTGCACTGCACCAACTTCCCATGGAAAAAGTAACACACATTTTTACAGCTTCTACTTTCTGATGTTATCTACTCTAATTTGGTAACAGATAGTGATACAAAGCCTCTAATCAAACTAGATTCTCTTATTGAGTTGGAAACTATGATTACATGCCTCTTTGTTGGTTCCTCTTCTTTAGCGGATATTACATGTCTTAAGGGAAATCACCAGGAGCGGGTCTCCACAAGAGGCAGCCATCAGTGTATGGATGAGAGGTTATGGGACAGTCATACGGAAAAGCCAGGGAATCTGACTGATGGAAAGCTAGGGCTATGTTGTCATCTCACTCTGGACCTCATCTCCTCAGATTTACAGACTACTGATCTCAACATCACCCGCACTGATGGAGAATCAAGCCTGTTCTTTTGAGCTTTCAGCCATTTGTGCTCTTTCATTACAAACACTGCACACACATAGCCAGAGGGGTGAAATCCAAGTCACATCAGTTATTTATCTTCTTTTTTTTTTACCACACACTTTCAAAGGTTATGCAACATTTGAGATAAGCGTGGTAAATCAGTTTAAGAGGGAGAAAGTGAATGCAGTGAATTTTAAAACACACATTACAGTGAATATTCCCTCTTGGCACGAATTTTGCATTCAAGTAGATATTATTCACAAAGTCCTTTTACATGTTTGACAAAATAAAGACAAAAACACATTGAAGGATCAAGGAACTCAACTTTTTTTTACTAAAATTAAACTACGTTTAATGTTTAAGTATTTTGCACCACACATACCGTAAAAATCACATCAAAATTTGACCACATCAGGGACAGCCTTCGAAGTACTGCATGGACATTTTCTCATACATACAGTATTTGCACAGAGATTACTTCAGACAGAGAGATTTGGCAAACCTAGATCCTTTATTTGACACTGTGAGTGAGCTCCCACAAACAACCTGTTATTCAATCAAACGGGTTGCTCCCTAGACATCTATATGCTTTCAACAGACGATGGCTGCTGCAAGAGTGATTGCGCAATCTTCACATCCTTACCCATAAGTCAGATGTACCGTTTCATCACATTGTGTTTGAAAATAATTGCATCTATTGTTTAAAGCACTTCCCTTTTCATTCTCCCTGGTCATCCAACATTAATATGCAGAGCTAACTAAACTGTGTTTATTTGGCATCGTAAGACCCTTTCTGCTTGTCCTTTATCATCCATTGCCTAATTAACAGCAATAAAATCTTACGGGTGGTACATTCCTGTTGTTTATGACAGCAGAAATGCATGCTGATTACCTTTGTGTGTCTCCGTAAAATATTCTGTCAAAATATACTGGCGTTTGCATATTGAGCATTGATTGGGAGGACTTTCAAAACACCATTCTTGAGGTGAATTAAACAGCAGACTGACTGAACGGCTGAATGTTTATTGTTTATTGATTACCTTGCGGTCACGGAATCCAGAGCGTGGCTTCTTTTTTTTCCCCTCACCACCATCATCCGTTGCTTCATCTCCATTGCTGGCCTCCACTGATTTCTCTGACTCCGTCTCCGAGTCTGTATCCTTCACAAAATCAGCTTCCTCTCCGCCTGGCTTCTCAAAGTGTCCAACAGAAGGCCCCGCATCTGCATACGCTCTAGTTTTCAATGACAGCAACAAAAAATCTGATTAGAAACCGGTGAACACCTGGGGGACACTCTTACAGTAGGTAGTCTGTCGGGAAGGTTAACTATAGCAATATTTCTCAGCTTTATACTCTAGTCTAGTACAGAGTGTAGTATGTGCTGTTGTTTTGTCACTAAAAAGAGTTAAAAGAGAGGGAATAAGAGAGATAATGTGCTTAAATGTGTTTTGCTTGTCGGTGCAGTGTGGATAGGTCTGCCATGGCAAACTTCCACTTGGGGATCTTTGGACTAAATTGAAAATTGGAATAATAATTATAATAATAAATATCTGGGTCTGTCTGGGGCAAACTTAATAATTCAGTTTAATGAGACACAAGTAGAATAAAGCCTGAGGCCTGGAAGAGTCTCTTCCCATCGGTCTCAAATGCCCTGAGGCACCATCCATCATTCTGCCTCCTGCAGCACAGTCACTCTGTCCCCATGGAGCTCTCACGTCAACACCCTCTATACAGCTTAGTCCTAAACAAACACAAGCCTCCTTAGTAATGGATAGCCATAAAAACATTGTCACACCCTTTGGGCGGTTCCTCGGCATGTCAAAAGAAATACAGGTAAGAAAACTTCATAGGGTTGGTGTCCCCCAACGGCTGTGTAATGTGGGGGAATCGAATTTGGCATGAGCTCAAAAGTTAAACTGCTGTCTAATACTGCACCGTAAGCAAATGCTAGTTGATTCAATATGGATCAAGGTCTATTTGTTTAATGGGAGCAGATAAAGAGAGGAATGATTGTCTAAAAAAAAGACACAAGACGACACGCTTCAAAGAGTGGTGCGTCACTCAAGACAAACAGGTTTGATGTGATAAGAAAAGCGGAAATACGTTGCTCAAAATACAAACAATACATACAAATATTAAAATCCAACCAGAAAGTTACAAGCAACACTGTATCAAGGAGTCATGAAAATGAGTTTCAACTACCAGCCAATGGCAATCAAAGGCAAAGCAAACACATCATGTTGGTCGCAAACATAAACTTAATTTAATTTGGAGTGTACTTAGTGTTTCACTTATTATATTTGCACCAACATATTTTGTATTTTCAGACTGTTTTTATCTGTGGGGCTTAATTGCTTGTGTTTATTTGAATTTAATTGAAGTAGCAGAAGGTCATTATTGTTTTCTGATTAGAACAAAGGAGCATAAGGATGTATTAATGGGCTCAGTTCTACCTTGTCCAGAGGAGTCCAGCACTAGCAGACACACCAGTTACTCCAGCCAGGGCTGCCAGCATTAGTCTCCTCCGCCCTGACCCTCGCGCTGCCCCACTGTGGTAGCGTCGGGACAGCTGCCCCAGACCCACCGAAACTGCGGACAATGCCCGCAGGCGGAACATCCTGCAGAGAGAAAAGAGTAAAGGTGAGGTGACACAGAGAAGACAGGCACTTGCTCTTCCATTTTGATTTCAGGCATTTTATCCAGGATATGATGGCAGAAAAACAACACTGAGTCAAAATCTTGTACATGGCTTGACGTAAATGGAATAAGGGTGTAATGGTACACAAAATTCGGTCCAATAAGAATTGCTCTTCTGGCACCTACAGCGAAAAAAACTTTATAGCTTCCAGGTTTGCAGCTTACTGAATATGCACAGCAGTCATTTTACTGCTGGCCTCACCTGTGAGTCCCTGCTCAGCCCAAAAAATTGCTGCAAGGCTGTGGGCGTCGCCCATTAGCCATTGAACACACTACAGCTAAGTGGTGTGCAGTAAATGTTTAGGTCGTGGATTGTATTCATATTACTGCATGTACCCAACTGTAACATTGATACCACGATGTTTCGAGACGAATACATATACCATTACACCCAGGAAGTAGCGGCGGTCGCCCGACCAATGGTGTCCTTTTGTCACTAAGCTACTCACTCAGTCAGTCAGTCACGGAGAGTTGCAGTTAGAGGGCTTCCCTGCTGTTGCGGTCCAGCCAAACATGTGGCGTCCTCTGCTTTTCTAACACCCAAAAGGATAAAACTGCTTCATACTATACAACATTGTGTCATCTAAATGTCACACAGAAGCTCAAGCTGGCCCACATCCACCACCATGCTATTAAAGCACATTTCTCCAGTGATAAGCCATTGAAGTCTTAGGTAAGGATTTGGAGAATTTGTCAAAAAAAACTAATTAATACTCATCTCAAGAGGCAAACCTTGGAACAAAAGGATTGAACTCTTGGGATCTGTCTTCCTACAGCACTGCAGTCAATGCATAAATGTCCTGGAACACTCACACACCTCAATTAATAAACAACAGAAAGACCAAAGCAGGGATAAAACTAATTGCCACCAGTAAAGCTAAGCTCCAGAACTTCATTTTCGACTACACTGTTGCTTAATTCATCAGTGTCACGGAAAGATGATTAACAATTAAGTAGGGGGGCTACTGGTGTGTGTCTGTAGCTCTCGGGGTGTGCACTTTAGAAAAGTATGTGACGGAGAAGTTCATCGCACTGAGGCCTGAAGCAGCCACCTGTAAATATCCTCTAACAATTCAGACAGTGATAGTCTGACTGATTCAGCAGAAATCAAACAGAAAGACATGAAATATGCTAAGTTAAGTGTTCAGGAGCCCATGACGACAGGGACTGATGAGTCACAAGCTTTTTAGCACACTACATATGCAGAACTGGAGGGCCTGATGCTGAAAGACTTTTACCACACACAGTTACAGTAAGACTACTCACTTATGCAATGTGTTGAAACAAGCACGTTTGTAATTCAGTGTAAAACATCATTTCTGAAAATTGCTGAAATGTTAATATGGTAGAATTTCTTCAAGCTTGTATGAGATCTGCTTGAAATGTAGTTAGAGGATCTTTGTTCAACTGAAAAGCATATTTTCATTCCTGCTCACCCCGACAGAAACATGTTGTAACAAGGGTGGGAAATTAACTTTTTTAAATGTGAACATCTAACAGCCACTGACAGATAAATGTTCAAATTCAGGAGCCACTCAATAGTAAGTCTTTATTTTGTGTATGAAATATGCAGACACATATGCTAGACAAGCCTAAATAATAACCAAGAGGCAGCAAGACAAACACAACACTGTTTTTCTTGATTTGGCGGCCCTCAGCTGAGCAGCCAGGTGAGGACCGCCACTTTAGGTTAGTGTAATCAATGTCCGCCTGGGCCTTTGAAATATGTCTACTGAATTGAAATTAATCACTATCAAAGTTCATTGTCATCGACCTGTCACAACTTTTTTGGGTCTACACTTGGGATGTAAAATCTATCTTCAATTAGGGAGTCTGCTACAAAAGGCCATGTGCATCCTCCACCGTCACACAGCACTTAAAGGGGATGCTGTTATTACAAGTAAGTATGGCAACATGTATTGATTTTACCTTTTGTATAGATGCCCCTTTTTAATGCACTGAATTATTAGGGACACAGACCTATTACGGACAACATCTTGAGCTAACTATGCATTTAATTGACTGATTGATTTTTATTATTCTGTCAAGCCTTTTCAAATGCCCTTACCACATGGACTTACAATACACAATTAGACAAAAAAGACCAAATCCTGCTTCCCATATAATTTACAATACCACTGTTAAACAAACAAACATCCTTTCCATCTTTTTTCCAGACTTTAGAAACAAAATGTACCCATTTCAATTATACATTATAGGAGTATTTTTCCAAAGCCGGGCAATAAACTGAAACACATACAAAACATATTGATATATTGGTGTCACTGACGAGCTTTGCATAATTGTCCTCATTTTGGTATGTTTCGTAAAAGCTTTCTAAAGGTACTGCCGAAAAATCTGCCCTTAAAAGACATCACCCACTGTGTCCACCTTTCCCTGGCTTTATTTTACATCCATAAAGTAAAGTGCAAGCGCCAGAGCTAATGCTTAATAATATTATTACAGCAGGTAATGTTATGAAAACTTGTCAGCAAATACAGACAAACATTTATTGTTATGGCAGTCAATCTGTTAAAAGTGCAGTGTGTAGAATTTAGCAGCATCTAATGATGTGTCTCTCTCAAATAATAGTAAACCTAATAATTCTGAGACACTAAACTTTCCACTTCTTCTATTGCTCAGGAACATTTACTGCCTCTAAGCAGTAAATATAAACAAAGGAGTATTGTCATGAGTTAACAGAGCACAGACAATGGGAAGTATGAAAACAGTCAGCAATGTGGAAACTTTCAGACTTTGTATAGTTATATATAGTCTATAACCTACTTATGACATGCAACACCTTCTCACATATTCACCAATTAAAGCTCACATATGTATTTTTCAGTTTGAGCCATATCAATTTGACCACAATTTTGAATAGTAAACTAAATATTTATTAGTATAAAACCAAATACATCGGGCTAACACTACGGTTCGGTCCCTTTGACAATTCAGTGACTCAGAACATAGTTAGCCATTCCTCGTTGTCTTACAGGAACATCAGGTTTATAAAGTGTACATATGCATGTATGTATGTTGCAGGTTAATCTGTTTAAAAAGAGAGGTTTAGGCCAGTATACCATTTCACTAAGATGACAGACTGATAAAATAACATTATCATTGTGCACTGAGCCCACAGATAATTTTTTTGCTTAGACCCCACAGGTCCCCAAAAACTGGAGTCCACAGACACTCAAGGGTCCATAAACAAAATTAATCTCAGATCTCTAGCAGAAGTTGGCACAACTGCAGACTGTCTGAAAAGGTTTCCTAACTGACAGCTATACATCT
Source organism: Scomber japonicus (assembly GCF_027409825.1). Taxonomy (NCBI): domain Eukaryota; kingdom Metazoa; phylum Chordata; class Actinopteri; order Scombriformes; family Scombridae; genus Scomber; species Scomber japonicus. Next base: position 22,093,508 of record NC_070591.1, on the reverse strand, counting down.
AACTACCCAACAACATTAAGAAAACTCTTCTCAGATGGAGGGTCAAATTAACAAAACTTCAAACGTATGGGGTGTGGCTGATGATGTGACATGAGACCTCATCAGTGAGTTAGGGTCTGTTGACATTTACAGTTTTTAGAATTGGACAAAACTGCTGTCAATAGTTAGCCAATTAGCATGTAACGTCACAGCACATAGCTGAAAAACATGTTTTAACAGTGTTATGGTTTTGTTTTACTTGTAAAAATTGCTGAGCAGATCACAGACCCCCAAAAGTTGTTCCTGTGATGCACAAGAACCCCCATGTTTTGTTTTTAGCCACAAGGTAACATTGTTGACAAGAGCCTGCTGTAAAGTAGCGGTTAGCTATCTGTTAACTGGTAATATATATTTTAATTCAACGTCAGACCTTATTTTGTATCACTTGTTTCAGTGTGACATGCGAAGCTATCGTGTTGATAAAGCTAAGTGTATCGTAAGGTAGCCAACACTAGCTAGCGAGCTAACTACCCGCTGTTAGCTCAGCGAGTTGCTGTTTTTCCTGGTTACACACTGATAGTTAGAGAGCTGTCTGTGATAAGAAGCGACACAGTTAATTTACTCACACTAATGACAACACGAACACCGGTCAGTCCAAAATGACAATGTCTTCGCCGTCTCAGAGTGCGTCTTTACCTCCTGTGACTGCAGAGATGGAGAGCAGCGCAGGCAGCAGTTCCGTGTTCACCAACAGCCGTGCAGACAGAGGGGTGGGACAACCCCTCCTCTCCCCGCCCCTGCTGCTCCCTCCCTCCCACTGCTGGAGGGGATTCAACCTCTCTGTAAGTGACACTAAATCAAATATAATTTTATGGTGTTTAGCTACATGGCATGGTGTTAGGCGTTTCAGCACAGTATCATCAGTTACATATTAAGTTAGCCTAATTACGCCAGCAAAACTAGGGTACGGTAAATTGGCTGTACGCTTCTATCAAGTCAATTTACATCCATGTCTGTCCAGACTCATATAATATTGGTAGTGACAACTTTGAAGGGATTTGATCAAATGTATTGAGTGTTTTTTTTATTTGTTTGTCTGGTTATCACTAGTTTGACATGGTTGATTCCAGTGAATAATTTCCAGTAAGAAACATGCTGTCTTCACTTAGAGACTTGGGTTGTGGGCAAAACAGTCACAAAGACCTTGACCTTTGACCTTTGACCACCAAAATCTAACCAGTTCATCTTTGAATTCAAGTGGACCTTTGTGCCAAATTTGAATAAATTCCCTCAAGGCGGTCCTGGAATATCTTGTTCCTGACAATAGGATGGATGAACAAGCAGACGGACAACCTGAAAACATAATGCCTCTGGTCATAGCTGTCATCGGTGCTGAAACATAAAAAACCCACAGCAATTGTTCCCTGCAAGTACAATCATCTAAATCAGTCCAATCAGTGACATCAAAATGAAGCAAGAATGAAAAGGTCATCAAAGTAACACACACACAAAGACAAGACAATAAACTGCTGTCACCCAGATGTTGTTATTAAAGGTCATAGCATTTGTATAGTATTTTTCCCTTTGAGATATTTTTTGTGTGCATATTAAATAAGATAATTATGATTAGATGCAGTTTCTACATAATGTTCTCATTATTTTAAATATTTAGCATATGGTTTGAATGGATAAACTGTTTTGTGTAGGTTTTGAAATTTAAAGCAGTATTTCTGATGTTTTTATTCATTTCAATAACACAACTGAAGAAGGAGATAGAGAGGCCCTCTTGTCAGTCGTGCACACATTGACAGACCTCCAGTATAACAATGTATCAGAGTTAAATTACTTGCCTATTTGTAATATGCCAGCTATAATTGTTGCCTTGAATACATATTTGCTGGGCTGAATGCATAATGTGACAGGACAATGTGAAGAACTGCTGAGTCGAGGGTGAATGTGTCATCGATCTTCAGGTTGCAGGGACTTGTCACATCCAATGAAAGAGCAGGTCAAATTTCTGCTTTATGTGACCGACCATTAATGTTAATGAGGTTATAAATAAAATAAAGAGAGATAGAATACAACTGTTGGGTTCTTTAACAAATGTAAGGGATGACTGAGTAGTTTATCTCAGCCACAATGTAATCAATCAGGTTTGTGTTTCTCAACAATACTAGCTGATATTTTTTCTGTTCATACTCATATTTTATTTAATACTCCTAAACTTAAAAAGCTGTATAACAAATTGCTCCGTCTAAATGACAAAACCACTCAGATAGATCTCTGTCCCTAATGAATTTTAATTAATTGCTAATGGCATGAAAGATTTTTAGAGTGCCCATTTAGCACAGTGAATCAGTATTTCGACTGGTCAGACACAGCCCCCTTACTATGTACCTCCTGCCCTGTGCAAAGTGAAATTACTGGAAAAACAGATTCATTTCATCTAATAGGTTAACACATGCATGCAATCAGACTGGTCTGCAAAATTTCTGCAATCTAAAAGACAAGAGGAGGCACGTTGGATGCATTCTTTGCTAAGTGTGCCTGGAGACGCTACTGCTTCAGTGTTGTGTTTATAACAACACAGTCCTTTTATTGTGATCCAGCTTCGGTAGATTGACTTCTCTTAACCTAAAGAATGTGAATAACTCCAGTCTTGTATTACTCTGCTGTGTGAGATCATCAACTTTTTCAGACATTCTATTCGGTGCGATACATAATGCAGGCAGGTTTAATGGCTTTAGATTGATTCATAAGCTATGAATTTGTGAAAATGGAGCCAAAAGTTCCTCCTCTGAGTATTCTTGATTTATAACGATAATGTGATTTAATGCATTTATAAATGGAAGACTGTCCGAGTGGGGCCAGAACTTGAGCATTCTGTCAATATATTGATTAATCAATACAACTATTACAATAACAAATGGACCTGTGGTCTCAGAAGTCAAAGGTCATCAGCAGTTTTTTGCGACTATTTTCTGTCGGGTCACTGCATTTGCTGTTTTATAGTTGCTACATAATAGCCAATAAACAGGAGTTATTATTTTCAATCAAGTTTCAGTGAAGCAAAGGTAATCATTTTCTGGATAGACGACTAGCACTAAAATATTCAGTACACATATTACAACTTACAGTATTAAGCTCCCTCCTCCACACCATTATCTATACTAATCTCTTAGTCTTTTCCTGTCATTCTCTGTAAAGCAATTTTGAATACACCCCTCCTCTCTTTTCCTCCCTTCCTCCCTTTTTCAAAAGGTAAGCTAGAGAACTAGCAGCACTCTACTGCTTGTGTTCATGTGTTTTTAGATGTCACCATATTCAAGACGCCTGGCCATGATGTAGGGATCATTGTCCCGACCGATTAGAAGTAAGGTCTTAAGGATCAGCCAAGTGTCGTGTAAACCATAAAAGAAACACAGTGTCTTCCCCTTTCTCAGGTTTCTATTGTGTGACTCCAGCTCACTTCCCATTTGTCTTACTTAATTTGGGTTGAAGGTTAAGCATGTAAGGTAATTGTTTACCTTGCTACCATATTAACAGTAATCCGTACAATGGCTTGTGCATGCTGTTTAATGCCATTCTAGTGTTGAGGCAGTGCAAAGGTGGAGCAGGAGATAAGACAGGCCTGGAAGAAGGGCCTTATCAGGTCAGTTGTGCCTAACAACTGTGTTGCTACCACTGTGACTTCTGTTTAGTTTAAGAGGGTCGCTCAGTCTTGACAGCCTTGAGAGCCACATTAAGAACACACTTGTAAATCCTTAGGGGAGTGTTGGCTTTACAGTACCTACAGCAATTTGTGTGCATTCGAGACATGTTTCATTTGAGCTACTCTGTAGAATGAAAACTACGGCGAAACTTGATCCACAACCTGCGTCTCTATCATGATGAAAGATGAGGACCTGCAGACAAAAGAAGGCTCCAGTTTCAGCAGTCACATTGCTGTGTGGTGTCTGTGAGTAAGCAAGAAATGAAAGGCAACATGCACACCCTAATTAATATATTATACAGTACCTGACTGGTGGTGTGATGATATAAAAATTGCACACCCACGCATGCTTGCTTTGGCCATAACCTTTTCCATACAATCATGGGAAGGGCTCTCTAATGCTGCTATGAGAGATTTCTGTCATACACAGACATGTCTGCAAACAGGCATGGATACACACCTGTTTTTGTATGCTCAATGAATCCATCTGTGACCTTAAGACATGGTTCTACAGTTGGTTGACAACCGTGAAAAAAGGATTTGTCAACAGATCATATTTGCATAAATCTAAAATTGTCTGACTTTGTCATGCTCATATGTTTGAAAGTGGAATTTATGAAGCCCAGCGTGGACTGACAATCTGTCTTTAGATTAAATTTGATTAGTAATAAAAAATAAAAAAAATACTGTGAATTCCTCTTTGGTGGGTCTATTCAGAGTGATCTCTTCAAGAAACATTTAAGGACACAACAACATTTGTTGCCCCTGGTATCTGCCAATATCTTCATGTTGGAAAGTTTGTGATTGATTTTCTGCATTGTAGATAAAGTAGTGCCTTGCAAACATGACATATGGTGGAACTAATCTCTTTCATCAGTCAGTTATTATATGATTTGTCATTTTACGGCATGTATATTTTATACTTTTATATAAATACGTTTTTGTTTCATAAATCCTGATAGGTGTGCCCTTTAAGTCTGAACTCTATACAGGAATATGTACCTTACTAAAATTAGGTTTCAACAAAGTTTTACACAATGCAAAGATCAAACAAAATTGAGCAACATAGAACTTAAAAACTGTAACTTAGTTAGTATATGAAATTTAATACCTATGTGTGTTTTTAACTTTATGCAGCTTCTTTTGTTTAAACTGCTGACACAGCGTGTGCAAATACATACTGTCACGGTACAGTTACAGCAGTACAGTAAAGCTTTACGTGAGACAGTGCTTGGTAGTATTTGGCACCACACAAGGATTCGCTTTGTGAATCGATGCAGCCTAGAGGCTTTGAGCAGGTCCTTGTCCACGACTGACAATTTGCATTTAAATTGCATCGCCCACACAGTCTGATGCACTGCACCTGAAGAAGTACAGAAGAAACTGGGATGAATTCAGGAGCAATGACATATTATCACTGTATTTCCCCAACAAACATAAGACAAGCACAATCATAAACAAAACAACAGAAACTCCATATGCTTTTTATCTTTTTTTCTTATTTACCTATTTTATATTCTGTAAAGCTTCAGCCATGTTAGAATAACTACAGTGAAAATGACAAAAGTATGTTTGTTCTTGTGCATGAACAATTAAAAAAATACTGTATGTTATCTGGTCTCTACTTTGACCAATACAGGTGTGGCAGATGGTTGTAAAGGAGGCTCAGTCAAAGGTTAAACTGAACATGTTACATTCCACTAAAGGGTGTCTCCTTGACACTCATTGACCAAAAAGACCCATTAGCACTCCTGTTACCTACATTTGCAGTGGTTGAGTGATTCTGGAGAAAACAAAAAGCCTCATACTTGACTGCTTGCCCTTGTGTTCTGCCGTTTGGGGACAGAAGCACTGAAATGCATTAAAAGGCTTGTACATTAGAGAGCAGCATGCAGTGTTTAAAAGTCACTGAAGATCAGTTCAATTAGATTTGATCCTGTAGGGTACTCTTTTGGGACATAGTCACGAGAGTGACTAAAGGACAAGCTAATATTAGACACACAGTTACAGAGGAATTGATGGTGTGGCCAGTGGCAGCACTGAGACGTTTCAGACTCAAGTTATATTGTGTGTGTCAGTTTCAAGAAAATAAGCAATCTTTGAAGTGAAAGCCAGTTCTACACAAAGTGCCACATTTTACTGAGAATAGACACAGACGTACAGCTACAAAGAGGCACAATCACTACGTCCTGTAATAATCCTCCCATAATCAACTGCGCAAGAAACAATACACCTTTGACTGTATAGGCTGACACTAGTGTCAAGAAATTCTGAGTGGCATGAATTCTTTTGCTAATAGATTATCTATTTGTCCAGATTTAACCCAGAGGAAGCAAGCATTTTTAAAATATGATATCACTACAGATTCAGAGTTGTTTGTCAAAAGTAACTTAGCACTGACTTCATGTTGCTGTTTTTAATCTCTTAGTAGTATGGGGACTGACAGCTGTGTGTTAGCTCTGAAAACATGCCAATATTTATGTAATATTAGGCTACTCCCACATACCTGTAACATATCTGCCATGATTTACACACATTAGAAGTATGACATGCTCTCTTACAGTTTAACCTTCATAGAATAAGGGGTGTGACAGGAAACTGTGGTTTGACTGTTTTTTTTTACTTTCATTTTTTAAGTTTCAGATCATTTTTATTGAACTGAAATCCATTTTGCAGGTCCCCTTTCACAAAGTACCCTTCGCTGTCCTATTTCATCAATATACAGTCCCATTTGTACACACTTGTTATAAAGTTATTATATGATTATCATGCTTTGGTGACCTTCCCTTTAATAACTGTATGATGGATGTTTATAGTTGCGACGAATGAGATGCTGTGCGTTTGATTGTTTTCAATTAGCCAGCATGAAAGTGTTTTATCTTTGCATACTGGTGCAACACTGGGCATGTGTATGAAGTCGTAGTCCAGCCCCGCAAACCCGCCCACCACCCTCCCTCTACCCTTCGGTGCGTCTCGGTCCGCCCGCAGCAGTCTCCTTCGCGGCGAGGTTTCACTACAGAGATGGCTGCGAAAGTGTGCAGATCAGTACTCCTGTTGTCCCGGAGCAGCGGAGCGGTGGCCGGCAACCTCCCTGCACTTGTTGTGTCTTCACAGCGACATCATCAGCACATAAGACCGGTAAGTCCCAGGACGTCTGTGCAGCACAGGCAGAGGTGTAGGACCGGCCGGGCTGGACCGATGAGAAGCGACGGTGTTGGCTGGGCTGGCTAAGGAAGTAAAGCTAACTAGCCTCATGTCTTTTTCTTGAGATTGCGCTTTACGGAAAGGTGAGGCACAAGATGAGTCATGACGTGTGCCCCAACCTGGTGTCGTGTTTGGTTTGTATTGTCTCTCCACAATGGGACGTGGAGCTTTCATAGAGGCAATGCAGGGGTTTTTGTTTTGAGCGCTTGGTGAAGCCCATCTACAGCTCGTTGGCGCTGCCCGGCTGTTTACTGTAACTAGCCTTCAGACACTCTGCTGTGCTCTCTCATAATGCCTCATAATCTCCCCTGTCCTTCAACTTTGTAGGCACATATCTGCTGTACTGATTACCGTGTGTGAATTTGAATGCGATCCCGTTGAAGGTGTTGGATCATTTCAGAGTCTCTGCAGTAGCCTAGATGTTGGGATTGGTTTGATTACCGACGGCCGGGGATGGGTGTCCACATTTTTGTGTGCAGTTGCAATAAGGATGTTTCGTGTGAAGTGTTTTTTTTTTGTTTTTTTTTTGGCTGCAGCTTCTGGAAGGTTTAGTTGCCAGCCCATGACCGATGTTTCCCCTCATCTCTCTGTTCCTACACGGTGTGTGTGAAACTGCAGTTTCTGAGTGTGGTGGTGGGGCTGCTGCAGCAGAAAGAGGGGAAAAAACTACACTCACTGTTTGTTCATGTACACACACTCACATACAAGACTTCACAGAAACATGGAAGCCCGCACTTCGGTGATGTCACACTCTCCAGCCATGCCTGCTGTTTCTCCACCTCCCTGCGGGTGTTTCCCCATTCAGCTGGGACATCCTGGGTTTTCCTGCAAGCTGATGCAGATCTTTTTTTTTTAAAGGCCACTGTGGCAATAGATGCAGCCTTTAAAAATATGCATGCAATAATAATTTACAATACTGCCACTACAATGAGATAGTTGCCCCTCTTGCTCCTACCTCCACTTCCCACTCCCTCTGCTGTAACTCTAAGCCTTTACAGCAGCTGCCTGATGAGAAACGTCAGACACAGGATGGACTTGGAATACAAAAGAATGAGGAAGTCATTACAGCCCAGGAAAGAGCTGCCTCTTCACTGTAGCTAGGAATATTGTTGAGTCTTTTTTGCCACACGGCTCACTCCCTTTCTGCCCTTTTTTTGTCTTGCACTCAGTTTATCTTGCAAATTTCTCTCCCTCTAACATTTTTCCTCTCTTGCTCCCTTATGCAAATGCTCGCACACATGCCACAGTGAAATGAATCGAGGCTCTCCTTCCTGCGAAACTGGCTGGCCTGGAGGTTAAGTGGCTGTCAGAGTAGACACACTTGGTCCACATCTGCACACCGGCCCTTGGTGCTGTCTCCTGCTGCAAACTATTACAATAGAACACATTTACCCCTATGGAGAAGTAATATACCCCTCTCTTCTAACATAAGGGGGGGCTATTTAAACTGTAATTGATTTAGCAAGGTGAGTCGTGGCTCGCAGTATCTTGACAGAGAGAGGGTCTAATGAGTTTTTATTTTACTCCAGCTCAGGTTGTAGTTCTGTTTGCCTGTCATACTGTACCTCCGTCCATCGGAGCGTGGCTGCCGCAACTCGTAATGCAGGCCTGTCACTGTGTGACAGCCAAGCCTCTGTATTCATTTATGAGTCCTTCACTGCAGTGTGAGAACTCTCTGTTTCTAGACTTGTCTTTAAAGCTGCAGTGGGACATTTACTTATGAGTTGTCATTAAGCATGTAGTGTCTTCGAGGGGGACGTGTTCCTCAAAAGACAAAAGTATGCTGGTTGGAGCTCAATTTTCTGCAGTGAGCAGGCTAATCACTTTGACTGCTGCTTCTATAGCGGTGGTGCAGTCATGATGGGTCGTCCCCCTAGGGAACCAAAGCAGACCATGGGCTCCAGAGGCTCACATTTAACCAGCACCGGATTACTATTGAGTCAGCTGTCATATAAAATGCTGCTCTCTTGAAGTGTGGCAGGGGAGTTGAATCATTGCGAATAAACAGTCCTTGTAAAAAGGGTTGTAAATCAAAGGTTGAAGGCGGGCTTTTCTATAGTACGAGTATGTCGAGTCAGTATTCATATGTTTCACCTAAAGTATGTTATTTCATGGCCAAATTGGAGACAAAATGATACCAGATAGCGCTCCTCAGACTGAGATCCAATCATGTTTCCTGTTTTTCCATTTAAACCAACACGTTCATTAAAGCTGAGCAGTCGGAGGCTGTAGTAGTCGGGGCCAAGGGGTCGAGGCCCACTCCTGGCTTTTAATCCAATCAGTGTAGGAGTAAACTAATTTATCCCTGCTGCTGCTTCATGGGCTCAGTGTTGAAGTTATCCGGATTAGTGCGATAAGAGAATGACTGTCAACTCGTGGCTGTTGTCTGCTAGAAAGGTGATAAGATGGTTGACTGATTGACAAACCCGTCTTCAATGGCGGCCTCATTAATGTAATCCTGTGCTTAATGGACATACCGGTTTCTGACTTGCATTCATGATCTTACTTTTAGATGTATGACCGAGAGGGGGAAACCAGCATTGTGTCAAGGACAAAACATTTTGACATGAAATGATGAATTGAATGTCACAATAGCTGTCATCTATGGGGTCTGGGCTAATTAATGAGTTAATTCTTCATTTCAGAGTTCAATGATTGACAGATGTATTGTTGTCTCCTGTGTGGAAAATAATTGATTGCCAGATTAGTTATTTAACACTTTAGTTTAATCTGCTTACAACTAAATTATAAGGTGCTATAAACATTCATTAAATGTTTGTAGACTGCCTATAAACTGATGAATAGGGGACTTAAAGTGTCGCAGCTATTCAATACATTAGAAGTTTATGATGACCAGTAAGTCTGTTCTCAGATCTTATCATATTATGTCTGGTACATCTGTAGGAGATGAATCTTCATAATCATCAGTTGATGCAGCTGTACTGTTCCATCCTTTCATTGATATAGGATTACTGTAGCACAGAAGAAATCTTAATGGGCATGAAGTGCAATTTAGAGGGTTTTTTTTAGTGGGTGAGAAAATTGATCGGAGTTTTCCTGTGGGGTTTAATACACTCTTGCTAGGCTATTTGAGACGAAGTGAAATGATAGAATTTCAATCAGTCGGAGTTATGGTTACTACAATGTTTGATCAGTTGACTGGATATTTGTTCATGTTCCTGCTGCTTGTGTTTATGCTTAGATTTTCCATATTCGCATCAGCTGGCCTGGGTAATGTGTCATCTTTTTAATTTTTAGTTTCCAATTATTACAGCATATAAAGATACAATAAGTTTTGTTCAAGTACATCCTGACATTTTGGTAATCTGATGCGCCAGATGGTCTGAACCATCTGAGAAATTGTCTTTGGAAACTGTTTGGAAAAGGGCACTTTCGAAAAAAGAATTGGCAGATGATTGGTGAACCATCTGTCTATCACCGTCTCACCTTGCAAGCCTACTGGATTTGTGATGCCGATTGGTCCGAACCACTGGTGGTTCAGATAAGCCTAACAACATGGATTCTCATGTGATCCCGCGAGTCCAGCTACATTGCAAGGTAAAGATTCTGTTACTGAGCAAATCAAACTAGTAGGATGGGTCTTACCTTCTAGATTTGTTTGAGTGCTGTATGAATAAACTTTTTACAAAGTGCTAGTCAAAAAGAAATCAGGTAAAGCTGTTCAGCCATTTCTGAGGAAAAAAAGAAGAAGCTGCCTAGGCGAGGATCACACATGAGAAGATCCTATTTCAGGGCTTGGGAGCTATCAAGTTGTCATAATCAGATTAGCAGTATAATACTATGTAATAGCTATAGAATAAAGTCATTATAATGTATCACTAATTTGCAGCGTTTTTGCTAAGCCTGGATTGATAATCTCTCAGAAACCTACACAGATACATTAAAGCTTTCAGGCCGGCTTGTCCCGTAACAGAGAAGTTCAGTCCACTACTGACTGTCGTCTTCCTTAGTACGTGAATTAGTTCTAGATAGTGGGCTGCAGAGCAATGAACAGGAAATAACGGAGAGACAAGCAATCTCATATCAGCAAGCAGGCACGTTAGTTCCCTCTCCTTCAGTGGCTGGCAACTTATCTTAGTTTAGCCCATTTCTAGAGACAAAATGTCTGCATTTCACCCATTAGATTTGCCCTTCTGGATGGCACTATAACAGAGTAAAATCTAGACTTTGTGACCTGTTTGTATTGTTTGCATTGGGAATAGTTCCTCCTTTTGTTTTCTCAGTAAAGCAGTATGTTCTTTTTTATACTGCTGTTTGCTCTCATGTTTGTGTATAGGCAAGGGGGATCAAGTTAAAAGATAAGGTGGACTTATAGTACAGTAAACATGCTGCAATTGATTATTTGAACATCAAATGAGAAACACAAGATACTGAAAGGCATTCGTGCTCAGAATGATTGTGTTTTTCCCAATTCATCCAAACCAGGGGAGGATACATTTTGAGGGGAAAAAACAAGCGCTTGCAAACACCCTGCAGTTGACAGACAAGCTTTTCTAGATAATAGAATGTTCACTACAACAGAGCACACTGTATTGAGCAATTTTCAACACCATACCCTTGTCAAGTCACTCTTTATATCATGCTTCATTCTTTATCAAACCAAATTTATCCGGTTATTAGTGCTTTAGAAACCCAGCTGAACTGCAGCCAAGCACTACCTTGTTGGGACACATTTAACATCTTTCATATTTACATCAAAACAGTGCACTCAAAGATGGATTAATGATGCAAGTAGCCTGTGAAATGATGTAGTTTGTTAAGGGTTTATCTTTCTTTTTTTTCTCCTCACCCTGCCAGAGGTGCACATTTGCTTTTTTTTACTACCTGGTTTAAACAAAACTCTCTTCTTTTAGATTACTCTCGTGGAACAAGATCCCAGACATGGTAGCTGTGTCCTGGGACTTTAGTGACCTGCATGAAGGTTGCACACTCAGTGATTCACACTCAGTCATTCCCTCAAAGAAAAGGTGGAACAGACCCGTTTTACCTGTGTGAGAGTCACGTCTCAGTGCCTCTGCTGGCCTCTCATGGTAGTGAAAATGTCATGCATTGTCACACTCAAGAAAAATAACAAGTATGTGTGTTGTCATCTTAGCACAGTGATGAAATACTGATGGATTTAGTGGCTGTGCTTCTGACAGAGCTCTTGTCAGCACATGCTGCAGGAGCCGGGGCGATTTTCAATGTCTGCTATGGTTCGGGAGTTGTATGGCTGACCTGGCCAGCTTTCTATACTCCAATTGAGAGTGGTGCATTTGTTCAGCAGAGGCCTCCTTTTTTTTGACCCTCTCCTTTTCTACAGGGTTTTTGTCATCTATCACACTGTTTCTATTAGCATAAGTTGACAGGTCTGTGAGATGGTGAAGCCTAAGATGGGCTTCCTCACAGTTCAGTGTTTGTTCTAAAAAAAACAGTAGAGCAAATACACGGCTGTAGCAGCTTAAGAGAAACCATCTATATCCCATCAACTAAAGAGACTCATTATACTTCATTTGGTGGATATTGTATAGTCATAATCACATTGCAACACACAATGGCTTGTGACACTGCAACTGCACGTTATCCTGTGAGAAACACCTTCTACTGCAGGTATTTTTACTCATGCCCGTTGGACAGTGGTGAAGTTTGTCACTATATGACTGCATAGAGAAGGTGCTTTTCAACCAATTAATGAGCAAAGGAAGAAACACTCCTTCTCCATCACTCCGCTGTATCTCCAGAGGCATGCTGGTGTATGTCCTGTTTCCCCAGTGCTTTCCTCCTTTAATTTCCCTGTGCTGTCTGAGCCCATCACATTACAGCACCTGCTTAGCACTGTGCCCTCTCTCATACTCACCAGCTGTTTGCCTTGTGGTCAAAAGAACTGTCCTGGAAGGTGAATAGATTCAGTATTAGACACTTACTGAAGAAAGTCTCTCCCCATCTGTCTCCTTGTTGGTATATACAGTACAGTTATTATTTTAATGCTTTGACTTCTTACTAGACTGATTGGCTGCACTGACAGCGAGGCCACATGCCTCAGTAATCTACTGTTCATTATAGCGATGCTGTAGAATTGTAATGGATGAGACTATTGTGATGGACAAAGTCCTCATTAGTACTCCGAAAGGGATTTCACCCTTGAAGTGGTAAATGACTGGTGAACCTCGGCTGTTGGCATAGACTAATTAGTCGCTTCCCGTGTTTCTGTGTGGCCCAGCGTGCCTCCAGTCAAGTCTGAAAAGGACATTAAACTAGGCCAACGTGTGTAATGTGATGATGGATGGCGGCAACGCTTGGTTACCTCCTCTCATCTCTGGGACGTTGAGCTGCTGGCGTCCTCTGCCAGGAGGGCAGGTGAGGCCGCTGCCAGAACCTGAAGGTCAAAAGCATCACAACCTTTCTTGCTATTCGATTTGGGACTGAGCTCATTACTGTGACAGCAAAACAAATCTGCAGCAATGCTGGGTTCCAAATGAACGGTGTGAATTAGACCTGGCAGATCTCGCTTGTATATGAAGTTCAACTGTGGCCAAATCTGTTAAACATGTGTGACAGTTATGTGAAAGCTTTTTTCACATTGAGATTTTGCCCCCATTTTCTGTGGGACACTGGGTCACAACCTGTCTGCTGCACAACTAAACCAGTATGGTTATGGCTGTGTTAACATACACACCTGCAGTTTTACCACTGCACTGTATAAGTCTGCTGCCAAAATCTGAACAGATAAATATATGTCTACTTATGTTTATCATCTGACTATTAACTCTGCAGTTAAGATACTGTACTTTGTGTTAATATGGTCTTCTTTGGACTTGAAAATAATGTTTTATTTATGTATTAGGTTTTATATCCTGATTTACATAAAACCTTAGAAAGTGAAAAATAATATGGCAGCAACAAAAGGCTAATGGCTGAACAATATGAGGGGAGAGAGTCAATTATATCTGCTGGCAAGAAGACCTTAAAATAGGACGGCCTAACTGCAAATGGACGTGATGTGAGTATATTATACCTTTTAGTGTACTTGTGTGTTCAGGCATTTATTAAAATGTAGTCCATGTATGTGTCCCCCCTCTGGCTCCTCTCAAATTCACTCCTCACTCATCTCAGTGAAAAAGGAGGACAAGATGCATGTGTCACACAGAGTTCATATTGTTAGATGCAAAATATTCAGCTAATTAGAGAGAGAGAGGGGGGGGGGGGGGGCGTGACTGACCTGTCCTTCAGGAAGTATTGATTGTTTTACACATGTTCATGGTGAATTAATGCAAGTGGTAGAGTGGGAGGGACGCTGGCTTTATTGAGTGCACTGACTGACAGTGCAAAGTGACAGTTAAGTGTTTGATAGGTGTATAATTTTCAACTTGTGAATGCTGTTGAGAGCATGTTGTTTAGCCCCAGCAACCTTTATGTGCAAATCATTATGACTTGCCTACATTATCAGTAAATTGGGCCTAGCAAATTTGAGCCTGGCTGTACCTTAACTGAGAGGTAACCCCTACCTGTTTGGATACTCTCATTTAAATGTCTCTGATCTACAGATATACAGTAAATACAGCAGGCACACTCACTAGATTAAGCAGGATTTGTGTCCTAATGAAGGTGAAAACCAGATATCAGATTATTGTGTGTAGAGCTTCTCATATCAGCCCCACAATAGAGCTGTATTCTTCCATTCTGCTTAGTGTTCCAGCCTTGCCGCCCCTTATCTATATTGCACTGCTTTATTGGATATCGAAAACAATATGGTGTATTGAATCTGACAGACCCATGAATTACAATTGCGTAGTGAAAAGCAGAAAACAATCATATCAAAGCAGGGTAGCAGGAGGAGAGGCATCATTGTTAGGCTGGCAGCAGGAGAAAAGAAACTAGCTCATGTGTCTATAATGAGGTAGTTCTTAATTAGCAGTCATTATGTATGAATGAGTCCTGTTTTTATTGGTGGAGTAATGGCAAAAAAATTGTTTAGAGGAATGTTGAAATTCTGTGATGCGAGGATTCCCTCGGCCTCAGGCTCAAGCTCTTTCACTGAGGAGGAACTGGGTAAGCATGACTGTTCCTCATTAGAGCTTTCCCATCGCACTCGTAGCAGAACTGAAACGATTATTGCATACGTTTGACTACAGAACACCCCTGGCTTTGAAATTCCAGACAGCTTTCACCCTGTTTCCAGCTAAATTAGCAGATACCCAGGTAAAAAAAACGCTCATTTTAAGGGTTAAACTAACTTTCATGCGTGGCGGCGCTACTTTCAGCATTTTAAAAATGGCCGTATCACCACTCACCAAAATTTTTCAGCATACATCTGAATGAGATCTCTCTGTCCACTCCCTGACAACTGATTTATGTATAATTACTGTGTAAGATTTTTCAGTACACAAAAGTCACCTATAAACTCTGTTAGAGGAAGAAGTAATACTTAACCAGACTTTTAAGGACACAAATATGCTTCATTATTTTACAGTTTAACCAAAATAGAGTACAACATTTAACTGGAGACAATCCCTGGAAGAAAAATAAAGCATGCAAATTACTGAACAGTTCACTATCAAAGAGGGACCATGGCAAAATTTAAACAAAGCTAACAGCACTTAAGCTCATAAGCAGTCCTTTTGTTCCTGCTGGATCGATGCACAGGGTTAATGGCAAGAGCGCTTGACATTTTCAAGTTTGTTGCACTGTTTTTTTTTTTTTTGTTCCCCTGGTGATTTTAAAATACGTGCCAGTCTCTCCCCTGATAAAAACCCGGTCGGTCTCTGAGGTGAAGGCGACAGATGAGGCTGCTCTGCTGAAAGGAAATCTGCACGCGTTTCAGAGTTTTATCTGTGTGGTGAAGCATATGGGTGTTGGGTTACCAGGGAAATGAGGGCTTTGCTGGTCATGGTTAAACAGGATGTATGGGGAGCTGTGACATCATCCACGCGTCGAGGTCATTGTGGCTAGTGGGAGTGTGTGTCGACTTGAGAGGAATTATCTCTCCATGGTGGCTTAGTGAGGCGTGGTGCCAAGAAGGCTGCTGTTTGTTGTTTCCTTTTTAGCATTGGCTCACATTTTCCTCCTTTTTTTTTACCCTGGGTGGCTGGCATGCATTAGTTAGCCGTCACAATTATGCTAGTTTTAAAGTTGCACACATATACTCCATGATACCAAGAGCATGATCAAAGAATATTTGACACGTTGTCTCCTTAGCAAAAATTGGTTTGTCATCATTAGCTCTAATGATCAAAGCAAATTCAAAATCCAAAGGAAATGGATATATGTTAATTGACAAAGTAGCATAATGACGTATCATTATCTCAATTCCTAGAAATGTGTTTTTAAACTACTCTGAAAATTCTGATCTCTGATGTTGCTAAATTATTCATGCTTTTTAGTGAGCCTTGGTTTGTTGTTTTATATGTTTTGTGGAAGCCCATGACAACACATTTACCTTGGTGGATTCATGAGACATCATAACATTTCGCGATCACGTGAGAATCCATCTTGTTAGGCTTCAAGTTATGCGCTTGTGTCTGAACCACCAGTGGTTTGAACCAATTAGAGACACAAATCCAGCTGCCCCGTGAGGTAAAATGGTGATTAAAGATGACAGACAGATGCTTCATCCAATTATATTTATCACATACACAGACATATGTTCTTTGAGTTAGAAAACACATTCAACTCATGAGGCCTGAATTTAAACTCCAAAGGGTCGACTTTTAAAAATGAACTCAAAACTAAATCCACTTTTTTGAGTTTGTAAAATACAGGTACAGTCCCTCTATGATGCTATTAATTGATCCTGAAAGGCCTCCAAATTCCCAAATACGTTACTGTTTTTCTATGCTAAATGAACAAAGCTCCTCCATTCGATAATGAAAAGCATCTTGAATAACCATTTTCTCTTTAATGAGGTCATGAGCAAGCATACCTTTTAATCAGGAAAATCTACACCGTTAAAACAGAAGATCCTTATATTAGTGAAGTTGAGGGAGCAGTCTGGTTTTCAGGTGGAGGGGTCCTTTGTGGTTTCCTGGCAGCTGTTCAGAGACAACACACAGTCTGCAAGGTCATGACAAAAAATGGGGACAGGGGACAGAAAAATGCCACAAACAACATAGCACATTAGTGGGGAAACGGATCCAGCTGTTCTCTCTCGTTTTTCTCTTCTTTTCTTTAGGAGCTTCAAGGCATGTTCGTGCTGACTACGAAAAAGTATAACTAAACTAAAATATATCTCCTTTTCTAACACCAGCCTGCTTGAAATGAGCCGACTGTATTCTCTGAATGATGCTTGTGACAAATCTCATTACACAACCAGAAGTCAAGAACCAAGCCTTAACTGAGATTGATCAGACACCGAGCACATCCAGGGAGTCAATGAGCCCCAGAAAGCAAGACTCTCTGCTCGGCCCGGCGCCCAGTTTGTTTGCACTGTAATTACCCAGATTGTTGCAGTGCCATGCTAGACACAAGCACACAGGGGATTCGCCATGGAGAAAACAAACAAGGATGCACACCTACGTCCAACAATGGACTCTAAGCCCTCAAGTCCAATTGTTTTATGTGTAATGATTAGGTAGACCGGAGGGACAGGCACCACGGGTCTCAAACAAGTCGTGGCAAGCTCAATTGTAACCCAAGCTCATGTTTTTCATAATGTGTTTTGGTGTACATGTGAAGCTGTTTACAGATTTACAAGGTCTGACTATAATAATTTTCCTGTTGATGGGAAGCTCGCCTCTGACTGCTGAACTGCTTGTTTTAAATGAATCATGGGTTTGAGCTTTGAGCCCTGTTTCTTTAATTAACTCCTATATCAAGCACAAGTGGATCAATGACTGGAGACACATGTGGAATGAGCTCGTCTTTTACAGAGAACTGAGGTTGTATGAGAGGTCATGAGAAGAGGGGAGGGGAGGGAAGGGGTCAAATACTCTGTAGAGGGTTGGTTGGAGGGATTAAGGCTCTTTTTTTGCTTCCTCAGCATTTCAGAGGAAGCCTCATTCCAACCAGTCGCTTTTATGGTATGCTGCATTTCTATGTGGACAAGAGATTTTGACTGGATAATCCTATTAGAAGAGTATTGTGCAAATGTTGCAAGTCAAATTATCATATCATGTTTTTTGACTGTGTGGCAGGCAGGATGGTATCAACGCAGCATTTCTGTTAACTGAATGTATTGCAGGATATGAGATTTAGCTCTTTCATTCATATACATGGTGAGACTCAATCTGTCTCTATTTGTCTCAAAACAGCTCTACATTTAGTGTCTAGTGTAATCCATTTTCCATGTCTCCGTGCTACAACACAATATGACAGCAGTGTACAGTTAGTGCATATAAACAGATGAATGGCCTGTCTGAGAGGGGACTCCAGCTTATCAGTGTGCAATATGGATGAAATCTCCCACCATAGTATAGATATAAAGTATAAGGTGATATTGTGATGCTGAATGTATTTGTTTAATATTTTCTTGATTAATCAGTTTGTCGTTTTGTCTATAAAATATCAAAAAGTGGTTAAAAAAAAAGTTGATCACCATTTCTTTAAACAATGTCAAATGGCTTACTTTGTCCTGAGCAACAGTCCATAACCCAACGATATTCACTTTACTGTAATTGAGGCCTAAAGAAACTAGAAAATATAAACATTTGAGAGGCTAGAGTGAGAAAATTTCAGGATAAATGGATTTCGAAATGATTAATGGATTATTCAAATGGGAAGATAATTTTCTGCAGATTAACTAATTAGATATGGATGGATGGATGGATGGATGGATGGATGGATAGATGGATAGATAGATAGATAGATAGATAGATAGATAGATATACTTTATGAATCCCCAAGGGGAAATGTAAAATGTCCGAGCAGCAACACCGCAATACATGGCACAAACATGGCACACAGACAACCAACATAGAAATCACACAAACACCTAAGAATACATAAAAACACTCCCTCCCACCCTCCCTCCCTCAGCATTGCTACAACCAAGTTATTGCTTAATTGACTAACCATTGCAGCACTTAAATATTGTGATATTATGTAACATGTGAATTGTAAATTCAACCTGCTGTAAAAAATGAAGGCACTTCATCACACTGATGCAAAAACATCTGTAAATTGGCATAAAGCAGCTTTGTTAATTTGCAACATTGATGGCAATGACAATTAAAGGAAAGGCTACCTACTTTACAACTAATTTCTCTCATCTCACAATGTGTATTGTCTACAGAAATAGTCCAATGAATACTTCCACTTTGACTTGATGTTGCACCAGCGTGAATGAGATAAATCTAAAAAGACATACACAGCTGTATTGACTACATAAAAGGAACATACAGGTTATATGTGTTATTTAATCCGTCATGGTCTAAAACACTGTGCCCCCGCTTTATATTATGGTGTTGTGCCTTCTGATGTGTGAAAGTCAGGAAGGTAGGTCCAACGGGGGACGATGTGTGAGAGATACAATCTTTCCTCCTCTCAAAGGCACCTCCGGGAAGCAGAGCAGTAAGTAAATTGCTTATGTAAATAGCCCTGCAGCTGTAATCCGTTGTTGATGAGGTCTCCGACGTGATGGGCAGGCGCGAAAGATTCAGAAATTCTTTTGTGCTTTGGATTAAAAGAGCACTTAACGCTCAAGTCACAATGGTATCAGGGCATCAAATCGAGTAGGTATATCCTATAATAATAACAACAGCAGCAGCAGCGCAGATATGGTAGTGTTTGATTAAAATGATGGCGACTCGTGGTTTCTTGTTTAGCGGTTATTGGGGGTGAGTGTGTTTTGTTAATGAAAGCCGACAGCCATAATTGTTGTTCTCGGTCATTGAGTTAATACCGCACTATTTGTAGGAGCTCATCTTTATGTGCAACTGCACTGCAGTAACAAGCATGACATTCATGTAGGCTATTGCTCATTAGCTCTGTCAGCTTGATTGGGGAGGACTTTTCCCTTGAGCTCAGACTGTGTTTTCAGACTCTTTGCTGCTCACTTAGTAGGCCGAGGCTGCAGGTATGTTGTAGGTTTGCAAGTCCGGCCTTTCACATACCTATTAGGGGAATTAGAAACATATGTGGCTTTATTTATTCATTTCTATGCATGCGCTTGTGCTTGTGCATGCACTCACTGGCCATTCTTCCTTGAGATGAGATTGAAGGAGAAGCTGTTAACCTCAAACGGATTTCTCTTCTTCATTCTACACAGAGGTTAAAAAAAAAAAAAGTAACGGACCACAGACTTCCACGACCTTCTGCCAGACAAGGTTAGCAATGACCCTGCTGTGTCTTTAGTGTGTGTGTGTACATCCTGCAGGCCTCACACATCAGCTCGAAACACAGAGGCCTCTCACAGCTTCACACTCAAAACCTACTTTCTCTTATGAGACTGGGGGATTGTTAGTCAGCTGTTTGTCTGAACACTTGTTCCAAGCCTTTGATTTGAAATGAATCTGTGAGGAAGAAAGACAGGCAGCACGGAGAGGTGCATATACTAGACATTTCCATTCTCACTATAGTGTTACTCATCCTTTGCCAGCTAGCCAGCCCTCCACCATTCTATAAATAGTATGGAGGAGATGGTGAAGAGGAGACTTTGTTGGAGAATTAATTTCCATGGAGACAATGCTCATTGGGATTTGGCTTTGTGATCAGAGAGGACATTGAACAGGATAGGATTCTGGGCTAGTTTAAGTGAAAGTATGTATTTACATTCCACATGTAGTTGTCTGGACTGCGTTGCCATAGCAGGCTGGGAAAAACCAATGTGAAACAAGCGTGTTCCTCTCTGTCGGTTGCAGATGTCTGAGTCGACCCAGTCCTTCGAGATTAGACTAAATATGGCTCCATCCTGCTTTTGCTTTGGAAACAACAAGGAATAAGCATCTGCAAACCCTTTGTGTTCCTAAAACTTACATCACTCGCTTAATGCCACACACAGACATATACACACACAGAAAATATGGAAATGCATGCAAAGCGTCTTGAGTTGGACAGACACACAAACGCAGATTTAAAATTTTCATAGGCCAGTGTCGGACGGTGGGAGCATTTGAGGCTTTTGTGTACAAGTGGGAGCTCGTGACCCACTGGCAGCGTGTATGAGGCATGTGAATACGTCAGCTTCTGTATAACTGTACTCCCATTATGTCGCTCTTCAGGTATTTCGGCGTAGTCACATGTCCAGCTCGTGGCAGCTATATTACATTATTTGAATGTTTTGGTTTTCAGCTGTTTCCTTGTTCTGCTGATAATGTGGGTAACAGAGTAATGGTTGTCTCCAGGGTATTGATCTAAGAGTGGGTGGGGTTGTTCTTTTCTCCAGTGTCGTGAGAATGAAGAAAGTGCTGAAAAAACTCAGCTGATGCACATTCCTCTCACCCTGTTTGCTGTGGCATGGTGTTTTGCCTCCTTTTTTTGTGACAAAGCTCCAAAACGTCTGTGTTATACGCTGGCAGAAGACAATTATGTGGTTGTCAGCGAAAGGTTACAGAGTTATTCCTCCGTGCAACCGCTGCATGGAGATCAAAAGCTTGTCATTCAGCCAGTTACCAGGTATCAGCTTGGCTGCTGCTTTCCCAGGGAAACGAGTTAAACAGTGAGGAGGCAGAAGAACTGTGTTTAGTATCAGAGTGAATCAGTGATGTACCTCCAGCTGAGCTTTCACACTGCCAGAGCCTTTAACGACCCAGGTCCTAAGGGGAACCCAGGGGAAATCCCAACCTGGACATGAACTGGATGGGAAACACAAAGGGATGGAAAGAGAATAAAGGAGGGGTACAGAGAAAGGGGAATAGAGGGAGAACGTGGGAGTGGAAGATGAATGGCAACACTATTTCAGTGCTTCTTTTGTTTTTAGTTTCAGAAGGACTCTCTAATGTTACAATGTGCTGTCTTGTAAATCCAGGTATTTTAAATTAGCGAGATGTGAGAAACCTTGCTCGCTGACAGTCAAGGCCACAGAGTGTGTGACAGAGGCAGTTTTTGATGCGAGAAAAGAAGGGAAATATGCAGGTTCCTGGAGCTTCACGAAAGACCTGGTGCTGCTGTTGCCCGGGTAACACTGTGCACACAGAAAATGTCCTTTTTCCAACAGAGAATTAAAGGTTAACTATCTCATTGTTTCCTATTCGCCGCCTCCTATGCAAAAACTGTCCCTCTACTCTTGACATCATCTCCTCCAGCAGGATACAACATTTCTGTGTGCAGACGTGTGCATAGTAGAAAGTCATCCTCACAACTGGGCTATTGGGCCACTACACTGCCCGCCGCACTCTTCACTCCCTGCCATTCAATTGGCGCTTTTCAACGAATGTAACGCTACGATGCACAGGCAGTGGCAGTTTTCATTCCTCTCTTGAATTATTGAATTGCCTATGAGGCGTTTCTTCACATTTATACTTCCTCTGATGCTGAATTGAATATAAAACCATCATTTTGTTAACATGTATTTTGAGGAACGTTGCTGTTGTGCGTAATTTTTTAAAAATCTTTCCCTTTGCCTATTTACTATTTGTCACAAAAACTCCATAAAGTGGTATAATACTACAGTTTCTTTATTGGCACTTGGTTTATAACTCTTTCTGCACCCTTGAACTGACATCTTCCTACACACCAAAATACACTTTGTCTGTCTAAGGCGGGGTGATGGGGTGTCAGAAGGTAAGATTTAGCCGAGCTCCTTTCCACACTTGGCCTCCTGCACAGATTGGAACAGATTGGAATTCATTGATCAGAATAATGGCCAATGTGTTTCTCAGAATGTTTGGGGGGGGGGGGGCAAAGGCATGAGAGTGTATCTGTAAATCAAAATGGGGCACATTACTGTTGAATTTCACTGTTTCATGGCTCATCAGGATCTGTGATGTAACCATGACAGGTTAAAGCAACCCTAATTGTGTTTTTTTGGCCACTTGGAGGCAGCACAATGAGTGGTGAACACAACATTGACATATTAGCACTTTTACACATCCCGCAGACACTAATCAATGCTAGCCTTCATTTGAGGTTATGTTTCTGTCCACCTGATCGATTCAAGCCCAGTATTTACTCTGGCCTCTAGCTTTAGTCAATTACTTATTAAAAAAATCTGGCACTTTGGCCATTAAATGCTGGTGGCACATTTTTGGCTGTCGGTGTTGGGCAGGTTGCGTCTTAAAACAGCTGTCTGCTGTGGCTAGAAACGGGTTTGAGCTCTTCACTACCTGTGACTCCTTTTACATTACACATCGTCATTTGATCCATTGTGAATATAAAATATTGATTAGCGCAAGCTTTAATAATACAACAGGGAAGTGCAGTGAAATTTGTAACTCAATTCCATGACAAATTGGAAGGCTGACACTTTCCCAAACTGTTGCTTACAAATCTGTATTTAACCAGCTATATTTGGCTGCACTGAAGAGTGAAAGGTGCTAAATACATATAGCACTTTGGTTATGATACATGCTTTGCAGTGGTTGGCTGATGGATCATTTTTGGTGTGAAGCAGCAGCATAAAGTTTTGAGTGCAAGCGCAGTCATGACACTACAGATCAGAGAGGTTGCTTCCTGAAGTGAGGTTGCAGTGGAAATGACACACAAGCTGCAGCAGTGTGAGACGGTATGAGAAGGACATAGGTGAGAGGGCAAGTGTTCGGTCAAGTGGTTCAGCTAATCCTGTTCCCTTCAAATAATAAAATCAGATACCATGAATCTTTAAAATGTAAATGAAGTGCTTAATCAGTCAAAAAACCAAGTACAGTGTAATAGCTGACACGAGGAGAGATCGCTTTATTTGGAAATCGCATGAACACATGGTGTTAGCATTCATGTCACGCACATGACCCTTGAAAGTATATTTCTGACACTGGGTTTTGAATTTCACAACCTGTGATCACAGAATAGAAGCAGTTTAATGTGTTGCACAGAAAGAAGAGTCTGTGCTGCTGCAGTGAAAAATATTTGCATTTACTCTACATAAGTTATACATTGGTAGTCCTGCTATGTAATACATTTCTGCTAAACTGGTAATTTATGTATGTATGTGTATGTGCTGCTGGGATAATCTGAGGAAAATCTCTGCCTCCTGTCATACTACTGGCCATCTCTGTTCCTCTAATATAGCAATGTCTTATACACTGAAACGTCCTGAGGGGAACCTGCTAACCCTGCTACGTAAGACTCCGTTTTACCAGAGAGAGAGATGACAGGCCTGTAAACATTTGATTGATGAGCTTGACTAGAATTACAGCACAGGCTCGCCATATAGCTCAAACTGAGCTGCGGTGTTGTGATGCCGCTCTACGCGTTCCTTGTCAGGAAGCCAGAACAAGTACGAGGACGGATCTGGCCTGTGAGATTGAGACTCTCCTGCCTGAGACAAAGTGTGCAGACATGACACAGTTGTCCTATGTGCTCATGCAGCAGCTGGCTGTTATAAGCCACTAGTTCCTATTCTGAGACACACAAATATGTAAACACGTGCAAACACCCCCATAGATGGGTTTTTCGGTGGCTGTGTAGAATTAGAGCCACAATTGGGAACTAGCCAGTAAGTCATATTTTGTCTAATACATATATATATATACACACACACATACATACAACTTTTGGCTGTGTTGCACGACTTTGAACGTAATTGTGTAAACAGTGAGTGTTGGCGTAGACTGCTGCCTTTTTAAAGATTGAAAATGTGCTCTCTCCTGTTCCACTATTATAATTCAGCTTGGCTATTCATATAGCATTGTGCCAGTAGGTGGTTCTTGCTATTTGTGGCTTTCACTGATGCTAAGAATGAGTGCTTTGTAATGGTTACACACACACACACACACACACACACACACACACACACACACACACACACACACACACACACACACACACACACACACACACACACACACCAGTAGACATGTAGAAACACACACAGGCAGAATCTTCTCCTGCCTGGTCCTACCTCTCCTCTCTGATGATGTTCACACAGTCTCTCTCTCTGTCTCTCTCTCTCTCTCTCTCTCTCTCTCTCTCTCTCTCTCTCTCTCTCTCTCTCTCTCTCTCTCTCTCTCTGTCTCTCTGTCTCTCTGTCTCTCTCGCCCATGCTTCCTCCCCCTCACGCCGCCCACGCTTCTACTCTCCATGCTGCTGATCATCAGCTTTATCTACGCTGCTAAGAGGATACGTTTATATCTTTTCTATGAGATACAGTTAACCGTTCCATCCAACATTTTCATTCTCCATTGGCTGTCTTCATCCTCATCACTGCAGCATGTCTCATCAATGTCTCATTTTTGCCCTTCCTTAATTCTTTGCAGTCACTTCATTCTTGCTTACAGGACCTTAAGACCTCCTTTTTTAAAGCTAGCTGGAACAGCAAGGGCTTTAAAAGTCTGATAAACTCAGCATTCTTTGTTCTGACATTTCCAGGCCACTCCGGCTTTCCAACAATAACAGCGATGGTGCTGCTCTCTCTGCCCTTCTGAGCTTTTTTTTTGGGGAGGGGTGGCACCTGGGGCAGTAAATCAGAAAAATATTTTTATGGATGTTGCACTCTTTCTCAAGCATGTATCGGGCTTTGTTCTGCCTTGCATTTCTCCTATTCTTACCATTCTGTCTCCCCTGCTTTTTTTTTCTTTGTCTGTACTCCGGCTCTTATAGTCCCCAAGACACCTGGGGATGAAGCTACTTTGTTGTCGTATTCCATTATGAATGAAGGCAGTTTTCAGCCCGCCCATTCATCTCTGCTACAGCGGGAGATGCCGAGCTGTCAACCCCACTCTCCACACACCCCGCCTTCATGACCCTGTTTGTGCATATGTGTGTATCCCACTTAAAGCAGTGAATAAAATGCAAAGGGAGGATTACATGTTTGAATCAGGCACGTGTGTGGCTGAGTGTCTACATTTCTCAGGTGATGAATGGTGAAGGTGCACGATGACCGTGCAGCCCTCTCCCCATCTGTCTTTGTATTGGTTTGCAGGAACCCTGCAGTTTTTTTTAGTCCACCCCTGCACCAAAGCTCACACAACCACACACGTGTTCATCCACAATCACACACAGAAATGTCTACATGTCCTTGAACGAAGAGGCCAACTGTTGGTGTCAGTGTCTGTGTCTATGTGTTAGTTTGAGTCCTTAACATCCCCTCGGCATACCTGGACAGGTTATCTTCTGTCCTTGAGCTTCTGTCCATGATAAGGGACCTTCCAGGGAACCCCTCTCAGTGGATCAATTCTCCTTAGCTATAAAATACTTTCATTGGCCAGTGGTCCCTCAGCAGCCCCCCACCCTCTTTACCCTGCATGTGCAGGCACTGAGTAACAGGGTGTGCTTAATGTGTTGGAAATTTCATTGAACTCTCCTCTCTCCACTCCTATCTTACCTCCCTCATCTCTCCTCTCTGTAGCTAGAGATTGCCTGCAGCCTCCCCACTTTCTCCTCCTCTTACCCCCTCCTTCCTCTTTCGCCCCATCTCCCCGAGGCTGACTGCATCTCCCTCACTGGTGAGGGAAAGGCAGAGAGGGTGAATGAGCAAGGCGGGATGAAGAAGTGAGAGAGAGAGAGATTAGCGAATGGGGAGAGATGACCGGATCAGAATGTGAATCACTTAAATTGTACAATAAATGGTCACTGTGGTGAGTCATTAAGAAGAAGCAGTTTTGCAGTGCATGCTGACAGCAGCACTTCACAAAAAGAATACCTACAGACAACTGACTGTGTGGCTTTCTCTTTATGTACTCAACATATAATTGAGTGTGCATTGAACACACATGGGGACAACAGGACATATATTGGAGGTAAAAAACGGCCACCATAGATTGCCTCCATTTTCCATCTGGTGTACTGGTTTTAACACTCCTGTTAATTTGTCTGCAATTATCCCTCAGCACCCTCCCCATGCACTGGGCTGATATGATCTGCTTGTGGTTAACAACACACATGCACGCCATATCCTGACGCCTGTCCAACCCGTCTGTCATGCTATTTCTATGACTGAGCAGCTTGTTGCAGTCTTAGACTTATAAACCAGTGTTTATTATTTCACCTTAAAAAGCCACAGACAAGATGATATAAGTGTCAGTCTTAGGTCTAAGGTGAAGAGGAAAATTTTAATCTAGTCTAATAGTCTATAAGCATTCATTGATATAAGTGTCAGATTGATTCTGGATTGATCCAACCTGAGAGGTCAAATGTGTACATCAAGCATGCCTAGTTTTTCCATTGGGATTCATTTATCTACTGCTGAGTTGTGTTGAATCAGAGTATTATTTTTAGACTTGTGGGTTGTTTTGGCCAATTTTAAACTAGGTATCTGGTATTTGATATTCCCACTGGTTTCCCTCTCACATATTCAGGCTTGAGTTGCTGCTTGTATTTGCTTGAATTTCACCCCATGATGACTTATCAGAGTCGTCAATGCTGTATAAGACCTTACCAACTATATCCATCCATTATTTTTAAAATGAGATTTTAGAGGCTAATTGGCTCTCTTGTAGATTGTGCAAAAAAAGACACAGTCTGATGCTGCCTTTATACACACACACACACACACACACACACACACACACACACACACACACACACATTCAATTTCACAAGCTTGCACAAAGCCTCACTTAACTTAGCATCTATGTGACTTCTAAGGATTAACCACTACCCAATCTGAGCTGTGAGATAACTTGCATAAGGAGACATCTGAGTGTCCTGGCTGCTTGCTGATGAGTTGTTTCCAGTAATTAAGGCTGGTGAGGATCACATCGGTGTCGAGCATGGGGAATGTGCAGAGGTGACAAAATACTGGAGTCTAGCTCTGGCTCCGAGCCTCCTGTGAACACTCCAGTATGTGTCGCTGTGGATCAGATGGATCTGGCTCAGGTGTCAAACGCAGTAGACTGACAACGTGAAGCATGATGTATAAAGAGTTACCCGATGAAAGACTGCTTGCTGTGCACCACACAGAGTTTACATTTGACATGTCTGTGATTGATGGAGATGGCTCCATAAGCAGAAGCAAGCTAATGACACACCGTGCTATAAGTCAATCAGTAAATCAATATGTGGCAGCCAAGCAGCCCCTTATTTTCTCACTCTGATAAGGAGTATGAAGCATGATTCTGTCTTTTGATACATGCTATATGTTTTCTTTTCTCTGCATCCATACATTTTTTGTCTTAAACATGCTCTACTCCACAGCGGGGGAAAAAAACACCAACAGGAGGACGTTTTAAGCACAGCTGAAAGCCTGAAACTGCATCAGTGCCGCTTTACTTTGAAGTAACACCACTCTTACATATATTAAATATCAGTGAATCTCTTTGATGCAATAACAACATTGATCACAAAAAAAGCCTTTTCTGTAACATGCTTATTTTTTAAAACATAAATGATAGCAAATTAAATTTCATAGACTTGTGTTACCTGATTTTTTTGTGTTGTGTCCTCAGCACATTTTACAATGGACTGTTTTAAGTTAGACTCAACCATCACACCACTGATATGCTAGCCCAGTCACAGTCACCTTTAGTCACCATCCACAACTCAGCAATTCAAATGAGGTAAAACTGAAATTGCACATTAGTCTGCTTATATGGCTAATGACATGCAGAGTGTCTTGGACTTTTCTTACCTTCTCTTATTAATTTATTTACGTTTAATTTTCATTAAACCTGCATTGTGGAACTTTTGTATATTAACGAACGTCCGCTACATTCAAGCCCTTGCCAAATGAGTTCACACAGTGCTGATTAAACCTGTCAGTGGCAGGTACATCTCTCTATATTTCACATTGTACAGTTTTTAATCTGGTGTCGGGTTTGACATCTCAGTGCTGGCTGGATGAATGAATACTGCGCATGGTCTAAGGGCAGAGCATGCACACTATGGACTTCTGCTGGATGAGTCAATTGGGACTCAACCAGCTGGGGCTGTTGTATCAGGAGAGTAATTGTAGTGGTGTTTTGAGTGTGTACATATTTCTGTATGGTCCTACTTGGTTTGTTGTAGTTGGTATCTAGTGGGAGCAGCTGTAGTCCTCTGACAATCTAATCAACAGAAATAGACGCGGAGTACAGTCACTGGATCGCAGGCCTGGTGGTGCAGACAGGTCACAGCTAATGCTACGAAAACACCTCATAGACTAAAGGGTGGAAAATATGTTAGTATACTGTGTGTTAAAAGAACAATTAGTCACATTTTAAATGCCAGGGAGATTAAA
Organism: Scomber japonicus; assembly: GCF_027409825.1. Lineage (NCBI taxonomy): Eukaryota > Metazoa > Chordata > Actinopteri > Scombriformes > Scombridae > Scomber > Scomber japonicus. Next base: position 22,064,430 of record NC_070591.1, on the reverse strand, counting down.
ATGATGCTTTACAAGGAAATTATTCAAAGTTCCAGCTGTGGCATTAAATCATGGTTGTGTTTTGTAACTGTTAGTAGTTAGATACTTTTCATATGATTATGTGTGTATGAATCAGAGCTACAACTATTTATTGACTAGTTGCCAACATTTAAATGAATCACCAATTGGTTAATTTTTTTTCTGTTTCTTCAGTCCTAAATGTCTTTGGGTTGTGGATTGTTGGTCAAGAAGAAATTTGGGGATGTCAACTTGGGCTTTGGGAAGCAGTTAACATGTTTCATAATTTTCAGACATTTTATGGACCAAACTACTAATCGATGAATTGAGAAAAACAATCTATAGATTAATTAATACTGAAAATAATCATTAGTTTCTGCCCTATAAAGAGACTTCATTACTGAGAGTGGTTGGCTCAGTGGTTGCTTGTGTGTTTCTCAGAGTCTCTGGGGATCTTGTTATTTTAGTTAGTGGTCTCATGTCAAGCCCTAATCCTACTAAATTATCTCAAAATTTCTCAAAAAAAAAGAACAGAAACTCATTAAATGATTTTTATTAGGTTATTTGTTTTGATAAACCATGTAATTCCACAAAATATCCAAAACAACAGCATTAGATTTTTGATTTGGCCCATTTTAAAACTCATTTTTATTTCACAATAAATAACCCCTGCTGTGTGTCTTTTGAATGGGAGCTTATTGACCCGTACAGACATATTATTCTGTAACTGTATTGCTGCAGCTCGAGTCCACTGCCAGAATGAGAATGAGTCAGTTGGGTTGCTTGGCAGATACCTAGCTTCAGTAAATATCCCACATCACAGCGGCAACAATTCGACAAATGCTATTCCTCCTCCTCAGTAACAGAGCAGAGGAGGAGACTCTCTTGGCACTTTGTGGACACTTTTTTAAAATAATATCTGGCGTCTTGAACATGGACCCCTCCTGTGGGTTGGTGCTGTGTGCCTGACTTGTCATAGATAAGAGAGAGAGGCAATAATCCTGCTGCAACATGCAATCGCAGTAACAAGGTCCATTGCCCATCTTAATGTTGAGGACATTGTGTTTGAAAGAACCTTAAAAACCCTTGGTGCACAATCCTCTCTGGGATTGCGATGGTGGTCAACCGTTGAAATCGGCCTCCCGGGGGGGGGCAGCTTCAGTGTGTGTTAAGAATCCTGTCATACATGGTTAATTAAGAGTGGGCAGCCTGTTTTTATTAACTGTCCACAACATATCTTTTCAAGAAGTCAGTCTGCTTGCTTGCAGGAAAAAAACACATTTAATCAATGTGGGTTATTGTAGGGGTAGCTAATGTTTGTGTCTGAACCTCTACAGATCTCCATGCTGAGAAGTAAAGCTTTGCCAGTTAAAATCATAGCATATAAAACTATTATTTTATATGCAACACTGTTTGGAGAAAAGCTACAGACCCTATATTAACAAGTGGACCCTGTGTGAAGGTACGCTCGTAACTGTCACCACTGGCTAAAACTCAAACAGGCACAATGCAAGCCCTGTCCTTGCTAGTCAAATGTAATCTACCAAAGGCTGGAAGTTGTTAAAAGAAAGGTAATAGTGTTGTGTAATAAGCCTGTTGATAGATTGGAGCCCTGATAGCAGAAAGGATACAACAGATATGTCATTAGAGAATTATTGCCATGCGGAGGCCTTCTTATTACATGATAATTCAGTGATTACTATTGATGAATTCATGTAAACTCGACATTAATCGGCAGCACGCTGGCTTAGTGGTTAGGCCTTGTCGCCTCACAGCTGGAATTGAGCGGCCACCTGGAGCCTTCCTGTGCGGCAATAAGATGTTCTCCCTGCCTCTGTTTCAGGAACATAAGCCGGGTTATGTACTGTATTCATGTTGGCATGTTAACACACTCAACTAAGAAACATTCTGGACTTAAATGTTTCATTTTGTACAGTCTCTGTAATGCACCGGTGCAGTGGATGGTTTTGAAAATGTAATCTTCAAGCCTGACCTTTTTGGTGGTTGTTGCTTACCGTAGAACGCCGTCTGCTCATAGCCGAGAGCAGGTTGGTGGAGTGTTAAGGTACTCGTTGTACTGTAAAAGTGGCTAAACAAGGTCCACTTTGATGCATCTAATATGAGGGTGCACTTGTTGTGTAGAGTCAAGGTGCTCTCAGTGTTTGTAATGGATCCCGCTTTACCTCCATCTTATCTTTCCTCCACGCTGAGAGGCGGACAACATCTGAGTGTGTATGCTAACTTTGAAGGTGAAAGTATTTTAGTCATTCCAGTTTACTGTAACCCCTCTGTCACACACTCGCCTACACACACACACACACACACACACACACATACACACAGAGTTGAAATCCTCTATCTACCCAAACAAACACAAATGCTCACATCCTCACACATCAAAGCAATCATATTTTGTGGTTCTCTTTCATAATATTTCGTTCGATGTCTCACTATGGGATGCACGCCTTGCTGCAGCCCTCAGAAGCATTTATCTCATTACGCCAATCCTGATTGGCTGGTGAACGTGTCCGTCCGCCACAGGTAGTCCCATCTACCTTAAATAGCTCATGCGGACGGCACCACCCTCATTCAAACACCTCTTCTCACTCGGAGCATATCTCGCGTCCAGGGCTAGCTAGCTTAACTGTCCATAGACGGATCTTATTTAGCTTCTGTCGCTGGGCGCTACTAGCTTAGGACATTTTTCTGCTTCGTCGGTCACACCAGATCGAACTCAGTGCTTTCCTGCCCTCCACGGCTTGGTCAGCACTGCTCTCGACGCCCCACCACGGCTACTCGAGCACCGGGCATTAGCACACCAGCTAATTCTCGGCTTCTTCACGGTTAGCACACCAGCTAACTGCCTCGGTTCCCTGCCTGCACACCAGCTCGCACGGAATGGAGGCTAAAACCCCTCACACCAGAGGGCACGGAGACTCCGGAGCCAGACTCTGTCGCTGCGGGAATAAGATATCGAGCATGGATCCACACCAGGTCTGCTCGTGCTGTCTTGGGCTGGAACACGCCCGGGCGGCTATCGAGGTCCCCGGCTCGTGTCAACACTGTGCGGTGTTCACCATCAAGAGTCTCCGCAGACGACTAGCCCGCCAGGCTAGCCTGTCTGGACATGACCCCCATCTCTCTTCCGACGGCGCCGCCGTCGAGGGCGGAGAGGAGGTGGGGGTCGCTGCGGTGGCGACACCGGAGGCTAGCGACAGCTGGGGCTCCCAGCTCGAGCTAGCCGCGGTTCCCCCGCTGGAGGAAGACGTCCTGGATTTGGACTATGGGGAAGATGATGATGGCGCCTTGGATCTCCTCATATCAGAGGATGAGGAAGAGGATGACATCTTCATCACGCCGGCTCGGGCTGCAAAGCCCGCGGCTTCCGTCGACTCTCGGGATGGAGATGAGAGTAGCACACCAGCTTCTCCCTCCCCCAGCTCGGACATGCTCGACGTGTGCAAACGCGCTGCTGCCCGGCTGGGCATCCCCTGGCCCGCTGTCGTAGCTGAGACCACCAGATCTCGCTACGAGGGGAAGAAATTGCCCTTGGCCAAGAGCGCGACGAAGCAACTTCTCCCCGTCTTCCCGGAGCTGCTGGAGGAGGTGGCGCGCTCATGGAGAGACCGCCCCTACAGCAGCCGGAGCCCGGTTCCCGGGGCCTCGTCCCTCGACTGTGAGGCGATGGAGAGCCTGGGTCTGCTCCGCATGCCTCCGATGGAGCCACTTGTTGCAGCTCACCTTCACCCCCAGCTGTCAGCGGTGTCCTCCCGGAGCCCCAGCCTGCCGTCCAAGTCCGACCGTTTTCAGTCAGCCCTGACTGAGAATGCGTACAAGGCGGCGGCGCTCTCGGCCAGAGCGCTCAATGTCCTCTCGCTGCTCACGGCCTACCAGGCTGAGTTGTGCGAGGATGTTGCGCAAACTCAGGACCCAGCTGCGTGGGAGGAGATACCGGTCATCACCGACCTGTGTCTCCGTGTCCAACGCTGCGCGGTCCAGGCCACGGGAAGAGCGATGGGGACCATGGTTCTGCAGGAGCGAGCGCGGTGGCTCAACCTCGCCAGCCTGTCAGACAGAGAGAAGGACGACGTCCTGGACATGCCCATTGTCCCGGAGGGTATTTTTGGTTCCGCCCTAGCATCGATGCAACAACGGTGTGAAGCCAAAAAGAAGGAAGACGAAGCTCTCAAGCTCTGCCTCCCTCGCAAGCCCTCAGCTCCCTCTCCACCTGCGCAGCGTAAATCCTTCGCCCAGGTTTCGCAGTTCAAAATACCGAAACATCCGAAGCCTCAGCCCGCCCTGCCGCCCGTGCCCGGGCGGCCCGGCTGGTTCAAAAAGCCCTCGGCCCCAGCTACAGCTCCGCCGGCACAGCCCGCGCAAGCTACTAGCCACCAGGCCAGGAAGAGGAAGAGAGCGGCCTGACCGCCCCTCTCGTCACCGGTGATGCAGCTGGAAGTTCCCCGTTCTCCAGCTCCACCTGTTTGGCTTCCGAGCGTGCACTCCGGGGCCCCCCACGCCCCCATCTCCCAGCTGCCACGGACCGTGCCAGAGCAGACCGGGAGAGACGGACATCTGACGGCAGAGGGTTCAGCGGTTGCCCCTCTCCCATGTCCACAAGCACGCACACACACACAAGTTTTCATATAGAAAATAGAATGTGTCCCGCTGTCGCATCCAGGCCGAGTGCCGAGGGCGCAGCGAATAAAAGCCAAAACTATAAAAATAAACAGCGCGGTGGCGGCACCTGCTGTCCCACCCCCGGGAAAAGCCGCGGCTTTTCCCGGGGTGAGGGCAGTGAGGTCCCCGTCACTGCGTTGTCCTCCCGGGCCAAAGTGCACAGCACCGCCCAGAGGCCATGTCAGTTTTCCACCACGAGAGGGCGCCACCGCACCGCGGTTGGGACCTCTCATGGTGGAGGAGCTGCAGCGCGTCTCACCTCTCTGCCGCAGGTGGGAGAAGTGGGCTGCGCTCGCAGCTTCACCCTGGGTGTTGAAGACGATTTCGAGGGGTTACAGGCTGCAGTTTGCCGCTGTTCCCCCTCGATTCGCCGGCATAATACACTCCCAGGCTCAGGGAGAGTCAGCTCGTGTTTTACAAGAGGAAATCCTCTCACTGTTAAACAAAGGAGCAATCTGTGTCGTTCCTCCCGCACAGTGTCAGAGCGGTTTTTACTCCAGGTACTTTCTGGTCCCAAAACGGGGGGGGAGTGGTATTCGCCCTATCCTGGATCTACGTGCTCTGAACAAATTTCTCAGGAAATACAAGTTCAGGATGCTCACACACGCATCCCTGCTGCGCCTGGTGCGACAGAACGATTTCCATCCAGGCAAATCTGTTCAATTCAGATTGTGTCTTCGATTACTCGGACTGATGGTGTCAGCCATTCTCGTGGTCCGTCTAGGTCGCCTCCACATGAGGGAATTCCAGCTCTGGGTGGCCTCATGCGGGCGGGATCCCGTGCGTCATGGCGCACGGAGAGTGTTGGTTACGCCGGGGTGCGTCAGGGCACTGCGCCACTGGCGAGCCCCGTATTTTCTGACCCGCGGGGTGCCCATGGGCTCTGTCCTGTCCAGGACGGTGGTCACTACGGACGCCAGCCTGACAGGGTGGGGCGGAATTCACGAGGGCCGGTCGATGAGGGGCCGCTGGAGTGTGGACCTCCAGCGGTCTCACATAAATTTTCTGGAACTTTCAGCGGTGTTCCTCTCCCTGAAACACTTCCTTCCGTCTCTCATGGGCCATCATGTCCTGGTGAGGACGGACAATACGACGACGGTAACGTACATCAACCGCCAAGGGGGGTTGCGCTCTCGTCAGTTGCACATGCTGGCTCGCAGACTGATCCTGTGGAGCTGCGGTCGTCTCCTCTCCCTGAGGGCGACGCACGTCCCGGGAGCTCTGAACACGGGCGCGGACCTGTTGTCCAGGGGCGCGCCGGTATACGGGGAGTGGACTCTGCACCCGGTGATTGTGGAACAGATATGGGCCCGTTATGGTCGGGCCGCGGTGGATCTGTTCGCGTCAAGAGGAAACGCGCAGTGCGCGCTGTTTTACTCTCTGCGCAGCCTGGATGCTCCCCTCGGCATAGACGCACTAGCGCACGTCTGGCCGCACAAGCTTCTTTACGCGTTCCCTCCCCTGGCCCTGTTACCCCCCACTCTATCCGGAGTGAGGGACCACGGCCACGCGCTGATTCTGATAGCTCCGCATTGGCCTGCGATGCATTGGCTGGCGGAGATATATCGGTTGCTGTGCGCGCAACCTTGGCAGCTCCCGCTGCGCAGGGACCTGTTATCGCAGGGGGGGGGGGGCGGTTTTCCACCCGCACCCAGAACGCCTGGCGCTGTGGGTTTGGCCCCTGAGTGGTTCAATTTGTCAGCGGTGGGACTCCCACAGCGTGTGATTTCCACTATACAAAGTGCTCGAGCCTCTTCCACTAGGTCTCTGTATGACTGTAAGTGGAGAGTGTTTGAGGACTGGTGTCACAGAAATGGCCATGTTCCTTTTCAGTGTCCAGTGGGTGTGATATTGTCATTCTTACAGGACCTGATTGACAAACGAAAAGCCTTCTCCACAGTTAAAGTGTACTTGGCAGCTATAGCCGCCTGTCACGTGGGGTTTGGGGAACAAACAGCGAGCCAGCACCCGCTGGTTTGCCGTTTTATGAAGGGAGCGCGCAGGCTTCTCCCCGTGTCCAGACCGCTGGTGCCACCATGGGATCTGGCGGTGGTTCTGGAGGGGCTCAAGGGTCCTCCTTTTGAGCCGCTGGGGGGAGCAGGCTTGAAACACCTGTCTCTCAAGACAGTGTTGTTACTGGCTCTGGCTTCGGCTAAACGGGTTAGTGACATCCATGCGCTTTCGGTGCATCCATCATGCACTCAGCTTTTCCCGGGGGATGTGAGGATGATTTTGAAGCCCAACCCGGCCTTTGTGCCTAAGGTAGTGGGCTCATGTTCTCCTATTGACCTTGTGGCCTTTGCTGCCTCACCTGGAGAGCAGCGGTCACATGCGTTATGTCCAGTCCGTGCGGTGCGCACTTACATGGACAGGACTAAGGGTTTCAGGAGGAGCGATCAGCTGTTTGTCTCCTGGGCTAATCCTCATAAGGGGAAACCTGTCACAAAGCAGCGCCTGTCCCACTGGGTCGTGGAGGCGATTGCTTTGGCTTATACGAGTCAGGGTTTGCAGACACCTGCGGGTCTGCGGGCGCACTCGACTCGGGGCTTGGCCGCATCCTGGGCCTTATTCAGGGGAGTTTCTGTTCAGGACATCTGTGCTGCAGCGAGTTGGTCCTCGCCTCTCACTTTTGTCCGTTTTTATATGCTGGACGTCTCCGCTCCGTGCGTGGCACGCGCGGTTTTGCTGTCCTGATTGGAACAGAGTACATTTTTCCCTGTGGGTTGGTGGACGCTCGATAAGCTTGTCTGGCAATACGGGAGCAACCATATCCCATAGTGAGACATCGAACGAAATATTATGAAAGAGAACTTTAGGTTATTTACATAACCCCGGTTCTCTGAGTAATATGAGTGAGATGTCTCACCAGACTACCCTTCTTGCTTGGGCGAGTGAGAAGAGGTGCTTATCTTGAATGAGGGTGGTGCCGTCCGCATGAGCTATTTAAGGTAGATGGGACTACCTGTGGCGGACGGACACGTTCACCAGCCAATCAGGATTGGCGTAATGAGATAAATGCTTCTGAGGGCTGCAGCAAGGCGTGCATCCCATAGTGAGACATCTCACTCATATTACTCAGAGAACCGGGGTTATGTAAATAACCTAAAGTTTTCCTCAAGTATGATAAGAATCAGCTTGTAAGTAACATCATGCATTGATAGCGAAAGAACCAAGTCACTGCTTATCCTGGTTCAGGTGTGAAGCAGCTGCAGGCCGGCCAGCTCTTTCATCGCTGACTGACAGTGACAGCAGTGGAGATTTCCTCGTATGCTTTCCCCCCAGCATACACAGAGAATTTCACATGATATTACTCCGGTGCTGCACACTCTGCTCCGACCACATGGTGTGTTTGAATTGCAGCAAAAAGGAAATTGCCCTGTGACTATTCTGTGGCTAGAATAGAAAATAGAATACAACTACCACTTTCATGCATCATTATTTTAAGCTTCTTTGTAGCTCAACATACTGAAGGTCTTGATGTCGCCTATTTTGAGAATAGCACGAGAGCTGCCATTTTCCATGTTGTAATGGTTATCCCAGACACTTTGTTTCCACTTTGAGTTAACGATGATGATCCCTAACTTGATATTTCCATCTGTTTTGTGTGTCTTCTCCTCAGCAGGAGGTACTGTCTGCTCCTTTCACCCGTCAGACTGTCAGGAGAGCACATGGCCTACGATCAGCAGCCCACTCCACACTCTTCAGCCAGCCTCCCACTGCCCTGTCTCCACAGGTTAGTCTATCTGTCTGTTTGTATGTATATAATTGAAAATACTAGTGTGTGTTTCATTTTGGGACATTATTGATTTTTCTGTTGTATGGGCTCTATAGCAAATCAATATTTATTACATGAGCTGTGTGTACGTGGGTCCCTCATTGATGTGGACAGCACATGGATCCAGAGGACTCCAGAGCTAGTATCAGCATCGTCAGCAGTCTTCGGTCTGCATCACCAGACTGCAGTTTTTAAAGTTTTTTTGAAAAGGTCAATCTGTAAATGTCTGTATGATCATCATGCCAAGATTTTAGATTGTTTTAGATATTAGATCAATATTAACCAGTTTGGTATTGGCAGTCAGTGTAACCTGCGTGATCTTGCCTTAAGAAGCTGCCAGCTGTGGCAATTGTTTTAATGGTTACTTTTATCCACTTTAGATCTTAAAATGCTGAAATAATGAAATTCTGCCCCTAAACCCCACATTCAGCACTAATTTCACATTTGTCTAGATGCATTTTTCCAGCTGCTAAAACTCTACCAGCAATAATCCTTCACCACACGTTCCTGTTTTGACTAATTGTTATCGGTTGTTGTTTCTATTATTTTCCGTTTACCGGTGATTAGCATGGAAAGCTTATTTAGGGGAGGATGGCTTGAAGGGTTGATGAGGTCCCTGGATGCCAGCCTTTTAATAAAGACATTAAGAGGAGCAATCTATCAAAACATAGTCAAAAAATCCAGCTGTTCAAAGCAACCTCTCCACTGGGGTTTGGTTGCTATGATTCAGTGTTGTTGAAATAATGCAGTCCATGCTGCCATATGAAGCCAGTTATCCATAAAACTTGAATATGCCCCATAAATCAACAGATTATAAGAATATATTTGGATTACCAACACCAGGAAGTTTTGCTAGTCCAATATGTCATGTACCAGTGGAGAACGAGCTGTTTCTGTGACATGTGACTTTGATCTGAAAGCAAACGTATCAAAAATGTTCAACTAAGCAATTTACGAAATTAATAGTAATGTATGCGTGCATAATGCTAAGAGCCACCTAAGGACTTTTTATTCTTTTTTTTAACATCCACACAGTTAAATTAGATTCATCTAAATTATAATATACTTAAATTGACTTGCAGATGCATATATTGTCCAGCTGGGATAAAATTGTACCCAGCCTGGGACCCAGGAGGGGAGCTGGGGTGCAGCTGCTGCTTCACAGTATAAGGAGGGGTAGGGGGTGACTGCTGCTGCTATTGACAGGCAACCAAATGAAATGGACCGTTACCTTGATTAACATTACGGATTTCTCTGTATTTGAACATTGTTGGAAATATTTGGGATAATGTAAGTACACAATTAACACAACATATAGATCTAGTTGTTTTTAGACATTAAGAAAGTTACATAGCTTATACCGTTCACAGGCATGACTGATGTTAAAAGCAATATATAGTAGACGGGCAAGACAAACGAGTTCTAAAACAACATTCCACAGCAATAAAACAGCATGAATAGCAGCTTGCAATAGTAAAAAGCCATGTATGTATTTTTTTTGTGTGCCGGAAAGAAGCTGAAAACCATTCAGACTTAAGTTGTCAAAATGTGCGGTCTCATTACCTGTCCTGCCTACCCTTGTGTGACTGATGAGCACATACACACCAACAAGCGCTGAGTGACAGTTTAGCTTTTGCTTCCATGACGTAGGCTCTGCTCCATTGGATGCAAAGCACCTTACATCATTAGGACAAGAACTCACTATATAAAAAAACAAAAAGCAGAAAGTAGCTGGCTGGGAATGTTTTAAAGTCCAGACATCCCATCAACAGCTGGTGCTTATGAAAAACTGGTTTGATGCACTTTCCTAACAATGTGGTACTCATGGTGCTTTCAACCTGAAATTAGTTGTCTGACAGATCAATGTTTTTGTGTGAGGTGTGTTGCTTGGCCCAGCAGCATGACATTTATGCTAAATTAATTTCTTCCTCAATTTTAGATTTGATTGATTTTTATGGCTCTGCACTGGTGAGAGCTGTGGCCCGAGGCATTATGTTCTTAGATTGTCCTTCCATCCGTCCCATTCTCCTGATTGTGATAACTCAGGAATATCTTGAGGGAATTTCTTCCCTCTTGGACTCAAGAATGAACTGATTAGAATTCGGTGGTCAAAGGTCATGGTCAATGTGACCTCACAGAACACATTTATGGTCATAACTTGAGAAGTCATATGCTAATTATGACAAAGTTTCACACAAATGTCTAGGAAGATAAAATGAAGAAGTAATGATGTTTAATATTGAAAAGGTCAACGGTTAACTTCAATGTGATAATGTTCAGCAAAACACTTTTCTGGCTGTTATTTAATGCCATATCTTAAGAACAGAAGAGGTGATTGTGACCATATTTCACATTAGTTTGGATACTTTAGGTAGTGACACTAATCTTGGTGCCCACCTTGAAACTGTGGTGATTTTATGAAATTACTATTAAGTAAGCTTTACACGATCAGGATTTTTGGGGCCGATCACTGATTAGTGAGTTTAAATAAACCGATCACTGATCCGATCACGTCTTCTTTGTCCACGCTCTGTTTCTTAAACTCAGCATACTCCTCCTCGTGTTCCCTCTCCAGGTACATTTGTGGTGTTGAAACATTTTGCAGATGCTTCCCCACGAGGTACTTTAGTGTTGCACAGATTGCAAATAGCTTTATTTTATTTTATTTTATAGCTCAAAAAACTTTATTGTCCGTTACATTGCGACAGGGCTCAAAACTAACTGTCGGATTCAAACAAACATGTCGGTGGTGTGGAACTTCTTCAGAGTAAATGAGACCAATAAAATACAAGCCATCTGCAATCTATGCAACGGGAGCATCTGCAAAAAGTTTCAACATGACGACATTAAGACATTACAGCCGATCTCACATGTCTGGGCAGACATGGATGTAAACTGCATCTTAACCTTTTTGGCAGAGGTATACAACAGTGAGGCAATATTTCTAGTTACACAATATTTCTAGTTGTTCGTTACATTTTTGGGCTTTCCAGCAAAAGTTCATGGTACATTGCATCAATTGTTTTGCAAAATGCCGAGGATGGGTGTTGAAAGTACTCTGTTATTTTCCACATAGCTGCAGTCAATGTTATTTTGAAGGTCAACAGGTACAAACCAAGAAAGAAATGGTGAACACATCTCACGTTATCATAGATCTCACTTGCAGTCTTCAGTTCCTGTGAAAGTGACCTACTTTTCTGTTAACTAACTTTGAGATCTTCTGCTAAATTAAAGTGTAATTCAGTTTCATAGTTCATCTTTGACATTAGAAACAGAAATTGAAAAGGACCATTTATTAGGTGCTCTGGAGCTTTCATATCACATCATTTTCATCACCAGTTGGTGGCTTAAAAATGAATGAGTATTATCCTCTATTGAAGGTCATATCATCCTATAATTGAAAGTAGCTTCTAAATGGACCTTGAGATGAGATTATCTTGTATACTAATATTCCCAGTTATTTAGAGTATAATTAAAATGAGCATGCATACGTATACATACGTCAGAGTTGTGGGAATTAAGTAGTTTTCTTTATTGCATCAGGTTCAGCTCAACACTTTTGCAATGTTCCCAGCACAAGGTGTCACATTAGTGTCCTTCCACTAGAACATGACGACCAGTCATAAGATCCGAGACAAGGACTTCTCAGCACCGCCACTTTGTCCTTGCCTGTTCCCCAACTTGCCGTGGTCAGACCGCTCTTTGCACTTGGTATTCCTGAAGAACAGCCAGCTACAATCCAATAAAGCAGTCGCATTATGTTAAAAAGATCAGCTCAAGGTTAAGTGTGTATATTTTTCACCAGGATATAGGCCGGGCCCACCGGCAAGCTCGCACAAGATGAAAATTTTATGACGAGAACAGGATATTTGTTCCTTGAGTGCTTGCAATCCTTCTGCTGTGTGTAGCAGTGCATTAGCTCCTCTCCTCTTCTTTCTTTCTGTGCTTGTGCAGTTACATGCATCGAGGAGCGAGCGTATGTTTAATGTGCTTTGTGTTAGTGCGTGCGTGTTTGTGTCATTGGGCTATATGAAATGGAGAAGGCAGCTACGGGGTTTGCACAGGGTGGGGGTAGTTGTACAGTGAAAAATGAGTAGAGGCTTCCCTCGGACTGTGTTTACATACTGCAGCAGGCCAGTCGGAAAGGGAAAGGCATCGGAAGGGAGGTTGCTGAATGAGAACAGAGGAAAAGTATACATTACTTACGCTGCTGGGAAGTGAAAACACCAGCCATGGGTCGTCCAAGCAAGGCCGTGTTCACGACGGGGTGAAACAACAGACCTGAGAGCGAGCCAGTCAATAGTCCCGAGAGGTCCCCCTCCCTGCCATGTAGCCTCCAGAGGGAGAGCTGTTTGTTCAGGGGGCATGGGAGGGAGGAGACATGGGAGGCTCAGCAGGGAGTGTTTGCCTTGCCGGGGCTTGTTTTCTCTGCTAGGTTGGGCTGAGGATGATATTGTCATAACCACAGTGTAAGGTGGATAGATCAGCAAAACAGTGACACCGTACAGAAACGCTCCCAGAATGAAAATCAGCATAAACTTGTTAGAGTTGCAAACACTGACTCCAGGCATGCATCTGACATTTGTGTACTGCCTTGTTTTCCAGTCAACATTTCATTTTTTTTCTCTCTCTTCATTTCATTGACATCCCTCTCCCTCGCTGCTCCTGCATTGCTGCAGTACAGGCACTTGTCTCCCTCCCTCGCTCCCTCCCTCCTCTCTCTGTACTTCCTTGGCATCCATCAGTTGAGCTGCAGCTTCCCACGAGGCCTGATGGGTCACGGCTACAAACACACACATGCATGCACACAGTACTATTCACGCACGGACCTCTCGACCCATCTGCAGCTCAGCTCTTTCAGATGGGAGCTGTGGCAATTTGGAGAAGTTGTGAAATGACTAGCTGACACATGAAGAGAGAAATCGAAAATGAGGAGGGGGAACAAGTTGTCGGTTCCTTAACGGAAACTGGAAACCAATTCATGCAATTTATATGACTTCATGTGTATTACAGTACGCGAGAATCAATTGCAGGGTGCATCGGTGGATGGATTGAAGATGAGATAGATGGAACAGGAAGGATTGCAGCTGATAGGCAGGGAGAAGGGGAATGGGAGTTTGTGGAGCTCTTGAGTGGGTCACACTTCCTGGCCGTGTCTTGAAATGTTCTACCTGAAGACACTGAATAGTAATAAAAAAATCAGATCAAATGTTAATTGCTTTCTTTGTTGGGTGATTTGGTCTGTAATGTACACTGACTCAGGTAATCAAACATGATCCAGTCTGGCGGGTGGGTGCAGCTTGAGAATAGGACGAGCCGCTTTGATTCACAAAGCTCAATGTAACGTGCTTGCATCAGTTGGTTACTGGATAACGGCCAGTTACAGAACATAATGGTTCCTGTTTTCACCAGGAAGCAGGTGTGTCATGAAGAGAGAGAGAAAAAAAAAGTTTGTGGCTCTGTTTAATTTAGACATCAAACTGCTCGGACAGATGAAAAAACACAGTTCCCTCCTCAAGACAAAAGGTTTCGTTCTGATGTGAGTTCCCTTTAGTTGTGTTTTTTTTGTGTGTGTGTGTGTGTGTGGATCTCTCTCTGTTAGTATTTGTACGTACATTCCTGTTTCAAGAGTTCGTGCCATACCGACCACTTACGCTGATTAATCACAAACTGTGTGGAACAGTGGGTCTAAACGTCTGGGTCATCTACCAGCCAGTAGAGGTCAAAGAGGGGATTTAGTTTGAATAGTGTCACAAAGTATTATCAGTCAACGCCCTTCTCTCAAAATCAGACTCATTTTTGAAGTCTCACATCTGTTGTTCTAGCTGTACTTAAGACTTACACTCCTCACTCGCCCTTTTGCCCTTTTGCACACAAACACACCTTTATAAGTCATTGACGTCATAGTTGCACAACACCTACACCTACACCTACACACACACACACACACACACTCCATAACCTGAGAGAGTTTTTCATCAGGGATTGGCCTAATCTTTCCTTTTTATTGTACAATAATGAACAATTAAGATTCATCTACAGACCTCTTTATTTGACTGTCTCCTCACTAGCAGTGTGGTGTCAAATGAACACCACAACTGAGAGCCTGTCCGTAAAGGTGTGTGTGTGTGTGTGCAGTTTACTTCAAAGCTTCAAGCAGGGGCTAATAATGGGCGCTGATAAACTACCGAAAGATTGATGGGACTTGCCTGCTTGTGCTTAAGGTCTCCTTTGATTGTTCTGTGCAGTCCCTCCCAGGGGACCACTGAGCTAAATCTGTAGTTTCAAGCAGTTTTTTTTTAATTTGAGTTATTTTGCTTCTCTTCATGGCTGGCAGGGTAAAGGGAAAGACCAGGAGAAATAAGTGAGGAAAGAACATAGTTGTAACATTTAACGTGACTGGGTTTGATACGTGTTTGCATTTGTATGTCTAAGTTTTACGACATCGCCGACTGCTGTTAACACACACGGATTATCTCGAGTTCACCTCCTGCAAACAGACATAATCCTCCATTCTACTTGAACATCTAGAAAGCACTAGACTTGTTCAGCGTGAATGAACTCAGCAGTAAATGATGGCGTTGGCAGACCACATTCATGTATAATTGTATGTTTTGAGTGCCACAAAGTGAGATGAAGACTCACAGCTGTTATCAGATTGGATATGTAAACTACTCTCTGTGTCATTGATGCTGGGTGAAGGAAGTACACTGGGAAAGTCTTGTATCATTGTGTTTATTGCCTTCAAATAAAATGGATTATTCCATCATGATGCACACATCAACAATACAGAATAGCTTACTAAGGCTTAAAACTACCTGTAAGTCAGAGATAACATCCCTGTGTCTAATTACATTATTGATCCATTTGTGTGTGTGTGTGTGTGTCTGTGTGTTTGTAACGTTCACAGATATTGCAGGGGTAAAATTGACATAAAATGAGATTTTGGTTCATATTGAGATGTTTATTTCTGTTTACTTTTTCAAACTGCAGGGTGACAGCAAATAAATGCATCCTGTGTATTGCTCAATATTGGCAAACAAACAAGTGAAATTGGAGAATCAAGCAGGCAGCTATGAAGATTATTGTGTAACAGTTTTGTGATCAGTGGTGGGAGACGTATTGAAGTATCCTTTACTGGTAAAATTACCAATACAACAATGTAAGAATTATGAATTATTAAGTAAAGGTAGTATTATCAGCTAGCAAGTATTGCAGTGAAAGTAGTGGTTTGGTCCCTCTGACTCATTATTATATGATCATTTATCATTATTAATATAGAAGCATCAGTGTATAAACAGCATGTTACTGTTGTAGCTGCTGGAGGTGGAGCTAGTTTGAACTATTTCATATACAGTTTAGTCAAGAGGTTCCTAACCTAGAAATTACAATATTTATTAATATTTATATTGATGTAGCAGCAAATGAAAATACTGAAAGTATAAGTGCAGTACTTGAGTAAATGTACTCATTTACTTTCCACCACTGTTTGTGGGTCCCAAATTAAATATCAACAGTTTAAAAAAGATAGTTGATTTATACTTTGGTTCATGAGTGTGTTTTGGGTAAAATAAATAAACTAATGCTTCTTCAGGAAATCATTTCATGAAACATCAGATTGTTTATTAGCATTCCTGATTTTGAACATCAGATTAAAACAGCTTTGTCTGCATGTGTGTCTAAACTGTGAACTGTGAACAGAAGCAAGCACATTTCTTTCTGGATGTCATTTGACATTTTTGCCAGAACAAATTCATTGATCTTCACACTTTAAACTTTCATTGATTTAAACAAGCTCTTAACTCCAAAAGTCATCATCGCTGTTAAAGTTGAGGATTTTGTCTTAAAGTCTTCCCTCAGATCCTCTAACACTGACATATTGTCAATATATGCTGTTCAGTAGGGATGAGGAACATTAGTTTCGATAAGAAATGTCATTTAAAAATGTATAGTCAGTATATTTGATACATGCACATCTAAAGTGAAAATGATACTGTAACACCACTTTCACTTCCTGTGCTTATGAGAGTTCACAAGTGTGACAGAGAAACAAACATGATGACGATGAGATACAGTGGAGATTACATTACAGGCAGGATATATTGATTAACACCATGTAGAGGAAGAAGAAGGGAGCAATCATGCTTAAACCACAAACTGGGGCAGGAAACAGCTGTTTAAAGGATGCAAGATTTGTATGAATTTATTAATGATGAAGGTGTGTCATTCATTTAAACACCAGAATGATGCAAAATGATATACGAACAATGCACTAAATTATTTACAAATACACAGATAGCACTAGAACAATGCTATAGTGTGACTTAATATTTCCAGTTTTCTCACTCATTTATTTACTTTCACTTTGCATTGGTTTTCACCTTTTTTCCCTTCCCTCTTTTTTTCTCTCTTAGATTTTGCAAATTGGCCAAGTTAGTAAATTCACATGATTTATAATTTAAATGTATTATATATTTTCAAGCAATCTAAACACATTTTTGTCTTCAAGAACATGTTCATTTACATCATAGCCTCTTCTAACCCTATCCATAAAACTTGATTGATTGATTTTTTTATTCCATTCTTATCTCCTCACTTGTTTTCAGTCTACTTAGTGTTATAATAAACCATGTACTCCTCACACAACTGCTACATTTTCAGCTTTTTCTTTAGCCTTCCTTCAGAGAAAAATCCTTGACTTATTCCCAATAATATTAATTTTTTGGCAACCTCAAATATATGAACTGGAAGCTGGTTATTTCCACAGCTTACAGTAAATGTGCCACTGTGACATAGCTATGCAGGCTGAATAGCTTTAAAATCATAATCACATTGTCATATTGTGGTATTTATGGTATTTATGGGGACTCCGCCTTACCTGGATTACTGTCTTAATCGCATATTCATATATGTATAAATGTAGACACTGTTGAGAGTGTGCAAAATGATGAGTCTGCACAGCTTTGGCCTTTGAATTTTATAAACAAAAAAAATGCTGACATCAACAGTTTTTGCTTTAGATAAATATTTTTTGTATTAAACTCAGTGATATGATGATATGGAGGCTTGGTAGTTATTCAAGAATGAGAAAAATGCACCAACAAACAGTTATGATTTAAAAGTTTAAAGGTGGATTATGGTCCATGCAAAGGACTTCCTTCTATCCACTTGACAGCAGTGATGAAGATGAGGTCATGTGTGGCAGTGTGCCATCAGGTGAAACTGTAGATCACTGCTTTCAGAAAGACTGTAATCACACTGAAGCTGTTAAACCTCTCATTTGTAGTAATAGTAACCCTTGGAGATTAACGTAGCGTACACATCATTAACATGTGTTAGACAAAAGGAAGACGTTTTCCTTCCAGCTAGCTGAATTGCTCGAGTTGTTTTAGAAGCAGCCATGGGAAGCAAGAGGAGCTGCAGTGGCGGGAGTGAGCACAATGGGGAGACTCGGGGTGCCCTTGCCTGAGCTCATCCGCCACCATCCGAGCTAGACAGAATCCTGCAGAGAGGGAGAGAATAATAGGGGGGAACAATATAGCAGTGGGAGGTCGAGCGATGGAGGAAGCTCTTGGGAAAGATGGAGAATCAAATCACATCCAAACTGGAAGGAATGAAGGAGGAAAGGCAGCACAATGAACCGCATACTGATGATGAGGATTAAGATATTGAGATTGGGAGCATGAGGACAGAGAGATATGGGGGCATAGTTTTTGTCAAAGTATTAGGGAGACTCACTAGCTCACTTCGATTTTGGGTCATGATGTCATTTAAACGGTAATGAAAGGGCAAAGATGAGAGGAAGAGCTAAAGGGGGAGATGAGAGGATGGGGACAATCTTTAACAAAGTCATCAGCTATGCAGTCTGATGTCAGTTGATGTCAGTTGGTGTTATTTAGACGCTGTACTACCATCGCCAATCCTCTCTGCCACCCCCTGCTGTGGTCTGTGAATCAGGGCGCCGTGTTTGTCACAACTCCCAGAACTGGTAGAGTAGCGGCATGTCACGTTGCATGCAGGCAGGCAGGAGTGTACGAGACCCTTTAAGATCTAAAAGCAGGGCTGCCTGGTTATTTGACTACTGTGACTTCCATTTCCTGAGCCCTGCAGGTAAGTAGAATGATGGACATTTCAGAGACGCTGGCCCACTTTCCACAAACTGGCCAAAGTTGGTGTGGGAGTGAGCTGCTCTCATATGAACCTGAGATGTATCTGTAAAAATAGGACTAGACTTACTGTCTTTCTAAGAATAGTATCTCTCTAAAAAGAATTCTTTAAATTCTCCTCCAACAAGTCAGAATGATTAAATTTTAACACTGACATGAATTTATTTAAACTGAGCCTGATCCAGACAGCTGTGTGACTTACTGCTAACTAAGATGTGAAGCCATTGTTGCCAGATGGGAAATATAAAAGTATCATATTTTAAGAAAAACGATTGTATTTGAGTCAAACTAAGAGAACAAATGGCTGTTAATGTGCAATTTCATTTGACACCACCTACAAATCTAGCCACAGTATTAGAAATAATTTTTAAAAATGCTGATGAGGTAGTATTTCAGGGCTCACTTAAATAAAAATGTGAAAGCATAGCTGATCAATAAACTAAAGGCTTTGATAATAAACTATAATAATGTGAGTTGTAGCCTGTTCAGCATCTACGTGGAAATGACATAACATGTTTTATCAGATAATGTTTAACATAGCTTAGTGTTGTGCAATCAGCAAATAGACTACTACGTGACCATAACGCCATCAGTCTGATGAGACTTTGAAAACTTTGCTATCAGATACTGGTGTTAATTCACGTGTTTTCACTTCAAGTTGAACTTCATGTGAAAGATTTGCATTTGCGTTTCAATATTTAACACCCCCAAGACTGGACTTAATTTAGCTAAGAATAGTAAGATTTCATGCATAAAATACATATTGACTATTATAATTTTGTTTAAATTGAATTGAAATTTATGAATTAATTAAATTTGGTTGCTTGGTGCTTTGAGCATTTCCCATAGTTTTACATCAGAGTAAATGAATTCTCCATATCCTTTATTTCTTGTGTCATTAAGGTTGTATACACTGTAACTGTTGGACATGTCTTGCTTGATTTGTCTCAAAATTTACAGCAGATGTTTTGAGGGGTAATTTAAAATAAAAGAATCTGAAGCGTGACTTTCTCAAGAGTTTTGTACAGGGATCAGTCTGTATTTAAGGATTAGGGTTTACATCAAGGCACTCTATGGTGTTTGCCAGATACCATAAAATGTATGATATTTATTTATGGCATAAATACTCTTTACTGCTACTGTGTGACACAGATCTGTAAATATTGATTTACTGTAGGGAAACTTTATGCTGCTTTGCTCTTGGCTGTAGATGCGAAACACTTTTTCCTCTTCATTTTCACACTAGCAGCTGCTGGTCCAGTTGTATTTATTACAAGGAGTGCTGGGTGTCACTACAGCTTGCTCTGTATGAGTCAGCTGTTATATGCAGCCTCCCCTCAGATACTTTAGCGACGTCTGGCCCAGTGTGTGTCAGAGTGGCATTCATTAGCCCAGTTCTAGCTTTGGCATGTCTGTATGCCATGTGTCCATGTGGACCACAGCCGCAAAATAAAAATGTGACAGACTGGCTGACGCAGCCTAGATGGCAGAGAGTTACAGTTTTGTGGATTCAGTTTTCAGGACTTTCTAGTCCTCTCCATGGACCATGCAGTGATGAGGCTTGACAGCTACTGCAGCAGATTGATGGCTGAACCGTGACCTCGGAGGAGCTTGCATTGATATTCCAGGCGACTTTAGAGGGCGCTTTCATGAACATTGTATTTTTACAGTCTACATCGTGTTTAAGGGATTGATGGCCAGAGGAAATAAGAATATTGTCAGAATTCCTCAAAAGGAGCATTCCCAGGCTCCGCTCCATAAATAACAGTTGCTGCTGCGGGAGGAATTTATAGTGGCCTGTGGGATGCTGAACACTGCCCCGAATATCACCTCACACACTCTCAGAAAACAGAGACTACAGCATCCAATCCCATTACAGCAGCAGCTGTGCATCAAGGAAACATTGTGAAGACGTGCACTTCGCCTGCTGCTTTTTGACCATTTACGGTAGCAACTCTCATGAATAACTAACAGTGGGTAGGTTTTTACAGCTACCACAGATCCCCTTATGGTTCTCAGATCCAGGGGGAGACTTGAATCGTTTTTCTCATATGAATAAGGCTTTCTTTAAGTCCCATGTGTTAATGTATTAACTTTTAAGACTGTGTATGAGTGTTAAATGTATTTAGCTGAAGTTTTAAAAAGAGGGAAAATAACAGTGTGTGATGTACTCACTGTATCAACTGATCCTGTATACTTCACTTCATCTTTGTCTCTAATAGCCAAACAATAATGCCAATTTCACCTCATTCCACTGTAAAGCTAGAAACAGCACCCCAGTTGAGACAAATAGCAATCTGACTGCCGTGTTATTTAAACTTGACATTTTCATTGGTGAGTTTCAGTGCATGTTTTCTCTCAGCTGACATTTAATTATTCAGTCCTTCAAGTGAACAAACCCAGTGAAAAGCTCAGTGCCTTTTGTACCTTTTTAAAACTATTAAGGACTTCAGATTAACTGGAAGTTACTTTAATAAATGCACATGGGAAGGTTGTAGCACAGTAAACTAAAATCTAGAGCTACAACTAGCTACAAATAACTAACTTTCATTATTGATTTACATGTGCATTAGATTCCTGATTTGATCACTTATATTATTAAAATACTCATATCATTCTCCTAAAGGAGAGGCTATGGAATTGTGAAAATGCAAAATATCGGCTGATCCGATATAGCCGATCAGATCAGCGTAAAGCCTATAATGCAGTGGTTCTCAAAGTGGGGTCCAGGGACTCCCAGGAGTCCCTGAAGGGGTTACAGGGTATATTTTCACTTTTAATTTATCCATAAAAACACAATGACTAAATGTATGACTGCTTTGGTCATGGATTACACGCACTTTCAGATGGGGATCCGTGATCTGATTTCCTTAAGTGAGAACCACTGTCCTAATGTACCTGATTTGTGACGTGGAGAACAAGATTAATTTCATCATTTACCGTTGAAAATGAGACGAGGTACAAAAGTTTGCCAAAACATAACTTGGGGGTCAGATTACGAAAGCGAGGCAGGAGATGAAGCAGCACAGAAAAAAAGTGGAGCATCTTACGCCCTTCAGCATCACAGATGAGAGATAAATTGGTGATGACCCAGTACTAATGCATGTACTCTGAACATGATATTTTATTCAGTGTGGGTTTTAATAAAAGTGATCATGAACTTTGAATCCTACAGGGAATGTTTTTGCCACAGGACTCCTGCGAAAAGTTGTGTTTTTACACTTCTTTAATGGACCCGTTTTCTTACACCTAGCAATCATGCCGGTTTAACAGAAAATCCTGAGGCCTAACTTGAATGTAAACCTCGACAGAATACTGCTACTTATCTGTTGCCTCAAGCAACTTCGGCGGGAAAAGTCAGCGCTGTGGCCACAGAGGACCACAGCGTCTTGTAGAGAACACACGTGAGGTACATTATTCCTCAATTTGGAACACAGTGCATTATCACCCACTGTAATTAATGCATTCAGAAACAATGGGAAATGTTGGAGTAAAATGTAGTTCTGCTCTCTAAGGCGTACTTGTAAAGAGAATAACTATAATGGTGGAAAGTATAGATGGATTGGAAGCTTCTCGGCACACTGATGATGGTGGGGAAGAAAGAAAGGGAGGATAATAAGAATGGAACAGTGCTTATTCAGCTGCATTGATTAGCCTGTGATGCGTGTGATGTGAAGGAGCTGCAGGGCTCTACCTTTTCACACTCTTGATGCTTAATCAGAGCTGGTACGATCACTGGGGGAAATCGGGGCCAGCGTAGAGTAACAGTGAAGTGTGTATGCATGTAGAAGGCTGGATTTGCTTTCAATCCTTATATGCGAGCTGTATCTCTGAATGTCAGCCAGGTGTGAGATATTTTCAAAGGAGGGAAAAAGTGATGAAGAGAGCAAGGAGAAGTCCCTTCATCACAGGCTGCAACAGCGCGCAGGGCTGAGTGTTGCGTGACCTGAACTGAAATTAACACTGACACAAGCAGCTAGTGCCATCTGGTGTATGAGCAATCAGAGAGGGGGGGTCATACTGTGCCTGCAGAATGACCACACACATTTACTGTATGTGCACATTATGCATGCAAACACCATTTTCAATTTCTGCACCCCGGCGCCTTCATCTCCAAAGTGACCTGGCGGAAGTTGGTAAAATGCAGATGGCGCTTCTCAGCTGGGTTGAATTCTTCAAAGAGCAGCACTGCGAAGCACAATGGCTGAGCGCCGGCTGTCTTCTAAGCAGAGACCTGAAAGCCTGTGCTGCTGTTTAATAATGCATCAGGTTCCACTGCTGCTGGTCACAGGCAAGGTTGGATGGTTGGGGGTGGGGGGAGTAGTGGTATCAGGGGTGGTGTGTGGGTATGACAATCCATGTGGCCTCTCTGAAGTAGCTCACATGCCACAGAAGAGGATTCATTCACAGCTGAGATCTTATCCCGTGAGCAGGCCATGAGTTGGCATTAATTAATCAAAGCGTATCCAGGGTCTGAAAGGCAATTTATTGAAATGGAACCAAAGATTAAGCCGGAATTATTTATAGCGTGCTGTAACTGGTGTGGGGTTTGGATGTTTGAAATAGCCTAATCAGGGGAAGGTTGTTTTCACTATCAACTCTGCATTGCAGTGGAGAGATCAGATTGGTACAGGCTTTTGTTGGGCGTGCTGTGCTTTGTCACGGTTTCCCTCTCAGTATGGGAGCGGGGATTGCTTATTACTGTTGCGTTCGTGAATGTGACTGCAGATTTCATATCTGTTAATGGCTTTTTACCAGGCGAGGAACACCGCCGAAGAGAAAAGGCAGCATTTTTTCTTCGTTACATAAGCTTGTCAGTGCTGAGGCCTGAAAAAAAAAGAACAGAGTGATTACTGTCACACTGCACTCAAATCCACTTTCTTCTATGGCAATTGCTGAGTGCCCGCCCTTAACTGAGGTGTATGTGTGCCATTTCTGAGGGCGGGACAGAGAATGTGGGGTTCCTTCATGCAAGGGATTGTGAATGCTTCGGAAACAGGCGCAGCTGTGCTTTTCAACTTGTTAACCCCGCAGTCGGGAGGTGTGAGCTACGAGGAGCTGAGTGGACAGGACCTCGCCCCCAGAGTTGGATAGGAAGAGGAGGTGACATGCAGCGTAGCAGTGAGGCAGAAAACTGGACACATCAGCTGTCCTGCAATATGACCTTTACATACTAGCTGTATAATTCATAAAGTATGAGACGGACATTGTTTTGTCCCATGCAAGACTTTTTGCTTTAGTTTGACAGAATTTAGGAAGTTTATTGATTAGCCAATCAACAGGATATAATAAACAATATTCATAATCAATTAATTGTAAGTTATCAAGCAACACCTTCAAACATTTGCAGCTTCTCAAATGTACAGATTTGCTTCTTTTTCTGTTTCATTTAATTTCAAAGCCATTTGAAGATAACAGCCTGGGATTTGGGAAATGGGAATTTATCATTTTTCCCCTAAATTTCTAGCATTAATATTAAATTGCTGGAGTACCTTCAGCCACAGTTTGATCTTTTGGTTACCACTATGGTTTAGAACCTATAGTTAACCTATACTGAGGCCTAAACTAA
Source organism: Scomber japonicus (assembly GCF_027409825.1). Lineage (NCBI taxonomy): Eukaryota > Metazoa > Chordata > Actinopteri > Scombriformes > Scombridae > Scomber > Scomber japonicus. The sequence continues at coordinate 22,040,246 of NC_070591.1, read as the reverse complement.
TTAGTTTTAAATCAAACAAATGCCTCTTTTAATATAATTTAGCTGATTTGTTGGAGAAAATAAAAAAAATACTGCCTACGTAAGGAATTTCGAGCAAAAAGGGGTTTTTAAAGTGTCAGCAGTCTCTTAATGTGCTATAAAAGAGTAATAAAGCCAGAAACCCTAGGACACTGAAAAACTGTGGATATCACACACACACACACACACACACACACACACACACACACACACACACACACACACACACACACACACACACACACACACACATTCCTTCCAGCAGTTGAGGAGATAGTAGATTTCTAATTTAATAGCTCATAAAGCTCACTTGCCCTTTTTTTTTAATAATCCACATGGAAATAGTCCTCAAAAGTTGAGTCAGCTGGGTGTCACAGCTGATTGTCGTTGATATACTGTGATATGATGGTGTTCCTCTGAATTTAATTATATCCTCATTAACATCAGCTCAACATTGCTCAAAGAGTGCATAATGGGAAATGGAGATAGAGGATGCACCTGACACCAGGAACTCGGTTAATGGAAGAAGTTTTTTGGGGACGTCTCTTGGTTCGGGGCAGGATGTGCTCACCGGCTTCATATTGATCCATCTTGGTGTATGCTGTTGTTTTACATACACTGGCCTCCTACTGACCCCACCTTGATTGTGCTTCCTCTCCTGGCTTTGTCTGTCATGGTAGCATGATTGAGCGCGGCGCCTCTCCTTGACCCTAGACTTTATCAAACGACTGGGCCAATGGGAAATTGATCCCAGCGCCTTTGACTGTAAATCTGTCCTCACAGTTTGATGTCAACCAGTGAAAGGAAGAGTAGAAGTAAAAAGGGTTTAATCATATTAAAAAGATCATCTAAATGTGTTTGTGCAGCGATGCCTAGAAGGACTATGTGCTCTATTGACATGCATGAGGTGCATACGGACCTCTGTATGCATGAACGATTTCATGAGTGACTTTGTGTGGCTGCCCATGTTATCTGGTCCACAGCCATGGCCCAGGACAGCATATTACCACATAGATGGATGTAGTCATTGTGGAGATAAATGATAGAGGTTTCCACACCCCCAGAAGGGCACTGTGAAATGGGAATTATGTCAGTGACATTATTCCTCAGTACTGGTGTCTGTTACCAGCACACACTCAGACATGCTTTTGCTCTACATCCAGATTTTCCCTGCGGTGTGTCTGGGGATAAAAGGATGTGTTCTGAGGAGGAAGAGATTTTTAAATTGCTGTGTCATTTTGTGTTCAGATCCAGCTGTACTAACAAAAAAGGTGGGGGTAGGAAGTAACAGTCCATACATGTGTGTTATATATGCAACCACAGTGTGAGTTAGACACGAGACGTTATACAATTCACTGACTCCTCCAGATTTCTGTCACTTGCACGGAAATCCCTGAAATAACACTGTTATTTCTGTGGCTGAACAAGCTTGGCAGTAGTTTCCATCCACTCTCAAAGCAGCTCTGCTAACAGTTGATGAATCTGTGTGACTGTGCCGGAGGAGGAGGAGGCAAATCAATCTTGCAAATTTCTCCACAACATACATAATTTGGACTGAAATGAGAACAAGAATGTCATTATGTATGCTGGAATTCACAACACAGCACAGGGCAACGGTTACACACAGGCAAGATATTGATAGTATACAGAGCTGCAGCGGTTTCACTCTCAAAGGTTACATGTTGAATTCCTCCTCAGGTGTTTTGTTTTTGTTTCTCTCCCTGAAAACTGGCCCATCTGTGTGTGAAATTGTTCCAGCTGTACTGTATGAGTATGATTAATTTTTTGCTTCTGATCAATATCATGCCTCTCGCAGGTGTTACTATGCCATGTGGAGAGCAGGGAAGGACTCGCAGTCTGTGCAGCTAGCAAGAAGTCATATATTTCCCCTTAGTGTATCAAATTTATTTTCATCTCCCACAGTTCATATAATCTACTTGGTCCCTGCTTACCTTATGCTTAAGGGACTGAAAGTGAGATTAGTTATTGAGGACTGTGTTTGAAGGGAAATGCACACATGCACACATGGGGGTCTGATGAAATGCAGCGGAAGTTAAAGCGCAGTGCAGATGAGAATTGAGAGAAGATCAAACCAGCGCATCAGGATTCAGCGGGAGTAAAATAAGAGATGGAGGAGGGGGGTGAAAGAGAGGGGCAACCCCCCTTTCTAGACAAGGGATTCCTTTACTGCAGTGATCAGCAGCCCCCCCACCTCCCTCCCTCCCCTCCTCCTCCTCCTCCTCCTCCTCTTCCTCCTCCTCCTCCTCTTCCTCCTCCTCCCTCCACTCCTCCCCAGCAAGTCTACAGCACCTCTCCTTCCTTCCTTCTGCTTTTCCTCACACTCGTGGTTTCTCTTTTCCTCCCTTTGTCTTCCTTTCCTGTTTCCTTTCATCTCACTCCTCCTTTGTTTCTTCCCAGCCGCCATCTCTCTGCTTCATTTGACCACACACACACACACACACACACACACACACACACACACACACACACTCACACACTCTACAGTCACGTTTCAGCAGGGAGGGATTGTCTGCTGCACTGTACAGTATATGCAGCACATGGTTAGGAACGCAAGCGCACTCGTGACTCACACCGCTTTACTCCAGCCTTCATTTATCTCTATCACTCCCTTGCTGCTCCTCCATTTATCCTTGCATTCTTCTCCTCCTCCTCCTCCATCCCTCCACACCTCTTTCACTTCTCCGGCTCATCTGTCCATCTCCCCATCCGTACTCGCCGTTTCTTTCTTTCTCCCACTCTCTTAGTCGTATGACATTGATTCCAAGGTTGCTGTGCTATTGACTGCTGCTATGCTATGCTGCTAAATATTTCAGGCAGTGTTTCAGTGGCTGTGTGCCGAGGGAGGGGAAGGAGGGGGTCTTCAGTCAGCTGCTCTCCAACTACTGCTGACAAACAGGCTGGTGAACAGACGGGTGGACACACACATAACGCACGCACACACCACCTGCAAACACACAGAGGTGCATTCACACGTGCATGTCAGTCCACAGATGGATGGATACACACACTAGAAGCATATTTGCATATGTTTGTGATGCCGCCCAGTCTCAGGGTGCGTGGGTCCATGCTGGTGATGCTGTGGGTATCTCTGTGAAATCTTTCCTCTTTGGCTTCCAGCAGCTGAAGTTAATGAATGAGCAAACAGAGCTGGACTGCTCTTCCCAGACTGTGCAGTTATTCCAGACCAGCCAAACGCCCTTCAGAGCATGACATCTGATCAGCCTAATCACTGTTTGGACTCCGCTTGGTATCATTGGATGATAATCAGTATAGGACACACAAACACACTTCTCTCCATGCCTCATTCATCATTCACTCTTTTATGGCCTGTCAGTGTCACTGCTACAGTGGTTCTTGAAGTGTTTTCAGACTTCTTTTACCATCTGCTCTGATTGAAAGATACCAAACAAAGTTTTCAAGTTGACGTAATGTTAAGGGTGATTTCCATTTCTTTATTTGATTATAAAGCAAGACTTTATGAATACTGTGAAAGCATCCAATCACTCAGTCCATGGAGTAATGAACACATTCCGATAGATTGATAGATTGATTGATAGAGAGATAGATTGATAGATTGATTGATAGAGAGATAGATTGATAGATTGATATATTGATAGATAGATAGATTGATTGATTGATTGATTGATTGATTGATTGATTGATTGATTTTATTCATCCCCATAGGGGAAATTCATGCATCCAATAGCTCAAACATATACACAAATAAACATATATACATGAATAAATACAAACTAATAAAATATGCAAAAAAAACCTAAAAGTTATAAAATGAAGCAAAAATATATAAGAAATTAATATTAAAAGGAAGAAGGACTATACAGAATTATTGCAGTGCCGTTACTATCTTATGATGTTATCATTGTAAAGTCTGATGGCTACAGGCTTTTTTGGGGTGGGCTGACCATGATTCATGTTACTTGCTTAATTTATGTGCACTTTTGTCCTTTCAGCAACAGTGTGAGAGTCTCCACTGCGTATTGCTGTCATCTATGGTCAAACTAGTTTCTCTCCTCCTCTGCGTTTCTCTGAGGGTGGAGCTCACACACAGACATGGAGCAGAGGAGAGGAGAGACAAGTCACAGAAAAAACACTGTTGTTGGATGTTAGGAAGCACATTTACCATTGCACAGCCTTCCAAAGGTTAGATACAACAATATCCTCAGCAGTGGATATTACAAGTTACTGATGAGTTTTACCTAGCTACAGTGGGCTACCATCTGTCCCAGTGTCATCCAGAAAACAGCCTATCAGAAGAGAGGGGGCATTGAGCAGCCACCAAACAGTCCAACTCAGGCTGAGAGAGACACAGGGGCTGCTACCATGGCTTCTACAGCTGTGACTAGATGTGTTTTGACCATTAAATAAAATATAGAACAGGAAAAGAGGCATGATATGACCACTTTCTCTTGGTTGGAGCTAGATGCAACACCAGAATAATAAACACTTAGTAAAGCCTGTGTCTGTATGCTCCATGAGCCTCTGAACGACTTGGACAGTCAGTGTTGCATTGCAGATGCCTGGTCGCTCTACAGTGGCAGCAATCGAGATCCTGAGCAGACCACATGCTGGTTAGCACCTCTTGGGTAATTCATGCCGGTCATGTTCTGCTTATTGACACGTTCTCAACAGTTTTCAGGGTTTGGAGTGTTAAGTGGCGGCTAACTGTCCCTCATCACCATCTTTACTTGTTGTCTTGTGCCAACTGTCTGACTGTTTCATTCAAAACTGTGAAAATGCGATTGACAGTCACAGTCCCTAATTGACAATTGAGACATTTAATCAGCAGCTGTTAACTGTTTGTCTCTGTAACTCAGTTTGATGCTGTGGTTATAGGTAGTCCCACTGCTGGGTCCTTTCTAACTTTCACATCTACAAACTCTAGATTAGTGAAAAAGGTGACAAGAATCTTGCTCAGTCATGCCTCATTGTGTTAAGCAGCACTTGTGCATGGCTGGCAGTTAAAGTCTCTCCTTCACTCTCACTCCCTCAGAGCTACTTGCTGTCTCAGAGCTTTGTCCTTGGTGCCCACTGATGTCATGTTTTGGCGCATCCTCTTGTCCATTGGCCCAAACTTAATGTCTTCTCTTTTGAATGTTTCCACTGCTGTCTGCTTCTGGGTCAGCAAAGGTGTGTTCAACAGATTGGATTGTACTCAGTGTGGAATTGTTTAACACTTTAATGTTAATGTTCTTTATAATAACCGTCAGAGGCTTTGATGACTTCATGCCACACCCTCCTGACTGTCTTTGGCTTGCTGTGTTATTCCTAGAAGAGAACATTTGTATACAGAACAAACACCTCTTCATAGGATTCAGGCCAACTTTGACACACCCTCCATGTATACCAGTTCATTTAAAATAACTATGCACTGAGTCACTCTTCCTGAGGTTACAGTGACAAGATAGAATATGTCTCTGGGCCTTTTCATTCACACTGATCAGCGTAGAGTTGTTCCAATTCTTTCTTGTAGAGGGCCTTGTCTTCTTCATTCATGAACCTGAAGTAGAGGACTTTGTAGGTAGGAAGCATTATTTTAATGCTGATGCCATAACATATTTGTCTCAGATCACGGGTTTCATTGCATACATTATTTAATCAGAGAGATAATGAAGAGGTCAACCAAGATATTTCACTAATTTTGTATGTCTTTATGAATAAAAGAAATATATACAGATACTGTCTGATGTTTTTAGATTGCTGCAATACTTAAATAATGGAATCCTGAAGAGCAAGTTATCTCAGTTGATCCAGTTTGTCTACTTATTAAAATACTGAGGAAAGAGACATTGTGTGCTGGACTCTCCTCCACTTTAAGTTCTACTTACATGTCACCCCTGAATCCATCTGTGCTATATGTATAGCGCTGTCCTCCTTAAGCTCTCATTCTGAAAAAAAGTACTCAAAACTTTTACTCGAGTAAAATTACGACAAGTCCTGCATTGAAAATGTTCCTCCTCCTCCTCCTCCTCCTCCTCCTCCTCCTCCTCCTCATTTTATTAATCTCATACAGACAGGAGACTGTAAGATGTTTTCAAATTAATTCATTAATGCAGTAAACTTTTTTAAATGAAAAGACTGCAACCATTTATTTTATATGCCAATTATATTTCCTAATGTATTTCTTTGGATAAAGGACAGCAGTTAGTGGTTTGGCACACAGTGTACTGGAGTACTCATGAGATTCCCAAAGATTCCCACCCCTAATATATTATGTTGTATTATTGCATTATGATGATCGGTGCATTAATGTGTTCATATGGAGCTCATTTTCATTTATTTAAATACATTACTTTACATACTGCTGACTAGCTTGTGAGTTCCACCCTTGGGGAACAATAAGGCCTTATTGATATATTAATATCATAATTTGTATTTTGTATTATTGGAATCTGCAATGTAACTATTAACTAAAGCTGTCAGATAAATTACTGGACAAAATGTATGAAGGTAGCTAATGCTAGCAAGTTTAATTAATATTACACAATTACAAGAAGTTGGCTATAAATGCTCAATGAGTGCCGATTGGCCCACAGTAAACGTTCAGACAGTTCAAGGTTATAGCAAAGGTGACAGAATTTGAACTTTGTGCATTTGTATAACATTTTTTTTTTTTAACACTAACTGGCTTTGACAAACCTTACCTGAGTAAACAAAATAAACCACAAAAAGATGTGGAAGTACAAGAGAAACCTGAAACAGAACTGTGAAGCATGAGCCACTACAGTATATTCCCCATGTCTCAGGCTGGCGTCACTGGGACCTCTGTGCAGGTGCTCAGAGGAAAAAAACTTTGTCTTCTGAGCACCTGTGCTTCCTCTGTTGTTGCTCTGGTTCACAGAGTTAGTCTGGATATCACCTGCTGAGCAATGATAACATCTGGTCTAGTGTACGCTGCCCAGCACAGAGATGCTGTGACGTGTAGACGGTTAACCACAGTGCACACTTGATTTCAGCTCAGTGCTACAGATTTAGAGCACATCTAGTTACAGTGGTGGCCTATCTTTTCTGTCCATAATTGTCAGTGTACAGTCATAGATGAGAAGTTGCAATAGCTTTGTGGTTTTGCTCAGTTTGTTTCAGTTAGTGTGTGCACAGCATAATTCTGGTCTCTACACTTCTGCACAGAGTGAATGCAACACAGTCGGATTGATTTGAAGGCTTATGCAGTCAGTGTGAAAGAGACGCTGTTCTTCAAGAAATCAATGGGTTAATGAACATGTTACTGAGAGCCTGTTTCAGAGGCAACATCCTTCATTCATATGAGCACCCACTTTATACAGCATTAGAGTGTGACATATTGGGTGATTCCATCCAGCAGTTATTAAATATTAGGCCTGGTTGGCATAGAAACAGCCCTCTTTTTTTCTCTTTTTTGATGCTGTAGAGGCATCTTTTGTTCGTGTGTGTGTGCAGAACTAAAACTTAAATCAGTAAAGTTGTGTTTTTACCCCCTGGCAAATTTTTTGTGCTTGATTTCCGATGCCTCATCCTCTCCCCCCTTCGCTCTGTTTAAGTGTGAGTAGATCAGACAGCCCCGTCTTATGCCTTAAAAGGCTCGATCGCAGCTCAGCCGAAAACGTGACGAGCTCTGTAATTTGAAACATGTGCAGCATATACGGACGCTCCTACTCTGCTGTGCTAAGAGTATTCAGTAGCAACACAGAAGATGAGGGTTTCCCCAAGCTCTGCTCCTCTCCTCGTCTTCATCCCCTCCCTCCTTCCCTCCCTCTCTCCCTGCCTCACTCCTTCCCTCCAGTCTCCTCCCCTCCCTCCAGTGACACAAGTGGAGAATACTTGCTGAACCGCGCTGTTGTTATTCAGGCTGCATTTGGCTGCCTTCCTTCTGTGTCTCCCACTGTGGTGTTTTTCTCCAAGTGGTGGTTTCTTTGTAAATGCTGAATTCAGACAGGACGTGACAGTTTGTATGTGTGCGCGTGTGTGTCTGTGTTTTCTTTGTTTCATGCATAAGCCCATTATAAAATATTTCCATGACTGGGAAGTTGCAGTTAGATCTATTAATCTGCTCCTCTTGGGTGTGGCTCCAGTCTGCATATAGAAACATGTCTGGAAACTGAGACAGAGGAAGCCATTTTGTAACATAATACCCGACCAGTTTCATATGTAAACAATTAGACGAGTTAAAGGCACAAATCACGGTGGTGTCATGTTGCGCTCAAGATTAGTGTGTCCGTGTTAGATGAGAGAAAGCAAGTGAAATAACCAATTTGTTGCACTTTCTCTTCCTGTCTGCAGGTTTGGAGGGGCGCCCCCTCTTGGCATGGCCAGAGACTTATGTGTACCTCCACTACTCCAGAAGGTAAGTGCTCACTACCTCTCAGTTCATTCACCCGGCTAATAACAGGCGCTGGGCTCGTACCGTAGCCCTTTATGACTGTCCATATGTGCCGCAGCAGCACTGAGGTGTAACTCATCCAGAAGCTTGGGTTTCCCTCTTTAGAGTACAACCCCAAATCCAGCTAATACCCCAGTCCGAGAGACATTAGTCCTGTGCAAGAGAGGAATTCTGCATCGATCAGACAGCAGAGACTCATTAAGAGTTAACAGCCAGTAGAAATTAATATGGAATATGCAGGTGTGGTTCTGTGTGTGTGTGTGTGTGGGGGGGGGGGGGGTTAGAAGAAGGCAGCAGCATTGCAGAAAATGCTGATTTGATTTTAAAGTGAGCTTTAATGGCTGTGGGATTGGAGCAGAGATAGGCACAGGACCGTCCTGCCTTCAGCGATATGTCTGTGATGACAGGATAGTGGAGGACAAAGGGAACAGGTGCAGGCACACAACAGCCCAGACACTCTGGGCTAGGTTTCAAATTGTCACTGTATTAGGAGAAATGGGTGAAAATGAAGTGCCTGTGCCGCTGTGGTTTTTGAAAATGATGAAGACACTGTTGAAACTGTGCCCTACTGGCACTGCCTGTGCTAGCAGGTGATGTTTCTCTTGTTGGTGCGGGCCCAAGCAGAGATCTGCTGATTCACTGCAGTGGTCCTGGGGAGGAGGTAGAGGTTTTTGGGTGCAGCAGCAGGTTGGATAACCTCCGCTGTGGGCTCACCGCTTTGTCATTAGGGGCCACTCATGATAATGGTATAAGCTGTGCAGGCTCATTATAACCAGAGGTTGGTTACGGACTAATAGGTCTACATTACAGATTATCATTATTATGCCCAAAAAAAGCTGAAGTGTTACTGAACAGAACAGTGGCTCAACTGTTGGCAAATGGCAATTTTTATAGTTTTGCTACAGCAACAAGCGCTAAACACATTTATCACCATACAGTATAAACCTGAGAGTGTTGGGAGTAGATTCTGTTCATTTCATGTGTTCTATTTTTCTTCCATGTCAAACCTTTCAAGAATTAGATAAATTGTGTTGTGTTCCTGAAGGTATTTGTGATTGTCAGTCCTATCACACGAGCATCATTTAGAGGTGTTTTTTAGCCTTTCTATGGGAATAAGAAATATCAATATTTGGCATCAACAAATCGACATCACAGTTCCATGAGGGAAAGGTTAGTATCTACGGTATTGATCCTCAGGATCTGACAGTCCAAAGAGGGCCAATTTTTGACAAATAACACTTGGAGTATTTCGATATCTACCTGCTTTCCAGCATGTGTGTAGCATGCTGATCAATGAGACTTAGTCATGTGTTGCGTTTAATGTGAACAGTCCAGTTCAGGGCTGCTGCTTGCTGTTAAACACCTCCATCAGGTGATGCTGCTGCTGCACTGCCCCCTGCTGGGTCTCTAACCACACTCCTGGAAATTCAAATGAATGCCCTATTTTTGAAAAATTAAGGTACCCTTTGAAAATTAGCAACACTGAAATAGCAGACTCTGCAGGTTTTGTGGTGTTGTTGCAGATAATGATTGGGTCAGTGCCATCCAAGCAAACTGCTCAAGTTAAAAGTGTTAATGTGCCAAACATGATTACTGATAACCTCAGTTACTTGACTCAGAGGGAGTACAGTACACAAAAGCTCTTTGCATGATTCATCCAAGACCTTAGCTTAGGGTGTCATTTCACATTTTCTGCTTTTGTGACATTTTGTCATGATTCCCGTTTTCTTGCCTGCAACCCCCTCAGAGGTGACAGTGGTGTATCAGAACGGGCTGCCAGTGATCTCAGTCAGTTTGCCGTCCAGGCGAGAGCGCTGTCAGTTCACCCTCAAGCCTCTCAGTGACTGTGTGGGAGTTTTCCTGCAACAGCTCCAGGCGGAGGACAGAGGCATCGACCGGGTAGCCATCTACTCCACAGGTATGCTCACAACACAAGCACATCTCCATTTACCCCATCAGGTTACACATATAAATGCCCTTACGTGCTTTCAAGTGTATTTTGTTAAGTGTTCCTGCTGCTGCAGTTCAGGACTAGAATTTATCACTGCTGCATTTTCCATGAAATATTTTTACGGCCCTCACCCCTCTCAGTGGCTTCATTAACAACTGATCTAATCTTAGTGTGTAGTGCATCAGCATCCCTCTCTCTTGGTGATCAGGACAGAAACAAGCTCTATTAGTAAGAGAGGTGAAGGGTGTATGAAGTGGCCACCCATCAGCGCTGCATTCCTATTAACACCTCCCTTTTGTCCCCATTTGTCTCTCTCCAGATGGAGCGAGGGTTGCCTCCTCCACAGGTATAGACATCCTGCTGCTGGATGACTTCAAGCTTGTCATCAATGACACCACACACCTCGTGCGGCCACCAAGGAGAGGTGAGGACTTGCAAAGAAAAAGCGGAGTCTGCACTGTCTACTCTTGAGTCGCTCCCTCACTGTCAGGGTCGCTACCAATAAGAGGAAAGACTGCTTTGTTGATAGAAGTTCATATTGAAGTCAGTTTGCATTTCTTTGTGTGTGTGTGTGTGTGCCTCAGACCTGCTGCCTCATGAGGAGGGGGAGAGGCTGAATGATGTCAAGTTTCTGGTGCAGCAGCTATACACCACCCTGCGCATCGAGGAGCACCAACTCGGCAAAGAACGTGAGCTAATTGGACGACTGGAGGACCTCAACTCTCAACTCCGCCCCCTAGAGAAGGTCTGACTTCCTTAACATGGTCAACAATTTGGATTTTCTAGTTGCTGGTGACTGCTCTTTAGACACTCCAGACTCCTATAGTAGTTATGATGTGTTAATTAATTAGCTTTAGAGGTGTTTGTAGGTGGGTCTTAGTACTTTTGGACAGAATCATGCAATCTGTTTCCCCCTGTTTCCAGTCTTTATGCTAAGCTAAACTGATGTGACCGTGACTTCAATCTTCTCATCTGACTCTCAGCAACAAAGCAAATTAGTCTACTCCCCAGAATGTCAAACTGCTCCTTTAAATTCAGAAGTCACATGCTCTTGAATACTTCACAGGTACTTATAGTCACTTATAGTTTTTAGGCTTGGTTATAATCGTCTTATCCACAGATAATTATTTAATCATAGCATTAGTTCAAGATGTCTGGCCTTGTTTCCCCCCATATATTAAAAATAACATAGTAAAGAAGATCTGACCAGTGGAGCTATCATGGTTATAACTGAGGGCTTAACAAGTAGAATATGAGAGATTACAGCAGGACAGCTAATCTTGTATTAAGTCTTAATCAGCAACTGGTGCTTAGTGTTTTTGTGCTGAATATCCATAATGTCATTTTGGGGGAATTATTGCGCTTGTTTTCCATGAGATTTTTTAAACACTGATTTCTGTTGTATGTGTGACTGTTTTCCTCTTGCTTTGTGTGTAGGTGAGGGAGGAGTTGAGTAAGAAGGCAGAGCGGCGTACCACCTGGGTGCTGTGGGGCGGCATGGCGTACATGGCCACCCAGTTTGGCATTCTGGCCAGACTGACCTGGTGGGAGTACTCCTGGGATATCATGGAGCCCGTCACTTACTTCATCACCTACGGCACTGCAATGGCCATGTATGCCTACTTTGTACTCACACGCCAGGTAAGACAAAAGGAAATGCAAAACATGTGCATATTTTATATTATGACACTCTCAGTTACTTCCTGCACTAAATCTTCATATTTTCTTAGCTATTTAAAAAGTTTGATCTGGTGATAAATGACAAAGTTTTAACTCCAGGGACAGGGAGTTCCATTTGATATTGGATTTCTCCATAGTGTGCTCTAGTCCAAGAACAAGAAATCAGAATATGGAGGACATCTTGATAAACTGGTTCCTCTTACAATGTGCTCTGTCTGTGTGTCTTCATAACCTGCAGGAGTACATTTACCCCGACGCTAGAGACAGACAGTATCTGCTGTTCTTCCACAAGGGGGTGAAAAGGACACGCTTCGACATTGAGAAGTACAACAAGCTGAAGGATGATATCGCTGAGGTACGGTCGCTTGATGAAATCTGGATGTTTTGTTATGTAAAATGCTGAAGCCACAGTGTAGATTGACACATTTCATAGTTTTGGCTTTGTAACCACTGTACATAGACCTACTTTCATACCAAACACATGTCACATTTGTCTCTCTCTGTCTCTCTCTTTCTCTCTCCGTCGATACTCTCCAGGTGGAGTTGGATCTGAAGCGTCTTCGGGACCCACTCCAGCTCCAGCTCCCAGTTCAGCAGTTCACCGCCGATAAAAATTGATGGGAAGAATGACTCTCTCCTCTCTCAGCTCCTACAAAGCCCCCCCCCCACCTCCCTCTTTCCCATCCCCTATATCCCCTCCCTCCATCCAACACCCCGCCCCTCCCAATATCAAACCCTCCTTCCTCCCCATCCCTCCCACACCCAATAAGCCCATCCCCTTCTTGACTGTGGGAGTTAGTTTTTTTCCCCTTTTTTTTCCTTTTTCTTTTTCTTTTTTTCTTTTTACTTTCCTCTTAAAAAAACTCCAGCTGGAATTGCAAGTGAAAACCGCTAAAACACAAAGGATGGGAATACCGGGAACAGAAAAACTCTCACAGCCTGAAGGATGGTGAGGATGATGAAAAGGACGACGACGATGATGATGATGATGATGATGGAATTAAACTGGGCACAAGGGAAATGCCTCAAGTCTCCAGAGGGACAGCCTGCAGGGAACTCCAGGGTGGGCGCCTCTTCTCGTGACAAGCCAGGACAGAGGACACTCAGAGGGACAGCCATTGTTGGGTGTGTGCGTGTCTGTGTATGTGTGTGTGTGTGTGTGTGTGTGGGGAGGACTTTCAGGTTACACTGGGACACCGACCCTGGCCATTCTGGGGGTCGACACAGCAGTGTACAGCAGTCCTGCATCTCCTTGCAGTCAAACTGTCGACACACACACTTGGCTGGGGCAGGCTCTAGGAAGAGTCTCTATCCCACACATTAAAGTTTACATGGAAGTCCTCGCCCCACCTGCTGCGACATGCCACAGCTGGGGCTGACTGCAGTCGCACCATCAGGGAGACTTTCGTCTTCCTGCGGCTGAACACTGCTGCCTCTCCCTGTCTGGGCGACTCCTCCTCCAGGCGATAGACAGCTGTCCTTCCCCATGTGACCTTTGTCAGGAGCCTGTCTCGACTCGCAGGATGCAGGGAAGATGACGGGCAGCGCACCTCGTTTCCTCTTCCTGTTGATATCCTGTAGCGGCCCGGTCTCGCAAGTATGAGAGTACTACCGACAACAACATCACTGTGTGTTCTTTTATTCCAAAAAAATATTTTGGCACTTTTTATTTTAAAAGCCATAGTATATTTGTTATGAAAAGAATATAAATATAAATATATATATGTATACAATCAAATAAACAGATGACCAGAGGCTAGTTTCATTCAGTGGGGGGAGGAGCTCTCTTACAAATGTCATTTCATCTGCAATTCATTTACATCTGAAGATCAACCACCATGAAGCACCCCCCTCTAACAGTCCAGTGCACACATACAAAAAACATTATAGGCATTTACTACCTTGAAGTAACAATTTCATATCTGTGATGATAAATAACTACGTCCAGGTTGGGCGTAAGGCTCCTGCGCATGCCCACCAGACAGGGGGAACCATGCTGAAGCCAAAATCAGGGCTATAATGGCTTTGATTGGAATTGCTGTTTTGTTTTTTGTTTTTTTAGCAACACAGAATATCTATGTGGATGACACCATGCTTTTCAACTATAATCATATCATGAAAACCAACATATCTGCTGTAATACTGAAGAGGTTAAACTGTTAAGTCAGTTTCCCCAGGCACAGGCATGTTATAGTTGAAGATATGTGATGAATTTAAAACATGCAAAATGTGACTTTAAATGAAAGAATGCTACTCTGTAAAAGTTTAATTCATTACCTATATTTTTGTTCTTTTTACAAATAAAAACATTGTGCTCTGAGGTATAAAATGACCATTTCCAGAATTGAACAGATTTTACATGAATTGGATTTTTCTTTCGCAGCATATGTGCTTTTTTTAATAACTCTTCCTCGTGATGCTTATAGTCAAAATGACATGAACTAAACATAACGAAAAGAGCATCATGGCATTGATTCACAGAGGCTTTGAAGTAAAGCCAGGGTTTTCTCCTCCCACTGTTGCTGTAATGCCCCCCTACTCCCTCCATGGCAAGGCAGGGTAAACTGCATGCTGTGGTAAGCCCTCAGTAGAAACTTGTGAATGTGTAGGAGCATTATTGCAGTTTTGTACTCAATTGGACACCTTTGTTTGCCACATCTAGCTGAAGTCTCATCTTTTGATTGGTTATTTTAAAGATTATAGAAGCCATATGTTTATGTTCATTTTTGTTGGGGGGTGGTTCACTGAATAAACCTTTGTCAGATTCACTTAGTTTTCTGTTCAGGGTGAGGATTGATTGGCCCTCTCTCCGTCCCTTTAAATGTCTCCAAAGCACTTGTTTTCAATGTGGATCACCTTTCCAGAGGGGATGCACAATGACATGTTGTCCCTGTGCATAGACTCATCTTCTCCTGCTTGTGTGTGGACAGTTGGCTGAATCCTACTGGTGAGATCTGTGTGTTTAACTGCAGATTTTCTATAAAAATGCATGATTTTAGCTCAAATCAAGAGTTACCCATGTAGATCTCAAAGTAGGATTTGATCTAATCTGGTATATATATATATATATATATATATATATATATATATATATATACACAGATACACAGACACACGAGTGTGTGTCTGTGTGTGTGTGTGTTATCTCCAAGGGAAATGGTGCCTTTTGGATGATTAATGTTGATTAATGGATGATTTCAACAGTATAAACAGTGTAGCAATTTGGTAAACAGCAATGATAAGATCTTATTTAGGTTAAAAAAACACTCATGTAAAGGAAGATTAGCCTTGAAAATTGGGAAGTGGAAATCAGTTTTGCTGTGTGTGTTGAGGAGTGTGTGTGTGAACTACGGGGCAAAGTGCAGATCACCATATTCATGAATTCTTTGCCCCTAATCACTTCTTGTCAGTAGTGGTAAAAAAATCACTTCCACTCTCATCCCACTTCATAGCAGTCATTAGCTTTAAATTCATTTTTTCCCCCCTGAATAGGCCAACTTGCACACACAATGTCTCTCTCACACACACACACACACACACACACACACTCAAAGTGACAGTGTTTCATTGGTGATTGGTGACCATGGGAGGTGAGAGAATTTAGGCCCCTGTCCGCAGTCTGCTCCTCCTCTCTGCTGTTTCTACACTTCTCTCCATCATCACCTCCTCCTTTTTATCACGCCATCAGCCATTTATTGCCTTTTTATTTTTCTCTCTATCTCATTTCTTTAAAAAAAACAAAAATATATCAAATATAGGGAACTTTATTATAATGAGGGTGTTGCATGAATGTATGTTTACATGGGAAAATTATGTAAAAATAAAAAAGACAATTTATCAAAAAAAACGCAAAGATAGTTTAAGAACGTTGTTTGTAGAGATTCCTAGTTATAAAGGGGCAGTGGACAGGGCTGCGTCTTTAGAATCTGCCCTGCCAAATCTGACTTAATCCCAGCCAACCAGCTGCTCTCCATCAAACCCCAGCCCCATCTTCAGCTTATTTACCCCATAATTCCTCCTCAGCTTGCATTTATACTCCCCAATAAATGGAAAAACACCCTCCATCCTCGGTGCACCTATAAAGGAGGCTTTAGGACCTCATGACCTCAGTTACTAACGTCCTGGATCTAAGTCCAAAGGAAAAGTCAGGCGCA
Source organism: Scomber japonicus (assembly GCF_027409825.1). NCBI lineage: Eukaryota > Metazoa > Chordata > Actinopteri > Scombriformes > Scombridae > Scomber > Scomber japonicus. The sequence goes on along the minus strand of NC_070591.1, from coordinate 22,024,048 downwards.
CTCTGTTCACTTGTCGGGGAACACCTCCAATACTTGTCCCTCTCCCCTGTCATTTTCATCCCACCACCAGCCTTTTTTCCTCCAAAATGCATTATTATTCTTTGTTTTGAATGTGTGTTCCTTTTTGAAAATCTCGTCTGTGTGCACTTACAATATGATATGTTTGAAATGCCTAAAGAGTGAAGCAGAATTATAGGATTGAAATGATCTTGTATTCCATACTGACCTCTTATTTTATTTTGTTTTTCTTGTCTTTATGTTTCTGTTGACATATGATGCTGTAATGTTGGCAAAAAAGAAAATGTAAAATCCTGTATCATTTATGAAATATGTATAAAAGAGAAATGTAATTCAATTATCAATAAAATCCTTATCCAGTTTTTGGAGCCAGTGGTCCAGTTGAGGTTTTTGCTTTGTCTTGTGCTGACGACATCATGATTAATGTGTTTTATTGCAGATGTTTACAAGCAGCAGCTTCTCAAGGTCTTGACCGCCTTCTCCCGCTCTCCTTGGCCTCCGGCTCGCCTTGGCCTCCAGCTCTTCCGTTACAGGACATCCTTTGAGATAGACCTGTGTGGGAAAACAATTCATATATATGCATGAAGTAACATAATGGTTGCTATAGTCTGTTAAAAGCATGAGTCTGAACATCTGAAACTATTTTTTCCATTCAGGGATTACAATGACTTTTCATGTAGTGGCATCACTAAGGTTGAAATTTAAATTTATTTCTTACTTTGGTTTATTGCTCAGCCCCAACTATATTCTTTTTTTCAAAATCCTAAAGCATACTTAACCAGGATGGAGAACATAGAAAACATATAGGCTAAACTTGCATGCCAAAATTTGCATTTAGATTGAAGCGAAAAGCAGCATGCATGTTAAAGTCTTCTTTCTTCAGTGCATGTTTATGGTAAAAAGAAAAAAACCTAAAAAAAAACAATTGTATTTTGATCCTTGGAACTAGAGAGAGCTTCTGTCTAGCTGCAAAAGTACAAGTGTGAAAAATCTCTTATCTGGCACTGCAACACACCACACACAATCACTTACACACAACACAATTATCCACCTAAAACAAAACAAAGCATTGTTATATAATTACAAAGTTTACTCAAAAACATAAACTTTAAAAACTAAATTAAGGTTACATTTATACAATAAGGGAACCACAGATAAAGTTGATCATTAAAAACCACAGAACTACTGTATATTTTCTTTTCTATAGCTTTCCTATACACAGTGTGGTTTAAGCAGGGGTGTGTAGTGCTGCAATAAAGTACTGATTGAATCTGCCTGTACTACAGAGACTTGAAGCCAGAGGGGCCAACAGTGTCTTCTTTCCAGGAGTAATCACAAAAGAAGAATACCATGTTCTACCTCATTTCGCCTAACAGCCTTGTGAATTCATGTCGCCATTGATTTAATTTTGCACATTTTTTTATTGTCTGCAGTCTTGTAATGTAACAAATAGTGAGAAAGTTTCAATACACCAACAAAGGACTCATAAATAAACAACTATAAGTAATTCTAACTACTGCACTAGAGAAGAAGACAAACTAAGGGCAGTTTTTTAAGGCCCAACCCTTAAGAACCAACGATTTGTCTAATCTTAAGCTTGCAACACCTCTTATCTGCTAGTTCTTATCTATCTGGTAGATTTCAAATGTTTTTCTGAAATCTTTGGCCTGACAGACAGCACGCACAAACTCCTTCAGTGAGCTGGAGATTGAAACCATCCTGTTTCCAAGCACAACCTCTAACTGCACCCACAGAGTCCAACAATGACCTTACAAAACAACTTCAAATTCGCAAGACTTGCAAGAAAAAAAGAATCAGACATCAACTCAGTGGGCCAACATTCAGAGAATATGTGTGGGCAAAATAGATGCCTACAAGATACCAACCATTGGCTGAAACCTTGTGGAGTTCTTAAACAAGGCGTTGCTTTATCTGACATTGATTTCAATGAGAAAGAATTTTAAAAAAGAACAACAGCAAGAAATTGAATATGTGGAAGGGATGCTCATAACCAGGGGCAATGAGGTTGGTCTGAAGGAAAAAAATCAGCTAGTACTGCAGAAATGGAAGATCTAGAAATTCAATGGAGACATTATATACTATATAGAGGGGAGGGTATTTTCATGGCTATCAAGTAAAGTAAGGCCAAAGGGTTTCAAACCCAGAAAAGCTCTTTTCTCCGACTCAGATGCCTTAATCTCAAGTGCTTCCCTTCCCTCTGAATCTTCTGGGGATTTTTTAGAAGGTGCACAGTGAAACCAGGTGATAAAGGGGGCAGAATACATTTGATAAACAGTATAATTCATAATGATGAAATCATTTCTATAAACTATCTATAACATTCTCTTTTAAAGGAGAAACTGATCTCTTTTTTTTAAGTAAGCCTTGTCCTCTGGTCATGTGAGTCAGTACACAAAATATCATCCTGAGTGTTGGCTCTTTTACTGAATCTTTATCTAATATTGTTAGACATCTATTATAGTTAACAAGCTCATTCCATGTCTAAAGGACACTGGGGACTTCATAAATCAACCCTCTAAGTGACATATAACAGCAGTGATCATCTCCTGGTCACTATGGATGTTGCCAGCATGTATACCCATATCCCACACTCATCCAGGCTTTGTATTTTAATGCTTTGTCTTGTTCCCAGGCTAGAGAACATTCCCCCTACTCACTTCCTGCTTGATGTGTCTGAAATATATATTTTTTATTGTTAAGATTTCTTCCTACACACAGCACTGCTATGGTTGCAAACTTCACTGCCGACTACGCAAATGTTTTTACAAGTTGGTTTGAACACCAATATGTGTTCAATAAGAATACATTTTTGCAATCCATTGAATTTTAGAATAGATATACTGATGACATATTTCTGTTTTGGTATAGGCTTTTTCCACACTATCCCACAGTAATTGTATTGATTCATTCAAATTCAATGTATAATGTGACAGTCACAATGTACGTTTTCAGGACGCATGTCTATAATGGCAGAGACATACACCATGCTCTTTACACACAGAAAGAGTAGTTTATGCTACTCAAGCTATCCTTCTATCCCCATCAAAGAAGGTATAGTTGACTATAGTCAGTGTCTACAGTAGATGCATCAGCACAAGGAATGATGATTTCAAAAATAGAAGCTCACAAACTCTTTGATCAGTTTCTGATGTGATGTCATGGATCAGGAATTCATTATTCACCAAATGTAAATTCGAAAGCAAAAAAAATATTCTCTTGTGTATTTAATACTACCTGTTCACACTCACATTTGGGTGTGAGATATTTAGTGTTGTGAAAAAAACTCTGGAGCATTTTATCTGTTGATGACACTGGTAAAGAGTCTCTTTACCTTTTCTCTATTTTCCAGATCAAAGAATGTTCTGGTTCCCTCCCAAATTTGTGCTGCATGTTCTAATTGTAAAAAGGGCCACCATTTTACCAGCTTTGTGACCAAAAAAAAAAAAAATTTAAACAGTTGCTAACATTTGTATGTATCAGTATCAGTCTGAGAATGTGTTGATGCTATGATATTATATTATCCTAATATGTTTGCAATGACCTGATCTGTTGGCAGCTGGCTTCATGGGTGATCAATCAAATAGCAACAGCATAAATCTAGTGTAATCTAGTTTTCACTGAGAAAAGTCCAACGCAGACTGAAATGTTTGCACTCTATGCACTTTTATACACTGTTTGACTTTCTACACAATTCTATAATGTAAGAAATATAAATCTTTAAAATCCAAACTCTTTTTAAAAAATCTTTTTCTTTTCTTTTCTGTGTGTGAGTCACTCCTTGCTGCACTCAGACTTTTTCCCTGACTATCATATGAGAGAAGAAGACAAACAAAGGGCAGTTTATTAAGGCACAGCTCAACCCTTGCAAACCACTCCATTGATTTAATGACACAAAATAAACAAAAACTGCAAGTGTCAGGTTAGTCGGGCGGCTGCTAAATGAGACCGGCCAAGCTTTCTACATTTTCTGGTTTAGTCTGGTGGTCAGTTAATGAGCTAGATGAGAACAAATTCTCTCTGCTGGCACATTGTGTCCTCTGCAAGGGTCTCAGTGTACCTCACAGTAAGTCCTAAATGTGAAAACACTGCCACTGCCTTGAAGTGAAAGATGCTTCAGCACGACAATGAACAAATGAATCAGACTGGTTTTAGGCTGCTGCAGATTAGATCATTTCATATTTTTCCATGCCTTTTAAATCAGGAGGGATGGCAAAGAAGAGAAGAATTAGGAGGAATTAGAAAGAAGATAAAGCCTAGACATAGAAGTGTTATAAAACAAAATCACACCTTTTCTCATGACAGGAAAAAAAAGAGTATGTTTAGGGTAGTTTGAGGTCATGTGTGGGGATGGAGGGAGGACAATGTAAGGAGTGAACAGTGTGAAACAATGGGAGGATGGTCTTGTCACTGGATTTGGGGAGCAGAAGCTCAAAGGGTCAAGGTGAGAAAGACATATGACAACATGACATACAGATAAGAGGCGGCTATTAAAGGCAGTCAGTCTCTCAGGATGAACCAGAAGAGCTCCACACACACACACACACACACACACACACACACATACAAAGGCTTGATCTGTATTATATTTTGTCCACAAAACACAGGATGATATTTTTTGGGATTACCATTCTGCTGCAGGAGGCTCTTGCAGTTGCAGCTGTAGGTGAGTGTAACATTTCTGTTTACACCCAAAACAAGAAATGTCATGTATTAAGATTATAATTGCACAATTGTAGAGAAACAAATACCAATAACCTTTCCTTTAGTTTTCTTAATACTTTTCTAATACTTTCTGATTTTTCTACACTAACTGTGGCACTTAACCCCGCGCAAAAATGGATCACAAATATATAGTTCCATTTAAAATAGGATCAGTAATGAGCTAAAACAGCTGGGCACTGAAGTTTTTAGCAAATGATTCTCAAACAGTGATAAATAATGCATTTCTTAGGGATTTTCTTATTTTCAGCTGTGGATTAATTTAAATTTGGAGTATTTCATGGTAATGTATGAACATGTCAACCAGTGCAACGATGTGGCTCCTTGATGTGTTTTCATTGGTTTTTGGAGAAAGTTCAAAGCACATAAAAGGGCTTTCAGCCAAATCCATTAGTTTGGTCCTTTGAATATAATTTTCTCTATCAAACTTTAACAAAGGGGGAAGAAATGCACAGCTGTTTCGGAGATGCCTTTTTCAGCTTGGAAATGATTAATTTGAAAACAACAATGGAGCTTGATGACAAAGAGGAATAAACTACATTATGCCTTGGATACACAGACAATGCTTGTTAATAGGATCAGCCTGTTGTTTGATAAGAGCAATATATAATATCCCCAGCCTTATCATTTTAACCAAAAAGAACAATTATGAAGAACAATAATGTAGAATGCCATTTATGGTGCAGATCGTCAGTATGGCACTTCATCTGTACAGATAAAATGCTGGAGTCTGATCGGACCAGGCATGACTCCACACTCCCTTAATAGCAATATTAAGTCATTCTAGCTCCATCTGGAAGATTTAATGTTCCCATTACACCAGCATGTGTCAGCTAAGTCATTCTGCCCTGTCTGTGCTGCACGACCTGGAACACAGTAAGTCTGTTGCACGTCTCCAAAACTTGTCATTAACACTGTCAGTCAACCCAGGCCATGGATTAATCCCTTTGCTTTTACAAGAGCAAACAGGTAGTGACAAGATAGACTGCCCATTAGCAGATAGAGGAACCATCCTAGAAAATGATGTGTGTGATGACATCATTCAAACCAATTCAATTAATCCCAGCTCACACTTTTTTTTTTTAAATCACAACTTCCAGGAACTCAAATGCAGTCAATAGATTCCTCCAACAGATTTTGGAGTATGTGGTTGTGTGTTTTCATTTTGCTTGTGAAAGCAGATGTGAGAAAAGGAACGATTATTGTTACTGTAAATCTCTGGTCAACCTCCATTAGATGCCACAGAGAAAGCACTTTCCCTTCAAGGTGCGGGAAAGCATAACATGGATGTTTTGTGTGGAGCAATCCAACTAAATGGAAAGCCTGCAGCACTGCTTATAGAGGTGGCTGTTATACTGCAGTGAAGTGTTACATGCTGGTTGTCATCTGACATGTTTCCTGGCTCTGGCCTGTCACTGAAGATGTTTTACTGCTGGGCTCATCACCCTCCTGCTGTCTCTTCTTACCTGCTGTTTCTCAGTGATTAACACTCACATTAACTCTCACCCATGCCCACTTCCCTCCCATTATCCCACACATCTTCTTCTTTTGTTTTACGTCCGCCTCTTAATTACTCTGTTAAGAAGGCACAAAAAAGGAGAGAGTATTGATTGTTTTGCTGCACTTTGTTTAATCTGCTCATTCAGTTGTTGTCCTGATTTTGCACAACTAGCTGAAGCCAAAAGAGTCACTGCTGACGGAGGTTGTTGTAGAGAGTCCTTCGTGGACGGCTTGTTGGCTCTTAGTTTAATTAGAATTGACTCAGTGTTACAGTTAATCTTAAACAAGAGTAACTAATGGTTTTATCTACACTAGTGATAAATGACCAGTATACTCTAATGACATACTGTAAGTAGTCATGCAGAGTTTGCCTTGACCCCAATACAATGGATGTTGAATGAATTTTTGTGGTGCTCACAGCAATGGAAAATTACATTTACAAAACTGTCACAGAGCAGCGAGCTTTTGATTGAAACTACAGTATAAGTCAAATGTGTGGAATGAGAACGTGTGTCCAAACTTTTGACTGGTACTGTACTTTGTAGTGAAGAAATAGTGTCTATGAAAAGTATTTATGTCTCTGGATTATTTAGAGTAACAGAGACCGTTGATGTTTTGAAGCATTCTTTAGGCTGTTCCTCCTAGAGAGTTGGATTTAGAAATATGACAGGAAATGAGGGGAGAGAGATGGGGAGGGACGTACAAAAAAAAGTACCTGAGTAGTTGCGGTTCATGATTGCTTTGCTGTAGAGGCAGCAGTCTCAAACCTGGGAAAAAAGTGAAAGCAAAATTATCTGCATGGCTGTGGACTAGAAGCAAATATTTTTTGATTGAATTTGATTTGAATTGATTCGATTGAACTAAGCCTTTAAAATACCATATTGTCCAGCTAAGACTCCTTCCTCTCTTGTTCATCTTCCTTATCCATAAACTTTTACAAATATATTATGATCATCTTAAATCAAAAATGCACAAGTATGTGTAGTTCATCTTTGCCACCCCACCCTACATGTCTCAGCCTTGGACCCCTGCTCTGCCTACATCAGCCTGAATGAACCTTGGAGGAACACAGACTATCACGTCAAACAGTCATCTGGTCTTCCCTCGTGCGACAGCCACATATCTGGAGAATGGTACCGCTTCACTGGCTTGGCGGGTGATGCCATGCCCACCTTCTGCATCTCTGAGAATCACTGTGGCACTCATGCCCCCATCTGGCTCAACGGCAGCCACCCCCAGCTCCATGAAGGCATCATCACACTGCCTGTGTGCTCCAGTTTCAATGACAACTGCTGCCAGTGGAACGCTATTGTAGATGTGAAGGCCTGCACTGGGGGATACTTTGTCTACCGCCTGCCCAAACCCTCCGTCTGCTTCCACGTTTACTGTGGCCGTGAGTGAGCTTTCAGTGTATCCTGTCCCTGACTTAACCTCTGCTCCGTCCTCTTGTACTTGTTGTGTTGAAATGTGTTTTGTTTGTTGCACAGATTTCTACGACATCTGTGATGAAGTGGATTGCGCAGGTCCGAGATGTCCAGAGACGAAAGAGTGTCAATGTGCACCTGGATCTGTCCTGGGACCAGACAAACAAACATGCCTGGGTGAGACAGACACAGAGGAAGGAAGAGAGGGGACAGATAAGTTGTGCAGCAACCAAAGATAAGCATGAAAATATGGAAGAGGGACAGGCTTTAAATGGTTTCTGAAAAACAACAAACTGAATTAATGTCACATCCATTCATATCCCAGTGAAGGTGTTATTCTGGACAGATTGTTTACATGCTCTTTTAATTTAAATGACCATGTAGTTTGACTTAATGATTTAACCATTAAACCATACATTTTTCTTTGTCTACAGAGATCATTGATACACATGCAGTTTATAGCTTTCTGCAATCCTGAGTACTGAAAATAGCATGTATTTAAAATGTACAATTCCATGTCTTTAGATGTATTAGTAATGCTACATATTCTGAATGATAATAAGATAGATGAAGAATGTAACGAAAGAGACTGAAAGACTGACTCTCCCATTTTCCCACTCAAGGTGTGTCTGTGTGTGTGCATGTCTATGTGTGGTACATAGGACGGTTCACCTAATGATGGGTGACAGGCATGCAGTGTGAACCTAGCCGAGTTGAAAAGTGCCATTATCTCATTATTCACCCATCAACCAAATCTGCTTTCTCTGGTCTCAGAAATGACTTCTTCATTTCTCCATCGCACTCCGTCCCTCTCTTTCCTCACTCTCTTGCACTCTCATTTGTGTCTCTCCTTTTATTTCATCCATCATTATTTCTTTACTAGGACTTTCAGTTTTATAAACCTAGTTTTAAAGTCTTTTAAAGTCAATTTATCATCACCCTCCCAGAACCACTAGGTAAAATGTCTTGAGGTGACAGACTCCACGCATCTGGCACTCAGTCGATTAAAACAACACTCATCTGATAAATGAATCTGACCCAGGTGTGGTGTGTGTCCTATGTTCAGATGTGAATGAGTGTGAGAAGGGCAACGGTGGCTGTGCAGAGGTGTGTGTCAACACCAAAGGCTCCAGGCGTTGTGAGTGTGGGCCAGGGCGAGTGCTGGATGAGGATGGGCACAACTGCAGAGGTACATCCATTCGCTGATACTTATACAATTGTACAGAGATGATTACAGTAGGGAATCACATGGTGGATTTCATTTCTGCCTTTTCCTTTCTTGCCTCATGCAGAGATAGCAGGCTGTCATGTTAACAATGGAGGCTGCAGCCATGATTGCTCCTCACTACTGGACTCCTATCATTGCCACTGTCCCAGAGGGCTGGAGCTGGGAGAGGACAGACGCACATGTCAGGGTGTGTATGAGTGTGTGCATGTGTGTGAAAGGCAGATAATGTTGTTAAATAATCAACTGACACACAGATGCTTGGTTACGTTTATCTGAAAAGATACTGTGGTGAGTAGAGGTCTGAACGAAATGCATTTCTTCAGGCCATAACTCTTTCTTTAAAAACATTTCAGTAAAATGTTATTTATATGTCAAGCAGGTTTTTTAGGTTTAGGTTTTCCCATTTGTCTCTGTAACTAATCAACAAATCCATAGATTTTTTTGTAATTCATTGATTATTACTCTGATACAATACCAGAAAATGGTTAAAAATGTGTATGCAAATTTACCAGACACATGGGTGACATCTTCAGAACTGCTTGTTTTTTCCAAGAAACCTGACCTGAAAATATTTCAATGTAAGCAATAAGAAAAAAAGCAGCCAACACTCTCATGTAAGAAATTGGAACCAGTGAACATTTGCTTGATAAATAATCAAAACTGTTTAGGAATGATCCTTATTTTCTGCTATTTAAATATTTTCAGCTCTAATGCTACCACCAGTGTGTTACCAAAGTCAAATATAATTTCCTGCTGAAATATTTATTTTATTCTCCTTTCAACAAAGCATGTGTCTTACTTTTATGGCTTTTTATATACATAGCTAACAGACAGATTGTATGGTGTGTTTTTCTCTTTTCACTCTCTTGAACGAGAAAGCGTCCACATTTTTGACTGGTTCTGTCTGTCAGGCAAATGTTTTTATGCTATTCTTTGTTGTGTCCATAAACTGTTTCATGACATGTGATATATATGTAAATGTATTTGCCTCTCTGTCTTCTTCCCCTGCAGTGCCGGTCCAGTGTGATCCCAGCTCCATTACGGTGTCAGTTCCTAAGGACCTTGTAGGAGGATTGGAGCTTTTTCTGTCAAACTCCTCTTGTCGCGGTGTCTCCAACGGCACACACATCAACCTCAGCTTCAGCCTCAAGACCTGCGGCACTGTGGTGAAGGTCAGTGACACTGAGTGGAATTTCATAGATGGAATGTGTGCAGGGTTTAGTCTCTGCGGATAGGGCTTGGAGAAATATCTGATTTTCTTCCTTAAAAGTGAGTTGTTTAAGGTTGACACTGACTGAAAAAGCCATTTAAGTAAGGTAAACTGAATGTTGACCCCCAGGTGACAGATGACAAGATTGTGGGGACCAACCTAGTGACGGGCCTTCCCAGGAGCAGCCCAGGCAGCAGCAGAGACCTGATTGTCCGCACTAGCAAGTTAGTGCTCCCAGTCACCTGTGAGTTCCCCAGAGAATACCATGTATCAGATGAATACCAGGCAAGTCAGCGCAGCTCAGCACTGGAGCTGGAAGGACACAGTGAGGGACTCTTCCCCTTTTCACTGGAGCTCTTCAAGAATGCAGAGTTCTCCGAGCCCTACAGCGCACCACCCCAGCTCCGTCTGCATGATTCTCTGTTCTTTGGAGTGGAGCCCAAGGAGAGAGTGGACAGCCTGTCTGCCCTAGTACAGAGCTGCTTCGCTACACCAGGGCCCAAAGCTGACCAGGCCGTCAAGTATTACCTCATCAAAGACGGGTGAATAGTGAAATCCAGATAACAGTCATCCAGATAACAAAATACACACATTTTCTTAAACACTGTACTTCTAGTGGTATCTAGCCATGCAAGTCATTTGGGATTTTGTTGCCCAAGTTTTAAGACACAAGTCCACTTTAGATTTCTGCATTCACCCCTGTACAGTGGTGCTAATTGGAATGTGGACAGTTACATAAAAAAAAGAAACAAGGCAGCAAGGTGTTTTCAGTGGCCCTGTTACACCGTGCCATCAGTTTTCATAAGGACTGTGTCTTCAGTGGAAAGTCCCCCCAATAGAAATTGTTGACAGTGAGACTGTGAAAATTGTTGCTGTTAAATCCTCATATGTAATTTTTGAAAGCTGTGAACCCAATCTCATTGCTGCACTAAGGCGAAGGCAGAAATCTGAAAGGATACAGTACATGAGCAAATAAAAACAAAATCAAATGGTATCTGCATAGATTGTAGCACTAGAGGTAAGAGAGGTCTTATTTATACCAGAAAAGTATTTTTACCTCCAACATTCATAGAGCAGCCTGTGTTCTCACTAAGCCAAACCATCAGCTGCTTGACAGTTATAGGACAAAAAATCTCCACTTCTTCAAGGAAAGGTCAAATAAAAAATGCCACTAGCCTTGTATTCTGATGAATGTGGAAAGAAAAAAACATTTTTTTTGGGCTGAAACAAAATCGAAATACAGAACAGCCTTATTACCTGAGGAACACTTTCTTTTGGAAAATGATTTTTGTGTTGAATTTAGTTTTCCTCCTGCTACTCTACAGACACCAGCAGAGCAGGGCTTTAATCCATTTTAGAATTTCCTATTAAAATACAACAGTGTTTCAGGGCCTTGAGGCAGAAAACCCTGATGAAGTGGGTTGTTAGATATATATATATGTATGGATCAGTGAGTATGTTAAGATATCAGCTGTAAGTCTAACATTATCTTGGCTTTGTATCCAGGTGTATTTCTGATGAAACAGTGACGCAGTACTCCTCAAAGGACCAGCTTTCTAAGCACTACCAGGTCCCTGTCTTCAAGTTCATTGGCAAGGACAACCGGGTGAGTAGAAGAAGCATGCTGGGAACCAGCTGGTGGGTGTGTGGACTGGACTGTGCTGTACTGTTTAGACTGCATTCAATGACAGAATACACTGACCATCTCATAGTGTTACACTGTGATGGTGATGTTCACTTCTTTTGAAACTAGCTTGTCTTTTCTGTTTGCAGCAAGTCTTCCTTCACTGTCAGGTGTTAGTATGCGGAGCAGGAGACTCTCGCTGTGCTCAGCGCTGTCGGGGACGTGTCCGCCGGGAGGTTTGGGCTGGTGAAACTCAGGAGCAACACACACTGAGTGGAGGCCCCATCTTCATCCTGCCTGAGCCATGATAATATAAAACCGTCAACACAAACAGCCAGGAAAGCACAAGAACAAAAGGAGCACAAAGAGTATATTTAAATTAAAACAAATGAATTGTTTCAGTTAATTTGATATTTAATACATCGAACATAAGTATTGATACACAGAGCAGTCCACATTGCTCGCTTTGAAATTCCCACATATACACATATACATGTAGATGTACAGTATATACACAAGTTCCAGTGTCAGTCGCAGCACTGTGGTGAATACATCCAAGTCTGTATAACTCTGCCATTCTCTGACATTAAAGTGAATTTCATTTCTATTAAAAATCATTTGGAGAGACTACAGTTAATTTGTAAAAACATGATGCTGCATGAAGGATGATTTTCTAGGTCACAGTTTCAGGCATTTCTCAGGCTTGATTAGGGTTCCCAGCTTAGAGATTTACAGTGTCGGATTTATGAAAGTGGTTTATATTTTACACCACCACTTACTTGAAAAATACACAAGGAACATCCCATAGATGCATTCTGACTCATTTAGCTCAATATAATCGATGGCTGGCGAGCGTGTCACACATTCCAGTGGAGGCGATATCATTGAGCCATGCCTGGAAATGATGCATCCACTTTATCACTCTGACAATTAATCTGCAATTATTCATGTCAGTTAGACTGCAATTAGTCATGCATTCATCCATAAAAGAATAACAAATAAGTGGAAAATAACTTACATCACACATTAACATGATAACAGCTGTATTAGGCATTACATTTACAAGAGGTTTTTTTTAGCAGACTAGCCTTAAAAAGCAGCACATGAGGAACCATGCGAGCTGTAGCAAATATCCTGTGTCTCTCTATCAAGAGGAAATTAATCCAACTACAATATCCTTCCCATCAGGCACTTTGTTTGGAGTCATCAAAGTAATTTATGGTAATGGAGTCATATGCCTAAAAATGGCATAAAAATGAAGTGGAGTATGACGAGTATAATATGCATGAGCACCTTATTAAGATTCTGAAAGTCATATTCAAATACTTTATATTTGTTAGTGCTGCATATGAATAAACTGTTCTTACACTTGTCTTTTCTAACTCCCAGGTTCTTAATCTAGTCTCATGTAAAGTATTTCCCCTTTGACAAAAACAAACAAACAACTCAACTATAAATATACAGTATTATCTGTGAAAATACGTCCAGGAATTATCTGTGGTGTTCTGTGTCACAGTTCATCCCTCTCCTCTTCCTCGCAGATACACGCTGCCCTCTGGCTGTTCATGTAAGGTCTACAACCAAGAGTCCCCACTGTGTTGTATACTGCATCTGCCATCGACTCACAGGCTGAGAAGAGAAGGAAGAGAATAAGAGTATTCATTTAGTTTAGACATAAGTAATAATAATAATAAGTATGATTTGTTCCTAGGGTAGAAGTTCTGTAAATGTCTCACCTTGTACCTTCGACACAAAGCCAAGACTCTTCTTGAGGTCAGAACAGATGCCATGCAGACACGAGCGTAACACAGAGTCACAGTCGTTTTTGCTTGTGCCACAAGTATCGTAGCAGACGTCTAGCTGGTTACAGCACTGTGTCATAGCAGGGATCCCCAGGTCAAGCTGTGAAAAGTAAGCACTGTTGTGTCAGCAGTGTTCTTCACATAGTGAAGTGTTCCTAGACAATATAATTGTGGTTAGCTCCATTATATGAGCTTAATGAATAGGTCATGAGCTGTTGGTGCTAGGAAGAGGCCACCTACAGCGGTATTCACCTGGAATCCCACCAGAGAGGTGCTGCAGCCGTTGGGCTCTGGGATCTGATAGCCTGGACGATGTTGAGGAGTTTTTCCTAAAGGAAAACAGAAAAGAGGCATTTTTTTCCCAAACTCAAGTAGAAATAAAATGAAGTCATCAAACTGATATCATCACGGTCAAGGATCTATCTGTGTTCTTGGGTACGTGTCACTTCACAGATAAGATGTAACTCCTGTTTGAGAACATCTGCATTGATTGTGTAACTGGGTACATCTACTGTACCTTCCAGACTGATAACCAGAATGTATTCAGGTGTCAGTATCAGCAGCCTGACGGCTGGGCACATTATCTTGAATCAAGAAATAAGTTCAGTAACTGATAGCAGTGACGCCAATCAACTGTAGAGACTTGAAGTGCATCTATAGAAAGTAAATATCCAGAAACAAAATTAATATTAGATGCAGACAACATAATAATTGTGTGAAAACCTATTGTGAAGCTATAATGTTTGGCTCCCTGATAACAGATACAGTTATTGTGTAACATAACAGCATGTTAAAAACCTTGTAAAGGTTTAGTCTTACCATATCTGCAGCGGTACTCACAGATACCATCGCGGCCCCCCACCAGCTCCACCAGAGAGTCAAAGTATCCATGCACGGTCTGGAAACTACTTCTAATTGAGCCGAGGCCCCAACTGTTACTATGTTCGTGTGCCACGGATCTGTTCAGGTACTGGTTGGTCTGTTCTTGCCCCATCTCATACCCCTCCTCTTCAGATGGTTGCTCCTGGACAGGGGCTTCACCAGTAAGGGCCTCCATAGCAGGGGTGTCTTCAGCTGACCTATCACTGTCTTTCCCTGGCTCTTTAACTGTAGTATCATTTGGAACAGGGACGTCCTCTTCAGGGTTGTCAGCTGCTGGGTTATCCGCTCCAAATATTTTTGCTAGAAGTCCAGGTTCTTTGGCATCTGGAGCAGCTACACCTTCTTGCTCAGAGGCAGCCGCTACAACACCATCAATAACTTGTGAGTCCACAGCAGGAGCCTCTTCCTCCTGATAGTGGCCTAAAGTGGCACACATGCCCGAGGACAAGCAGAGGAGGAGCAGGACCACGGTCCGAAGCAGCATGGTGTTAAATTGGTGACAGTCTAAGCAGAGGAGACTTTCCACCAGATGAGGTGTTGTTGACAGGGTGAGAAGAGCTTAGACAGTGAGGGACAAAAACATACTCTGCTCATATTGGTTCTGTCACCAGGAGAGCAGACTTTGACCTCTGATTAGGCTCTGGCAGACAGCAAGGCACTCTCTCAATTTGGGGGCAAAGGTCACTCCATATCAATCTAAAGAAAGCTTCTATAATTCCTCTTTAATCTTTTACATTCTCTGTGATTCTTGAACACATCAAATGGGTAATTTCATCAGTTTTATCCACAAAGCTATAATTGGATTTTTATGACTCAGAAATCACATGAAGCTGGAGCCTAAAGGAAAACAGTCTTCATATTCAATTTAACACTCAGCACAGCTAATGCTGGCATTTCAGTCTGTGACCTTTAGCAAGACATTATGGACTTCAAAGGATCTTCACTGTATTTTGATAAAGGTCACAGACCGACACTTTATAAGTACAGAGACAAACGGAACATTATTTAAAACATTTGGCATAATATATTGGGGTGGATCTTTCAAAAAAGAACATCTACCATGAATATTATAGAATATATGTTTTTAAGTGCAAAGTGATAGGTAACAAAGCACTGCCCATAAATTTAAACAAGATTATGTAAATAATAATACATATCTCTAAAAAACTAACTGTGCCGCACGGACTGATTTTCTCATATGCCACTGCTGCCCTCTGGTGTTTGAAAAGTAAATTTCTTTTGAATCCTTTTCAACAAACCAGCAGGGGCCAGCTGCAGCGGGGTTTTACTGACACAATTGCTGGATTATTGAAGTTTATTCCCACTCCTATGCTCTATTTAGTCTTACAAATACTCACACTTATATCTTATAGAGATATCACAGCCTTTTCCTGGTTTGAAACAGTTCCCTTTTCGATTCATTAACACTGGAGTAGCTCTTGGCTGTACATGGATAGGACATCACTAATTATTTATTCTCTTCCTTAAGGTACTACTATAGCTGCTCAACAAATACTAATTGGATAGCCCCAAGCCACTGGAACAACATATGTGAAGTGTCAAATTCGCTGCTAGTTCACTGGAAACTGTGAAACGTTCTCTATAATGACACAACAGATGCATATGTGATCGCTGCACCTTGAAGCACTTTCATAATTTAAGGCTTGAGAATGTTAATTTCCATGCAGCAAAAGAAAATGTTGACAGATAAATACTGTAGTAAATACAATTATTCAAATTTTGTACAACTTTTAATCAAGTTTACTCCAGTACTTTTTAGAGGGGAACATTTATAATTTGTACTCTGTTAAATTCATTTGACAGCTATAGCTACTAGTTACTTTGTAGATTAAGTTCCAGGATGCAGTAGTAGTAGTTAAAGCTCCACTTTGACCAGCTACATCATTAGAATGACACTTGCATGTTAATGTATCAGTAACAATAACCCAATAATAAAATATCATAAAATACCACTCTCAAAAAGGCCAGTTCCTTTTAACTTTTAATGCTTAAGGACAGTTTTCTGTACTTTTGCTTTGGTAAAACTTTAACTGTAGGATCTTGACTTGTAACAGTACCCACCACAGACTGATAATGGCCAGTAGAGGAGAGTTTCTATTTGTGATATGCAGTGTTATTTCTGGTACAGAGATAGGTAAGGTTTGAACTTGTGAGTGTGTGCGTGTGTGTGTGGGAGAGAGAGAGAGACTAATCTCATAATTATGTCGCATGAGGGTTGTCAAGGACGATTGCGCTATTCCAAGAGATGATCCTCTGGTAGTATCACTCTGTTTGTAGATCACACAGTATTCCTTCCCACAACATCCTGGTGGTAAACAGAAGAAAGTGGTAGTAGAGAAAGAAAGAGTCACACGTCTCCTAGTCAACTGTAACATATAAGTGCAACATTACATGTACCGTCTTATCGCCTTGCTTGCTTTGTCTCTGTTCAGTGTCATTTTGATATTGTTTTCCAGTTCCTGTAGGAAAAACACACAGTTTAAACAAGAGCTAGTGGGACGTGCATTCATTATCTGTAATACTTAAAATGAAAAAGATAATATGGAAGGAAAAAGGTCAAACTCCTTTGCCTTGTTGGTGATTTTCAGACAGTCATTTGAGGCTATCAGTCTCATTATCTTGGTCTGTAAGAAAACAGAAATAATAAAAACTGCAGCCATTTGCTTTCTTACCAATCACCATTTAATCTTATTTCTGAAATAAATACAATTTAAAAATCAAACTAATAGGCAGGAGTATGTGAAGATAAGCAGACAGGCACCTTCTGGTCTTTAATGCATCTCTCTGTAGCAGTGGTTTCAACAGTGGATACCATCTTGTTAATCTCCACCTCCAGCTGTTGGACCTCCTTCCACACATTCAACACCTGAAGCCTCTTGGATTGGACACTGTTGGTGCAGCTACTGTCCTGCAACCCTGACAGAGATGTATCTGTCCAAAACACAGCACAATCAAGTGAATGCACTGTAGTGACTGATGGTGTGTTTAGAACTTGTACATACACACCCCTGCAGGGATTATAAAATCACAGCTGACTCAGTGATACTACAAAACTCTCTCTATGTCTGCTGGCATGACAAAGTGATTATTTGTTCAGTTTGTCCACATCACAGACATGTAAGACATAAAAGTTAGCATGTGCTATTGCCCTACAGGAGAATATACAGGAAATTCTTAGATGTGGTTTATCACTGATTAGATATACTAGTGTAGTCTTGAGACTTACTCTGCACATCTTTGTCCTCTGGGTGTATGACAGCTGGAACATTTTGTAATTCATTTTGGGCTCTGAGGTTAAAAAAAGAGAACAGGACAAACAAACATACATAAACTGATGCTATTGTAAAGATGGACTTAGATAGGCAGACCCTTGCAGTACCGTCTGTTCTCCTCTTGGGCTCTTCTGGCCTCCTGCTCCAACCTGCAGACCTCTTTTTCAGCGTCTTCCAACTCTACTTTGTCATTGCCAAGATCTTCAAGTGAAGTATTCAGCCACTATTCAGTAATATGATAACAATGAAGAGCATGTTAAGACATACCTTGTATGGCAACAAGAGCAGGAGATGCCTATGTATTCTGTGACTACTGCAGAACTAGTTAAACCTCTTCTGTGGAAAGTTTAAATGTCCATAACATGCAGCTCGTTGAGCAACATACTCAAATACAACAAATTCTTTCAGCTAGGTCAAGAATTGAGTGTTCCTTTGATCCTTTGAACTGTGACATAACTTAAGATGTAGTTTCCTTCATCATAACAATAATAACTTTGAATTTAAAAATCATAGGGCGCCTGTTTGTGGCTTTCAGTCTTACACAGTATGAAAAACTATTTCCACAGACTCTGAAAGTGCATTAAGTAAGAAACTGATTAGAGTAAACATGAAGCCATTATGTTATGTTTGCCATCAATGAACTGACATTCAAGTCAAATACTACAACAAGAAATAAGGCCTTCAACATTCATGTCCCACGTCTTATTTATACTGTTATTTAGAATGATTTTACTCTATGTCAATATTGTGACAGTGTGCTTTACCATGTCAGGGGATGAAGATTGGGAAGCCATCATATGATTGACATACAAATCATATTCTGTCTGGAAGAGAGAAAGAAAAGAAAGAAAGCATTAATTCAGTCTATGAATTTTGTGGCTTATATTTATTTGTTAACAACTGTATAGATGAAATCAAAATGTGACTGAAATTTAGGAAAAATTATGAATGTCACCTTGTTGCACACAAGGTTCTCATGACTTGATTTTAGAAGAAAATGATGTAAAAAAAAATCACTGGATACTGCAAATGTTTATCTCAAGCATGGCTGCTATGTATTGTATAAGAAATATATTAAAAAATAAAAAGATTAATTAATAGGTAAGATTTTAGCCACAGTTCTATACAGTATACATATTGTATTTGTTTCTTCACAAAGGATAATCGTCGTCAAAATAATTACACAATATCACCTGCACAATCATATAAAAGTACTCCTTAAAACAAATAAATCAGTTTGATTAAACTGTGTAAAAAACTTACAAAAAATTAAAACTTGAAACTATATATATATATATGTATACTTGTATTGACAGCGTGAGCAAAGCTATTGCTTGCAAAAAAGAAACTTGCACGACCCCGATACATTTCTTATGAATGAGCTGTACTGGAGCTGTTGCCCCCTGACGACCTGCTCCCTGACGCATCATGACCAGGTTCCAGTTGATGCTCTACTTCCGCCCACTACACCAGGGAGTCACTCTCTCTTGGCTTTAATACGTCTGACGGCACATGCTAAAAATGTGCTAGTGGGTACAGAGGAAATGGAAAAACCTTAATTTCCCTCAGGATGCGTCCAAATACTGGCGAGCCTTCACATACATCATCAAAGACGTCACTGAACACCACAAGGCGGTCTCTGCTGGGCCAGCTCTGCTCTGACAGCTTCTTCAGCTCCTGAGTGTGACAGGAACACACACATACATACTGTATATAAACACAACCCTATTTAACATGCACGAGAGTCTGTGCATGTCTTTATTCATTCACTTTGTGCAAGAGCCTTGAAAGGGTGTATTAGAATTGCCATCTCATCTCAAATGGGGAAATTTGACATATAAACTTGAAAAAAGAGCAATTCAACAAACTAGTTGAATGATCTCTATGGCTTGTGTGATCTTTCTCACCTTTTGTAGTTTCTTCTCATGCCTTTCAGCAACATTTACTCTTCCCATACGATTGCAATCCCAGAGGTCCTGCATGGCTATGACCTGCCTGCCACACTGCGGTTTTGTTTTCAGCTGGTCTTCCTTATTCAGGCCTACCTGGTCAGTATGGCAGGAGTGAAACTGCTGCTTCCCCCCCTGATCACATGAGGAGTGTGACTTTTTCTGGAAAAGGACTCTCGGATTAACTGGCAAAGAGTTTGCAGAACAATGAACTATCTTTGGTGAAGTACTTGTATCTTCTTTTCTGTCAGCATGTGATGAGTGATCAGTAGCCTGATCTTGTCTTGACCGCAACACTTCAGACTCCACCAAAGCAGTGCCAGTGGTGAACTCAGAAGGAGAATCTTTCATTTCTTTCTTCTTTACATAGGCCAGTGCCTTTGTCTGTCTCTGCTGGAGTGTCAGGGGGTTTGGGGTTTCTTCTTGGCTTTGAGACATCCTCCAGAAAGGCTGCTTTGTCTCATTGTGAGGCAAACTCTGGTTCAGGCTGCGGGGCCCCAGATGACCCGAGGAGTAGGCCAGAATATCAGCCTTCTGACCGGCTTCAGCAGCCAGCAGCAGTCTGTGGATGTCGCTCCCAAAGCCTCTAGGCTTTTGCTTACAGCTGCTGGACATGTCTGTGAAGGCAAAAAACATGTTTTTTTAAGCTTGCTTGCAAGAAGCATAATTAATCATTCCTAGTACAAGACATCATGTAGCAGAGTTGAAAGCATATGATGTTCCAGTTAACTAAATTCAGCCAAAAGTGAAATAAAACTCATGTGAACATTTTGCTCATCAAGTGCAACAGACTGGGATTCGAGATACCTTGCTCAGCTGAATTAAGGACATGAAATTGTTAAGTAACAGTGAACGGAATGATAAGATCATTTGCTAGAAAAACAAATTCACACACAAACGTGGTAAAAAATGATGTTTAACTTTGTAATCTCAGACAGCACACAAACAAATCAAAGTGTATTTCAGCTAAGATATACCTGAGGTACCTAGTTGTTGTTACATTAACGTTAATATATATATAGTAATTTATTTACCTGTATGTAATACATGTATAATGCTAATAAGCATTTGAAGCATGTGGAAAAAAGACAGACATAGAGAAACCAGAAATAGTAACCGCACTTGTTACCTAACTGTACTTTTGTGGGAAATCACGACAAAAACCAAACTTTCTTCATGGCCACAACAGTCTGCTCATTACCCGGTTGTCATGGAGACCGATGCGCGTAATGCTTGTGTTGCGTTCACTGTCCCATTGATAATCGTACACATAAGTTTTAAGGTATTACATCTCATTTGTACCTGATGAAGGAATTGGGTAAAGAATAGACACTGGAGACTGCAGACAGTAGTCGACCAAGAAAAGTTACGTAGGTTTACGTAGGTTAAGTTCATGTTTTATAGAAAGCCAAGCATTTAAATGACATGCATAAAATATTCAAGAATGTGCCTGCTCAGTTCCCTGTTATGTCACAATACAACAGATGGGATCTATTTATAAAATGTTCCCCTTAAATAAAATAACTTCTCAGGTGACAAAATTCAACAAATTAGAGAGAGTTCTTATGCTGCATTTACAAAAATCAAAATCAAAAAATGACATTATTTTTGTATCACCTATCCATCAGGTTAGAGAAGATGGGTGACAGCAGGTAGGATTTCAGGCAGCTCACCATGTGTAAAATGAACATCAGTAGTTTGATTCATTCAGTGATTAATTGCAAAGCAGGGATGGATTGAAATGTCTGGAGGCCACACGCTCAACTCACTTAGTTTTGTACCCTATCCAAGTTGAGATTATGCATTTAATAATTTGTGTTGCATGTAAATGGGTGGGCTTTGAAAAGAAAAAAAGGAGGTGACTAAAAACTAACAACTAAGACAATAAAAGACAGTGTGTCACTCACACAACTTCACATGAATCACATATGTCATTATTAGTGCCATTTCTATGACATGTTTCCTGCAGGCTGCAATCCTTGCACGCAGTAACCCAATTACCAGACAAATTATGTAAACTTTAATTATAGGGGAAATCAGGTTACTGCAAAACTCCTGTAAATGCTTTAATCTAACTATTATCTTAATTTGGTTACTCCCAATAATTGGATTATTGTATACAAGTAAACACATAGAAGTGAATGGTTTACAGTGCAAAAAAGACAGAGGAGGAGAGGGAGAGTAAAATTCTGCCTCGGGCTAGAACGGTCAGAATAGGAAAGCACCCAGATGGCAAAGCTGAGCATGAGGGAGGAGATAGTGTTATATGATATGGTTCATTGAAACAAATGGGGCTATACAATGGAGTTGCATTCTTGTGCTTTCCATTAACGTTTGTGTAATGATGTTAAATAAAAGCATACAGTAGACGACGGATGATGATCCTAAAATTTTACTTTCCAATTACAATTAACAATAAGAAATATCAAGGATTCATATGCTACATGATAAATTAGATCATATTTATTTATGGAGTTAGTGATTGTGAATGTATAAATTGTACAGCTAAGAAAAATGATAGAAGTCATATATTCCTTTTAAGTATTAGAAAAGGAAATACAAAAATGGTGAACTATGACTTAAATGACATATTTGAAAATATGACTTAGTAGACAAGGTGTTTATTGGGGAGCTGCTACATGTGAATTCAAGAACACTATAAACACCCATCACCAGGGTTTAAAAACTCCAAATATGAAACCTTAAACAATGGACAAAAGAAACATGGTGTGATGAGACATCTTTCATCCATTTGACTCTGTTCAGATGAGTATAAATTTAAAGAAAGCAAAAAGATGCCTTCCCACAGTCTTTTGCCAGTTGTCTAGCACAGTGGTAGATCTGTAGTGGTGGGCAGCCATCTTCTGGAAGTGAATAGGTATTGAATTGGTATACTATCGGTCTGAAAAATAACAGAACCACCTTTGCCAGACATTATTCAATTTCAAAGACAAACACACACTCATACACTGCTGTGAAGATTTTCGAATTAGGCTTCATGAAATCACCTTCTGTTGACTTTTCAATCAACAGATCCAAACATGCCACACCACCTAGAAGATTTAAAACTCAGACATTCAGTTTATGCAGCAGGAATTTCTGGCAATGATGAGATTTGCTGTGATTATAGGAATAGCTCAAAAGACGGGATAATTACTGCATACATCATGCAGACATGAGTGGATAAGTTAAAAGGGTTAACATACCAGAAGTTTTTGAGATAGGTGAGAAGAAGTGTGAAATGTAAGAATGCACATGCAAAAACCAAAAAGTATCATGAACTGATAACAATATATACCAAAGATATACAGTTCCAATAATGCAGGGTAAAAGTTTGTGGCCAAAATCAGGTCACACATTTCTTAGATGTTTTTACATTTATATTATTAACATAGCTGTACACTGCAGCCCCCTCAGTTTGTGAAGAAAGAAATGAGAGGAAGATGTTCTCAACATTGGCAGTAATTTTGAAGAACCCAGTTTACCACCCACAAAGTGTGCAATAAGGATTTGAAATGTATAAATAGGGGCCACTGACTTAACTCTGCCAGTGTCAGGCATTTATGTGATAATTAAACAAACAGACATGATTTTGTGCAATAACATTAAATCCAATACCTCCAATCAAGAGTCATGAATTATCACCTGACACTGTCACTAGTATGATAGCTATTTCAATAACATACCATGCATTAACTGTTAAATACATTTGAATATACAGTTCATTCAAACATGAAGCACAGTGTAAAGAATGATCCAGCACAGCAATGTTTTTTTCAGGTATTTAATAAAAGTAATTTGGGCTACTGCTCTTACATTTACATTTGAGACATTCCTCAATTATTCTGGGTAACAGTAACATGTCTAGACCGTTTTGTTTATCTTAATGTTAACTTTGTACAAAACAAAAAGGCCAACATTATTTTTCTTTGTATAAAAAATATAAGTTAATTTAAATTTAACTCTAATTAAGAAAATAACAATAGTAATAATAGCAATAATAATAATCAATAATAATAATAATAATGATAAAGATCATAAGCTAAACATAGTGCAGACAATGGGATATAACTGGTGCTGAAAAGTAGAAGGGACAGTGCAGTGTTATGGACTTAACCATGTTCTCAACCATGTGGGGTTGGAGTGGGGAAAGAGACAGTCAAAAGCTTTCACTCCCTCTCTCACTCTCTCTTTCGCTCTCTCTCTCTCTCTCTCTCACACACACACACACACACACACACACACACACACGCAAACACACCCAGTCAGAAAGTGCACGACTGCCATTCAGTTTAGCACCATCAGAGCATACATCTTAGTCTGTACAAACTAAGTCCTAGATTGTACACAGGATACACCTATTACCGTATATGCAAAATTATATATAAACTTCAGTTTAGGTGCATGCTAATTGTTGCTCTTGGTTGAAGCTTACTGGAAGCAATTCTGAAAAGTAAGACAGAGCACAATATGGAAACTGATGGCGTACTAACTCACATGCCACCACCAGGGATCTGCAATCAACAAAACATTCATCAAATTGTACATTCACACCATTGGGGACCACAGTACCAGTCGTAAAACAAATTATTTTGAGCGGTAATTTCAGTCTTGGAGGGACAATGTCCACTGGAATGACAGTTTCAGACAAAAAAAAAAAGAAAAGAAAACATTTGTCTTTTGGAAGATCTTGGAAACTCATTTGAAAGAGTTCAAATGTACCCCTTGCATGTGTTTGGAGAATGAGCGTAAAGCAGGATGATTTATCTCCTTCGACAGGTCATGGACATGATGGTAACGTCTGTTACACACCTGCAAAAAGTCAACCAACATTCTTGTGTTGCAATCCCAGAGATAGACGATAGATGATGTACTTAAGCTTAACAGGTTTGACATTTTTGGGAAAATATGAAGCTGACACTTGGGCTTGGGCTTCAGGCTTCGGATCTTGAGTGAGCTTTTCTGTTGAGCTGCTGCGCCTGGCATCGACAGCAACATGATAAAATGTTCATTGTCATTAATGTTTCATACGACGGCTTTGAACCTGCAAGGACATGGAGTAATGCTCCAACACCCGTCTTATCCCAGCCTTCACCCTTTATTTAATTTATACCTCTAGAATTCACCACACCCTAACCATGTGTTATAAATTAGGGTGCTGTCTGGACATTACATAAGGTAGTCAACATGTAAAAAGTTTGTTATGTCACTGCAGACAAGCTAATCTTTATAATGGGCTGGGATACTTAACCAACTTGTGCAGTATCCTCATTTTAATTGTGTTTTATTCATGGTTGTAGAAATGATTAATGAGAGGAAACAGATTGTTGTATAAAATAATTCATGCTGTGATAGTGGTGTGAAAAAATATTATGAGAGTGGAAACTTTAGTTAATAGTATGCAGTCTTGGCTTACTATAACTGATGTGAAACCGATCCTATTTGCGCATCTTTCTTGTTTTTATCTTGTGAACGCCACCCTACAAACATTATGACTGCTAGCCTGAAGTCAGATCCTGTTAATCAGAAGAAAGTTGGTGCACTATGCAGCAGGTTCCTAAATGCCAGGGTGGGCCAGGGGCAGTGCTGTGGGGTCCACTTCAGGGAGAAACATTGTGACTCTCTTGTGACTGGGTTCATAAGTGTCGACATTATCTAACTCCTCTTGTCACAGTTCATCCGTGTTTTGTAGAATATGCTGTGGGGGATTTCTGCAATCTCCACGTAGAATAGGCTGTATGTCTTTATTCAAGTACTGCAAAGGATTTTTGCTCAAAAGTAATTAAAAAAAAACATTCTGACGTCCACCTTCTCTATAAGGTTGGTGGTACACCGTACATCTGCTCTAAACATTCCTTCTGTCTCTGGGAATACCTTTCTGAAGTAGTATGCAAACGATAAAACTTACCACAGAAGGCAAACAGTACCATTTCAAAAAAAGCCTGAACCCACAACAAGATTTCACATATCCTAGCCTGTGAAAGGTTCAGAGTAAGGCCTCTCAAATGCAAGACCGAAAAAGAATCAGCTTGAAAACAAAAATTCATAAAATAACATAAAACAGCCAAATAAACAACCAAACCGGCACAAGTCCGTTCTACCAAATGAATTCCCAAGCTGAGTGGACACAGGGTGATGGGTTGAAGTCCCTCCCCATCGGCTGTCTGTCAGTCTCTGGGAACGGTGAAACCGTCAGTGTTGACACCTCCGTCACCCAATGAGGTAACTGTGTAAGTTTCAAAGTCAAGTTGCTTTTAGCTGATCCATCTCCTGCTAACACAGGACGTGGGTTCTTCCCCCATACAAAGTTCCATATCCGTGGCAGGATTCAGGTTGTATTCCTTTGGTGCATCAGGAACCCTTTGGTAGTCAGTTGTCCACCTTTACGGGGCCTGAAACACAAGGCCGGCTGGGCACTACATCCTCCAGCTCTCCATGCGCTATCTTCTCCCACTGGCTCAGGTTCTCTCTGCAAACACAAAACACCTCATTAGGTTCAGACTCTGCATGTGATGGGTTTCAGGCTATGTAACAAAAAAAAAAACAACCCTGAAAAAAGAAAAAACAGAACTAAAATCAGAATAAAATGATGTCAGTAGATTCAAACACATTGTTGAGATCTGCCCTCTGCTCAAAAATGTGTTTGACTCACATATATCTGCTAAAGAGGGAAAGTTTCTCAGTGGCCTCTTTAAATCTGAGTTCAAGATTGCATGAGCATGTACGGGCATGATCTCTGACATCACAACAAGTTTAGAGCTAACTTGTCTAATATGCAACTTAGACAAGTGTGATGTGAAAACTTAAAACCTTCAGTGTAATGCACATACACTGTGAATGAACATATACATATTCAGAGATTCTAGGTCTAGATGAGGGAGCAGAAATAGAATCATTTTTAACAAGGCTTTTTTATGGAAAAACAATATGAGACACAAATTATAGTTCAAAGCATTATTTTGATATGTCATAAAACATGTGTGGAGGGGATGGTTTACTTCATCAAGACAAAAACTATTTGGACAAAAATAGCACAGAATAAAAATGAAAATGCTTAAAATGATTTATTTATGTTCAAAATGTTAAAATCCAAATTATGAAAATATACTATTGTAAGTACCACGGCTGCCACAAGGGTGTGCATCTGATGTCAGAACTAATACAGACATAATGTTATGTGAGTCAGCCATAAATTTAAAAAACGGTTGCTGAAATTATGCACCTCCAACAATGACTTTATGCCAGAAATATCAAAATACCAACATTATCAGAATATCAAATTATGATTGTGAAGGGAACCATATCAAATGTCAATATATTACAATAACCAACACATTACAAACTCTACACTAAACAACCAAAAATAATAAAAACTAATTCTGTTACATAGTCATTTTATTTACAAGAAAAAATCTCCAGAGAGATGCCAAATGAGCAATGGCAAAATGACACATGTCACTACAGCCAGGGAGCAAGTGTGCAATTCATTAGTCATCTGCAGTAGTGGATCCATCAGTTCTTGTTGTTATGAAGGTAACCTCTCCCCCCTGTGCTGTAATCAAGCCTGACATACAAGTGCAAAGAGTGCTGCCCTTTGCTGCCATTCCATTCAATTAGCCAGCCTGATGCAGTTTACACGTCTGTGGCAGATCCCACAACAAGCAGCCGGGCTCCGCAGGGTCTAGGCCTGCTGCCCACCCAGAGCCCGTTGCTGACGTACAGCCGGGGCTTAAATATTTCACCGCTCACTTTGTTTGCATTCCCTGCAGATCAAGGTCACAACGTTTTAAAAAACGGCGGGTTACCCTAGGAGGGGAGGCAAATGTGCAATATGATCCTGTTCATGCACCAGAAACTATACATATAAATATAATCTTGCACACAAAATCACACCACACACACTGATGTACTAAGCTAGTGTCAGAGATGACACTACGTCAGTGCATCAGTGTGTGTGATGTGACTTTGTGTCTGATTGAATTTGTCTAATTTATTATGTTATACCGCAAGTGTGTTTAATCTAATGTTAGCACATACCTATGCACATACTACTTGTCCCCTCTAATCTTATTTGTCTGGCCCATTGCTGCTGGCACTTGTTGTACTTCAAGCTGTGTCAGATGTGAAATAAGCCAGACAATACTGTGTGGTGGTCCTAAACTTTTACACATTTTGCGTTTTTGTAATGGTTTTTCCTTTAAAAAAAACAAACAAACCCAAAAAACAAACAATTCTTCACAGGATAAGGGATGAGACCCTGATACTCTTGTAAAGTGTAACTTAGGATACTCACTTGCAGGCTTTTAGAAGAGGACCGGACTGAGGGAAAAGCTCTGATAGTGTTGTATAACATGGAATTGCCACAGCATTGTAGAATCCCACCTAAAATAAATTAAAAATATGAAACAATAGTGGCAAGTTTAGATTTCAAACATTTTAGAGCCAGTATAATAAATTAGTATCATGCATTAAGGAACACACACACGCACACACACACACACACACACACACACACACACACACACACACACACACACACACACACACACACACACACACACACACACACAATTTTATGATTTTAAATGTCTCTGGTGTGTTCATCTCTGTGTGTCTGTGTTTTATATAGAACTTAGTCCAAACATTTAGAAATTCTAACTTTTTTTTTTTAACCCTAACCCTAGATGTGTAATTCAATTTTCATTATCAGCAGGAAAGTCTTCTTTGAGTTCTTTAATTTTTGAGCCAACAGTATAATTTTAAATAAATTATTTGGTGACTGTATATTACTATTAATTACTACTATTATTCATTTACTCTTTATGCTCTAATTAAAACTTTTGTGCTTAATTTCTACCATCAGAATGCAACAATTTAAAAACTTTCTAAGAGTGTATGTGACGTGGAGAGTAAGCACATGTGAGTAAAAGTGCTGTTCTTACCTGGCCTTGGGGAACTTCATCCTTCTTGTCTCTGTCCATCATGGGGATTGGCTGCATCCCAATCTTCTTCATCTCATCTCCCTGTAGTGAAACAAAACAAGGAAAGACAAGCAAACTCACATTTCTCTTTATTCATGCATATTGCAGCATTTACAATAGTAATAGGGATCTGACTTTTACACTGGAGGCATGAGTATCACACTAAAATGATTTAAACTCCAACAGCATCCCACTGTACCTCGGCCCAGAACTCAGCATAGATGTCATTGGCTGTGAGTCGTGTGATCGGCCACTGCTTGGTAACAGAACACAGGTCACATGCTGTCATCATCAGACCAATCACACGGTCCCTGGAGGGGAGCAAAGCCTTGTTATAACCATGTGGGGAACTCAATGTGCTGTTGGCTTGCACCAGGTCCCTTTTTTTTCTGTGTGATGCTGTGAAACCTGGTATGATCCTGACCTGACCTGTACACCAACGTGAATCGTGGCCTGACCTGTGTGTGTGGTTGTTCAAATCCAGCCTGCCAACGGTCAGCAGCTCCGTCAGCTGCTGGTGGTTGTTGAAGTACAGGGCAAGGTCTGTGGCGATGATGGCCTTGCGGATGATCTCCAGCACCTGCTCGTACTCGCTGGAATTCAGGTTGGAGAAAATATTGTGCCCTTCCAGCTATGAGAAACAAAGAGATCAATAAAAAAGCAAAAGCTCCACTTATGAGGCGTTCAGCTCAGCTAGACTACAACAGGTTGAAAAGCCAGCAGCCATCTCAGGTTGAGACTCTGCCAGCAGATCCTGGATGTTGTAGAAGACTCTCACACCTAAACTGAATGATCATTTCAGTGAATCAGTATGTGTAAGAGAGTGCAAACATTCCTTTTCCAGAAAAAATATGTTCATTAAGTATTTCAACACTTAAAATACAAGTAAAAATACAGATAAATGTAATGACTGCCTTTTCTTCTTATGCAGAAAGAAATACAGAGCAATTACTGAGTACTTAACATTTAAGGACTAAATATGAATAATTCAGATGCACCCATTATAAATCTGAGTTTTGAGAGGATTACAAAAATTTTTGGCAATATCTGAGGCCATAGTTTTACACTCTTTGGCAACCATGTTTTTAATTGGTCATCTGTCTTTATTGGCAGGCTTCAAATGTGGGCTTCCTGCTTTCCTCTTTTCTTCCCGTCTCAAGTTTGTTTCATTGGCAAGGCATCTTTTTTTGATGGTGCTATGTGGAGTTATTTCATAACTTCTGTGATCGATGATCCTGCAGTTTCTGCAGCAGCTGTTTTAACTGAATCGTTTAGCCACGAAAGAACCCAAACAGTTTAATTTGACAGCATTTTACCTTTAAAACTGTAATTAAAATCCTTTTGCATTTCGTAAACTCAAACTGTGCAAGCCAGGGTGGTGTTGCTTAAGTAATGAAAACGTCGAACACGTAATGCCATAGCATCGGATTTTGGGTTGACTATTACCACTTAAGTAATGATAAATAAATAAATAAATAAAATGTTGATGCTGGTGCCGCTTAGAGGAGCTCTACCTGTAGGATGGAGACAGTCTGAGAGAAGTGGTGCTGCTCCATGGTGGATGTGGAGTACAGAGCAGCCAGCGGATGGTCAAACTTCTGCAGGTAGGCGTTGCTGTACCCTCGATGGTCCAGATCATGGCACAGGCAGGCGATTAACAGACCCTTCTTCTGCAAACCAGTATAAGTGGACAGGAAAAAGGAAGTCAAAACTCAAATGCTCTTGTTTCCAATTTCATTCATTTTATCTAGCAGGGGTAATACCTGGACCCAACCCACAGGAACGAACCTCTAGCTCTGTGAACATCCCAGTCGTTTTCTGTAAGATGGCGTACATACAGTGTGCCACTGTCACCGCGTGCTTCCAGTTGTGGTAGGGCACACGCCGGTAGTTTTTCCGTACAGACATGGTGAACTGACACAGTTTCTCCAGCTCAAAGCTACATACAGTGAGACAAGATCACACAGATTAACATTTAATCATCCTTTGATGAAGTACAGACACTGACATCATTATGACACCTTATGACACCTTACCTGGTCTTTCCACAGGAGTTATGAACCATGTAGATAAAGACAGCAGGCCAGATCTCCTCAAAGGGAGATATGTCAAAGTGGAACCTTGAGGAGAAAGGAATACACAGAAGGGGAGTCTTAAATTAGCACACCTGGAAAGAGGAGAGACAGATGAGGGGACATGTGAGATCTGGGGTGGGAGTGTTAAACTCTTGCAGAGCCTCTTCATCCAGGTCTGGACTGTGTCACTGTGCCCTTCACAGACACGTGGCTGTAGACTAACTACAGTCAGAGTCACAGGTTTAGAGATAAAGTGACTAAAGCCTGAATTGAATCTGGTGCTAATATGGCAGCAAATACACGACAAGCTTATACAATGTACTCAAGGGTCATTAAGAGAAGCCCATTGAGCATTGGAGGAAGGACACTCACATTTCAATCTCTTTATAAATGGGTGCAGGGAGGTTGAGCTGGGTAAGGGTCTTCCACTCCTCTGATGTGCAGATGCTATGATAAGACAGCTTCTCCATCGTCACTCTATAAATGCATTCAGAGTGCCGGATCCTGTGGTACATCTACATGCAGAGACATAATGGGAAATCACAGAACAGGAATTCATCTTAAAAATGTCAAGAGAGAAGCTGAACACTCAAGCATGTGCTATAAAAAGCATGGAAATATCTTAAAGTATCACTGTTGGATTTTCCAATAAAGCAAAAGGCAGATATGCACTGATACTGATATCGGTCTGATACCGACTAAAATAGCTGGATCAGGTATCAATGACTATGGGCTGATCTGGTATTAGATATCATTATTTCAATAAATAACAATTCAGCTAAATTATATCTATGTATTTATTTGTTACAGCTATAGACTATAGCAATGTTTAAGTCAAGGCCAGACTCTTCCAAACAGTGAGACATACAGCTTATTAATTAAACACTATTGGATCAGTACCTAAAACCCAGGTATCGGTATCACTATCAGGACAACAAAAGTCAGATCCCTAGAAAAAAGTTTAAAGACAGGTAAGGTAACAGTCCTCCTTTTAGTTGTGTGTCTCTAAAAAGTGTCTCCGCATCTGGTTTGTATCCCTGTCCCCTTCCCAGACAGGCGGGAATAAGGTACAGACGCCAAGCCTCACACCTTCCACCATGAATCACCATAAATCAGGAGCAGGCCTAAGTGAGTTTCCTCGAGACGTGAGGCATAAATTACAGCTAAACATAAATCCTGTCAGTGGACGGATGCAGACAGCTTGTCTTAAAATATTAACATGCCTCATCAATTTTAAAACCAACTTTGTGACGCTGCTCCTGCGTAAGTTTGTCGCACGAGCTGAGGGGTGAGTCAGGCTGCACAGAGACGAGAGGCTTTGACAGAGAGACCACACAACGCAAGCTTCAGGAGTTAGCATGATTCATGAAATGACTGTGTGCTCCATGTAAGGATGACCATTATGAAAAAAATAAGCATCTATTCATATTTTGGAGCAATTCAACCTTTACTTAGAAGCTTTTGGCACTATCTTTGTCAAAAAAAATGAATAGACAAGTGGAAAAACCTGTAGCCTAGTAACAGCTGAAATAAGCCTCGCAGCTATGAGTATTAATTTAGGACGGTGATGACGCCAGGACAACAAAGCTGTACAGTTATCTGAAAATAATGCGCACCCCCTGGCCAATCAGATTTGAGTATTCAAGGACACAAAGTATTATATAATCTTCAAGTAATGTACCAACACTGGAAAAGATAAAGAGCACACTTGTGTGGAAAATGATTTGAGAGTATCAGTAATTCAATTTACTCACATTTGCACAGTGTAAGGCCAGAGCACAAAAGACAGCAAACATCTTAAAGTTGTTCTCATCTGTTTTAGTGAAGGCACTTCCGCTTAACTTGTTCACCATCTGCACCACACCTATAACGCTCCCCCTGCTCACGATGGGCATGCACAGGATGTTCCGCGTAGTGTAGCCGGTTTTAAGGTCCACCTCTCTGCGAAGGAGGATAGAAAAATATAACAATTTGACACATAATCCATTTAGAGACTTTACAATGTGACCCAGACAAGAACAGCATGTTTAAGTCTCAATTCCTGGTGTACACTTAAATCCGGAGGCCGCTCTAATAAGAATGACTACAGTGTTTATATGCAAAATAAAGCAAACTGAAGCCAAGCTGTCCAGGATCAGTCACGAAACAACTTTAAAAATGTTTATAAGATTTATAATATGTGATGACAAAGATAAGTGATGATAGGTGTATTGCAGAGTCTTTTGGAGTTTACCGGTTGAACCGTGGGTCTGCATAGGCATCTGGGATATTTAAGACTTCCCCTGTCTGAGCCACTTGGCCAGCTATTCCCTTCTCTATAGAAAACCTGTAGGGAAAGAAGAGAGGAGAGGCAATATGACACTTTTTACAAACGTAAGCAAATGGATATATCATATACGACTTCATATTTTATTTATTAATGTTTTAATACTAAAACTACAAAATACTATTTACATTGTATACATTAACCGAAAGGACTCTGATGCATAATTAGCAGCTCAACTGCATTTTCTTATAATTTTTGTCTTCATTTTATATCAGAAGAATGTCTGAGCTGTTTAAACTGTATTAAAAAATAGAGCAGGACACAACTTTTGGACGTATGGAGACAAAAGCAAAAATGAGCAGAAACTGAAAATGATGAGCCATATGTGTTGCAATTATCAGACGGATATTACTACTACTATTTACAGTAAACTGACACTTGCAGTTTGGCAGGAAACAGGAACAATTACACACCTAATTTCTTTGGTTTTCCTAAAGACAGGTTTGCCTTCTTTCTCCTCCCCAATATCGAACAGGTCAGAATACAGTTCTTTGTTGTTGTGATCAACCTGGAAGAGCGCGCACCTGTCCGCATTCACCAGGTTTTTTGCATATATCTGCAAAACAACAGGGACAAAGCCTTGTGAGCAACACGGAAAGCTGAATCGACCTGAAAAAACATGAATGTTGTCTCTAGCACCTGCAATATAATTAGATCAGATACATATCTAGAGTTTCATTTGATAGTTTCTCTTCAATGGAACAGTTAAATGTAGAAGTTTAAAACACACACAGTTTTACTACGGGTCATTCTGGTTCAAATTTAGTGTTTGAACCAGATGACGTGAATGACCTGAGATGACACTATAGTCACAAGGCAACAAAATACATGTATACATACATACAAACAGAGAGGTGGGTATTAGTGAAGTAAACAGGAAAAGCGTGTTTTTAACTCATACAGATCACATTTGTTTTAAATTTGCAAAGTAGAGAAAATATTGCAAGCTAAAAAAAAAACATGCCTTCTTTATGTGGAGTATGTTTATTTATCTATTATATTATTAATGAATAATTGTAATAATGATTATGAGAGATAACATTATTAATGTCAACAAGCATGTACAGTATAGTAAGGAAATACTAGCAATGCCCCATGAGTATCGAGGGGGCCAGTGTGTATCTGTATTACAGCAGCATTACTACTTGCTTTAACACACATAATGTAACACACACTCCGAGGATGTGTAGCCTTGAAGACAATGTGAATGAACACCTACTTGCAGAAATCACACTCACCATAATATGTTCAAGTAGAGAATCTATTGCCACAATGTTATCAAAGTATGTTCTGTGCGAAAAGAAGAAATGGCGCATTGAGATGTTTGACAAATGGAAAGTTCTGATGACGTTCACATTCAAGACATGAAAGCTAAATTTCCTAAAATAAATTCATTTATTTTACTGTGTGAGAAGAAAGCCTTATTTAACCTTTGACCTTACATGAAAAGAGATGAGATACAGACTCACTTTAGAGTTCATGTTGTAATTTCTCTGATGCTGAAACTAAAATACACTATCATTACATTCTTACACACATGAATGGTCCCAATAAACTGACAGCGATTCTTACTTTGACACATCTAGTAGGAAGTCATTGAGCTCAGTCTGTTTGGCGAGGCCTCTGCACACCTAGAAACAAAGAAAGGAAGGTCATGATCCGGCCCACAGACGTTACAGTATCAAACATTTCCGATACAGCACATACAGCATCCTGCTTGTACTGTAAACACCTTGCTGTCTACACACTTGGCTGTGGGCCATCTTGATAAGTTTTACTGTAGTAACAACAGTGTGTTTTGCAGCGAGCGGCTAACCCAGGAGTGCATTGTGCTGCAGTGCTGTACCTGCTCACTGAGGCTCAGAGATCCACTGTGGCCAGTGCAGCAGTGGGACACCGCTTCTCTGAGGTGTTATGCTATCTGTTCAAATAAAAACAGCACTGGGGCATAATGACGTCCTCTGGGAGCTGTTTGTTGAATCTATGGCTTAGTTGATTGGACTGAGCCCAGTGACAACCCAGTTCCTGTACACAGTGGATTTCCCCATTAAAAACACCCGTGCAGAACCAGAACAAACAAAGTCACTCAAGATAAGTAATAATAATAATAAGTGGGACAGGCAGACTTCACCTTGTTCCCACACAGGTCCTCAGTGAAGTGTTATAGTACTATGTCACAATGTGCATTTTCAAATTTTTAACCAGGTCCCTGTGGAAGTTTACTCACCTGTACTTGATGAATGGCAACTGATGCCCACGCTAAATTAGCTGTTGCAACCTGGAAAAAGAAAGTGCAGCTTAGCTCCCAAGAAGTGGGGAAAACAATTAAAATATCACAATTAACACACATTTTCCACACTGCTCTGCTCCGCACAACACGCGGTCTCATAATCACAGAAGAGCCAGTCAGCCTACAGATTCGGAGCGACTCTTGGGATACAGTTTCACCCCTGTAACACTGGTGCGTCCGTGTGTTTAGCACTGTGGATTAAAATTCATGCAATGTGAAATTAAAGCTGCATTATTAAATATTTCATATCTTAAAAATATATTTCATATGATCAACAGGTCAAATGATGATGATGATGATGTGTAATGTGAATGTTTGATAATGTGAGAAACATATCATTATTAACCAACTCTGCAGTTTCCCCCCCACATTTTAAGCATCCCTCAGCTCATTGTTTTAGCTTTTTTATGACCCACAGCTTTATTGTTTTGGTTCACTCTAAATCAACCTTGTTTCGAGAAACAGCCGGCAGCAGTTTTCAGGTAAAAAGCTCTGATTAACCCACTGTACGCGACCTGACCGACACCAAGCGGCAGAACACAGTGGAGCATTTTGCAGGTAATGAGCCAGATACTTCCCTTGGGAAAGTTGGTGAATACCAAAACTAAAGAGCTAAAATGGGAGTGAATTTATGAAGGACTAAAAAACACAACTTTAAATAATGTTCCTTCATGTATGCCGGGTGTGTAAATCAACAACTGTTTGCTATCAAGATAACCATAACAACTTTATAAGATAATAAATTGTTCAGCTTGTTGCGCTGACTCAAGTGGCCAGTTTAACATTTCAAGTTCAGTACCATGGCTGAACTTGCTTGAGCTACGTCATTGCATTACTATTTTAGGAATTTTAGTATGTATTTTAGCACCTGTAGAATCTCCCAGAAATACAGCATTATTCACAATCAACTGAACCCAACAAAGCTATAGAGATCTTAAACAGATCCAGATTAAGGTGAATACCAGGCTAACTGTAGTTCTGTGAGCCTTGCTCCAGCCTTCCACTCTTGGTGTGTTTTGTCTGGGTCAGACTGACCTCCTGGTGGCTGAGGTTGAAGGGCTCCTTGCCCCAGTGCCGATGCAGCTCCAGGATGGCAATGAGGTCCCCGATGGCAGTGAGGATGGGGAGGCACAGGACAGAGTGAACATGGATCCCTGAGTCCTGCCCTGTGCCGTCGGGGAAGCGCTCGTCCTGGAACATACAGGTCAGTGAAGGTCGTTATCACCCGAACTGCACAAGAGTTTAACAAAGGAGGTCAATGTAGCTGCTCTCTGATCTGATGTTTTTGTCTAAGATGTACTATGTATCAGACACAATAATGAAAAGCCTGAGCTTTAATGAAAGAGGGGCATCTGATTTAATTGTCTTGGATGTTTCCCAATGATGTGTACTTGAATTTCTAAGAACCCAAGAGCTTTTTCCAATTTTTTTGGACATCTCCTCAAAGTAAGTGTGAAACTGAAAAAACTGGCTTATTATTATTATTTTGCTGTATTTTACACTAAGCACTCTAGTGCACAAGTGTAGATACAGAATTTACCCCCCCACCCCCTCTCGAAAATTCAAATTCAAAGATTTTTATCTCTCTGTAAGGAATATTTTATTTTACTGCTGAATCAAACAATCTAGTGGTGACGGTTGGATTTGATTGATCGAACAAGTGGTGATGTTGAACATAAGCAAATAATTGAAACATTTATAGAGGTCACGTTATCATAATAGTGTTATTATATTGTCATAATTAAAATAACAAGAGAACACAAACAACAATATATTAAAACAATCTTTTTGTAATTTAAATTCCCAGCTATGCAGGAAAAAATGTAATTTCTACGATGGGCAAATCAGTATGAATTAGAAGAAAACTAGCCTTACCCCCATGATGTCCTCTACTAGCAGTGTTTTGCAAGTCTTGGCAACATGAGCGGCAATGGTTGTCCCAAATGCAATGGGGCCAGAGGGGATGAGGCTTGGAGGGCCATCCTTGGCCCCCGTTGGAGTGAACACACTTAAACTCTATTTAGATGCATAGACAAGAAAAGAGAGGCAGACAGAAAATGAGAAAGAAATGTCAAATAAATGCAAAAACTATTGCAGTGTAGAAAATGTGTTCAGGAAATGACCTCTGCACTTACATTGTTGCATTCTCCCAAGAAGTAAAGTGCAAATCCATCAGCTTTCGTTGCTGGAAAAATGAGAGACACGTGGGTCAGAGACCAGCTGTGCATATGCTGGAAATTCAATAAGACAGTCGAGTAACAACTGATATTAGTGTTATGTATATGCTCTCATTTAAATGTGTCCAGCACACACAAAAGTGCAAATGACAGGTATACCTGAGAAGGAAAGTGTGGAGACAACAGTCCAGTTGTAATCTAATAACAATCTATTAACAATGTCCCACTTAAAAGCAAGGGCACTTTGACCGAGGGCTTTGACTGCCATCCAGTTCATTTCATTCCCAATCCTCCTCTCCAGTCCCATTTCAGGCTGATATATAGGTCATGTTATCATACAATGTGACAAAAGAGGGAGACTGGAGAAGCAATAGTGATGTCACAGATGATCAAGAAGTTAATGAGTAGTGTGGTTTGGGTGAACTGATCCTTTGGTTTGGTTTGGTCTGTTGATAATATTGTAATATATTTATACAATATGACATATCAGACTTTGTCAAGGATGTAAGGATAAAATCCTGAACTTATTTCCATCATTGTTCTGTCTGTTTTTGTTAATCCACCAACTATTTGTCTAGATCGAGAAAGACATTAAGAGTCTGACATTAAGACATTTAGAAAAAAGGAAATGACTAATGTGATTTGCCAAGCTGAATGGGGGAGAAGACCATCCATTTACAAAAAATTCTTAATTTTTATTTGAGCAGGAAATGGTTTGGGATTATGACAGCAAGCTTTTCACTTAGTGTCCAAATGGCATTTAGAGTATTTGACAACAGTCTAATTGGGAGATGTTTATACAAACACTAGAAACATAATCAAATTTTTTCTATAAAAAATGTCTGCTGTCAGTGTCGGCTTGCAGATTCAGAGTGATGTGAACTGAAGCTGAGAGAATCAATAAATTGCATATTTTCTCAGTTTACCTTTTTTGATGATGTTGCACAACTCATAGAGCAGGAGTTTGTTGTCTCCTCCAGTGTCCAGGCGCTGCTCTATGTAGCTGTTGAGTTCGTACACCACACCCTGCATATTTGTGTCCTGGTACTGCTGGACACAAGACACACAGAAATTGCAACTCCACAGCCTTGCATAAACACTAAGATTGAATTTCAGAATTCAGCAACTGCTATAACAAAGAAATATGGGACAACAACCTGCATCCTGTACTGCACCAACTAAAAAATTACCGCAGCAGCAAGATTTTTTTTTTTTTTTGAATGAACAGAGATTATCTCCGTGCCATTCACAAAGACAGAGCCATTCATCACAACATTACCCTCCACCCTTACACTCCCCTTCACTGCTGCATTCTAGCCCAGGGATACCCCCGCAGTCCCAAGAGGAGGCCACCGGAGCCCCACAGCTCTGATTAGAGCCCTGGCAAAGCTTAGCTGCTCAGCCTCAGCTTAAAAGTGTGGTTATGTAAGAGACAGACCTCTTGCCTTGTACGGGGCCAGAGAGCCGTCTATTTCTGCGCCTGCAGAGAGGGTGAGGACAGGACGGCAGGGAGAGTGGCGTACTAGAAAGCCTCCCCCACGGGACGCCTTCTATCCTCCCACATCCTGTTTGCACAGACGTATGGATGACGCACTGAGGGGTCGAGTGGCCCTTGTTTTTTTTCTTTTCTGTGTATATGTGTGTGTATAAGTCCCTTCTACCCAGCTCCAGGGCACTGACACCCTGCTTCCTGGGGGCATAATGGTGTCAAGATGACAAAGGTGTGAACATATATGGAGCAGAATGGATTTGCTCTTTTCAAAAATGATTCTGCCAACTTTCTCACAGACAACAATGCGACAAAACATTCACGTTGTTTCGCATCGACTATCAAAACGATTATTTGACTTGAACACTCAGACACTACCCTTTTCTGAAAAACTCCAGCCTTATCATCACAAGCATCTGAACAAAGAGTGCACAGCTTGAGCTTGTAAAGTAATTTATATTTTTCAAGACAAAAACAAGTTAAACTGCCGCTTTTCTAAAGAAAGTAAGCACAAAGACAAACAAATGTGATGTCAAAGTAGTTCATCTGCTTCTTAATCAAGTGCACTAGGACATTTTTGCAGTTCTTCAAGGAGAGTATTGAGTTCAGTGCTGTCCCTGAATTAGTTCAGCTATAGTGTCCATTCCTTCCTTCAGTATGAACTCAATTAGTCACTAAGGTTAGCTTTGGGAATAATGTGGACAAGGCAATAATAAAGTATTAAAAATGTGATCATCTGTAAAGTGTAGCCTCATGTTCCTTGTCACATGAATATATAGTAATGAAACAAAAACTTACCCTGCTGACTTCTTTAGCTGATGTGTCATCTGTGAAGAGAGAGAGAAAGAAAAAAATCACAATGTTAAACTTTGTGTCTGAAAAACAGTTGGAATACATCTTAGGATAAGCTATTCTTATCAGGTGGACGAGACATGAACAATCAAGTTGTGTCCGAACTTTTATTGTGCAACATTCTTCCAGTTTGCAATGGTACCATGCCATTGGTCTGACGGCCCATTATTCCGAAACTCTCAATAGTCCAAAGAAATATCCCATTGGACTGAAAGGCCATTAGTCTGATGTCTTGTTATCCCGAAAAACAAAAGCCCACTGCTCTGAAGGCCTGTTGCTTTGAAAATACGCATTCTCCCCATAGATTTTCCCTGGAGTTTTTTGCCCCTGATACATTAGTTTATTTTGACATGCAAGTGATTATTGTAACCAAAGCCATGATCTTTCCCTAATGCTAACCAAGTGTTTTTTGTGCCCAAAACAAACCAGACCTGAATCATAGCATTGTCACACCATAAAACACAATTATTTTTTAACAAGCACATCAAAATATACTAAGAGTTTTTTAAGGGCAAAAGATGACACAACACCTGACCATAAATAATGCGTCATTGTTGGTTATCAGACACTGATAAAGTTTATTACCTATTGCAGAACATACCGTTCGTATACGTTATATGTTACTGAGGTCTTCTGCTAAAGTCGGCATCATGTTTCACAAAGCAGAACTCTGATTTTAATGAAATCACACGTCATAAAACTTGTGTGGACGTGCTGACAGTTATGTTGTTTTGAGATGTCAAACAGTAATGTTACACATCTTCCTTTATTTTATGTAACTTGGTTCACAGAAGACCTGTTAAACATCAGCCAAAATGAAAAGTCATACACAGACATATGTTGTGATTTAGTGATGACCATCTGTGCAACGGGTAACCCAGATCT
Source organism: Scomber japonicus (assembly GCF_027409825.1). Classification (NCBI taxonomy): domain Eukaryota; kingdom Metazoa; phylum Chordata; class Actinopteri; order Scombriformes; family Scombridae; genus Scomber; species Scomber japonicus. The sequence goes on along the minus strand of NC_070591.1, from coordinate 21,983,303 downwards.
ATTAAAATGAGCAATATGTTAACAGAGAACACCAGCAGTCAACACCTCCATAGACTTTCAGTCCAATGGTACATGTTTCATATTGTTTATGTTTAAGAATAATCAGCAGTTGGACCAATAGGAAATCTCAGAAAATGCAAAACTTTTATAAATTAAATGTTTGATTCATAAGCAATAACCCTTGTCTAATTAAAAAACTGCTGCAGCAATCGGCCTGATGTGACCAGTAGCTTATGTTAGCTAATATTAGCTCTTGTTAGCTACTATTAATTGAATTGGTTCGCTGACTTGAGGGCTTAGTGAGTTGATACTTGACTGACCGACAGCAGGCTCAAAAGCAGTGTTTTACTGCTCTTACTGGTTAAAAGTTTCATGTTTTTCTATTTGGATATGGTCAGATGCTCACTCTGTTACACCTGTAACCACACCCAACACTGATGTCACGGTGTACTTACAAACCCTAGAGTACACTTCAACATCAATGTAGCAAGATGAGAAGTTAAACCACTGGAGGTCAGTAAAAACAAATTTGTCAGGCGGTGTTCAGTTACTCTTTAAATCGATGGATATTAAATCTGTGTTACTATGCAATTATTCATTGCCACTGCTGAGGAAAGGTTAACATGCACAATCAACTTTCCCTACATCAAACGCTGAAATCAACAAGAGTGAGCAACACAGATATCTGGTCTGGCTGTTTGAAGGTTGGGTGGATACTCTGCAGTGGCTTTGTGCACCAATGGTTTACAAAGGCACATCCCCACAAGCAACCAGTAAGCAAAACCATATGTTCTCCTCACAACAGTAGTCAGGTGAATGTTAAATGAGCAAATGCAAAAACTATGCAGCATTCAAAACATTAACACACTTTAAATATAAATTATGGATGAGTGTTTTGTCTACCTTTGATGCAGGTTAAAAATTATGATCCTTTTAAAACAGAATTAAGAGAGGTATTAATTTAACTTGACAAGTGCAAAATTTTGTGGCCTTGAGAGCAAATTCCTGGTGTGATTTCAGGCTGTTGGAGAGACAGTAGACATATGACTATTGTCTTTGGACGTGGACACTGAAGTATGTGATAATAATGAAAGCCTCAGCCAATCATAACAGTTTCTGGACTTATACTCTGGGAGAGGGTCTGGGAGTGCTACTTGGGATGAAAATAAAACCATTCACACAACTCAAGCAGTCTTCATTACACACGGGTCAACAGCACACGAGAACAGTAACTGCTCAGATCTCTTTGATAACTTTTCATGTGATCAAACCATGCAAAAAGCTGGGCAGATTTTAGAAACATCGACTGAAGTGCTGACTCGAGCTGGTCCTCTTGTGAAACAAACCTCTTTGTACATATGAAGAAAGAAATTACAGCCAGCTACATTGTTTGTTGTTTTAAACATGCCTCCAGTATGCTATGAGTTTCCTAACTTAGCCATGAGAGCTATTTTAGAGTGAACCCCTGGCCGTGCGTGACGTCAATCAGAGGACAGAGAGCTGCACTTGAAAGACTCCAAACCCTTTGAAAGATGAAAACTTTTTCAGGCAGAGTCTTTTTTTATAATGACTTGTTGAAGCCAGGATTATTCAGACATGAACAAATTATACAAATACAGTTACTTGCATTTGTAATATAAAACCAAAAAAACAGCTTAACACCAACCATGTTTATATTCATCTTGATTATTGGAGATGTTATACAGAACTTTATTCGGTAATGAAAGGAGACACCATATTTAATGTGGGTGAATGACACTCACATTACAGTTACTGCATTTAATCACGTCTTTCATTTGCGTATCTCTGAGCTATCTATGTGATATATCAATATGATGTAATAAAGTGATCATAGTACATGGTGTGTACATGGTGTAGTGCACAGTATATTATATTGTATGGTGTGCCAAACTCTGTGCAAGACCCTTGAGACACAGGACTGTATAAATAAAACTGATCTGACTATACAGATTGTACTGTAATGAAAAAGATTCTGTAAAAACATACCAGAAAATTTTATGTTCACTCCTTTTTTGGGATGATTGCTACTCATATGGGGTTTTTTAATTTACAATGTATGTAATGTGTTTAATAGTGCAAACAGCATGTACAGATGCCTGGGTAACTGTGAACTTTGAACAGCAGTGGAAGTTTTGACCTGAACTCTCAGCTCTCAGCTCTCAGGTCCCCTCCTCACCACCTTGGATGTGGCAGGGAAAGGCACAGTAACGCTCAACAGAAGGGAGGTGGGGGCACAGGATAGGTCAGGACAGTTAGTTCAACTACAAATGCGAGCAGACACAAACACAAACACTGGCACTCAAGTTGAGTGATGCAGCAGCAAAAATTCAATATGAGATAATTAAAAGTTAAAAAATATTAAAGTCTAGTGGCTTTTTGGGTGTCAGAGGAGACATGATATGATGTTGGTCTCCATTTAAGGGTGTGGAAGTTTTCCCCACCCTGCCTATAAATGTAGGACGCTACATTGCGGTGGTTAGTTCTCACCAACACATTGTTGCCACTTATCATTAGTGTGAAGTGTTGCAGTGGCTCCAGCAACACTGATATGTAAGAGCACGACCGGGTGACAAGTCCTATCAGTAAAATAGCATTGCGGTGAGGATATGATCATATTCTGTTATCATGTTACTAAATTCGGTTCTAAAAAAAAGTTGAATTTAAAACTAACAAAACAAGTATGTCAAGTTATGAAGTCAAGTTTGTTTTACACATAAAAAGGAATCTGATATAATAGTATAATAGCACTGAACATCAATTTGATTATTTTATGTGATTTTGCATATATTTTCATATAATCACATACATGTAAAATAGTATTATTTCAAACATGCTTATTCCTACACAAGCTGTTTCACTCCCTCAAGTATGGAAGGGTGTGTTTTGGTCCCCAAAATATGCTCACCCATTTCCTTGTGTAGGAAATGGTCACACGAGTAGCACTGTTTGTGGCGTGGTCCAATTACAGTTGGGCGAACCGTCTCTGGCGGCAGCCCATGTGAAGCAGTCCCAGAGGAACCACAGGGTGAGCTGCTGACATCAGACTGGGAAGGTACGAGCCAATTAGGACTATCCCTGCTTAACACTGTGTCCACAAAGTGAAAATATTTGAGTGGCCAAAAAGTAACATGAAGCTGTTGTACATGCAGGTTAAAGCATGGAAGGTGAAGTACAGAAAATATCAGTGCATAAGAACCACAGAGATATGGAATCAAGTGCCCTTTAAGTCAATTGTGCTAAACTAATTAACTTTATGACTGACAATTTTCCTATCATGTTTTGCAACAATAGCATCTTAGTTTCATCAGGTTAGTGTCAAGGGATTAATCCTAATGGTAGAGCTTTCCTGTGGGCCCGAGAGGGAAGGTATATTCAAGTAATGTGAACGTGTGTCTAAACTTTTGACTGGTACTGTGTGTGTGCTGTGTGTTTTTATCACCATACGATGTGGTCAGCCATCAGCAAAGGGACAGAGACCAGTAGTCTGTTCTAATGCCATCCCATATTTTCAAGAAGCTGCTGTGCTTTTAGTAAACACAGGAGGAGAGGGCCGACATGTTCTTAGAAAATATACGGCCGGCTCACTTAACACTCAACGCTAAACACAACTGTCGAGCAACTCCTAAACTCAGCAGAGGCTGAGCAGACGTCTTCTAGTAACTTTCATCACTGTATTCAGCCTTTTCCTGAACCTGAACAACCTCAATAAGAGTGTTTTTTCAGTTGTGCAGCACTGGGATGTTCAACTTTTATCTGGCAGGTAACAGGCTCAGATGTGTGCTGTTCTGACGTCTAAACCAGGGCTTATCAGGCAAGTCTTTTTTCAAGTGTTTTGTTTATAAGGTCAACACATATAGTCCTGCACATCCTGATTCATTTTATTGGCTACAATCCTGCATACATTTTTACAACTTTCACATTTTGAGTTTATACAATGAAAGAACTTCATGTATAGTTAATCATATACTGTATCATAAATGTATGTTTCTGTAATGAATATCTACATTTTGTATTAAATTCTTATGTATTTCAATTTTATGGGAACTCCTCCTCTGATACATTAATTATTCTCATTGCACAAAACCAAGAATCTGAAAGTGAATTATGACACATCACACTGTGACATGTAAGATAGAGGAGCACACACCTCTGGCTGGAAAAAGACAACTCACAAACCATCTTTGGGAAACAGAACAAACAACAAAGTTAAAACGAATGAATCAGATTAACATTAGAAAGGACAAAATCTCTCTTGTCAGTATCTAAAAATGTTCCTTCAGTTCAAAGACTGCAACATCAGTATCTTACTGACTAATAGCCTTTTCACACTAATCACAAATATCCAGATTATTTGAGCATTTTGATTTTATGGTGTTTAATGACCACTTCGGTGCCAGGGTGGACAACACAGAACCCCCCCCCCCCCCCCCCCAAAGGATCCACATTCATTGTTGTGGATATCTGTGAGCTGATAATAAAATAATTACATACTCATCAGATCAGCAACAAGGAATGTAAAACATTAACAGTTCATAAATGCAGTCAGTTACTAATTCAGCATTTCAAGGACAGACTATTGCTCTGAACTGACGCAATAAGACGTATTTATTACTATTCATCCATTTCAACTATCTACTAACACTACAACTAATCTACTGATAATTCAGTGAAAAGATTAGATGGAAATGTTGACTGCAGCTGGCGAATGTAGCTCAGGGTTGTTTGGTGTTACTGCTTTTTGAGGTGTGGAGAATTATCTGAAACTTGTAGACTGAACTTCTTTGATTTCTTTGAAATGTCTCAGTATTTGCTCTGAAGCAGATGTGAAAAATATGTATGAGGGAAAAAACGTGTTGTTTGCATACTGACACTGCAATTTCTGCATTGCAGTAGTATGATATAGTTGTAAGAAAGAAAGCAAGATGTGCTGCAAATTATTTTTGATATATTGATGATGTCATTAATTGATTTTACTGCATTACACTGCACAGAAAAGTGAACACAGCTTTAAAAGTTTAGTGCAAAACAAAAATGAAAAACTGAAACTGAAAATCTGAATAAAAAACACAGCTAAATAAATTGGAGAATTTCTGTCATAGTCATATTACCTTATAATACTGTTTTTCAGACAGTCTCTGGAAGCCATTATCAAGGAAGGGAGTTTATCTAACTTAAATCTGTACCTTTGTCTCAGTAATCACACACCAACACACAGAGGCTTGCAGTACACGAAAGCACAAAAGTATCTAGTTAACTGTTTGATTTGACCTGCTGATAAATGATTGAAGAAGCACCCAGAAGATATCCACAGCCCCAGACTGAGGCCTTTCACAGGAAAAATCCCTCAGTCAGCTGGGTCTACTGTGCATGATACGTGATGGGCGCTTTATTGATCTGACGCCATAGATACACAGTCTCCCACAGGACGGTCAGCTAGCAGTGACTCAGCGGTCAATATGTGCTGACCTAGTGGTCGTCCTGCATCGACCTGCTCCATGGAGGACATACAGCCTCCTTCTTCTTCTTCTTCTTCTTCTTCTCTGCCATGTTTCCTTTTCACCTAAACATCAGCCCTCCAATTTATCTTTCACTGGTTACTTTTTACTGCAGATCTGTCTAAAACAGCAATCCAGATCTCAATGAGACCTCCTCTTTATAAAAAAAAAAGAAAAAAGGATGAACTAACAATCAGGCAGTCATTGCAAATATAGGATAATGATCAACAACTAAAAACAAAGCCTTGTTGTTTGGCAGATAATTTTAGCTGCATTTCAGACCACAGTTTTTTTTTCCAACACTTGAAGATGCACTCACTAAACCCTGTGTGGGGTGCTGCTCCCCCCTGATGGAAAGCCCTGCAGGTGAGACAGCTCTCTTATCACAGTGTTAGGGTATGAGGTTCTGCTAAACAAGCACATCTTTGTCTGCTTGTGACTGCCATCCAAACACAGCTGAGAAATCGAATCAGCTGCTAAACAGCTCGACCCAACTCTTGCCCTCTGGAGTCCAGGCCAGAAAGGCCAAGGACTTCTCCCTCAAAGCGCTCCTTTACCAATCAGACATGCTGTCTGACTTATCAGGGATATTCAACTTTGCAAATAAGGCTCTCATTATGAATTCTGGCAGACTTTTTTCAGATATTTCATATCTAACTATCAGATTATTCTTCTTTGAGTACAGATTCATGTAATATGGGAACTGTATAAAAAAGCCTTTAACAAAATAAGGATAAAACCTGTTAAAATAATATATTATATACACTAACACATTTCAGGCTTTGTCCAGATTTAATCCACAACTCTGTTTGTATGAGCAGAATTTTCTTTTTGACAGTCTAATAAACAGATGCAGATGCATATACATATGTGTATCTGATTTTACGTGGGTCTGATTTTACTCTGAATACACAAAAATTGTCTCTCTCTCTCTTTCTGTGTGTGTGTGTGTGTGTGTGTGTGTGTGCATTACAGAAGGCTCAGATAAGTGATGAGGGGCCTACCCCATGACAGCGTGTGGTGTGAAGTAAACATCGCCAATGGGACAGTGGTCAAAGAGAGGTGTGATGATCAAATGACATTGGCCGTGGTTCTGGGAAAACGTGCTCTGCTCACTGTGTTCAGTAACAGGCCACTACGAGGCTGATCTGCTCTGTAGCACACTGTTATGACAGACCAACAGCTGCATTGCAAGCCGAGGCCTCCGTCGAATAGATAAACACTACTGTATGAAGCAACAAAGTCATTAAGAATAAGAAAAAAAAGAAGTAAAAATCGTAGTTTAACAAGTGTGCAAATGTGAATGCTTTTTCAGGAATTACAAGCTGTGACACAATTTTAGGACAAACAGACTCACACACACTCGCGTGTATGCGTACTGATTTATGTAATCCAATGTTGTCTATCACATGATAAGTGAGAACGGGACTGGCTACAGGGACTGCTTCCAGGAAGCAGTGGTTATCTCAGTGACGATCACATGATGACAGGTCTTGCTGCTGCTGCACTTACAAAGAATAGAAGATCAATTTGATCTTTAAACACTGTCACCGGAATATATGAATAGATATTTTGAATTGAACGGGTACTTTTATCATTAAAAACATGTGCAGGAACGTCTTTAAAAACAAAGGGAGAAATGTGTCATGTGTGTCATCAAGTTTCACTGATTCCAGCCATCATCCCAACACAGTGACCATTCAGCCTGTGTGATGAACAAGAAATTAGACAGTGCTTGTCATTTGAGTGGATACAGTCACTGAGAGGGAGATGCAGAGAGGCTTCAGAGTGGTGCCTAAGTGTCTGTTCACAATGGTCTAACAGAGGAAGTGGACTTAGAGTGATATTGCTGATGTGATGTAAAGATCAACCCCGGGAGAGACAAGCGGCATAATGAGAGAGCTGTCAGGCTGATTACTGATGTTTTCACTCCGAGTCTGGTTCCCTCTCACACAGCTTGAGAGCCCAACCGAGCCTTACTAGCTAGTAGCTGAATATTGTTCAGTATAGTACCTGCATTTTGCAAAGCATTCAAACTACCTGGTTAAAACCAGCTCAGAAAGCCAAGCAAGTATTTAATAATATGGCTAGCTTCTATATATGTATGTATATAAACGTACAGATAGAGCACAAATTACAGGAAAAGCCTGAATGAATGAATAGAGAAACAAATGAAATGCAGATGCTTCCATGTACCAGAGCTCACTGAATGCTTTGGTGAGTATGAAAATGATCAACCCAGTTAAACACCTGTGGAAGCTTTTGGATTAATGTGTACGACAATGATCTCCACCATCATCCCCATAAGAAGAAATTATATAATATAAATTTTCGTATTCAAATCTATTCAGTGATGTCTGTGGTTGTCTCTTATTCTATATGTCCTTTTGTTATGGTTTTTCTTTTCATCTGCTGTACTCCACAGACTCGGCAAGGAGCACTGGAACTGTTTTGGAGGCTTGTGGTGGCCAAGACAGTTTATGTTGTTTTTTCTTTTAATTTGTCACTCATCTGTATATAAAGACTCAACAACAATGACCAAAAGACAAAAACCAACAATGTGTATTTTTGCCCCTCAGTATTTTCTGAATTCACCAGCCTGAGTGTAGCACTCAGGCCCAAACTCATTCGTTCGTCAGAAATATTTATTTATTTATTTTTAAAGGCTAAATAATATCATAAAACAGCTGGGCACTGTTGTTTTTTTTTTAGAAAGCATAACTAAAACAGAAGTGAATGGGGACTGTTTTCAGTTAAAGAATTGGTGTGTTAGCAAGCACTGTATCAAAATAACTTAATCTATCAAATAAACTAAATGTCAATCATATTTTGCAAAATCACTTTTTGGTTAACAATGAGGCTCTATGGTAAATGGATTGCATTTATACATCGCCTTTTAGGTCTTCTGACCACTCAGTGTGCTTTACACTACATGCCAACATTCACCCATTCAGATTCTAATGGCAGAGGTGCCAACCTGCTCATCAGGAGTATTAGTGCTCATGCACACATACACAGATACAGTATATCGCTGTCGCTCCCTTTTGGAGTTCAGTTTCTTGGGGTTTGGGGTTCCTCTGCAAGGAGGAACCAGGGATTAAACCACTGATCTTCCAATTGGTGGATGACTGCCTCTACCACCCCTACGGCAAAGAGGAAGAAGCAACATCTGATACTGGATGTATCAGTTCATTTATTAAGAACAATTCATTGTTGGATTTAGTCTTATCACAAGATTTGTTGACAATACAAAAAACAGAACAGAATAATTAAGCTACAGTGTAACAGTGTATTAAGAGACTAACCAATTGTTTCAGGTTAAAATTGGTAATGTTAAAATCCAAATTAGATTATAGAAAGCTAAAAAAAAAACCAACAGGAAATGTGTTGTACATATTAGGATTAATATCTGCCATTCTCTGATAAGAATTTTGTAGAGAGCAGAAGTCTAGACACTCTGAGCTCAGCAGTAGACTGTATACCTTCATATGACCTACATTTATCAGTATGTGATGGTACTCACTCAGAACTAAAGGTATGCAGGTCGGCAGTTGGTGAAGCTGCATATTTCAACAAGGGAAAACCTACAATATCACTGATGTTCTCCCTTTCACAACATGGAAAAAACATAAAACTGTGATTTACTTTCTATGTCAGTGATGCCAACATGCCGTATATATGGGTCTCCACTGTGTTTTCTCATCCAACAAATTGATGTGGGTAATCATTTTACAAGGAGCCTTACGCCTATCAGTAATGTAGTTTACATTACTGTTGACCAAAGCACATCATAGCACTTTAGATGTTTCTATCTTTCAGGCAGTTAGTGGTTATTGTGCATTTCCTGACAAAAAATTGGAGTCAACTTTGAAATCTGAAACTTGCTTGAAACATGTAATCCATCCCAAATATACACCATGTCTGCTTACGTTTTTGTCATAGTTATCTCTGTGTAGTACCAGGTGACTTTTTTTCTGTGCAAGAATAACTTTAAACTGTGTTCACTGAGATGAGACACCTGACACGAGCGAGTAGATTTTTCTGTTTAGTGAAATAAATTAAAAAATGTGAAAAACTAAAAACAGCCATATTAAGGATATGTTATCTGGGCTAAAATATACAAAAACAAATGGTTTCTATGGCTCTTCAAACTATTGAGTCTTTGGGGAAATGTGGGAAAAGTGAAGTTGTCAACTGAGAGAACTACACCTTTGCTCTAAGGGAATTAAATTTCATGACTCATGTGATAACTGAGGAAAAACACAGAAGAGCCTCAAACCTTCCTCCTTTCTGTGGAGCTTTGGGTTCACTCTGTGATGAGTGAAACAGAGGATTCATCTGCTCTGATCTAAACTAAATGAGTCAAGTTATTCCTACTTGGCGCCAGCAAGTTTGATTAACATGAGGGCCTCTATTTGGTACCTGTCAACCTTAACACACACACACGCATGCGTACACACACACGCATGCGTACACACACACACACACACACTTACATATTGTATACAGGAAACAGTTTCAAACTGAGACTAGGGAAATCAACGTCTCTGTATGGCAGTACTGAACACTACTGTCTCTAAACCTCATGTAGAAAGCAGCTTCAAAATGTGACAAATCCATCCTCCGCCAGTTTCCCCCTTCACTTCAACACACCCACACCCTGAGGCAGTACAACCCCCTCCCCACACCACCACCACTTTCCCCACCCTCCCCTGGGCCCCCTTCAGCCGGCTGCATGTCTCTGGAGGTCGCCTCTGACGTCAGCAGCTCGACTGGGCAGAGTGCCAGCCCTGTAGGCCCTTGATGGATGCGGTTGGTCTGAGAAACAGTCCGCTGTGTGTGGGGCGCACGGCACAGACTCAACTCGGCCTGCTCAAACACATCTAATGACCTGTAAACACCCGACAGGTCCGTTCCTTCTCCCTTTCTTCTGTCTATCACATACACTAGCGATTAAAGGAGACACATGTGAAGTTGAGTGATTTGTACTGCAAATGGCCGGGATAATAAATAGAACCCACAGAGGAACACTCAGTCTCTGGTGATCCCATAGTGTTTAAGAGAAAGAGTTTCAGTTTTTCAGTGCAATAAAAGCAAACGACTGACGTGGCTGCAGATATTCAGGGCAGCCTGTATTTGTGGTTGACTTGTCAGGAATTTATTTGGGATTATGTGAGCTAAAACGTACAAACATTGAACCAAAGCAAAATATTACAGAAATTACAACTCTGCGTCAATATACTGAAATCCGCTGATACAATCATTATGTCGGAGTGATCCAGAGAGCTGCAGCCTGTGTGTGTGTGTGTGTGTGTGTGTGTGTGTGTGGTGTGTTTCAATGTTTGTCCCTGTATGTGTGGGAGTGGGTGTACCTGCAGGCCTGCTGCTGGTCTTCCTCTTCAGCCATCTGTCCAACGTCTCTGCACTCACACTCTCCAACACAAAGTCGTCCAGCATCTGCGGGTGCAGCGAGAGGTAGGCCTTCACTTTCTCATCTGTCAAGCCTGTGGAGAAAAGAAACAAAACATCTTTTACTCAACTTACTACAAAACTTTATTCATAAAAAATAAATACAGCTTGGACATTGTTGTTAAAATCTGGGAAATATTAGAAAAAGTTCAGAGGAGAGCAACATGAGGTATGAGAGGGGTGACAGCATGTGTAAGTGCACAGGCTACAAACAGCCGAAGGTCATCTTTACAGCTAGGTGAGCGCAGCGGCAGCAGCGCCTAGGATCTAGCTAAAGCTCTCAGATAGCCAGGCTAGTTCACTTATGTTTACTGTAAAGCTGTGTCTCCAGGGATAGGAGCCCCCAACAGAGGCAGCAGGATAAAGGAGGACTCGATTGTGCTTAATAGGCAATTAGGTTCTTGAGAGCCTGCTAAGTGCTGCTGTTTACTGTCTTTGTTGTCAGGGAAAAAAGCAATTTGCCAGACCATCGTTGAGGGAAAGTTGTTTTTAATATACCCGCTGGCGTCTGCACGGTTCAACTGAGAGGCCTTCATGATGCACTGGGAAACCATCATGTTTAGGTCATTCGCGCAAATGGAGTGTGTATCTAAAACAAAGACGTCGTAACTGTCTAAATTCAGCCACAGAATGTCATCTCATCAACGTGAACTTGACGCTGACATGAAATACAACCAAAAGTAATTATTTGTGGACAGAGAAAACTAACCCACTGGCAGTGTTGAATTTACATTTTATGGTATGGTACACAGTAAGTGTATCTGTTATCAGGTAATACGAGACAGAAAGCCCCTATCGTTTTTATACTGCTTTCTCACGAAACGTTTGGTTATCAGCAGCATCTGTGTAGACTCCCTTCAAGTGTGAATCACAGGAGGACATGCAGCTGGAAGGCATGTGTTCTGCTGTCAGACACACACACACACACACACACACAGGCACCAACACACACACACACGGCATGAAAATATTACTAAGTGGAGTCTGAAAAACTGTATAATATCGTGGTAGTGAATGGCTACAGATGCATTTGGACAATAAAACAGTATGCAAAGGGTGGCACAAAACAAAAACAAAAACAACAACAAAATAAAACCAGATGCTGGAGATAGAAGCACCAACTTCCACTTGAGCACAGGTTGTCTGTTGTTTGTGTTTAAAAGTTGCATTTGAGGAATAACTTCCATCCTTTTCAATCTGAATTGAATTTTATTTCGAATCAAAGTGCTCCTGACTCCTGGTAAAGAGATGGAGCAGCTACCTACGACCTTTGATCTATTCCCCCAGAACAAATCATTTGATCTCCAGTTACAATGGATCATCTGCTCGGCGTGTGTGTGTGGGTCGAGCAGGCTTGTGGTTGCAGGCAAATAAGGCAAACAGAGGTGGGGGTAAGTTTGGAGGGTGGAGGACGCTGCGGTCTGACGCTGTCCAGACACGAGACACAGCTCTTCAGGAGCGGAACGCCTCACGAGACTCCTGGCCAGCTCTGACGCACATCGGCAGAATACGGCTTAATAAATCAGAGAAAGTTAAGGGGGGTGAAGTGAGCTGCAGGGGACAGAAAGACACACAGAGAGGAGTAAAATGGGAGTGCTGCAAAAGGCCCTTACGACTTTGTCCTATTTGAAACACAAAGAAGGCACTGTCATTAGTGACACTACAAAAAATAAAAAAAACAAGGACGCTGTATGAATTTATGAATACAAGTTTTGTGTCTACAAGCTCTGAAAATTATTTAGCTATCATATGTGTGCACATGAACAAAAATAGTCAAATGTCCTATTTCCTTGGGGAAAAAGCAAACAACAGTGATAAAAATGTGCAGTGGGTATATAATGGTTGATAAAACGGTAATCTGTTCGAGCTCCATTCAGAGTACTTGTGTGACCTACACCAGCAGAAATTGTGGAAACATTAATTAGGGAAGCGTTGTTGGCAAAGCAAAAGCAAAGTGAAGACCTCTAATATAGCCGCTGTGCATTTCCCGCCCCCGAACTTAACCCCCTCACCTGTTTTTATTTTGACTGATGGACCTTTGAAAAGTACAAGAGCACAACATCTATGTCAGCTTTTTAGAATAGGGCTTGAAATGCCTTATAGAGAAAGGCCGGTGATATTCTATATATTATCCCGAAAAAAGAACAACAACGTTTTAATGTTTTAGTCAGTCTCTCAACACTTTCCAAACTCCCAAGATTGTCTGAGACTCTAAGACCCAAATCCATTTGTTCCATTTGTTCCAACAGAAGACGTAAATCTTTAAAAATAGGTGTCAACTACATGCTGTCATTCCACAAAAAAGTTGAACACAGTAGTTTTTAGTAAATGTTACCAAAACAGCCATAGAACTGGTGAGCTAGTGACTCTTTTTTGGGCAACAATGGAGCTCTATGGCATAGAGACAATACTTGTCAGTAAGATCAATTAATTGTTGGTTTGAGCCTTTTCATGGGTTTTGTTGATAATAGCAGTGATATCAAAATTCTGCCAGACATGTTATAGCAACATGATGATGCACTGAATGCTTTAAGAGATAATAATAAAGTAATATTATGCATTAAAGGAAGACATTTTAGACCATCAGGAAGCTTCCTCATGGTGTAAATCTCCTTTGGAATAAATGTATGAGACTAATGTTACAATTGAAACATCTTGTGCAGATAGTTTAAAACACTATAACAATCAGTGATAAATCAGTAAAGATACTAACAAAGCATCACAGGTCACATACACTCAACTGGTGGTTAATACACACATTGTTGTAATGTAGTTAAAGGGAAAATGGATTTATCGTTATCAGTTAAAATGCCTGTAGAAACAGTGGTTAATGGAAAAAAAAACATAAATATTGTTGATCTGTATTAAAGAGGTCTGGAAAAAGAAGCAAAAAGAATGACTGGTTTGACTAAACAGCCACTATTGCAGCATGAAGATGATTGATGGCACTTCTTTCTGCTACTTTCTGCCGACCTTACAGACTTCTGAAGTCTTTAGAGCCGCAGCTCAACTTAATGTGACCGCAGTGACACTCAGAGCTGTGGGATATGCGTCAGTGTCCTGGGCCTGCGACTATGGCGGCTAATCAAAGGTGCAGCCAGATCTGTCCCACATGCTGTGGTCCAGAATGGTTAACCCCACTGGGAACCACATGTGCTCACTCAATCAGGAGAGAGAAAGACCGCTGTGGAAGAAGCCATGGCTTGGTCACTGGTTTGACCGGAGTTTTTTTCCCTTTTATTTCGTCAAACCTCAATAGAATTTTCCTTTCTGCTGGAGCCACAACTGCTAAAGATAACGGTGTCATCAAAATAAGCACCAAATATTTTTGATTTGATTCTAAGAAGCATAATGATAGAGAAACATGCCTGACATGTCGAACACACACAAACCAAAATGACTATCAAAGTCCAAATTCTCATTTTCTAACACGCTTTTTTGATTTGTCAGCTTACTAAATCTTCAATATCTTGAGCCAGTCCTTGAACTTTTTATGAGTATTATGAGTTAGTCTTCCATTAAAATTCCTACTTCAGTAAAAGTATAAAAGAATTATCAGTAAAATATAGTGATAGTCTCAAAAGTAAATGTTTTCTTTCTTTTCTGCTGTAAAAAGCTGGTTTATTGCCACATAGGTTTTTACACACAAGGGGTTTGCTTTAGTCTGATGATAACTCACAATAAACATGTAAGCAAGTACAAAATACAAGAAACATGAGTGACAAATAATATTCTTATAATAAAATAATATAGCTGTGCAGTTTTGTGTAAGAATGTGAAACAGTTCCCAGTATCAAGCATAAAGGTCTGATGTATGTAGTATCATCATATCATCCCCCAAAGGATCATAATCAACACTTCATGCAATGATTAATGAGCAAAGAGGGAAAAAAAGTTTTCCTGCAAAAATTGTATTCTTTCTTTTGGACTTTTGCCTTTTTATGAAATATTTTACATCTTTTGGTCTTGAACAGTTATTTAGATGAAACCATCTAAGAAGTTTGAAGGGTACATCTCTCCAGACATCTGAAATATGACAAGGGGCCTCAATAGACAGTGTTTTTTGTAAGGGGTCAGACTCCAAAACATTTGGGTTTAATCTTTTACAGTGTATTGAAATGTATCAAATTATGATACTTTTTTATGTAAAACTTTGATCTGCTATGTAATAACTACAGCTGCACCTTTGTGCTTATGTGAGTTTGAGTCAAATTAAGTATGCTCATTCAGACAAATGTAAAGGCGGGAAACAGCTTGTTGTGCAGCATGTTTGTGAGTGGCTGAAGCCCAGCTGGCAGAGATTTCGGAGCCTGACTCAGACTTGGGCTTCCTGTGTAAAAGCTGAAGCCTGAATTCATGCAGTGAGGTATTGTTGCATAACACTTATCTTGACTATAGCAAACCACACCCTGGGACTGGGAAGGGAAGGCCAAACTAGTCACAGTCTGTCTGGGTCTCTGCGCTGTCACATCCAAGTTTCAGTACGAACACACTCCCATTAGACGAGGTACAAACTCCCGGACGGCGTGGACTGGGAATCTATATTGGGTCAGCACCAATTTGTAGAATGGAATTTCAGGCATCAAAACATCCTGAGAAGGCTTCGAAACAGTTTGAGTTTATGGGCATTTTTATTAAGGAAATCAATTAGGCATGGTCTGATTTTATATGGAAAAGTAAATGGCTTGTAGAGATGCTGTAAACTGTAAGTAATTTACTCCATCGTATAATGAAATGTGCTTTCAATAAATATATTTTTTAATGTTTTGTATTAGTATAGCAACTTTAAAGTGGTGAAACAAGCATCACCGTTGAAATCTGAGGATACCAAGTCTTACAGACAGACATTACTTATTTATCATTGCAACATCGTTCTGATAAACATATTCCTAATCAGGTTTGGAGAACTGGTTGGAAGTTGAATTGTTGCAGAAAATCACAAAACAAGGGATACAACCAAGCCCACCACTAGTTGTATTATAATTAAAAAATGTGATTCAATATGATATTAGAGTTAAAAGTCATGTGACGTGTTGCAGAGCAACATTTATCAATGGCACACAGGAGTGAAACCCACAGAGATTTTCTGAAGCCACATCTCTTTATCCTCTCCTGTGAAGCAAGGCCTAATTTCTCTCACTGACCTCTGCCTGTCCTTATTTTGCCTTTTATATTGTGTTTGATTTCAGCCTTCATGAGCCTCCGCTGCCAGTGTTATAATGCAACATCACTCCTTCAGTCTTCAACTGAGAGCTGAGGAATAATGATGATGATTGCACTGGGTATCTACAACAGCTAAACAACTTCCTCTTTTACTTCTACTAAACTTGAGGGATTCTATTTCAAAATCAGAGTTTCTCAATGAGTGTAAGTGACAAGAGACTCGTTCATGAATCACAATGCGTGCTTCTTAACTGAGACACTCCCATCAGGCTCTTGCTGTAGCTATGCTCATCACAATTTTCAAGAGCCCAATGTGATGTCTGCAGCCAGGTTGTTTTGAGTTCAAAACACCCAAATAATGAAAAACTGAGAAAATCAGCAAATCCTGAAATGTGTTGACCCAGCCAGAGTTTGCTTGATAAATGACTTTCATGATTAATTCATCATCATTGTTTGTTGTAATGACGTCAGCCCATGATAATTGCAATTTCAACATCTGGTCTGACAAATTTTGTCGCAATACACAATATTTTTGAGGATTTTTTTTGTGCAAACAATTATGATTGTCTAGAGAAATCAGACATAATTATAAAATGTAATAACATTTAATGACAGTAAGATACATTTAAAAAGTTTTAGTAGAAAAATGATGAATTAAGTAAGTGTGAGCTATTTAAGAGGTAACCACAAAGTCAAACATGTTTGACTTTTTGTCCTGAATATAACTTGTAAAGTACACTAGTCTGGTAAAACTCTCCCAACAACGTCCATAAATAAAATGTTTAATTGAGGTGTGAGGGCCGAGATGGTTGAGCTTAAGGTTAGTAATGAAGGTTTTAATAGGTGGATTTTGTTGGGTGCGATTGTAGACGTTAAACAAACAGTGAGTGAGTAAGGTCTGCCTGAGAAGCTCTGTTTGGGGGGGGGGGTTCATGATGCATTGACTCATTTGGAAGGAAGGTTGTTAATACAGGCGGATGAGGTTGATTTTATTTGACCTGTGCTCTTCACAGAGTGGCTCTAACTACCAGTATTTTATGAAGAAAAGGTGGTGAAGTGGTAGTGCAAGGAAAGTTTTATTTGATAGTTTTTTTTGCAGAAATACTGCAATTTTTGTCAAATTTGCAAACACTGGGACTTGGTTACAAAATGCATTATTTCCCACTTTTTTAAATGTGCAAATTCCTGGAAGGACCGGCAAAGGAATGGATTGTTTTAATTGAAACAATAAACTTACACATGCAGATAAAAGGAGCATTTGAAACGCTGCTAAAAAGAACAACCAACTCCACCTTATCTCAATCACTCATCTCTATTCCCCATGATGCAGTTATCTATCTGTGTGATAGTGCCTGAACAGAAGTGAGTGTGTGTCTTTGGTGCTCCTGTCAGATGATGTCGAGCGGCAATGTCAGCAGCAAGGGTCGACCCCAGCAGTGCCGATGTTTAGTGAGCAAGATGTTCCTCCTCTGCAACACATAGATGAAAAACGCACATGAGAGAAAAAGGGAAAAGACCACTTCTCTTGAAGCGCACTCCTTCTGGCAGAGAGTCAAGGGCAAGCTGCCAAGGTACTACTTTTCACTTTCCTGACATGAGGCTGTGGCAGGAAGGGGGAGGAAGGGAGAAGGGGGGGGGGGGCTGAAGGGTGCGTGCGTCAGCAGGTCCGCCTGGGACTCCCTTGCCAGGAGGTGGGAAGAGCATGTGGTTCTTATCTTATCTATGGGAGGGCTGGAGCACAGCGTCCAACACTGACATTCAGTGAGCGGCAAAGAGGGGAAAAAAAGAGCCAACACTGAAGATGAAAACTCTTTGACTCCCACTTTTCACCTCATTTATTCATTGAGTCTGTGCTGGGTAAACTGGCTTTGTATGTGTACATACGCAGGTGAACGCACACATACACACATACACACGCCCCCCCTACATTCCACAGCAGCCAAGGGTGAGGTGACCGGTGCTGCTGAATCAATACTAGTGAGTGAAAAGGTGTCAAATTAAGAAAATGCTGTTTCACCCTGGACTCTAACTGAAATCCCATCACTTCCAGAGACACGCCCCCACACAGAGAAAAACAAACACCGCTGCACAAACATGCAAACTCACACCTCACACTCGAGAAAGAGAGAGAGAGAGAGGGAGAGAGAAAGAGAGGGAGATTTCCATGGAAATGTAATTTGCATTATTTCCACTTGCATGGTCCAGGTCATTAGATGTAAAGGGTAAGGGCTATAAATGGCAAACTGAGATGTAGATAAGGCATGTCCCTTGATCCACAGACTAATAGCATGGTCACAGGAAGCAGTGACACTCTGACTGTGGTTGGGTCAAACTTCACCTTCAACTCAAGTCATAAACTCTGAGATTATAAAAACACTTCCTTGTGCATTTCTTACAATGGAGGGAAAGCCTAAGGTGGCAGATCACACATCTTCCCACGCCACTGATAATGATCTTCAACAGTAAAGCTGGAGTTGCTGCCTCAGAGTCAGCATCTCGCCCCAACCGATGGTTTGATTTCTGCCCCCCCCCCCACATAAGTGATAGGGGTCATGTTCCCTGCTGCACATCTGGACTGACGCTGAACTCTGCAGCCGCTCCACAGAGGGCCCAATGGGGACCCGGTAATGAGAACCACAGATCCTTGCGTCTTCTCCAGTGCCGTGTTCTTTTATGAGCCTTGACACGAGGACAAGTTGCAAAGAAATCTAAATGCATGTGGCCTTTTCCCATCCCCTCAAATACAAACCTCCGACAAGATGACAGAGGGTCAAGGGACGCCTTGAGGAGAATGTCATCTGTTTCACCGCTTATATTGTGCACTGTGCCCTGGCACTGATCCAGTCCTGCACAGATCTTGATATAAAAGGGGTTCAGAGTGCGTAACAAGTTACTTTTCTGTGGCTTGAATTCCCTGAGAGTTTAAACAAACACTGAAGACAAATCACAAAGGGAAACTATTTGGCATCAGCTCAGCTGGGATCATTCAGGCATTCAAATTTCAATCAAGCTTTAATTTTCATATTCCAATCATATCAAGCGTGATATATTTATGTATTGAGTGCGTGTGCTGACAGAAGTCCTCACAGTGAGAGAGAAGGCATGCGGTGGGGCAGGAAATGTCCAGCGTGAGCACTTCCTGCCTGACAATGCACCCTTCTTCACTGAGTTAAGCAATTCGTCGACAACCAATTGGGTTTAAAAATGCCTGAGAGATCACATTAGGTCTGACCCAGATTGACCTCTGATACTGACCAGAACTATCCACAAACAATGACACACACACATGCATATATATACTGTATGCACACAATGTGTGACTACAAACAGCTAAAACATCCCAGGACTAAGTAACTAACTCACTGCTTGTGTGGTTTAAAATTACATGAGCAACCTGGGAGTGAATGAGCCAACATGTTATCCTTACAAACCATAGTCTGTCTCTCCAGGGAGAAACTGCAACCAGTCTCTTTTCAGAGAGGACACACAATGATAAACATACCATTAGTGGCCAGAAAACAAAACACTTTTGCACTTTTTCAACCACAAAAAGCCTTCTGACACATTAAAAGTGAACTATCATATGTCTACAAAACAATCTATTGTGCCATAAAAATATACATTTATGCAGGAGATGATGGCATAAATCATGTAGGGAGAGTTCAGAAATACATCTGTTTATGTGTTTTATCGCTGCATAGAAAGTACAGTCATATTATTCCTTGATTCCGAACCAGTCATGCAGTGAAAAGGCAAACAGTGTGTCAAGTTAATCCTACATTTAACCCTGATTAACAGCTGCACAATATCTGAAAAAAGAGAAGACATAAATGTGAACAATGATACTCTAATATAAGCTCAAGTCTGACATGAATGGAAGTGGACAAA
Source organism: Scomber japonicus (assembly GCF_027409825.1). Taxonomy (NCBI): domain Eukaryota; kingdom Metazoa; phylum Chordata; class Actinopteri; order Scombriformes; family Scombridae; genus Scomber; species Scomber japonicus. The sequence goes on along the minus strand of NC_070591.1, from coordinate 21,963,267 downwards.
ACTTTTTCTCAGGTCAACATATTTGTGAATGAGTGGTTTATAGTAAAAACATATATGACAGCTGAGTATTGTATTTCATCACTTTAACTGACGCCCGTGTCTACTGTTGTTTTGTAAATTTAGAGAAAGTGTGGAATCTTTCAGAAATCTGAAATTCTTGTCCTTTTTTGGTAAGGAGGAGGACGGGATACCTACATACTGTACCTCAATAATACATTCCATGACTGCAGTTTACTGCTATGTGTGTGCTTTGGCATCATCCGGTATCCCAGGCCCTGAACTGCTAACTTGCTATTACAGGGTTGCCACTAAAGGTCACTTGAGGTGCCACTGAAACAACTGGAATCCCTGACAGAGCCATCAGCGTCAACTCCAAACACATAAACTATAAATTACAACGATTCCTGTAAGAGAATACTAAATACACTGAGAAAGTATACAAACCTAGAAATGCAACAGGGGCACTGAGAAGTGACCACTAAGTAGCACAAACATGCTTGAAAGACATTAGTGTATTATTGGGAAAAATGTATTTTCAGTTTGCTTGTTTGTTTTTTAGTTGTTTGTTTGTTTATTAGGGGGATTTATTCTGTTGTGATAAAAGACTATGCTCTGTAAAAACATGTCTTTCTCCGGCTGGCATGACATTTATAAAAGAAGTTTGTTTTCTTTCTTTTTTTAAAAAATGATTTTGAATTATGGAGCACATCCACCCCTAATGTTTATTATCATACTCTACATCAACTAAATAAGCAAATGAGCTTGAATGAATGCAATAATGACTTTTAGTTATATACTAAATATTATCATATGAAATAAGACTATAGTATAATAAATATTATACAGTAAGGATGCTTCAATGAATATGAACATTTCTAATTATTTATATTATTTAACTGGTTTCTAAGAGAATATTGAACTTGGTCTTTAATTCCTACATTAATATTTGGTGATTTCTGCTGGAATAAACAGTTCAACTTTCTTCACTCCGCTCGTGCAGTGCTGTAGCCTAATGTTACACACGCTTCGCTTTTTGATGCCATGTCTTATTGCAGCACTGCTGACTGTCGCACAACTCAAACCCGAGATGGGATTCATAAAGCCGCTCTGTGTTTTATTAAAGCGGACTGTAGAGACACACGCTACATTTTCCAAATTGCAGTCCTGCCTGGTCCCCCTCCAATGAAGTCCCCACCCATCCAGATCAGCTATCAATCTGTCATTCATAAAGTTGAGTAGACAAATGGGCAAATAACGCACGCCCGCGGGACCAGAAGAAATAATGTAATAATGTCCGTGTTTTGATTCACAGCTCTTACAGCCCGGCTGCTTAAAGTCAGATTTTTTTTTTGTTGCTTTACTCTTTTCAAGTGTCAAAAATACCTACTTGCACCCAGGAAACAGTCCGTTAACCTTCTGAAACAGCTTGTTGAAGACGGACCATCTTCCATGTCGGATTGAGAGCGCAAAATGAGAGAGGAGCCACGGAGAAAAGTGCGCCTCTGCAGCTGCAACTTGGTGCGTCTGGTAAAACCAAAACTATTCCAGGACGCGCAGAGGTGATGGTGTCCCCGCTGCTCGAGGCTGTGCTCGGTTTAGGAAGGGCAAGAAGAAGAGCAGAGTCTGCCCCCCTCCTCCTTCCACCAGCGCTATGACCCAGCACCGCTGGCCGAGGTGTAGCTACAGTCGGTCCGCCTCCTCGGCGTGGTCGCTCCGCTGTGGATGTGCAGCAGCAGACTGGGGGAGCAGAGACCACGACGCATACACACAGAGGAATGGGAGTAAACACACACATACACGGGGAAACAGGAGCGCGCCAGCATCAAGTCAGCTGCAACACCCACATACCTTCCTGTGATTTTTTCAAAATAAAAGCCCAAATACTGACCACTATGGCAGTGGTTCTAACCCTGTACAGCGGTCTTCTCAGGGGGTCCCTAGCAAATAAGGGGGATCATGTATTTGCACTATAATTCCATAAGTAACATAATGAATGGCAGCTGGATTAGTGAGATCGCAAGATCATGTGAAAATCTATCTTGTCAGATTTCAAGTTTTGCACTTGTGTCCAAACCAGGATGGATGTGGTTCAGACTAATCAGCATCCTATGATCTTATGATCTCGAGATCTTGTGAATCTCAGGTGTCTTGCAAAGTAAGATGATATACGATATATTTTCAGATGGTTCCGTGTAACAAACCATCTGACGTGTCAGGTTTACACAATGACAGAATGTATGAAAAACTGGGTGATGGGTTTCATGCACTTTCTGTAATAAACATCTAAAAGCAAACATCTTATCAGAGGATGGTCCGTGGTCTGATTTGTGTCAGTTTAGGTCCTTGATGTAAAGTTTGAGAACCACTGCTATTAGATGTTTTCTCCATTGCTTCTTTTTTTGAGCAATAATGGTGAACAGATGTTACAGTTAGATTTTCTTAAGTATTTGAGATTAAACTTTTTCCCCCTGAATATTAAACAATATTTAACTGAGCTATATCTAATATATTTTGAGGTAGGTCTATTGCTGCAGATATTTACCAAAACTAAAACAAAATTGCATTTAACAGATGTTTGCCATCTTTCAAGTCAAATTAATTTTCAAACGTTCTAGTTATTCAATTTACACTTTCTACAATAGACAAGTTTATTTTAATTTGAAGGGCACATCGCCCCTGTTTCCGGTGTTTTCGCAGACTTGACGCGTCTGGGACGCGCACTCTTGACGCTGCTGTTCCTTTTCCTGAATTTGGCTGCGTAAAAGGGGCCGAGCCATATGTCCAGCGCTCTCCAGAGACACGCTGCTGTTTCCTGATCCACGACTCTATGGTCAAGGAGGAGACGGCAACCTCCAAATGGCAGAATTAAACAATACAGTCTACATTGGCACATATGCTGGAAATGTGCAGCATATAGTGTTTAAACAAACCGGGTGTAAGCATCTCATTGTTTTGCCGATGTGCCCTTTTGGAAGGCACTGACCTTTTTGTTGTTCTTGAGGTGCCAGAGCTGACCCTGACCTCTAACCTCAGGGTCAGCTCTGGCACCCTCAGGTAAATACAGGCAGTGTTAGGTTGTGTTTTACCAAAGCAAATTTAATAAATGGCCCGTGTCCAACAAACACCTTCATTCATATAAGTTTTCAACTAAAGTCCGGTTAAAGAAAATAAAAAATCTACTTATAGTGTCAAGTGGTGTGTGAGTGTGTGTGTGGAGAGAGAGAGAGAGAGAGAGAGAGAGAGAGGAGAGAGAGAGAGTTAAAATAGTCTAATCATTCATCATGCCAAGGTCTAATTTGTGTCTTATCTAGCTGGAGATTTTACATAAGGTTCTTTTGTCTGAAGTAAATAAGATTTGCCTTTGTGCCTTTTCTGGATCACTATTGATATTTCAGCTCCTGACTTCAAATATCTACGGAGACTTTCAGAGTGAGGCATTTATTAAAGGAATGTATTCCATTGATTTATTTCACCAGGCTAACTCAGTTGTACATTTGCATAATTATAATTGTAAATATTGCCTTGAATTGGCATGATAAAATAAATCAATGTAGTACATTCCTTTAGAAAATGCCTGACTCTGCAAAATACTGCAAAGACTGCACATCTGCAGTGCAATTGAAATATTTAGACTGGAATAGTGGACTCGAGTTATAATCCTTTAATAATAATATCCCATCCAACAGAGATAATAATAAATATAATCTAATTAACCTCAAATTCAGGTCAACTAGATGAATGTTTTACAGTCTGCACTGGCTGGAAAAAAAACAATGAAACCTGAATACACAGATAGAAGGTTAAAATTAGACAATGGCACAATTAAGCTGTATAACCACCAAATGATCCTAATGCAGGAGTTTTCTCTTCTTTTTTTAATTATTTCTGAATTTAAAGGAATTCCTGTATTAGTTTTCTTTGACGTCTTTAAGGCCATGCTTAGTGCCTATGAACTGTACAATCTTTGCCTTAAAGCAAGCCAAGGAATGCATCACCACTGTTGTTTATATTTCAACTAAGAATATCCAAAAGAGACACATATAAATGACACGGAGCTAATTTTGTTCCATGAATCAACAAACTACACATAAAACACAGCACGCATAAATACTTCAGTTATCAACAGCACATGTAAATTACTTCTGTTTAACTTTAGGTTAGGGTCCCACATCAAGTCTCAAATGAAGTGAGCTCACTATCTCCACAACCTCTGTAGATGTGCGCCAGTGTTATCAGTGCTCAGTGCGCCTAAACAGCTTTGAGTCGGAAACATGATACAGCATAAAGCGTGCCAGACTCCCTCACGGCCGCAGCACTACATACTGATCATATCGTGAGAGAGAGGTGTGGGAGCTGTGGTGGGTTACGTCAGCATGTGTGCTATCAATCACTGGCATTCCTACACTGTAGAACAGCTGGTCCATTCAGAGGTCAAGTGTAACATAATGTATGCATAATGTCTGTCTGACACACTCTGTGGCTTTTCCCTTGGTTTAAGCCTGATGGGAAAAGCCCTTAAATGTAAAAATAACTTCCATGCTACAGTCATCAAACAGTGTATCTTCCATATTTGTACGCTATGATGCTGCCATTTGATTTGCTTAAGTGTGATGTGTGTGTTGTAACAAATCATGCATATGTTAATTTAATAATGGTTTAATCATATTTTCTGATAGCCATGAATTTGGGAGACTGAAAGCAGCTGTTTATTCACATGCAACACATAATCAGCCTTTTATTTGAGGTTATACATTATACCATGTGGAAAAAGCACACAAGAATACTTTTTTTTTTTTTAATTAATTTTTATATTCTGAATTGTCACAAAACTTATGAGGTTAAATAAAGGGAGGATACAAAATTGTTAAATGTAGCAAAAAAAAAAAAAAAAAAAAGAAGCAAATGGGAAGAAGCTTTAAGTTTAAGATACAGAGAGGGCTGTTTCATCTGAGCTTCCTGCCTCAATTCATGTAGCGTATGTACGGAAACTCATATGGAAAACAAATACTTTAAAATGTTCCCTGCAAAGTTTTCGTGACAGGAAGTTTATGAGCTTATGTGAGACGGTTATGGATGAAGAACTGCGGTAGATCACAAGGGATGCCACAACTCTGTCTGTGTGACCCATCAGTGAACCCTGCTGATCTGCAGCTCTCATAAGTGGCAAAGCAACCGTTTTCATGCCGGAATAATTATTATACAACAGGAAGAGACCAACCAGTTTGACCTGACATATAAAACCAATGTTTCATCTTTGTGAGTGAGTCCACCTCAGTACCATAATATTACTCCAACATGGACTCCAACATGGACAAATACTGTTTTATGGACAACAAGATATGTAATAATTCGTGCCCTATTATCTTTTAATGTATGTATAAAAATGGCACATAGGAGTATATATGAGTACTTGGAAAAAGACACAAAAGCAACAGAAGGGGCCCAACAAATCTTGAGCTGTCAGATGTTTCCTGTACTATTTTAAGTACACAAAGCAAGCTGCATTTTGTTAGGGACACATTGCTGGTTACTAGGGAGCAGCCTGGCATCTCTGGTGGACAACTAAAGGAGTAGTTTACCAAACTGGTACTACGACCGTCACCCCCATGACAAGATTTTTGTACAGGATACATGACAATAAAGGTTCTTTGATAGAAATACCGTACTTGGTGATTTTGATTGAGGATAATGTAAAAAAAAAAATACAGACATTACGTAAGAGGATAGCTTATAAGCAGGTTAGTAGATGACTTTTGATGAGATTTTGTGGCTAAATCTGCTTCACAGTATCTTTTTATTTATTAGAATACAGTCGGACTAAATGAACTAAGCACCACAGACCCGAGAAAACCTCAAAATGTCCGCTGGGGCTCTCTCTGGCTTGATCTGTATCAATTTGGACAGCCAGTGAGCACTCTTTTCTCTGTCAACATTATCCTGCCACCAAATCCCATATCCATCTGTGAATGGATACCATGTGTGTTACAGAGAAAATTTATGGACATCAAAAAGGTGATGATGAAAGAAACTGAAATCTCATCTGTCTTGATATGGGATGTGTGTGTCACATGAAGAGAGGGTTCCTATGGCCGCTGGTGAAAGAGCAGATTTGCTATTGTCCGCGGGGGGATCAACAGCTGACTGAGGAGTGAAGTGGTCGGCAGCCATGCTTAACCGTTCTCCCCTCTCGGCTGTTTTTAGCAAGCATCCTCCTGATGACTACGGCCTCTGTCTCCCCAACACAAGAGCTGCACATCCTCAGACGTGTGCGCTTGTTCACACACAATTTTACCCCCTACCCCCACATTACAGACCTCATCCACTTAAGCACATTTCTGATTCAAGGCACTGTACAAGCTTTTTGCACACTGCATACACACACACACACACACACACACACACACGCACACACATACATACACACACATACACACACACACAAGCATACACACGCCCCAGATGCAAGTGAAACATTTACAGATCACATGCAAGCACACGCAAACATGAACACATATACACACAGGAGCATACTTACATCCACATAGGCACACATATGCACACACACTCACACACATCACATGCGGCAGACACACACCACAGAGACTTCCAGTCCCCTCCCCCCAACTGAATAGTCTGTTCTGACAATCCACAGGACAGCCGGAGCATTGACGTCAGAGGCAGGCCCATGAAAATACAGGGTCCCTGGGGGGCTGAGGGAGTTATGCACATCTTCACAGCTTGGCTCGCAACTAGTTCAACAACCAATGAGCATATTACTGCCTCTGTTTACTCTTATTTGTCGGAAAATGCATAATAAAAAAAAAAGAGTTCCACATTTACACAAAGCCTGGCATGCACAAATTTGCATGCGACTGCAATGCGGATCATCTCAAATGTGACGTCAATAGACGTCATTGCACCGTGATCCATTAGGACAAATTTGAGATAGGTGAATAATTTAGGTTAATGGAAACAGAAATCACAGCACATCATTACCTGCCCTCTGTCGTCTTAATAATTGCCATTTTGAATAACGGCTGTCAGACTGTAGTATATTAGACGTACCCAGAGGGAAGGTTTGTTGCTCACTCAGACATCCTCACAGTCCCAGGAGAAAAGATGACATCTTTGTTTATCGCTCAATGTTCTGAACCTCTTTCAATGTTCTTCTTTCTTTTTTTCTCTCTTCTAAGACATCATTAGGACATCATAGCCATTTATCTCATTGTTCTTTCTCCTTCTCCTCCTCTCACCTTTCTGAGGATGTCTATGGCAAATTATGTAACATAGTCATTGTTTTCTTGCCTGTAACCAAATACAGTGTATGTTGCTGTGGTCTTATATGTAAAAAAAAGGAGTCTTGATTCCAGTGGGTCAAAAGGACACACATTTAAAAAAAAATGCATGCCTCTAATTTGACCTTGGCTTGTGTGTGTGCAACAAAATATTTGAGCAAATGCAAGTGATAAACTAGAGGATTATTACATTGACGTAGTATCAGCACGTACGTAACACATAGTGTACATTTGATTATGGTGGCCACACAACAAATACAATGTGTGTGTAGATACAGTAAATAGAAGATTAACAATTAATAGTAAAGATATTTGACATGAATACATATTATAGAGACATATTAATATTTACATTATTAAATGTTGTTATAATTATAATTTTAATTCAGCATTGATAAGCACACAGATTAGTAGTAGTTAATTCCAAAGTTCAGTGACTTGCAGATTTAAAAGTAATTCATGGTTGGTTAAATAGACAGAATGAATTATTACTTTTTAAAGTTTTTATTCCAAAATGAACAATTAACATTTTCACATAAAATAATCAAAATTGAAATAACTAAAATAAATGCAACTGGTCTTGTAATATGTGCCAAAATTAGCCAATTAATTACCAGCATCAGCATGGTGATCGTAATGAGCAAACATTAATAACAAACACAACACGAGTTATCTTTGTGTGGTAGAAAAGTGGTAGTGGTAGAAGTGGTAGAACAAGTAGTACAAAAAATTGCAGGTCCTTAATGTGATTCTCTGACTTGAATTTCACCAAAATATCTATCTCTTATCTGCTTCTTTATTTTTATTTTACTGCATATTATTTCCATTATTAGTTTTATTCATCTTTTGTTGGTCACAGAAAAAGGCAGGCATGACCAAAAGAGAGAATAGAAGGAAGCTGAAAGAGACTTCTCTTAGTATTACACTACAGTATTGTAATGGTTCCTCAGACTCTGTGCATATGAATTGTGTCATCACAATTCATCAAAGTCTAGGCTTTCATTTACAGCCATCACTTCTGCTGGTCATGACCACAAACTTTATGGTCTGGAGGACATAAAGTGTATCAGTTAGGTTACTACAGTCACTATCCTGGTGTATCCATCCTGTCCAGGTTAAGAACATGTGTCATGGAGTCCCTTATCTGAGTCCACTATGACTCTAAATAAATATCTAAGAGGTTAGCATTTGTGATGCCTTCAACTGCAATGTGGAGAACCAGGTTGGCTATTTGGGAGCAAAACTCGAAGCCAAAATTATTTTCTGTTCAACCAGACAACCCTTTGCATCTTTTGATTGCCCAACATGGTTTCCCATGTTGCATAAAGTTTCTTAAAGATGTGGAGTAGGAATCTGGATCCAAACCGTCAATGATATCCAAATACACACATCAAGTACTCAGGCATTCTTAGGTCAGGCTATGTATTTTTCAGAGTTACAGACAACCATAACAACTTAAGAGGCCAAAATAATCCATTCTGAAGGAGTAGACTACTGATCTGATGCACCAGGAGAAAGTCGGGACAATGAGGAATATCACTGCATCTCTGAAGCTCCATCTACTCTGGGATGGAGTCCTTCTGAGTTTGAGACATCTTCTCAGTCGTTGTGTAGCCTGAAGCCTACAGTTTGTGGCTGGTATGACTATGTTGAATCTTGGAGGAGTTCCTTCCGCTTGGTGAATATGGTGACAGGAAATGAGAGTCGAGTGCATTGAAACTGTAACAGACAATGGTTGCTTTTTTTGTCAGCGTCGTTGTCATAAATGGAGCAACTCTGTAGATTACACAGCAGGGATTACATGTTGTGTCCCCAAGGGCAAGTGTCCACTGATAATACTTGGCTCTTCAGCTGCCTGTATGTCCCTCCAGAAGAGGCGCAGCACTGGCTTGTCAACAGGAAACAGGCTGATATGGCGAAAGTTGCCTTTTATGGACTCACTGAAAATGTTTCGGGACCCTGAAGAGGATGATGGTCCCAACTTTGGTCTGGGGTTGAGCTGATTGTTGAGTCATCCTATTTGAAGCACAGTGTTATTCTTTCCATTATGGTGTATTGTGTGATATGGACTTCTGCTGTCCGCTGTGCTTCCACTGCATATATCTCTAACATATAGTCATTTTGCTCCCATTTGCAAACTCTTTTGAAGGAGGCCTCTACACATCCAATATCTAACAAGCCTTTTCCTTTGTGTGTTGCCTCAACACCACAGCCTAACTGGGAGTAAAATGATTTCACTTGCTGTTACTGGTCAGTCTTGACAACCTATATGACTTGAGTTTTATTTTTGTGGCTCTAGACATCAATTCTGTCAATCAAGATAACATTATAGTCTTCAAAGTAAATCAAATCAAATAAGTTTGGTAGGTAAGTTAAGTGTAGGTTTGTTTAAAGTCTGTCTGATAATCTCAGTGTTTTGTTGCCCCATGGATTGTTTTTTGTGTGATGTCACCAAGGTCCCAGATACAAGTTATTAATTTGGTGATTAGAATGATATTATCCATCCATCCATCCATCCATCCATCCATCCATCCATCCATCCATCCATCCATCCATCCATCCATCCATCCATCCATTTTCTTTACTGCTTATCCTCTAGAGGGTTGTGAAGGAGCCGACCCTGGTATTGACATCAATCACAGGGTTAACATCCTGTATATGAAGACAGACAACCATTCACACTCACATTCACACCTACAGGTAATTTTAGAGTCACTGATTAACCTAACCTGCCTGTTTTTGGTTTGTGGGAGGAAGTCGGAGCACCCACAGAGAAACATAAAACCCAAGTTGTAATAAACCATGGTTTTCTTTAAGCTGTTCCAGTGATGCTTCATGTGGTCAGGTGAAGAAATAAAAGTGATTCCATATGGATTGGCAGAGGCAAAATGCTGTTTACACCGACTACAGGCCAGCAGTAGGACTTAACAGGAACTAGGACTGCAGTGTAAGAAAAACAGCTGTTCTACAAAAAAAGGAAAAGGGAAACACATGGAACAATAAGTATTGTATAAATATATATATATATATATGTCCTTAATTTGTTTTTTACTATTGTGCTCCAATGTCAGTGCACTGATGCCAAAATGAATGAGTACTGATCAGCAACAGCACCTTAACTTTGTGGAAGGTGGAAGTTATTTAAAAAAAAAAAAAAAAAAAAAGTATACCTGAATATAAAACATTTTTCTGTTCAAAACCATTTTAATAACAATATATCACTGACATTTTAGAGATCTTAGAATTTACAGTTTAGCTAATATTCTCTCTGTGATTACAATAAATGATAACATGGCATTTTCTTACATCACAGAATGAAGGATAAAGAGCTTTAGCTAATTGCAATTAATAATAGTATATAACTATATCTCTCTCTCCAAGTTCATATGTGTAACCAGTTTGACCTGATATTTACAGAATGATATTTTCTGATAATGATGAATTGGTTCGTTATGACAGCTTATGAGGCAGCACTCAGAGCAGCAGAGTGCACTCCAACTACAAAATGAACCATTTGTAAATGCAGAACTGCCAGAAGTCCTCTACTTTAATTCAGAGCATTCAGGCACACAGTTGTTGAGCAGACCACTCAAATGTACAACTATACGTCAATTGTAGACTGATGGTGTCAAGCGGTGGCTAAATGGCTAATCTTACAACACATCACCAATCTGTATCAATATGGCTTATTTACAGTATTTCATCACAGAAAGGAGAGATAATATAATGTCTATTTCTTTTCACTTTCCCTTCCCCATTAAACACTTTTCACACTTTTGTGAATAATTGTAGTACATTTTTCTTTTTCTTCTTTTTGCTTGGAAACCTGTAAATGAGCGACAAAAAAGGTAATCTTTTTTTCCTTTCCGAAAGCTAAAGGGCTTATTTAAAAAGCCCTTCAGTATATATAATATGTATAATGATAAACAAGATCTGTAATATTCAATTTATTTCTTCAGTGCTACAGTATTCATTATATGAGTGCACTTACAAACTGCCGTTGGCTGAAAAACTGAACGTGATCCATGATGAACATCATCGTACATTTCGTACATTTCAACAGTTTTAATGCAGCAGTTGACTGAAACAGTGGAAGCCGTCTTATACTTGTGTGCCACATGCTGGCAAATTTAATGTGACCGTATAACACCTCTAATGCTCTCAGTGGCTCACTGTGATTCAGACCTCATACTGCACAATTAAATTCAAAAGGTAAGAGGATTAGTGTGGATAATATGGCAAGAACTAAATGAAAGAAATGTTGATAAGGTTTCTATCAGTGCATGAGAGAAAACAGAGAAAGCACGTTTAGAGAGTGCACAATGGACAGGTGGTGCAGATATGTGATGTGGAGCTGTGTGGAACGCTGCAGTGGAGGGAACTGCAGAAAGCACATGAATAAAAAAAAAACATTTAAATGGGTGAAGAAAAAAAAACGTGATGAAAGAAGTGTGCAGGGTGGAGGGGGTGGGGGGGCTCTATCTGCGTCAGAGCTGGAGCCAATGAAGTCAGAGATGGGGCAGGCTCAAGCAGGAGATGCTGTTACTGCCACTCACAGCACCCGCCTGGGCCTCATGTCCTCTACGTCACAGAGCTGGCACAAATTATGCCTGCCTGAACGTTTGTCTCACACACACACACGCACACACAGACATACACACACATACATACACACACACACACACACACACACACTTGGGGTAAAATGTAATTTATGTGCATTACACATATATACCGCACCATTCAATGACTTTTAAATTAGCTCAATAGTGGATGTGTATTTAATTCCCCTTAAATTATAACCACAGTGAAAGATTTTACTCTGAATACACAAAAAATGTCTCTATCTTTCTTTCTGTATGTGTGTGTGTGTGTGTTTGTTTTTTAAACATTTTCTCATATATGAACAGTTTTTCATACATTATTCCTTATATAACATTAAGCTGTTCATCATTCAAATGTGTATGTACTTAAGTAAATGCAGCTCATAGCCTGATAGTTGACGCAAGTGCCAACATTTCCAAAGGAAGCTAAATTAAATTAGTATCAAAGGATGTATAACTAATAAAGCCACAAATACCTAATACTGTACATTATATTTACACTATTTTATCATAGCACTTAATGGTATTTCTCATTATTCTCTCTAAAAATGGATTTCTTTCACCACAAATTTAATATTGAATAAATAAATATATATATAATAAAATCAGATTCATTAAATTTAGTAACAAAATCCTAAAACTGTTGTATTTTGCTGAACAAAGAAATATTCAATCACAAATGCAGAAATAAATTCACAAAAACCCATATTTAAATTAACTCTCTTTATTTCACACAATCCAATATTTACACACACACACACACACACACACACACACACACACTCACGCATGCAAATCCCAGTTATTTAGATTAGCGGGCGGTGTTTCTGTTGGCACCACTTCTGACCTAGATTATCACATCTGTAATTCTAGAGGATGATTATTATGATGGTCTGTTGGTCAAATGTGTGTGTGTGTGTGTGTGTGTGTGTGTGTGTGTGTGTGTGTGAGTGTGTGAGGGGGTGGAGGGGTGGGGGTGAGGGGGGGGGCAAACAGTGCTCATACGCTTTGCTGACGTCACTCAGCCATGTAAAACGCTTCACTGTGCAATCTAGTAAAACTGCAGGCAACGCAGGAAGTCTAATGTGTATCTTCAGATATGTGCACATGAGAATGATGCAAATGTTGGCCAGTTAGAAATATTAAATCTATTGTTTCAAGGCATAATACATTTATTAATCTGACAAATGTAGGTTTTTACAGTAGGTCTGCTTGTGTGATGATTTTTATTTAATCTGTGAACTAAAACATGATCAGATGTGGGCTTTTTTTTGTGTGCTTCTGACGCTCTTACAGCAACGAGAGCAGCAGCTGCAGCTCAGCCAGCAAGAGTCACATCTATAGGTGGTGACGCAAGCTGGAGACATGAGCCATGACCTCATCAGCTCCCCATCAAACCATCACTCGGCTCTGAACCTCACACACACTCACACACACATACTGAGTAGTTACTGGCTCCACAAAAGACAAACAACGTCCTCGATGCTATGTGATGCTACCAGCTCACTCACCATTGGGCACTCACTCTCTTGTTGAACACACGTGTTCTGCTCTCTGAGCTGACATGCTAACACCTAGGACTGAACGTCCCGGTCAAATGGAGGCCTTTTAATGTAACCACCAAACACGCATTTGGATCATTACTTACAGCTGAGTGATGTCACACAGCCTGTCAGTGTGTATTTCTTATGACGGTGGATGGTGTGTATACAGTGAGGCGCTGCCGATTGACTGTTTAACTCTGCTCCTTGTGCAAGCACTACACGTGGACACGCCACGAGGAAATTATCTTTGACTAAGCAACACAGATTGTAGCATTTACAATTTAAAAAATATATAAAACATTTTTTTTAATATAGATAATTTTCAGTTTTTACCTGCTCTTTTTGATTTCACAGATTTAAAAAAAAACAGTTGTCATCTTACACAACTAACAATTAAATTGTTAGACAAATATGTAATGTAACAGCCTAGTTGTCAATTTTTTGGCTAAATATCATAAAATGTTTCTAATGTTTGTGAAATTACTTAAAATAATACATTTCCACATACTATAGGCTAATTCTTTTTTTAATTTTAATTTAAATGAGCCCAATGTTGAAAACCCCTACAGTGACTGATGCAAGACAGATTCACTGAAATGTGCTGACTTTAACATGCATTTGTATAAGTTCATAAAAGTCCATTTTGGCATTTGTCAGAAAAAGAAATGCCTTCAAAGGAAAGAGAGAAAGAGAAAAAGAAAGATCTCCATATTGAGCTCAAAGAATTTGAGGACTGGCGGAGGGGGACGAGCGGTAGCTGGCTGCCTGCAGCCCTCATCAGAGGCCAAACAAAGTCAGTATGAATCATAGGTGAGAAATATGGGTGCTGACGTACAGGCCTGTCAATCTCCCTGCACAGCAGACATCAGACCAGGCCAAGAAGGCCGAGCAGCCAGACATCAGGTCTGCCTGTTTACTGATAACACACGGACGCATGGACACAATCCATTCATGAACTAAATACATTTACGCACACACATATTTGCCTTGTTCCTTACTTGCACTGAAATTTGAAAATGTAGCACTCTATTCATGCTATATTTCACAGCTGTAGTATTATTTCTGATTTATTGCATTTTATAATCCGATTGTACTATTAAAAAATTAAATTGTATGATGCGCCCTTGCTGAACACTGCAGTCAAATTGAAATTGTGAAATTGAAAATCAATGACCCTGGTTTTATGTTACAACAATTCTTTCCACTTAAACAATGAAATTAGATTATTTTGCTTTTTCTGTTATCTGCCACTTAACAAAAACTATGGTGTTGAAACGTCTTTTTACATCATACCATCATAAAAATCTATAATTCTGTGGAACCCCTCAGCAATCTTTACCAACTCTGTAAACACAAAAGCTTCAATATGAAATATCACTGATTGCCTGCTCCATGGTGAATTTCCTTAATGCTGTTCCTTGAATTTCATCTTTATACTTTGGCCCCACCTAGTGTCCCTGTGTCTGTCTGAACACCCTGACGGAAGCATCTAACAACTATTGTGAAATTAAAGAGAGGTCAAAGGTTAGTATTCTGTTTGGATTTTAAAATGTAACATATTTAATTAAATATATACATTTAGATTTCTTTCTTAATGCAAATCTTTGTGTACACAATTGCAACCTGCAATTCACATTAAGACCACTAAGTGGTATTCTTGTACAAGTTGATCTTGTTCCAAACAGTCTGCAGCTGCACCCCTCAAGGCTGCTGTCAGCTGCTGTACATCTTCAGACGAGAACATGTATAAGAATAATTGTGAGGAAGTGCGTGTGTGTTTGGATGTGTATGACGTTGCGTGTGGTTTATACACTAAGTGCTCTGTGGCGTCACCAGAGTGGCAAACAGCCCTGCGAGCCACTAATGCACTTCCACAGTCTTTTAGCATCGTGGGCACGGAGCCAAGCTAAAGAGACACACATGGTGCACTGCTGGAAAACCATGATGGTGTATGATGCTGAACTGCTCCTTAATACATGAGGACAAACCAATCCACAAGATCTAAGACTTTAGTCTCAACAGTCAGCAGCACAGCAGGGGTGGATGTAGATCGAAAAAGAAACTCTAACTGGCCTTGACCACGCTGATATCCTGTCACAGAGGAACAGGGCCCTTTTGTTTCTGTGAGTGGAGGCCATTTTGTAATGTTCTTCCTATTGTTAATGAGGTGGGAGAGCTGTCATTGTTACAGTGGGAAGGATATTTGGCAACTATTTGCTCTAAAAGGCTCTAATGCAGGAAAACAAAGACAACACGGTAGAGTTGTTATCCTGCTACCCACCATAAACTCTGCTTTTAAAACAATGTGGTGGTTTTATCAAACACATTTTGTCTTTTAATTTGTCTAATGAATAGTTTTGCATTTTTATGGCTGTAGTTCAGCTGTTTTATGGACTTGTATCACTTAAACCTCTCTTTTAGATATAAAATTTATTATTTGTATTATTCTATAGTATATACCATGTACTATACCTAATGTATCTTATGATATATAAAATCTTAAAGCTGCACTAATCCATATTTTTATATTACCAATGGATGAAATGACTACATGTAATGAGAAACTGGTCACTCTGACAAAGAATTATCACCCAACTCTACTTCTCCCCTGAGTTGTAAAGAGTGTTTTAGCATCTTTCAGCTAATTGTTTTGTTTTTTATGGTGCACAACTTTACTGTTTTGTTTCATTGTCACTGCTTTCATAGTGTCATTATAAACAGTAGCAGTTTTTCATATCTTATTTGCAGTATGTGAGTGCATGGAAGTGGAGCATCCAGTCCATATTCTAGATACATTCTTTATTACGTTAACACAGAGTAATTGTTACATCTTGAGGTTACCTAATGGTCACTTTAAGAACAGTGGGAAAATACCAGTTAAACTAAGGGACAGGTGTCGAGGTTCATCTGTAGCTTTAGCTGTTATCTGCTGTAATGGGAGAGAGCTGGCCAGCTGAAAGCTGGTGCTTAGTTGTGGTGGTGGGGGGTTGCATCCAGGAGTGGCCCTGTAATCGTCAGGTCCAGGCTGCACACCAAGAGGCAAGACAAAAACCGCTTTGTGGTCCTGATATGAATCTCAATGCCCCTATTTCTACACCTCCTCTCCTGGAGTCACCATGGATATCTGAGCAGACAAAAACGATCTCCATGAGAAAATAGGAGCTTGAGTGCTCAGAGGCGACAATAGAGCAGCAACAGTACAGCGCAATAGTGAATGGTTCTAGTTTTCAGATTTTGCCCATGATGATGAATGAATTATCTTTATTGTACTTGTCTGCTTTTTGTAGCAGCATCTGTTTGGTTTGGAATGGTTGAAACATAAAATTGTCATAAAATCGTTCATTATTACCTGCCTGTAGTTGCCAGATCCACCCAATGAGTATTAAAGCCTTTTTTATTCATGATAACCTGCAACAGACACTCTATAGATAAACAAAAGATCATGCACTACTGCCCCATTTTTATATAAGAGGGTTTAGTTATAATATATTATCACAATATATTCTCTGGTTCCCTCACAAGCTGTACAATTGTCCATATAGAATTATATTATGCTAATACTGAGTCTCAACAGTGCACAGAACGACTGCTTTACTCTTTTGAATTTGGCCAACATATGCTTCAACAATGTCCCTGTATTTGTGTCCCAAAGAACGGCAAGCCTACATCAAAGCATATACAATGGCAAGATCTTGAGTGGGAGGGATTCAGTGGGTGTGGACCCCCTAAGTAGGCACAGATGCCCAGCACAGTTGGGGAAGGAAGCGCCCGACTCTCCTTCCGTGTTAGCCAAGGGAAACTCTCATTTGGGCGTGGGCCCAAAAAGATACAGAGCCAAAGACTGTGATGCAAACAGGTCACATTTTCAACACAAACAAACACGTCTACAGGCCAGAGGATGCCTGACAAATGTTGCATATGAGCCAAGACAAGATAAGATAGTCCTTTATTGATCCTGAGGGGATATGCAATATCATAGTGAGGTAGAGAAAAAAAAGAAATGTATATATCAATGTGAAACTAGCTAGAAAACAATCAACTACAATATCAGTATCAACAGCAAATCAATGTTATGTAGTGATCAGGTCCATAAATAAATAGATATAATAAAACTATATATCAGAAAGTGCCATGGTGAAAGTGTCCAATGATTAGTCCCAGAATTGAAGTATAATCTCACAGATTGGTTATCCAAAAAATGTCAAAACTATACTGTATATACTAAGACCTTGCCAGTGTTAGTCTTCAAGTATTAGTTTCTCCCATAGACTGTAAAAATATCCAACAAAATGAAACAAACCATATTTTACTCTGAGTGATGTCTTTCCATGTAGATAGGCTTTGTTTTTATTTGCCAGATTTTTAAGAAATCTACCCCTGAGATGTTTGCCTCCACTCCAATGCAATGAATGGAGATAAATGGGCATCCATAGGGTAGAAAATTACATTCAAAACAGATTAACAGCATGAAAGGGACAAATGTTTTGCTGATGAAATGGTTTCTGACCCCACATCTCAGATTTGTTCAAACATACCCTAACCCTAACCCATGTGCCAGTTGAAAGATGTTTCTGCCACTTGGAGAAGCAGTTGACCAATCGGAATTTAGTGGGAGAGATTACGAATGTCAACATCATCTTCCTGTATGACTCGCCAGCTACATGAAAAATACTTACAAAAATGATGATGAGCATTGATGAGATTGACACAGTTGTGTAAGTCCAATTAAAAAACAAAATAGATGTTCGATGCCTCCAGAGTGACACATAAAATTGTTTCGTGACCATTATGGTTAAAGTTTAAAGTTTAAAGTTTTTTTTTTTTTAGGTGAACTTATCCTTTAAAGAGTATGAGTATTTCAAAGGTGTATCACTGCACAAACCATGAGTAAATTCAGAGTTTCAATGTGATTTAAGAGAGTCAAGACATGATTTTAAACTTGTGATGTGAAAGAAACTCCACTCATGTACCTAGTCTTCATGTAAGGGTTAGGGTTAGATGATGCTCTGCTTGAAGGTGATACTGTTCTTGGCCTTGAACTTACAAGTCCTGTCATGTGTTTGGCAGCATAATTGCGGCTGCACTGCCGTACAAGGTATATTTCAAAAAGCTGGCCTTAATGTTTGAATTTCAGTTCAAGGATAAGTTGGAGGGTTTTCAACGACACAATCAGGGATACAGAAGAAACTAAACCCAGCTGTACTGAGTTTGGCCATGTAAATCATCAATATGCAAACTCACGGTATACATTGCAGTAAGTGGTATCAGACTAAGTTACATGAGCTCACGGGGCTTTAAGGAAAAAGAAAGTAGAGCATATTTCTAAGAACAGGGTGGCTATTTTTCACGGTGCAACGATCACAACAATTCACCCACATTTACATTGAATACTGATCATCCCCGTGACTGGATTAAGATTACCACATGCTCCCAGATGTTAATCTCAAAGGGACCTGACCTGTAACAACACAGTTTGCTAGAGATAATATGTGTAGCAGCGTCATTCTATGTCAGAGTACAATATGAACTTTGGTCAGTCCTTTTCAAAAATGAAAATTATCTTTATTTTGCCGGATTTACCAGTGGAAATTTACATGAAGTGAGTGTTCTCTGCTGTCGGGTTGATACTTTAAATCACAACTTTTAGAAAAAATAGATTTTTTAATTTATTTGTGTACATGAAAGGCCCCATTAGCATGCTGGACCCCTGGGTGCCCATCAGGGACACTCTGATGGTAGATCTGGCCTTGATATTCTGAATTTGCACAATGGTTTACAAACATTAACCCCTGCCACTCAAATAAATAATGTAGGAAGGTCATCATACTGCATATGTCTGCGTCTCACTTTTGAATCAACAGGTCTTTCCTTGCCTGAATGACATCATTACTACCAGTCTAGCTGAGATCACCCAGCCTCTATGACTTTGAATCTGATGCTACAGTTTGTATTTAACAACAGTACACTTCCTCCTGTAGCTGAAAATGAAACTCTGTTCTGAAACCAAATGTCACACAATGTGAATCCACTGAGGACTGACAGGAGATTATAAAAGTAATCCGCACCAACACAAGATTGCTTTCTAGGGATCAAAATACTGTTGGAGGATAGAGGCAATACGGACATTTCACTATGGATTCATAGAGTTATTACAGTGCATCCTGGAAAATGATGGTATGACAAATTCTCGATGTCTCTGAATCTCTTCCTACAACACACACATGTTCTATAGAGATATTTGACCAGTTCACTATGAGAGCACATTCCTACATCCTGTGCTACACTTCAACTTTCAGACTGTCATTTATGACCATGGCTCCTACCTTGATCGCTGCATCCTGCAGTCGGAGATTCCTCAAAATCCTGGTCGTCAGGACTTTTCCGTTTCTTCGACATTTGCTGCTCCCTATTTGAGTGATGGATCTATTGTTGATATCTGCTGACAACGCGAGACACCTTCAACCAGCAGGGTATAAAACACATATAACAGTCTGGGGGAGGCCAGAAGAGAAATGCGAGTAAATATAAGTCCCATTGATCCACACTCTATTTGTCCTCTTTCCAGCGTGCTGTGTGCGCAAAGTTACCATGTGGTGGCCAGCCGCCAGCCGAGCATCTGGAGACGCAGCGAGGCATGGAGCCGGTCTGCTTTTAATTCCCGCCGCAAACGAACAAGATGTGTCTCCACGGACAGTCAGGAACTTAATTTTTCTTGACAAACGAGAAATAGTTGCTGCTGAAGTGATTTGTTGATCACGTGTGTCGCGGATTATGTTTGAACCCCGCTCAGATGGAAATTACGCACTGAAGGCAACTTGTTGATCTGCGTCTTTATGAAAAAAGTGATTTTCGTCACTCCGGCTGGTTTTGCTCACGCTTTAAAAGGGACCAATTCAGATTTTCAACGTCGTATGAGGTGTTTTGCCTGAATGGTTTGCGGCGACGTCAGACTACAAGTCTAATCAGTTATGGATGACGCACAGGCGACACAACGGGAACTCTTGGGTATCTTGGAGAGTATAGGCCAATGTAAACTAGAGAATATCTAGACGTAGTCTGCACACTACAGTACACTAAAGCGTGTGTCCTCTGGGCAACATTTGAGCTGCACACTAAGTTGCGGGTAAAAAATGTTCTTCGGCAACATCTGTGAAGGAGGAGAGGACTCCTGCCCGGCGCAAAATTGTACTACAGAAGTGTTGAAGGGGGGATGCGCGGTACACTACCTTCTCTTTTACAACACCATCAGTCCAGCGACGAGGAGAAAATACTCTATTTGTCTTTAACACTTCTTGCGCAAAATCTCCTAATCCATGTGCCAGAGTAACATAAATCGAACAAACACGCATTGTGGTTCTAGACTAGTCTTGGACGAGCAGGTTTGCTTTCACTTCAGTGAGCGGGAGCCACAGAGCAATTTGAGAATAAGCTGTGAATAAATGCAGCAGGGGAGTCGTGGTGTTGCGCGTACTACAGAGGAGGCAATGACGCCACCGGTCTGGCTTTTACAGATTGCTTGATGGTAGTTTTCCCCTCCGGTCGACTCAGCTTTGAGTGCCAGAGAAGAAAAAAAAAAATCAGCACTCCTCTTTCACTAAGCCAACAAAGGACTGAGCGTGCATGGGGAGTTTTAAGAGATAACCAGCTGGATAAAACGACATAGAGCTTCTCAGATTATCACTGACTTCTACTTTCACACATTCATTTTCCTTTCAGGGAAGTCACAGATGGGTGCCTGCCACCAGTTGAGCAAAAGCCCCCCCCCCCCCCCCCCCCTCTCTCTTCATTCTCTCATATGTTGATTTATTTATGAACACTCCCGGTCGGGGGATCATATTCCATCTACTACATCTGGTTTAGATTTCCAGTGCAGCACCTATACTGTTTCTCCAAATGTGTCACTTGGATGTCTGGTCAAATAGTTTTGAAATTAAAAAGCTTGTTGTTGTTGTATTTTCGTGCATCTGCGCGCACATCTGCGGCGGTTTCCTTGCAAAGAGTTACAGTTGCCTTCATGCCATTGACGCTGGTATTTCGTGGTATTTTCTGAAGGCAAACACTGCCCCCCCCCCCTCCTTCGCTGTTCGCTCCCCCCACCTCTCTCTCCGCCCCCCCCCCCCCCTCCCAATCCTCATTCACTGCAGCTACTGACGTCAAGACATGCTTGCGTCAATGCTCCCTGCTTTGACAGAGAGCGTTTTTTTTTCATTGGGATCATAATGGGATTATTAGGCTTAGAGAAATACCCTGCTTTCATTTTTAGATTTTTTTTGATAGATGCCCTATTATCCTTTCTTGCTTTAAATATTATTCCTTATAATAAGAGAAGGGCACAGCATATATAATTGGCTCTAACCGCACATTACAAGGACTGAATGATTGTATATCATTGCACAATAAGATGATGATGATGCTTTTTCATCTGTAATAGTTTGTGACATTAATTAACATCTATAAAGAACATAATGATCCAACATCTATTTTATCTATGAAACACAAGGGAAATACATTCAAATGTTTATGGACATTAACCTGCACTGGAAGTTGTCTTTATTCTTTTTAGTATTTTTATTACATTGATGGGTAATATGCTTTGTAACTGTGTAGATTCATTTTACACTGACATGTTTTAATACTCAGCTATAATATCTTTGTACATAGATGAACAGCCACACTGGACACACACAATAAGATACACACATGATGACACATTAACCACACAGACAGAGACTGTTTCATCCAGCGAGATGCTCGGAGACATCAGTCAGTCGAGTATCTGACTTAGTGGATTATATGTCTGTTCCTTCACGTCAGTCTGTGGTTGCTGCTTGTGAGGGGGAGGATGTCATGATGTCCTTACACACTGACCTTGATCTTCTGTGCTGAATGGGCTCTTGTTCCTGTTGACTGGCCTTGTCTTCACTTCAGCCATAAAGCCTTTCCTACACTTTTTTCAGCTCAACTGTTCCAAACTGTCTCAATATTCAAATCTATTCACATGAATGTTGTCACCATTTTCTGTTGAAGGAGCATTGTGTGGAGCTGTTATAGAGAAAGTTTGCAGAGACTGTTTAACCCAACTGATGCTTAAAGGTAGAATATGTAGAATGAGCAGAACAACGCCATCTAATGTCTCGAGATCGTAGTCGCAACAACCAAAAAGTAATTCCAGCAGTCGGGTTGCCAGGTCCGGTGGCGGATTTTATTTTAGCTCTAACTCTGTAAATATACCACTTTATCCACATGTCTAACCTTTTTAGTCGAGAAAGTATCCCTTTAGATCCACAATGTGACGCTAATTTGTCCAAATAACATCTGCTGTTCCTGCGAATTCGGAGCCACTCAAGTTAGCCGTAGCGAGTAACGCACTTCCGGTCATTTTCACAAAATAAAACACCCGTTGCCTTTTATTATTAAGAAAACCATAACGATAGAGTTGGTGCTTTTATTTTGAAAAATGAAAGAAAACGAACATACCCTCGCTGTAACTGACTTGAAACCACCGAGGTGCATTGTAACGCCAGTGGGAGTAGCAGCAATGTCTCTGCATGTACTGCCTAATCTTAAACACCGATTGGCTTGTGTGTAGTGTCGTCAGAAGCAGAAGAGGCTCACGGTCGTAAACATCTAGTCACGTGTACTCTGAGCTGGACCTTCTTTTTACAGTCTATGAGCTGGACGTGCAGGTCAGGAAATGACGTAAACGGACCGTATATGGTTTGTTATTTGTGTTATTACATTACGTGTTGGACTAAATACATGGACATATTGAGGAAAGTATTCCGGTTTTATGGAAACGGATTTCATATTTCACAAGAATGGATACTTGGCGAGCTGTACTTAAAGTCCTGTGTCATAAGATGATCGTTGTGGATAAAGGGAAGACTTTGAAGGTATGTAGCATTATAGCTTTTCTCACTTAGCTGAGTGGCTAGCCAAGCTAATCGCTAATACTATTACGGCTGTGAGCAACCATATAAGTCGTGAGTGGTCTTGAATGAATCAGAACAATCTAAGCTTTCCAACAATGTACGGCATGAGTATATATGTTTAAGGGTTGGTGTTTAAAACATTCAGAAGAACGTGTAGCTACCTCCTAACATCCGTCCCGTCCCGTGAACGGAACAGCGTGCGTTAAGAGGTTAATGATCAAATATCAAAATCCGAATAGCGTCAGAAAGTCGACCCACTCTCCACATTTCCATTTCTACCGTTTTGATACTTCATGGTACACAAACAAATAGCATCTCATATGAAAGCTAAGACCCTGGCGAGTTCAACAGTACCACTATTATTGCGCTTAAAACTCAGTGAACCAGCAGCATACGAAGGTAAACAACCACTTATTTACAGCGACTAACAAATATTCTGTCTTACCTTCGAAGTTTTGTGATGAAAAGTTGTACTTGAGAGCAAAAAACGCTGGTTTTAGTAAGTCCAACACGGCCGTGTTTGTTTACAACTCCATTTCACCTAGTGCCAGCCTACAGTAGCTGCACCGGAACAACAGACAAACCTGGCAACCCGCAATTCCGGCCGCTAAATGGCTGGTACAATGTACACAGAACGTGTCAGAATGTCATTGTCGAACCCATCAAAAAAATTTAAAAATATTAATTCAGACTAAATATTTTTTTTTATGGAAAAGCAATACTTTCATTCTGTACCCCTCAAAACGCCCCGTGGCTGTATTATTTAAAAAAAATATAGCTTTTAATAAATATTCTACATATTCAACCTTTAATGAGTTGGGACTGAATGAAATCTTGCATGAAAAAAAAAACCTTTCTTGGCCATTAAAGGAAAATGGTTGTTCAGAATGGAGCTAATATGCATGTTGTTCTGCATGTTGTTCTGCTGTCCCCTAATTTAATACAAGTTTTACTTCAAGTTGGAAACGGATAACTATCAGACAGGTTAGATAGAAATCTCTTATAAGTTCTAAAGAAATACATACACTAATTAAAAGTCGTAAAATGAATAATTAATTAACACTGATCTATACACAGCATTGTAACCCCATTGACTATGGCCATGACTACAGCAAACACTTTCAGCAAAACACTTAGATTGGATTCTTGGGGTTACTTCCTGACACGCAGAGGGAATTCCTGCGTTTTGGATCTGTCTTTTTCTCTGAATGTGAAAACTTCATCTTCACCTCTTCTCACCTGTCAATCAAGCTTTAAATAACCAACATGACATCATCCCACAGCTCACAAACAGCAGAGAGAAAATCAGCCATGTAAAATGTTCTACTGAATACAATCTGGAGCTGGATGACAATTGATTCAGATCTAAACTGTATATGTGAATCAGAGGCTCAATAGAGAAGGAGGAAGCTTGCATGTTTGCATTTGTATATTTATAGATGTATTTCTGTACATTTATTACTAATATATTATTTGATAATATTTTTTACCATTTAAGTTATTTACCTCCTCTTTCCTAACTGCATGTTGAGCAATTGTAACAAAGCTATTTCCCTG
Organism: Scomber japonicus; assembly: GCF_027409825.1. Taxonomy (NCBI): domain Eukaryota; kingdom Metazoa; phylum Chordata; class Actinopteri; order Scombriformes; family Scombridae; genus Scomber; species Scomber japonicus. Next base: position 21,938,335 of record NC_070591.1, on the reverse strand, counting down.
CAGGGATCAATAAAGTTTTTCCTTATTCTGATTTTGAGAAAATGATAAACAGCCTGAAAGGAAGTGTTGCCTGGGAATCTCAACTCAGGGCAAGAAATTACCGTGTTGCTCTGCGTTTTTTCTGCTGTGGAAGCAAGTTTAGAAACATCAGAGGCCAAAATTATGGAAGCCTCTCATTTGATATCACAAATGTGGTGACCTAGATCCAAAAAGATCCAGATTGTGGCAGTTTACTGTAAGTCCTCCTCAAAAATGTGTTTTTCTTCTTGTTCCTACAATTGAATCTTTGAGCCTCACTGTGCAGAATGATGTATGTTCAGAGTTTGATATTAGAAGGCCGTTTATACATTCATACTTGAAGTGGAAAGTCTCTGTGCTGACTGAAAATCAGATTTTTAGAGGCAGACCAAGGACCAAGATTTGTGACATCGCAACTATGGAAACATGGTCCAAAATTCAAGTGTGATTTGGAAAGTTGAAGCCTCTAGTGCACAAACACTGACAATGGAGTTTATAGTGAAGTAGGAGACATTTTGTGTCCAGTAGTTAAACTTGTGAAATAAAATATATTTGCATATTCATAATGAGTGAGAAGGTTTTGTTGTTTTTTTACCTGGTAATTATGTAAAGCAGTGTATTCACAACCTTGGATTTTTAATGGTGAGAGATTACGTTTACAACAGCAAGATATACAAAAGTGTCAAGGTGAGGAAAAGGTCCTACCGTGTTGGATTAAGTTTACATTATTCCTCCAGATTACCAGATTTTAAAACGTTTAACAAATTGAAAACTTTGATGTAGGTGCTGAACACAGAAACACACTGTTGTATGCATTATGCTCATTTTCATATCATGCCTGCACTGACAGGACTTAAATCATTTTTCTCACTTAATCAACAAAATGCATGTCTGGGCTTGCAGGATGATAGGATGCTAGAAATCCTCCACTGAATTTTTCAAGTGATTTCTCAAGTGACATTTCTGCAGGTGTAAATGTAATACTTCACACTTGAATACAACATGCAGATCTATTTTTACCAAACAAAAGCTAAAAGGGTTAATCAATTATTAATCAATGCATAATACAAACAATAATACTCTATTTTCTTGTCATAACCTCTTTGACCTCTCTCCATTCCTGAATTAAAGGGAATGATGCAAAGACTATCACCAACTGTTCTTTTTATAATGTTATGTTAATTGTGAAGCATTCATATGAAATCCAGTGTCATACAGCTTTTCTGAGGCATTACAACAAGAAATGATGTGTGCTGTAGTCAGGCAGTCTAGCTGTCAGGAACATTAGGCCTCAGGTGGTTGAACTGATGATGACATAAATTGGTATCTCTTTGAGTAAAAATGCACTTTACACCGACCATTAAAAGATCTGAGACACAGGAGAGTCGTGAGAACGAGATGTTAATGGAAAGAGGGTGAGAAGGCTGTAGTCGAGTGTTAATCTCTGAGGATTCTCACCCTGACACCTCCACACATAGTTGTCTCTGCAGTCCCAGTGGTCAGCCCCCCCCCCCCTTCCTCCCCCCTCGCTCAACCCCCAAGCGGTTAACCCCCATTCTCCCTCAGATGTACAATAAATGAATGTAATTCCACAACCATGTACTCGTTTACTCTCAGAAAAGTAGTAGGAGGGTGAGTTGAGGTAGCCTAACCCATATGGCTGTATTTTGGGGGTAAATGGATACAACACTGATTTGAACATTATACAAAAATAATGGTATGTTAAAATGTGAAAATATTGAACAGGTAAAAAATAAAATGTTTCTGTGTCATTTTCAAGTGTGATGTTAAAAATATTATACGCATAAAGGATGATAGGTTCATTTTAGTTTAAACAGAACTTTCTAATTACGTTATCATCTGCAACTGCTACAGATGAAAATGTCATTATCGAAGCTCATAGCTCAAAAAAAAAAAAAAGAAAAAACATGGAGGTTAGGAATTGGAGTTTCAGTGGCGCTTTAAAAGGGAGCTTTCAATGGCTTTTTCTCTCTTTAAATCAGAGTTAGGCTGATTATTCAATAAATTAACACCCAAAGCTTTTATATTAATCTTATCAAGAACTGCTAATAAGATTGAAATTAAACCACTGCCCCATTTTTTTTTGCTTTAGGACCTGCAGTGCTCACAAATCAAATGGTCCCTTATGTTGCTGGTGACCTCTCTTAATTTAAAGGAACCCCCAAGGTCCTGAACCTGATTTTTCTGAATCACTGCTGTAGATTATAATTTAAAAAGCTTCCTACTGAAGGACAGTGCATAGCCAGAAATATAAGGATGAACTCATTGGGGGCAAGAAATCTGGTAATGCCCCATTTATCTGTGAGTGAAATCAGGCGTGATGCTTCAGTGTAGTGGAATCAGCATTCAGTGACAAAGGTGTATGGATTTGCTGAACTTTAACTAAATTAGCAGTATTTAGTTTCTGTGTTGGAGATACTTGAGATCAGTGCTTAAGTGTATTTAGCTTTTAAAACTTAAAGCTACTTAAAGAGTAGTGTAGTGTACTATGAGTAACTGGACACATTACAGCTTTTAATGTCATGTAGAAAGCCTCAAAAGAAAAAAAACAATCTCAAAAAGCATCAGTGTGGTACAAAAAGCTTCATTTATTTACATGGTAAACCTCATAAGGCACAGCAGGTTTGATTCCTCATTTACATTATAAACAATGTTTGAAATCATTTGACATGTTCTTCTCTTGTTATGCTTAATATAAGCAGATTCAAAACTGAATTTTGGTTCACAAACGTTACAATAGACTTTTTCTGCTGCAGTATGTTGAATCAAAAGCATTTGATGAGCATACATAATAAAACACAAATGTTCATTTTGTCATTTTTATAGGTAATTCATGCTCATTTAAATCATGTTGAGTTTAAAAACACAAATGCCTCATCTGCTTTTTATTAGAGCTAATCAAAAAAAGTGCAAACAATCTTGGAATGTGAAGATCTTGAAATAATCCAAGTATGACAAAAAAAACTTTACAAGACTATTTTGTCTGTGAGCTTTGATTATGAAACAAATAAAACCTTTTCAATCTGGTGGTCGATCCTTTCTTTAAGTCTCAGCACATCAATCATGCTGCAGTGAACAAGACAAAACATTTCACTGCCAGACGTTTCCCCTCCCTCACAGGGACGGAGGAGTAACGGGGGTCCAGGCTGAAGACAGTCGCCCGTGAGGAGACGTGTCGTACTGGACTGCGTCGTGTGCTTCTGCTGCTGTATTGCTGTCATACATGGGAGAGCCAGAGGAGGGCACTGTGACTGAATGAGGCAGGCTGGGATAGTGGCTGCTGGACCCTCGCAGGAACTGTGAGCTCAGACTGTTGTTTATCCCCCCAGTCTGGGTCACTGGAGTCAGGGGCGAATTATTCACAGTCCAAAGGCTGGTGTACTGACTTTACAGACAGAGAGATAGAAAACTTGTTACTCCACTTTGGGTATTTGAAAGATGAAACTTCTGCTTTCATTAACCATTGAATCAGTTACACATAAAAAAGAAGAAACACACACATACTTTGAGTTGGTACCAGAGGGGGAATTGTGGGCAATGGGCATCATGCTGGAGTGTGTTGGCATCTGTAGACTGGACCAGTTGTCGTGGCTTGAGAGCATCGACAGACAAGCTGAAGAGTTATCAGTGTAGCCAGCTGCAACACAAACAGAAGCAGTGAGGTTTCAGAGTTACATGTATAGGTCATGTTATTCTGAATAATATTTGTCAGAAATGAAAGAAATGATGATAATGAATCACTAAACTACTCATTAGGCCTTGTTTCTGTGATGTGAGTATTATGTAGTTACAGCCAAAGGTGTGTGTCCATACATTCCTGGTCAGAAGCCCAAGCGTTTACAGCTCTGTGGCTACACTCACACAAAAGCAAGAGGAATGCAGAACATTCCCCGCTCAGCAACATTTGTTTGCGTTTCTTGTTAATAGCAGGGGAGGAAGTGGTGTAATGTCCCGGATGTATGAAGGTGATGGTGGGAAGAGTTGACTACTCACTGGGCGAGTTGGTCCGATTTGTGTACGGGCTGGTGTAAGGGGCAGAGCGGTGGTTCCTCAGCGTGGAGTAGCGCTCACAGCCGTGGGACGGTGAGACAGAGATGGGGCTCCCAAACTGACTGTGAGGACTCGCAGGAGGGCAGAGGGAACCTGCGCCTGGAATAAACCAGCCGCCTACTGGCTCCACAGAGGGGGGGAGACATAATGGGAACATATTGTATGAGAATCACAAGCTTACCACTAAACTTATTAAATGAATAATTTTAGTGTAATACTTACATTGGGAGTAAGTTGACTGCTGGTTGTCATTTACATCTTCTTTGATGTCTTTGTCGTCGCTTCTGCAGAATTAAAAAGTTTAATGATGTATTTTTCCACATCTTGAAATCATCAACAAAACCTCTGTGTGTATTCTTACCGTTCCTTTGCATCCAGGAAGGCCTTTGCAAAAGGATTGTACTTTATTTTAAGAGCAGTTATCTAAAAATCAAACATACAATAAAGAGACATCATTAGTATTGTAGTTTGCCATCAATAAAAACACAAGGTGTGCGTAAAAGCTATGCGTAAATTACGCACACATTCCGTATACGAACAATACAACTCATTATTATTCCTATTATTACTTTTAAGTGAGAAAAAATGTTTTTGCCCACCTCTTCGTTTTGGTACGCTGTTACTGCAATGAACTGTGTCTCTGTGAACGAGTGACTGGTTATCATCCTGCGCGGGCCTCCAACCCGCACTATGTGGATGCGTGGCTCGTACTTGTGTAAGGAATTTAACATTATCTGAGAAAAATAACAGAACATATACTTCATATGCTTGAATGATAATTAAACTAAACATTGAATTTGCAAAAAGATAAAGGGTAAAATGCTTTTATTTTCCTATCTGTAAAAAAGTACATCAGGCAACAACGTGCTCTCTTCTCCTTACCTGACCTCCTCCGTTCAGTTTATTGGTGAGTTTGACTTTGCTAAAGGAGACGGGAGCTTTCATCCAGTGCGCTCCGAAGTTAGGAGAGTCTGGATGGATGTACACACAACTAGGAGTCTGAGGTTCAGGTTTTCCTCCTGGGACCCATTCCCCGTTCACATATTTCCACCTGTGGTTGTCCGCAGATACGAAGTCCAGCAAAACAGAGTACATGGCGTTCGGGTCCAATCCAGACACGTTCATTTTCAACACGGGAAACATTCGCCTTGATAAGAAGAAAAGCAAGAGAAAGTGTTAGTGTTTACATTATTAATAGTATTACTTATTTTTCCCCTGTCTATCTGTGAAGCCGAAGAGTCTGAGATATTTGCGCATTTTGGCTCACCTGCCATTTTTGGTAACTATCATTTCATTTGTTAGTTCCTTAAATTTTTGCCAAAGCTCGCATTCATCCAGGGAGACTTTCAGTTCTCTCTCCGTGGGGTCGCCTTTCTCGCTGCCGGCCTGCAGCTCACTCTCCACGGCGCTGAGGAGGTGATCCACCCGGTGCTGACTTGCTTTCCCGGGACACTCACTAGAACCTGTGGCCATCCTGTCCAGCAGCTCCGGAGATGAGTAGATTGTAATCACAAGATTTAGTGAAGAAGCTAAATCTGCTCCAGTATCTAATCCCGTTATCTATAGTTATTGTGGTAAGATGCTGAACATCACGCAGCAGCGACATATATAGGCTGAAGAGACGCTCCAGCTCAGGATGGGTGTTTGGAGCAAAGGTGGTTGGTTCATCTCCTCTTTGATCTTTGCGGGCTTGTCACCGATTGGCTAGAGGAGGACATGTCACTGAAGTCCACAGGATGACAGCGTTTTGAATGAAGCAGTTTAACCTACTTTATTACATCAACCTGTAAATATTGACACTTAGATCAAAGCCGCACCTGCAGAGACCAAACCACTGACTGACCTCGGCTGTTCTGCGGTCCCATAAACTTTCACAAACTTGCTTCCATTTAGTTTGAAGATTATTTTTTGCCAATTTGATATGATTAAAAACTTGAAAATTGGTGAGTCAGTTTAGCCAGTTTAGGCTTAAGTAAGATTTCACGAAACAGATTTAAAAAAGAACAATCTAATATAACTGAATAAATAAATAAACGATTCATGATTTAGTTCATTAAATACTATGTGAATAAAGTTAAATAGTTTTGCAAAAATCACAGCCAAGTGCAACATAAGCATACATTGATTTTATTTTTTAAAATGTATCACTGCTGAATAGCATCATCATCCCTTTTCACAATCTTAACTGTTGTTATAGACTATATTTGATATTTATATTTAATATTTTTTAAGTCATATTAATATCATTTACAACTCAATAAAATAATCAAATAATCTAGTGTTATTTGGTTCATGAGACAGAGCTGAATAATAAGATATAATCAGTGAGACATGGAAAAACACAGGGTTGTAATGAAAAGAAGTGTAAAATGCATCTTTAAGAGAAAAGAGGCATGCTGGGAAATCCATAAAGTGTAGTAACAGATAACTGACCCAACACATTCCCTAGAAAAGCTCTATAGTGGTTTTAAATGCAGTAGTCTGTGTTTTGTGTGTAGTTCCTCCATAGTTTTAATCCACGGTCGATTATCTAAAGGAAGGACAAGAAAGATCATTTATTAACAGTACATTTTTACAAAAAATGAATTCATTGTTGGACACCACTTTACCTTGACATGCTTTTGTTGACATACATCTTCAATGGATAAGGGATCAGGTGTTTTATGGCAGCACATTGCTGTGTCCCGAACCAGAGTCTCAAAACATTGGTGGCTGCCAAGAACCCACACATGCACAACAGGAAGTGACAATCAGTTTCGTTTCAAAGAAATCAGTTTTTTAGAAAATTGGGTTAGTATGTGTGTTTTCATGCACCTTGCTGAAATCATCTCACTCAGTTTTTGGTAGGATGTAGGTCGGCCTCTCTGGACATTTGGCTTTTTCACAGAGCTGAGAGCTGGCTGAGCATGTTTTAAGTCAATTCCTGGAAGCATCTATTTAGAAAAATAATGGCAAATATAACTGATTAATAATTACAAACACATAATGTGTATTACATCAGTGCTGTGCACACAAATAAGCAATGGATGCATGTAATTACACTCGGTGTGAACTGTTGCCATGGTGGCTTCGAAAAAAACAAACGTTAAAGGAAGATAGTGTGTAACAGCTACTTGTAAGCTTCCATAGAGCTTTGCGGTGTTGTGTTGTGTTGTGGCTGGTTTGTGTTACTAACCAAATGTCGGACGCCTCGCTCCTCCTGCCAGTACAGTGAGTCTATCTCTCTGTCCAGCAGTCTGGACCAGAGTTCACAGCAAGCAGAGAAAAACAAACTTGAGTCAGTTTAAAGAGAAGTTGAAAGACTTTTTCAATGCACTCCTCAACTCTTGTCTCCTCATTTATTCTAAATGTGACTTAAATGTGTAGAAAATAGTTTAAATAGTTGATTCCAATGCATCATTTCCTTTTTATAATATGCCTGTTTGGTAAATGCCCAACCTCTGTGAAAAATCCATGTTGGTTAAACAAAGATGATGCATTTTCTTCAGCTCTCTCAGGTAATTCTCTGCTTTCCTGCTCTTCTTGGGAATCTCAGGAATAATCTGGTTTGAGAGAAAGTAGCAAATGTGTATTTCCCTCTATTGTCCCATGCTAGGCTACCACATGCACACTGTCTAAAAGAAGTAACTTATTGGCTGACCTACCAAATCAGGCATCTTGCTTTGGAACTTCCTCATAAAGTTTGGCTGTAAGGTTGCAAATGTGGGAGCTTTCATCTGTGGGTGGCACATATTTCATTCATATATCATTTCCTTGTCCATTAATTACTTTGTAATTTACAATAGCACCATCCCCTTGTATACGAGCTGAGGTAACCATGGTGTCAAAGCCAGGGGTGTCATAGCCAGTGTCATTTCCCACAGTACTGGTGTCCCATTTGGCGCCTCTCCCTCCTCCTCCAACACCCCATCCAGCGCTAACTGTCACACCAGGCCACTTCCTGATGTGGGACTGCCGCACTGTGAATTAATGTTATTGATCTATATGGGCCTACATGACATCACACGCTCCACCAAAATTACTTTGTTTACATTTTATTTCAGTTTTAATGGCGTTCTATGCACTTGAAGTCTTTCATTCTGATTTTTACACCGTCTAGGCCACTGCAGGTTTCCATTTGATATGGTCTGGTGATAAACTGAACTTAATAAGAAATAAAACCTGCTTAGTTATGACATCAATGTTAGCAATATATCTGCTTTAATTATCATAGTTATGACGTTATATTATGATGTAAAAATCTGAAAAATCCAAACTTACCTTTGACCATAATATGTGCAAATGTGATCCTCATTGTCATTTATGACCTAACTCCTACCTGACAAGTTTCAAGTCACCACTAGCTGATTTATATATTGAAATAAAAGGAAGTCATGTGGGAAAATACAAAAAGTGAGAAACACATAGAAATATAATGCATGATGATGCAAAACACCGCTATTCTCCTTAAATTTGTACTCATATACACATTATATAAATACGGTGGCCTAAATAACACACAAAAAATGACCTCAAAAATGACCAAAGACCTGCTTGACACAATTTCAACAAATTTACACATAAATCTGGTTCAGAAAGTGTTATTTGAGTATTTGCATGTCCCTCCATGTACATATTTATGTGAGATAAACGAGAAAGTAGTGGCAGTCTGCTGTCGTGATTTCACTTCAGTTTCCACACGTACAGTAGGGACTATAGGTGCCCTCCAATTATACAACACACATACAGCCTGCACCCTTGCCTGACACCCTGAGGATGTCTTCAGAGATGACAGGCCTCTCCGGCTGTGGAGGATCTGAGATGTCAGTACAGAGTCTGGGTGAGTAATGTTCATGCAAGCCTGCTGGCTTTGACCAGTCTTGTCTGACCACTGTTTGCCTTCCCTTGCTCTCCTTCTAGCCAGGCTCATTCTCTGTTTGCTCAGGCTCATTTTGACACAGAGGTGAGAGAAAAATGAGTCCCGCATGCTTGTCCGTATATGCTCATCTCAGCACCTGAGCATAACCTTGCCTCCATTGTTTTCACTTTTCAGAGCCTCTAAAGTTTTTGATTCAGCCTGAAGATTTGAAATAATCCAATCTATTCCTCTAACACCTCTAAATATTAGATTGTTGCTTTCTTTAAAATGTACTTAATATCTTTATCAGCAAACCTTCACATGTTTTCTGTTCACTCTTTATACCACTGGCACAGGGGGACTGGTCCTTAACACAAAAAAAAAAAGTTCCCTGATTTGTTACCTACAAATTTAAAAGAACAGTTCTACATTTTGACGAGAGTTAGATGAACAGATTGATACCACTCGCATGTCTGGGCATTAAATATGAAGCTTTCACCAGCAGCTGGTTAGCTTAGCTTAGCACAAAGACTGGATGAAGAGGGAACAGCTAGCCTGGCTCCATCTGAAGGTAACGAAATCTGCCATTTCTGAATCAACATTTCTGAAGCTCACTAATGTATACATTTGATCTTTTTTGTTTAATTTGCATTAAAACTCAACTGTAAAAATGGCAATTTGGTTGTTTCATCTGGTAACAGCTTCATACAGACAATGAGAGTGGTATTACATTTCTTGTGATTAAGTGTATTTCTCTAAAGTATTCCCTTAAATATTTTGCTTGTTTAATTCATTATATCACTAACGCATGGTGAGAGGATATTTAGGAACATTGTAATTGTTAATGCCTGCTGGCTTGAGGAGGCAGTTGGGTGATCATTGCTCCAGGTGTGTTTGCCTCTCACTGTCTCCTGTGTTAAGTGGGATTACTGCTCCTGTGGTTTTGACACTAACCTTGGGAAACATTTGCTCAGTTTCATCCTTCTCCTGGCTGCCTCTGAAGATCAGCTCTGCCGAACTCTCCCCTGAACCAGACACCTGTAACAACCTGCAAACACACACACACACACACACACACACACACACACACACACACACACACACACACATTCGAAATAAGTCTTTTTGCAGCATCTACAAATGATAGTGACTGACGAAAACTGTCAAGCCTTATAAAACATGTAAAAACATCCTCATCGCCTGGTCAACTTGCTTGATGCTGTGATGTGTGACCTGCAGACAAAATGTCAAGTTGTTAATATATTCCTAATGGTGTGCTACTTCTCAAGAGTAGCCATAGTGTGGTGCAACTCACACCCGATAACACTGCACACTCTGGTGACAACACACTTTGTCTGCTGGGTGCAAACTGGCTCCTGGGAGGACTGCGAGGCAGCGTTTACTCACAGGACAGTGCAGCAGGTAACAGATCTATACAAACCCCACGAGCTGAACAGGATGCAGGTGGAGGAAAGAGGAAGTGGACCTGTGCAGTTATAGATGTTCAATATTAACGTTGATATGTAGAAGCTTGAAAATTAAAAACTCTCAGAACTGATCCTTAAACAGGATCCTTAAAGATAAGAGGCAACAAGACCAACCCTGTCTTATGTACATTTTCCACTCATCGAAGTCAATATAGTGATGGACACGGTATGTTCTGGTCAATCTAATTTCGCAGACCTGTAATGCATACTTGTGAAATTCAACATGTTGAAGAGACCATGACCAGATGGCCACAAAGATAGCAAATTACTGCCTGAACTGTCCAATAAATCATATCTGCTAATAATAAACATATAAATAGGCACGGACAGATTGGAGGTATTGGCTCATTGCATAAAAACATAACAGAGGATTCTGCCTGCGCCATATTTTGGCTTCAGCTCTAATTGCTTTTATTTTGGGTATTTCTCATGGATGTGGGGAATGTGCATATGGCACAGCTGAAGTGGGGGCAAAGGGGGCTGCTGTCTCGCCATGTTTGTCTGTGGAGCGGTGAGATTTTACACTGATGGAAGACTTGTCAGCACAAGCCTTCACTCGTCTTCTTACCAAGCTCCTAATGTCCCCAAGCCAATGTGCTCTTCACAGTGACAGCCTCTTACTAACCATCATACATGCTCCTACTAAAGAGTGCTCAGTGCTAATTAACAACAAGGGTGACAGTGGCTGACACGGTCCTGTCATACATTCACAGTATGTAAACGCAAGCCTCGACTACACTGTGGAGGATTTGAGCAGGTTCAAAAATTTAAAGATGTTCATTGAAGATTTCTATCTTTAGATAACATTCAGATTGTATTTTGAAGTCAGGTATAAAAAGACAGTGGCGGGAAACCTACACAATTTTAAAAATTAAGCTTTGTTTTGTGGGAAAACTGGTTCATTTAGAGTACTAAGTGCTTCCAAGACAGTTTTGCTTATCACCATATAGATTGCAACATTTTCAATAGAGCTAAAACTAAAGCATTTGTGGCAAATGTATTTTTAATAGCAGGGTTAATACTTGTACACTTTTCCTTAAATGGAACCACAATAGGCTACAGCTCAAAGTCTAATAGGCTCTCATATTATCTCTGCTTACTTTACTAAATGGAGAGCTATTTGCTTGGAAGCTCATAAAGCTTTAAAATGAGAAAAGACTCTCCAAACACTTCAACATCTGCTCACAGTGCTGGCATGAAGTGACACCACAGGCCCAATTGCCACATCTCTTTTGTAGCAGACATAATTACGACATTTTCCCCCAGATGACGTTTGGAAGAGTCAGAGCAGCCGTCCAAAGACGTGAGTCTCCTCAACAGAAGGGTCAGATCATGTTTGGTCATCTCACTTCTACGTGAGTAATCAGCTCTCTCCTCCAGGAGGGTCAATGCTAAACAGGTCTCCAGTGGAGTCAGTGTTTGTTCTTGAAGGCAGAGCAAACACAGATCCAGCGAGCGCATAGTTAAGACCAGAGGCCCACGATGTCTCTGCCGGCCCACAACCAACCCTGGCTGTGAAACATAAAACTTCTCAGGAATTAGAAACTGTCCTCAAATATGGGAAACATTCGAGCAACTACACTGGTGCTTTAGTGAAATGAACCTTAAGACTTACACATTGTGTTGCTTTAAAAAGGTGCAGGTTTTATATTAGATGATTATTTGGAAACATTTTGATGGAATTATTGAGTGAAATTGTAGATCTGTTTAATGAAGCAACACAACTCACCACAAAAATGTTTTGCAGAAGAACAAAACCAACGTGGAGGACAGAGCTTGGTGCAGTGTGAAATCAAACATTTGACCGTTCAGATGTACATTTATCTACGGAGATTTTTAAAAAGTTTCTTTTGTGACCTCAAAAGAAAACTGAGTGAGAATAAGCCACTAGGTAGTTTCTAGCACTAGACAAGAAGACAGAGAAAGTGGACAACACTAAAAAAAATTCTAATAGAAACAAAGACAGACTTATCGATGTTGAAGTAGCCACAACCTTGAGTAAGAAATGTGGTCCTCATGTCCTCTATCTCCATCAGCACAGGGATGTTGAAGCGACTCTGCTCTCCTCTGTTGAGCCACCAAACTAGCTGCAGATCTGTTGTCCAGCACTGTTAACACATTACATTAACATATATGCATAAATGGCCAAACCTACTGTTTTTACATAAAAGATCTAAAAGGAAACACATATTTGTTCATAACAAACTGTAACTCAACTCTTTTCCCTGACATCCTGCAGACTTCTCTGCAGCTTAGAAGGGTGATGACATGCAGCCACAGGAAGCCATTAACTGCAGCAAGGACCAATTAGGCCCCAGCAGGTGTTCTTGCCTTTGCCTGCTTTGGTCCTGCTTCACCTCAATGTCTGTGACAGAGCCTCTCCATCTAAGCTCAGGAAACAACGGGTAGTTTCATTTGCTAAGCAATTTGAAGCAAAGGATTCCTACTGGAGGGCCTCTAAAGTTCTTTATTGCGTTCTCTTTGTCCCCCCCCCCCCCCCCCCCCACCCAGTGCAAGTCATTAGAGAGGACAATTACATCCTCCTGAAGAAGGTCTGCTTTTTACAGGAGGGGAAGATAAGACAGGATCTCTCTCATGTTAGACCCCTTCAATGCAGGCGCTCTCTGAAGCTTATTGCTCTCTTCACACCCAGTCAGAACAGAGACAAGACAGTCAAAATCAAAGTCAATCACGTCGGTCACAGCGGAAGGAGAATGACACGTAAGAACAGTCTCTCCCATGTAAAGGAAAACTGATATTTGTGAGACTTAAGTAAAAATGTGAACACAATTGTGACGTGCAAATGATTAGTTTCACCTGTAGATAGTTTTAACTAAAACAGGTTCAATAAAATAGTTGCTACTACTGTCACAGCCACAGTTCATCAACATACTGCACTGCCCATGCTTGTGCTGGACATAGAGTCACAGTAATAACATGTTAATTGCTGCTGTAATTATGTTGATGACATGCATGTCACTTCAGGAGTAAAAGAGAATGTGAAGGTGTTGTGGTCAATACAGAGGGGCTTTGATTTGCAGGGTTGTGTATTTGACCCCAGACAGAATGTAGTGTGGGTCAGAGAGAGATAGACCAGAGTTAGGACTGGATTATGAACTGTGAATGGTAGACAACCCAAAAACCTCTGATTCACTGGGTGTAGATCAGTATTTTGGTTAATGTGGTTACAAATCCCCCCCCCCCCCCAAAAAAAAAAAAATCAGCTGAAGGGCAGGAATTGCATTTGAAGTTTATAGGTTCTTATTATCTAAGTTTATATTGTGCCCACATAGTCCATATTCATAAAAAAAAGCTGTTTCATCACATTATGTAATTTAACAACAGAAAATCTGGCAGAAGGTAGCTAAATTTCAGTGATCTCATGGTCAACATGTGGAACCTGTCATGTGGTCTGCTGGGTAGTCTGCACTTGATGTTAATTTGCAGGCGGCAGGGTGCATAGATAATGCACAGAGGACAGGAGGTGGGGATTTTTGCCCCCATGACAAGTAGTAACAAAAGGATAACACTCTGCAGGCAAGTAATAGAAACAATAACCTGGAAACAAGCCCAACATAGAGCTGTGGAATATTAGGGACCGCAAGGACTAAGTAAAAAGTAAAAGTTTAATACATGAAGAATATAGCAATATTATTTAAGGTATAATAATAATTAATATTGCTAATAGGGAAAAAACATTCTATTCCTTATTTTTTACAGCTTAGTTGACATTTTTATTTAATACTTTACCTTCATTTCTTTCTCTGACTTTGCTCTTGCTGTCTCATGTCTCTGCTGTAGTGCTAATCTTTGCAAACGGACCTTGTCTTTGAGCAGGGCAGCGTAGTGGCGATGGAGAGCATCCCTGAGATGGTGCATGCTCCAGTATGCCTCAAGATGGCGCTGGAAGATAAACAGAGACACTGAAAGCTGAAGGGAGCTAAAAGGAAGCACTACTAGAGGGAAGGATATGATGACATTATTGATTCCTGTGAGCTATGGATCATATTTGAGCGTATTTTTTCCCTCCAATTACTGTCTCTGACTGCAGAATCAGTGTCTTAGTGATAATGAAAGTGTCTTTATAGTTATGGCATTAATATTCATGAACCTGCTCCAGATGAGCCCGACGCCTGGCCTTGGCCTCTTGGTCCACGTCTTGAATCGCTTTCCTCCTCCAGGGTTCAGTTTTGACTTCATTGCCTGCCTATCAACAGTAAAAACCCAATTTAGATGGTGTGGGAGTGAAACAGTCAGCTTGCCCGAAGATTAAAAAAAGAATGCATTTTTGGTAATCCCTCTCGTCTGCCAAGAGCATCCACCCACACAACAGCCTGACATTGTGTTCTTGCAATGCCCAGCCAAAAAAAAGCAAGGAGTATATGCCCACCTTCTCTCTTACAATAAAAAGCCCCCACCTTATATCCAGATCTTCAGCATTTCTCTAGAAAACAATTTTGTAAGGCTGTGATCTGCACTAAGCCTATCATTGGGGAGTAGTGTGTTTATTTAATCCTGATGAAGGGGCCTGATGAAGAATGATACTCAACAGATGTTACAGAAGTTTCGGGGAAAGACTTTAACCTCTGAATCAAAAGAGAAATGTTGACTTGTCCTGGCAAAGACCATCAAGAGTAGAAAGATCAAATCAGGAATGTAACCAGAAAAATGCAAGCCTAATGGGAGAAATGGCATGCATGCCAAAGCAGATTAACTACACAGAAACACATGCTACATGCTTCTTTTTATAACCTTCAAATGACACATAAAACATGCTTGAGCTTTGATGGGAAGACTACACTGTCTGATCTTCTCTCTGAGGTCACACTGTCCCTGGGAAATGCCTCGTCCTTAACAAGCTGCCACTGAATGACCACATTACTAAAGTTTATGGGCAGAGTCTGTTCAGGAAGTGTCTGTTTTGTCTTTTCTCACAAAAGCTACTGGAGAAGCAGGATTTATCAGTTCCGTTGCCACAGTAATGCTGTCATGGCAGAGTAAAGGGACCTGCAGTTCTTTGCTGTCTGCTGTGTGCAAGTGTCAGTGAAGGGGCGAAGGAAGCATCCATCTGTGCACCCTGCCACTACAAATCAGTGGAGGATAATACAACTGTCCTGCTGTACCATGTCACTCTACTAGACAAGCGATCATGATACTGCAAAGAGGTGAACAGAAGCCTGCAGCCATTCTTTTTTACTCTTGATCCAAAATAGGAGCACAGGAGAAATAGATGGGAGCTCATCAGGGACAATGCAAACAATATCAGGAAAGAAAAGTCATGAGATGCTGCAGGTGTGGATGGTATGTGGCAGAAGGCCAGAGCTCAGTGGACAGACCTAGAGCATTGGGTGGAGTTAACAACTCAAAATGAAAAAGACTTTAAGTGGCAGATTCAAGACAGTGTTTCTAGTTGTAACCAAGCCGACCATCTCAACTTTTGCCAGCTCGCACTTCTTTAAATCCAACTTTTCCCTTTGAGTACAAGTATTTGAGCTTCATCAGACCTAATAAAGCTTTTCTTACCCCCAGGACAGACACAGTGATGAATAGTTCTGCTTCAGGCCTGAATCAGACAGCAATGAATACCAGTGTTGAGGAAAAAAAAAGGGGGAGCGAGGGAGGGAGGCACATAAACAAGGCCACAATTGAAATAACACAATAGAGGATGATTACACAACTTTCAGTCACCGAGCCAGTTGATAATATCATCGCAGGATCCATGGAGAACCGAACAAGTCTTGGTACACACTGTCCTGGTTCAGCCGTGATCTCAGTCTGCTTGCGTGCGACAATAAAAAACACTTTGTGACACTGAATGGGAGCATCTATTCAAGGCACATTGCTTTATTCTAGCAGCCTGTTTGTTTACTCACATGGAATAAATGAGAAATCTGTTAAGTCATGTATAAAGCTGTGCCTTACACATATTTAACACCTGATTTATTATGCCATGAATTCTTGATTTTTTTTTCAGGATAACAGCATAATAATAAAAATGAAAATCTGACTGGTGATGAGTGTGTTTTTAGAAAATACCTTTCTGATATCAACAGGCAGTAAGTATGCATCCAATATAGAGAGCAGAGTGCTTGATTGATGGAAGTCTTTGCACTTTGATCTCATGACAAATCCACAAGGTAACCTTTAGAGAAACAGGGCATGTCACTACTGCTAATGTTGAAAATATAGCATCAAAAAATAACTAACTACAATGTAACCTGAGCATATAAGAAAGTATGTTTTTAAAAAGCTTACCAAATGTTGCTGTTTGACCGCTTCAAATTCACTGTAGTGTCTTCACAAACATATTCAGTCTACCTCACACTTGTCTGTCCAAGTTACTGAGCTTTGTAGCAAACCACACTCTGAGTAAAACTCTGGTTACCAAGTTACAGAGAACAATACAAGAACCTTAAAGTGTATTACTCCCATACACACAAATACACACATTTTAAATATGTTAGTGACCTCATGTGAAGATTTAATCTGTGTCAAAGGATTGCATATTATTACTGTTTCTGTAGGACAATATACAGACACCTGCAGTAAATCCGTAAAGAAGCCAAATGGCTTTTTTCCTTTCACATTCTAATATTTGGTTTATCACAATCAGGCTTTTCTTTTTGCTGGAAACACACTGGTTTGTTCCCAGTCCTTCAGTTGGTCCTAGCAACAAAGCAGAATTCAGTTTGTGACTAAACATTATGTACATGCATTCTGCAGGAGACTTTGGATTTAAAAAAAAAAAAGATTCTGGTACCAACACTCTTTTGTAGCTAGGTGCAATACTTAGTTTGATATTCCAAAGGTAAAGCAGACTGGAGGTAATTTCTTGAACAGATGCACCTGGGCCCTACAGAGGCTCTACAGAGGCTCTACACTGGTCGACCCTGCTTAACAAGAAATCTAAGAGGCTTAGGACACTAATGCCCAAATGGCCTCAGGTAGCTACACTGGCAACAAAGAGTCTTTGAAATACCATCTGGATATTGGCCAGAAGTGTAAAAGAAATCTAAATGACTTCAAATCAGCATCATGTAACAGAATTATTAAAGAGGCCCAACACACAAATCAGCTTATGACGTAAAGGCTCAGTGACACTTGTGTAATTAAAAAAAAAACATTTTTACTTCAGTTGGCATAAAATTATCAGCTGAGAAAACGTTTGACAGTACAAATATCTAGCAAATATTAAATACTGTACATCACTGATAAATCCCTACAAATGATATAACCCTCTTATTAGAGGAAAAATAAACAGTCCAGTTTGGTTTCAGCAGCAGGCGCGTAAACCCTGTTGTTGACAGCTTATTGTTCTCTGGCACAAAGGAACGGTTTCGCGTCCCTTTACGCAAATCCCTGTGCTAATTCAGATGCCCCACTGAAAACAAAAAACCATGTGCAAAGGACGAGAATATTAAGGTATTCAATTCAAACTTCAACACATCATTGAATAGGCATAAACTCGCAAAGAAACATCCCTGTGAACCATAAGAAGCACTGTTGGTTAAGCAACGAGCTGCAGCTTTTAAATCCTATTTCTGTCGAGGCAAGATTTTTTTGTTCTCATTCCAATTCAATTTACTCGTCTGATTTTTTGTTTTTTGTTTTCTTGACAAGGAGTCAATTTTATAATTATTTAAGGAATGACACTTTTAGGAATAATTCCGAAACAAATGGACATTCCTTTAGAGACATTTGCAAACATTTCATTTACATTTATATTCAAGACTTAAATTTAAGATGCCATTGCAGCAGGACTATATCAGTGCACACTTTTCACGAGTCCATCGTAGCTTGAGTCAGCTGTTTAAAGATGAAAAATCAGATGTCAGGTATCAGCAGCCTTTAAGGTGCGGGAGTGCAGAAAGTTTGTCGACTTTTCCCAAAGCAGCGGCGTTTTCGACCCCTTTGAGCCATTCTTTACATTTCCTTACAACTGTCTCGTCCACATCTCCATCCTCTTCTTCATACTCCACGTCATCGTACTTGTATTGATCGTTCAACAGTGATATTTTAACGATAGCGGTGATGTCCTGCTCAGCGCCCTCCGCTTTGGCCACTGGTGCGCTGCTTTTGGACGCTCCGTGCGCCTTTTTGGAAGGAAATACGCGCCTGTGCCTGAAGTCCGCGGCCGCACAACACTTCTGCTGCTTCGCCAGCATCTGCTTTTCCAGATTTCGTTTTTGGATGACAAGAATGGCTTCAGGGGTGAGACTGAGGGTAAATTGAATCTCCTTCTTCCCTTCCTCTTTGCCATGGAGGAGTCTGGAGGAGTCCATTGAGCTGGAGCGCCTGACACCTTCCGATGAGTCCTGAGGTTTGGGCAACGTCAGCCAGGAGCACTGAGCAGCACCCGGCTTCTGTGATGGGCTTTTACTCTTCTCTTGCTGAGCTTTCCGCCCCAAATTCCTTAAATTTGCCGATGCCCAAGATGTGGATTGCTTCCCCTTCTCGGACCCCTTTTCTGCGCCGGATTTGCTGGTGAGCTCAGTCTGAGGAGGCACTCCGTTGGCTTTCTTTTTCCCGAATAGATCCCTGCCAGGAGAAGAGATCCGCTGGTGGAGGCTGATGGGCGGAAAAGGCATTTTTGTGACTGGAAGTGATCAGGATATAAAAACGTGCAAATGTTCAAAGTGCAGATGAGGAAGCCCTGCACAAAGCGACGAGCGGCGCTCTGCGGGCATTATCCAACAGCGAGGTGAAGGGAGGCTGTAGTGCACCTGTTGGCCACACTGACTGACTAGAAATCAACTGGTGAGCACACACACAGCCCGGCTTCTTTATGACAGTGCTGGCAGGAAGGCGTGGTCAGGAGAAGCACCAAACAAAGCCACGAAAAAACTGCGGTGATGTCATTTCATAATTTTCAATAACTTCCGATGAGCCACATGCACCTCATGTTCCCCTCAGATTTTCTCACAGCGCCCCTCTGCCGTTTTGCAGTCACTGGAGCTGCTGACACATATTTAATAAATTGTTTAACAGACAACCAGACTGAAATATACTACTAATCTTCAAGCATTGATGTGAATAGTGTCTGGTTAATTGCTGGTGACACATAGTAAGTATACAGTGGCCCTGTCAGTCCCTTATAAACACTACTGATTGGCCTTTGGTGATTATATATAACCCTGATTGTCCTTGTACTAACAAAACATGTCACAGACACAATGACATGCATCTTGATTTTATCCTTTCAGTCAGTCAATACAGTCTCAAATGTCAATTAACTGAGGCGTGTGGATGGGCCTTTGTTGTGGTGTCCACCATGTAGCCTATGAAAGGCAATCTGAGGGAATACAAATAGTACAGCATTATTGATTTCTCCTCATTTCTGCTGTTATCTGCACTTTCACCCAGACAGTTCCACAATTGATTCAATGTGATTTTGTTTCCCTCAGTGTAGGGAACAAGAGGAAATCAATATTCACCTTCTAAATCTATAGTTTCTGCAATTTATTTCATATTGACTTAACATATTTGTCACGATTTGTGGAACACACTACCTTTAAGTCATTCAGCATATACTTACTAAAATGTACTGATTTCAATTTGATGTGTATGGTAGTGAAATTACATTTATATTGACAAGTAATGAGTAAACAACACGGAATATGTGCAGCATAATTGTTTCTGATTTCAAAAAAGTGACCTGAAATAGCAAAAATGGCATAATTGTTATGATTAGAATAATATATCTGTAGTTGATTACTTTTCACATACTCAGTTTAGCTCAGACTAACTCATGGATTTTTAATCAATCTCTTGAAAATGACCCATGACTAACCCGGACAAGTTATTTATTAATCTTTACAAAGATGAACTCATGAAGCCGAAAAGCACCCAGTGTTTAATTTCAGTGGCTGCCTTGGCGTGGGATCCCTCATCTCTCTGACATAACAATGGATTAGAAGTGATAAAGTGATAAAGACGAAACAGGACACTCTAACAGATTGCTGGGGTCAGGGTATTTCTCCCCCACACCCTCAAACTTTTAATCCAAAAATAGCGGGTAAAGAAAACTGATCACAAAAACAACCAACCTCTCTTCATTCAAGGGAATTATTTTATCCCTCAGATTACTTGGGAAGTATACGGTATTCAGGGATTTGCAGGTCCACTATTAAGTTAGTTGAACAAGAAGTACAGAAGGGAGATTTTGCTAATGCTAATCCACCACCACATTATACAAGTGCCTGATGAAAACATGTGGGGGCTGAATTGCTGTTATTTAGTACAAAGAAAACCTAGAGGCATGTTTGGTGAGCCTGAAGCAAACCCTTCAGTTACTACATAGGCTGATAAGAAGCAGTGTGTCTTTCTTTATGTGGAGACGGATGCATTAAACAGCTTTAAAATCATTTCTTCACTGTAAATCAAATGGATTCATGACTGCTGGTCCAAGGTGTTCTATAAAATAAAGAGACGCACACCTTCTCATCAGGATAATATGAACATCTGCGGCACAGATGGGGGTAGGTTGAGGTTACGAATCTTTCAGAGGAGGTTGTCATGGCAACCCTATCCTCAAAGGCTATGCCATCATGCTGAAGCAATATAGGGATCCCAATGCAAGCTATATTGGGTTATTAGGTCACGTCAAAAGCACAATGCTCAGAAAGGCGTAATTAACTAGGTCATTGCTACATCTGGCAGGAAATCAAATTCAAAAAGGAGAAAGAATTTTAATGTAATTTGATGAGCTGAGGGGTGGGTGGTGGTGGGGGGGCAGGTGTAGTCACATACACTTGGAAGACTAACAGCCCAGACAGGCGCTCATTTTTAATCTATCTGGCTGGAAAAACCTCAAAAGAGCTGTGGATATCTCATATCCCAGTGCATCATCACTGAAGCGGTGCCACTACTGCCTGAGGGAAAATAGTTATTTAAAAACACTGAAGAGCATCTGAGAGGGCATTTAAACATCAGTGCCTCATACGTAGTCAGAAGACAGAAAATGTGTTTTAATGCAATTTCACACTGTTAAAGATGTAAATATGTATGGTTCGCCAATTTTTCAAAATACCTCTTCATTCATACTATATGTAAATACATACATAACACAGTAAGGCACTTGTCCTGTAAATTACAATGTGTAGCAAAGTCAAAATCATTTCCCTGCACTTAAATGTATAAAACCTTCAAAACATAAGAATATCCTTAAATATATTAAGCATAAAAGGCACTCTTTTCGATCACAACAGAAGCAAAAGGTAATGAGTGTTATAATCTGGTAATAATCTTTAGCAAGACTTAAAAAGCAGAGAATTCACAGTCTGAAGTAGCAATAGTAAAAATTTGGAGATATAGCGTATAAACAACACAGATGTATATTTTACAGAGCCACCATTCTTGTAATTTGCATATTAGGACCAGTCATCACATGAAATTATGGAGTCCTAGCTCAGACAGGTAGTGAAGCATTTCATCACAGCATCCCTGTGAAAAAAACAAACAAACAGAAAAAAATGTAAGTAACTGTGGAAACAATTAAAGCAAGGAAATTAAAGTAAAAGGTATGAAGGAATGTTGCTTGAGTTATTCTATAATGATCCATGAATACCCAGCAGACGTGCTTTAGAGCGAAATTGTGCAAAAATCTGCGATGCGTACAAAATTAAAAGTGACAAAAAAGCACTTCCACCCTTTGTTATGAAGATCTGGGTGGGGCTCGTCATGAATAAGTGAGCGTGTTTTGGCGGGGAAGCACCACATGTTCCAAGTGATGGGGGCTCCCTTTCTCCAGGTGCTCTGTGTTTGAGGGATGATGCAATACGAGGGATCGTCATGGCAACCACAGATCGCTGCCTACTCTATTTCCCCTTTGCACTGCTTGCTCTTGCCATCGGTGTGTTGCTATGCAGACTTCGCCTGCAGCCACAGTTAAATTTCGGTGGAGGAGGTGTGAAACCCCGTCAAGGTTAAAAGGAGAAGGGGGGATCATAAGCAGTCTGAGAGGGAGGACGGGAGGTCAGTGCACAGAAAGGAGGCTCCTTGTATTGCTTTGGTTGCTCCCTCTGGTGTATAAACAAAAAACACAACAATCCTTTTTTCTAGCACCCATCCAGCCTGAGGTTTTTTTGATTTTTTTTTAAATTTTACTTTCACTTGATGCTATTTTTGCTCCCCCCCAAAAACTCCATGAATAAATGATAAGTCTCAGAGACTTCCCCAGCTTCTGATTAAATTTTAGAGCAACAGTGGCCTTAAAGCACTGTGGGAAGTGCACATGCAGCAGGTTTTTCTACCTTGGTCTTCAAGCGTGGGAAGTTATAAATAGGCAACAGGGTAAAATACATTAAAGGATCAAGTCCATTCGCCATGTGGTGTTGTGGTTCGCCAGGTATCACATTTTGTGTCAGCACCAACAGGGGTGTAGGGAGAGGACTGTGATCAAAATGTGCATTTGGTCTGTAATAATGTGGCAAACAATAGAAAGCTAAATGATCAAATCTAAATTAATGAAAAATGGATTAAAGTAAGAAGCTTAAGAAGAGAGGATAATAATGTGTTGACAAAAAAAAGGTAAGAAACAAACAAAGGAGTAACATAAAGAAATACGTCATCACCAGGATTTCAACTGTCGGCCCAAAACAAGACATCAAATTTGCATTTCTCTGAAGGAATTTGGCTTTTGTGAGGTGGCACACGGGAAAGGTCTTTGTCTCAGCCTTGTGTTGTTGTTGGCGTTTGGGTGGGGGGAGGGGAAACACGAGGTGCTTATAAGAGGTCTCTCAGCTGTCGGGACAGATTATAGGGTCGCCCAAACATACGAGACACTTGAGGGTCATGGGGGTGGCATTGTGGGGGCTTGCAGGGGGGGATCTAGACCTATCACTAAATAAGATATAACCCCATTTACAGCTAGACTGACAAAACATCACACCTCATGCTTGGCCTAGAGAAAGCAGTGAGGTGGTACAACATATGGGAGAATTTCAGAGGTGAACACCTGAACACAGAGTCTGTGGAATTTTTTAATTCAGTAAGATTTCTACACATTTTGACTCTATACAGCGTATTATCTACTGTAAAGACAAAGAAAAAAACCAGTGAGTCTATAATGTGACTTAATCTTCATATTTCATGCAGGACAGCATATTCACCCCTATCCAGCTTAACAGAAACTCATCACATGTAACACAACTGCTTAATCAGGGGAGAAATAGTTTGATAAATCTACTCAAAGAGCATTATTGCATGAAAAATATTTTTTATCTGACATTTTGGATGAAGCAAATAACGTCACAGAGCTACAGCACAGAGGAGTGTGAAACAACAAGCTGCCATTTGTTTGACACTTCGTGCTGGCCCTCGTCATGGGGGGATTAAAGCCATATGGTGGAGGCAAACAGTGGGATGTTTAGAGATAAATAAAAAAACAAAACATGTTGTCGTTTAATGGTGGGTCATAGTATTGCCTCCAGTTTGTTGTGTGTGGCATAAACAGTGTCATGTGTGTGGACAGTTATGATAAAAATGGGGGATATATTTAAGGTCTCAAATTCCATTCGACAAAAAACAGTTTCTCAGAGGTGGTTTAGGTGTACCAATGTACAGTGTTATGTATGAAAATCAATGCGAACATTTTCCTCAAATATTTGTCATGTATCAGGAAGAGTGGGTCATTCACTCATTGGAAGATTGGTGGTTTGATACGTGGTTCCACCAGTCCATATGTCGAGGTGTTCTTGGGCAAGAATCTGAACCCCAAATTGCTCCCCAAGAATGAATGTTATAAACTATTGTAAAACATTGAGTGGTCAGAAGATAAATGCAGCCCACATAATCATGTTAACTTACCTGGCAAATGGAATGTAGGAGATGCTATACCTGAAAGAGAAGAATAGAAAACATCATGATAGAGGAACAATCACAGATAACATAAGACACCAACTATAGGGAAGAAAAGTACAAATATTATTTTGAGGCTATAGTTTAGACAGTCCAAGATGTTCTTGTTCATCATGGTGAAGACATTTCCCTTCAGCTGAGCTTGACTTGACATATCTGTTATGTTTGGGACCCCTGATATTTCAACTTAAACTGAAATGTCCATATGTTTTGATAATGCTGATCTACACACCGTGGATTTGGAATGATGTGATGTTTCAGAGATTAAAGATTAAAAGCATACTATAAATATAGGATTTAATGGCAGCGTAATAATGTTATTTTTGAAGAGCAAAACACCAAAATGAAAATGCTGTTATTAAAAGGCTTCAAGTAGCAATCAGTCAACTGATGGGTATTTGATACAACTTGGCGAAGGGGATTAACCACATGTGATAGTGAATGAATCGGATATACTGTAATCTTCGTGTTAATGATTCAGAACAGCTTGTGAGCCAAACACCAAGTACAACTAAACTAAACACTATACCCTGTACTGGAGGAAATAATTACCGCTGTAGTGTAGCTTAAAAATCCCCTGATCAAACATCTAATATATTTAAAATATGTGAGGAATCTAGAAATTCAATGATTAACTTGAGTAAGATTACCGTGTTATGTGACCACCAGTCAGCAGGAAACTCTCCTCTGTCCTGTTAAGCAGGGCTGTAAGATTTACTGTAAGACCCTGGTTGGAGTTGTAGCTAAGACATGGGCAAGTTACAACCATGAACTGAAGTTTTACTAGTTTACCCCCCAAAAGTAAATGTTCCGAATGTTTTTAAATGATTGAATTAAGTAAAATAAGTAAGTTAATCCATCCTGTTTTGTTATTTATCTTCCTTCAGTCTGGTGCACTCTACATTGAGTTAGTGTGTTTTAGTTTTATATTATCTCTTTGTTAGATTACACAATTCAGCCTGAGGACTGGATTCTGTGCGTTGGTCTGTGGCTACGTCTTCTTAAAAGGGCCACCTTCATACAGACGGCTCGGTGCCTGCGTAGGAGTGCACTATGCCCCCAGTCTGTTAAGAATGAGCTGGGGATGTGTGACTTGTGGTTACTATGGTGATGCCTCTGAGAACGCAGGCAGAGCGGAAGTGAGTGTACTACATGAACAGTAGGTGTGACAGCAGAGTAGTTGTGAGGCAGACAGTCTTCCTTCTGTGTTGCTGGGGGGTTTGTGTTTCTATGAGCAGAAATTCTTTGTTGCTACTGTGCAAATATGCTCATTAATGACCATACATGCACTGACACGCTGATACACATCACTCACTGGTCTATTTACTCACTGCTGTGCTAAAACTTAACCCCACTGACCCTCAGGATGTTAAGACTTTGAATGTAAGACTATTAAGGCTCTATAATCTGTCTATTATTATTTTTATGTTAATTGATTAATAGTTTTGTCTAAATGACATCAGGAAATGTCCATCACAATTATCCAGAGCCCAGGGTGATTGTTTTGCCCGACCAGCAGTCGAATATCCGGATACTCAATCTATAATATAACAAAACAAAAAAGCAGCTAATCCTAAACAGGAACCAGAAAATGTTTAGAATATTTTTAAATAAAAAACCTAATTGATTGATCAATTATCAAAATTGCAGATGATTTATTCTCTTGTTATAAACTTAATATGCTATGTAATGTTTCAGCCCTAATGAATGAATATCAATACATTAAAACATGGTAAAACCATTTTATTTCAAACTGGGCAGAATCAATAAAAGCTTTTTTAAAGCAGGTCGTGGGAACAGAAACAGGAAATGATTGAGGTACAGTCAGGTTTCAGTAAATCAACTGAAATTACATATTTTCTGAGGCAATTCATTTGACATACTTTTAAAAAATAGTTTTTAAAACCTACTTAGGTGCTATAAATAGTCATTGGACTGTCCACCTGTCAGCCCTGTAGTAGTAATGACCCTGGGGAGAGCTGGCAGGGATTTTGGACTGTTAGTAAACAACTGTCTGTGTCTACTTGCCAGGACCACACATTGTAGAGTCTAAAAAAGTAGGTCCACAGTGATCCTGGCACTACCACTTCCTCTACAGGCCAAGAATACCGACCTACCTGGCAACCTACCTTACAGTCTAATTACAACACCCCTGACTCATGCACATGTCACTGGTTGCTAACTAAGGCAAATCAATTGATTCATGCTTTTGGCATCACATATAAGCCATCTAGTTATTATATTATCGTCAAATATCATATGATATGTACTCTTCATAGTTTGAGTGGAAAAAACTCATTGGGCTATAACTATTCTGAAAAGATGAGTCACTATGAATAAAATCAGCTGGAAGTGTGCCGATGTTCATTTAACCGTTTATAAATTTATCCATGCAGGTGCAAACAGCAGTGTGTCACATTAGAGCACCAGCAGTGTGATTAACTCCACTCATAAAGTCACTGAATGAAGGCCAAAGCAGCTTCATCTGAGTAGGTGTCACTGATTAGTCAACATACTACAGTTGACACATGAGAATGGTGGGTCACACTTACCACGTCATTGCCAAAAACTGCAGAATACAGAAGATGATAGCCAGCCCCTTTTTATGCCACTGTGGAAGCAAACACAAAAGACTTAGTCTACTGATCAAAAACAAAGCAATTAAACTATAAAGAATGTAACTTGTTTGTGCTGTTTATTGTCTACTTACCCAGAACACTGCACAAAGTGTTAAGATGAGGCAGAGCTGGTGGGGAAAAGTTTTTATCGGTTATCTTTCGTGTATGCTGGCAGAATGACATTTTACAGAGAATGTATTCTTCTAACCTAAATAAAATGGTGCTGAAATGTGTGAGGATCAGAAACAGTATCCTTTAAGACAACATGGTGAGAACCAGCTCTTTAACTGAACCAGACCATTCATCTCATTTCAAATGAAAAGGCTACAGGCAGTTTACCTCTTCAATATGTGAAAGCAGACAAAAAATAACAGGACATCAAATGCTTACCAATATAATTTTGAATATGAATACATATCTAGTGAAGCATTAAGGTCAACAAGAGACCAAAAAATACTGTATAAATATGAATGTATATAATCATATTTACCAGCATGACAATGGTCGCTATCAGTCTTGTTTTTTCAAACATGCGCTTCAACTGTTTTAGTGGTCCCATTAGGAAGCAGGTGCTTTAGAAGAACAAGAAGAAACAGTCAGGTTACAGTTTTTAAGCATCAGTTAAAAATATATTTCATGTTAATCCATGAAATGATTGTTATCATGTCTTCATATCTGAGTATTCATCACAGGGGTGTGTTTTTGTTGCTTTCTCCAAAGATAACCTGTTAATCATCCAAGACTGTGAATATGTGTTGATAAATGTTCAGTTTCTATAAAAGGGAGGATTTTTCATAACCAAGGAATGTATTCAAAACTAATTTCTTCTCTTTGTAACACCTTTAAAAATGATTAACTGTATGCATATCAACTGCACGATCAGCTATGACAGACATAGGATGCGTAGATTTTGTTTCATTCTCAATATTCTCACACACACACACACACACACACACACACACACACACACACACACACAAACACACACACACACACACACACACACACACACACACACACACACACACACACACACACACACACACACACACACACACACCTTGTTTGTTGTGTGGGAACCATAATCAAACGTAAATTACATGTTGCAATTATTAGCAGGTTAATATTTCATGCCCTACACCATGATGACACATTCAAAGCCTTCTTCATGATGCATGTGTGACGTGAATAACTGTAACGAGACAAAGGATTTCCCCGCTGATGAGGCACACAGCTCTGGGCTCAGCTGAGCTGAGTGGGTAGTGGGAGTCTGTGGAGCGTCACATCTGTTAGATGAGACTCGACAGTTGACGCAGGCTCTTTCTGCTGGTCTGCAGAGAGGCTCGATGCTTTTCTCATCTGCTCAGAGTGACTGAGACACTAATGATATCCAGACACTGCTGCTGCTGCTTTAGAGGAAGGACATCACTGATCAATACATGGCCAACCGCCTGGATTTTAAAATTTTGCTGTTAGCAAAACTCAATGAATTATTACAAAATTGATGATGAAATTAACACGTTTAGTGTTGTATTAACCTAATGGATGTGAATTTTAAACTTAAATTCACAAAAGCTCAAGCAACAGCCATGTTAATGTTTACATTTCACATCATGTGATCCATCACTGATTCATATTTTTGACAATCTTCCACCAATCTTCCAAGGTGACATGACAAAACCAGTAGTCTGAATAGTCTCCTTGTAACCTCTGCAGTCAAAATCAGGAACAGTTGAAAAAACTTAAGTATTATCTTGTTTTAAGCTCCTTAAAATATGACACTGTCTTGCTTTGGATCAGTAACCTGGACTATGAAAGCAGAAGGTGACCCAGTTTCTTGACACATCTAAACCTTGTGGACATACGATACCTGAAAATAGAGACTGGCCTGTCTGAAAACAAACCCCATGTCAATGGTTTACTGTCTGTCAAAGAAATAATGGCATCTTTAGATTTAGACGCAGGGGTTATCCAGATTAAATAATCCATAATGTTCTAAAATCCAGTGTGAGGATAATACATTTTGAAGTTAAATTCTGATCTTTCTTTAAGATAGCGTGAACTATAAACAGTAAGGAGCAGACAGAGTCTACACAGTACAGTGTATCAGTGTAACAGTATTTTTAGAGCACATAGTCTGAATGTGCTCACACTGCCACCACAATCCTGCAAATACTGATGTCCAATGTCAAACTACCATAAGGAATATTTTAAATTCATCACAGACTTTAAAACTGTGTTTAATATGCTACCAGTGTGGCTTTTAAAAATGTTAGAATAATTGAAAAAGAAAGATGGATATGTCCTGAGTGATGGTGATGTAATGACAGATTTGTAAGTATGGTGTCCAATCACAGAGAAGATATTAGATTAGCCTGTTATGCCCCTACATAGTGGAGGCATCATTTACTTGTTAATACTTGCCAGAAAACTTGGCTTTGCAAATAAGAATGAGAGAAAACAGAAATGTCTGGTGTGTTCCTAGAGACAGACAACTAAACAAACTGCAATCGCAATTACATGAACTCAATCTGGTACAATATCAGCCCACTGCCTTTGGAAGACTAGTTCATTTTTCACAGGTAAGCTTGCCTAACCAATCTATGTCATGTACGTGGTGCTTTACTACTTTTCAACTTGCAGTTCCAGCTGCAAGTACAAGTATTTGACCTTCAGAGCCCACCAACAAGTGTCAACCCTTTTAAATGGCTTCAAGCTGTGGCAGCATTTTTACTCCACCACAGGTTCACCTATATTTATTTAAAAAGACAAATATATAAAGTGAAATATGGTTTAGTTGTCTGGCAGGTCAAACTGATCATAATAAATAATGGCGATTATCATTTGAGCTGTAATCCTACAGTTGTTGTTTATCAATAAGAAGGAACTTGTGTGGAATCAGGAGATAAGCACATGGGGTAACGACTGTAAATGATAATAATTACTACTTGACGTGTATTCTTTAAAACCAGCCTGGAAACAAACCTTGGAAAAATGTGTAGCTGTGCCAAGGAAGAACATAACAGGGTGTGGCAGACTTCAAAATTGATTTAAGACTGTATGAGTCTGTTTCTCATCGTTTGTCATATTCTTGGAAGTGTGCCACAGGGAGGGAAAATGTGATAGCAAGAAAATTCTCAGAAGTCCAAGTTTAGCTGTCCTTAAAAATCTTACCTGGAAAGAGCTGCGATGTTCCCTAGTGTGTAGAAGACAGCAAAAAGCTTGATGCCATTTGGAAGGAACAGGAGTGCTGAACCCTGATGAAACAGCAAATATAGTCTCTGTCAGCTACACAGAATAATGTCACCACACATTAGTCGTTATACTGAAACATAATGTGCTCCCCCTAGAAAACACCACAAGGTTTTGTTTAAGAAGCGCTGTCTGGATGGCATAAAAATCCACATACATGTTCATTATTGGAGGGCCTTTTACTTTAAGTGTTTTAGTTTAGCGAGGGGCCTTAAGGATGTTTAAATAGCTTGCAGCTAATTAAAGCATTTCATAGAAAAAGTGGGTTCAGGAGTTGCTTATGTCTTCTCAGAAAGGGAAGAATTCATACATCACTAATAGATTTAATTCATTTAATGAACGTTCATGCAGTACTGTATCCACTGTATCCCTGTTTGCAAGTTTATGCAGAATATTAATAGATCTGAAACTGTTTCAATAACCTGAAGGAAGATCTGTGATTTGGAATTAAAACAATTATGTGCCATTGCATAATCCAGATTTTTTGGTGCAAACATCTTGTTCTGCTCCACATGTTTTAACCAGAGAGGTAATTTAGTTGACACTATTCCATGTTATTATGGCAGAAGGCACAATAAGAGAAACTGGTTTGGTTTAAGGGCTGGCAGCCAGGTGACAGTTGGTGTTTGAAGATGATGTATGAGTGGATGAGATAATCTTTAAGATTATGTGTTGTCAAAGGATTAATGTTCATGAATTTCTGTACTCTGTGAATTTCATCATCAAAGCCTAGACAGAGAGTAAAAGTACTTTGTGAGTAAGAATTGTCACCGTGGTGGCTTCAAAATGTTATCAGCAAGTGCCGCCTGTGACAGGACTTCCTGCAAAACTGTTCATTGTTGATGTTAAGTAACCTTAATATTTTTATTAAGCAAGTGACTAGTGTCAATATTTTTTTAAGTAGCAAGTGTAAAAGGACAGGATATCATTTTTAATGACAGTGATGCTTGGCCATGTTGACAATTGGAGACTTTTATAGTATTTATATAAGCTACTAAAGGAAAGATAACAAGATGAACTAGCTTGTTCGGACCACAGTCAAAACAAGTTAGTGCACATGAACAAGTTGATAATCACATTAACACAGTTGTGTTAGCTATGCATTCCTTATGTCAGCATATAGTCTAGTGTTGGGATGATATACAATTTTATCTTATAACAAGATAAAATAACTCATGAATAGTGACTTGAAAAAAATGTCCAGTTCACTAATGTACAGTGAGGGCTGAGCCCTGTGTGTGTGTGTGTGTGTGTGTGTGTGTGTGTGTGTGTTGCACATACAGTGGAGCAGAGGAGAGACAGTGAACCGGGTGAAGTACTCTAACGACAACTAAACTTGTTACATTACTGTAAGTACAATAAAAGCTTTGTGAGTAAAAAGCCAAGAGAGCACACACAATAGAGCACAATATGAATGTGACATTATACTATTATAATGAAATATTGTAGAGATACAGAGATGGCCTGGCCTATAAGTCGCATTCTCAAAATTCTAAATAACATGAGGGTTTGGTGTACACCCCCAGCAAAAATAACATCATCCTCATAAATGAAAATTATGATGCAAAATGATCCCTCCCACTAAAATTGCAAATAGTAGGCTATTACAGTTTCCCCCTTATTAACATAAAAAGGCAGCAGCACTCACGAGTATTGAGCACAGGATGCCTGAAGCAAAGCATATGACGAACCATTTCACCCTGGTGCTGTAGCTGAGAGTGCTGGCATCAAGGACCTGGTGAGAACAATGGGAGGATGTCACAAGGCAAAGCTAACGACCTGCAGAAAGACCCACAGGTTTCCTACTGATGATTTAAACATGTTGGCTAGCACCAAACAAATAACACCCAGCTACAATGTTATCCCCAAATACACACAGCACAGGTCTGACTGTAAAGCCACAACTAGATACAATGAAGTGAAGCAAATGAACCAATATATTTAGAATCTGCAAAGAATTACAAAAGTGCAAGTATGGGACACTCTGTTGTGCTGGAGTTAATCTTTAACTTTGCAACAAGTTAACAAGTACCATAATGTAAAATATAAAAAAAATGTTCAAGTCAGCACCTTACCTCATTTCCTCTTCCTTGGGAATGCGTGTAAAAAGTATCAATACACAAAACACACAATGTATTAAATATTAACAGAAGACTATGATATCTATCTTGAAAAAGATTAAGGCGTAGTCACCTGATTATGGTACGATAAAGTGTTCATGTTTAGGACTCGGGTTACAGAAGGCTAGCTTACAGTGAGGCGTAAACTGACATTTTAGCAACAACTAACGCTACTTAACGCTTAACGCTAACGCTAACTCCGAAAAAATAATATATTATTAACATGTGTATGTACAATAATGTTAGGTTTAACACAGGCTATGGAACTAGCCATTGGTGGTGTTTTTGTTATTATACTTTATCTACTGACAGGACGTTAGCATTAGCAGCGTTTACTGTCATATAGGCTACCTGTGCAGTGAGACCCAGCTCTTCATTGTCCTCCTGGCCGCTTAGCACACGACGAAGCTTGTCCATCGTTGAGAGCTAGCAGGGAAATTTGCTCACAAATCTTTATGTATATGTTTCCAGCTGTAGTTTTGTTGTTGGTGTCCACAAGTTTTATTTATCGCTGTACGAGCAACTTTTGACTTCCTGGCTTCCCGTGTGATGCTGTCTGTGAGTGCTGACTCTGAGCCGGTTTGTCCACACCCAGTGGGGTTCGTCAAGCTGATAAACTGACTGCAGATCAGCCCGTGAAGGCAACTTTAACAGCCTCGCTTCCTCAGAACCGCTGCTGCCTTCAGGTTCTGTCGGAAATAATACGTTATGAAAGGAGCTGCGTATTATGGACTGTTTATAGACTATATTTTATGAATAGGGGGGAAAAGTTTGACTCTAGATATGTTTTGTATATTGTAATTTAATTTCAAGTGTGATTGGCTATTATAACTTGATGGTAAGTTTAGAAGAAACGATATTTATCAACACAAAGTGGGTATACGTTCACATTTTTGTCTTCACTCATTTTGATACTCAAATAGATATATTAAGTCTGAAAATCACTCACTGTTATAACCTACTTCATCAGTATACCTCATTTCATATTATTCCAACCATTTATAAACAGGCTGTTGTTTTTCTGTTTCTCTGTCGCCACCTAGTGGAGATGTAAAAACAAAGTACGAAACAGTTGGCACTATCAAGGCAGTAAAACCATGTCCTCTTTACATGACCATGCTTGGTAGTTTTACAAGCTTGAGGAGTGTTTCGATTAATTCCATGCATAATTTTAACATTAGCTAGCCAAATATGCTGGGTTCGAACATGGTGATGAATGTTTGAGGAATAAAAAATTAACTGTAACATGTGTTTTCAGCCTGTTGGAAAATACATACAAAATTGCAAATGCCCTTGTTAAAGTCTTCATCAATCTTTTTGACAATGGTGAATATAACCTTGTAGCATAACACGTGTTTAAACATTTTTTTGCCAAGGCTATATAATGTTGCCTTGTCTTTATCAACAACATAACTGGTGTCAAATGAGATACAGTTATGGGAGGTTTTTGAGTTTGGGTCACACTGTCCTTCTAAGGGACACAGTCATCCAATTGGCTTTGTATGTGTATGACAGCAGAAATCTTCATTTTAATTAACCTTAAATACTCAGCAATTACTGACACAAGAGTTAGAAAACACAATCAAAAGGAAAATGTGGCAATGAAAACACAAAAACTACAGATTACTCTGACAATTGTTGATAATCATTCTCAGACACAACAGTGAGATAATTCCTTTAAATTTGAAAATAAAAATGCATTATATACTTTATACACCCTGAATATAGCAGTCAGGAACATCTCTTCATTATCTCTTAATCTGTACACACAATTTAATATGAATGAAATGTCTCTCTGGTTGTGGTTATAGGGGAGACAGAAGGGTCGTATCACAGTTTACCTTGAGGTCAGTCAAGTTTTGAGTTCCTTAATCAAATATGCAAAAGTGCACTCTCCCTCTAGCCAATACATTTACATGGGGGTTAGTGTGTTTCATGGATATTTATCAATTTCAGGATACCCTCACAGTTTAAATATACTAATGTTTACATTTTACCTACTGTAAAAGAACATAGCAGTAATATTTAACTATCAAATGACAAAAAAACAGATATTTTACTCAGTGTAACTTCGTGCTTTTCAGAAGTGTGAATAACGTCGAGCTCAGCAGACTCTATGTGACAAACGAGTCACTTGATAAGAAGTTGGTTATCATCAGGTTGCTGCGATTCCCCTCTGTACAGTTAAAGGATGACGTTCTGTTGCGGCTACATCAACGAACTGAAGCATCAAATGGGACTTTGAAGAAGTCCAATATCGAAATGCGCAGCCCTTGTTGGATATTTCAGTTTCTGTGTGTTTTGCAGACAGTATAACAATGTGGACATCACTGCCGTTGTTCTTGTTGCTATCTGGTTTGTTCTTCTATGGATTCAAGTGTGCTTCGGCTTTCGCCTGTCCGAAGATCTGTCATTGCTTTCACAACGCAATCAAATGCAACAATGTGACAGAGAAGTCTGCTCTGATGAAAGGTCACCGGGGAAACAGACTGTAAGTTCACACTAATGAGATGGGTATGCGAATCTGGTAAACATTTGAAAGTGGTTAAGTCCACTGTATACATTTATAGGGATGTGTTGATCAGGTAGGTGTGCTAGTTTATTATTATTATAATTCTTTGCAGCGACAATTAATTTTTATAGCCTTTGTTGTTGTTGTTTTTTTAAATTCACCTTAATACCACGATTATGCTGTGCGTATTTACGCATGGAGACGTGATCCAGCTGAAACGCACTCGAGTGGTTACAAGTTGAAATGCGCTCATATTTGATTTGAATACGTGGCTGCTTAGTTCACAGATTTAGCATTTTATTATGTTTCGAGAATTCAGTGTGACTGCTTTTCATTTGCCATTACCTCTATTTTCGCATAAGGTAGCAGACAAGTGCTTTGAGAGTGAAGTGCAGAGTAATCCTCACAAACTAACAAAACTCACTGTGCTACTGTATGTTGGTTTATGAGATATTTTTTCAACTCTTTCAGGTTTAGAGAGAAGCTTTTGTCAGGTCTGCACTGTGTTGGCTCACCATATTTAGAATAGTCTGCCAGTTGTCTTGGTGCCAGTTTTGATAGTACTGATTTAAAAACAAAACTTCTCCTTTTAACTGAATACACTTCCTAGCAGTCAGTATTTGTTGGAGATATCCTGATATCACAGCAGTACAACAGATTAAGCCTAATTTTGTGACATCATTTGCTTTCCTTCAAGTTCTGGTTTAGTTATTTCTAACCTAAATTGTGACTGGCTGACAACTTCGTCTATCCAGGTGGGAGCATCCATCTGCTCTTTCAGCATAAATGCATATGTATTATACTGTGTATGTGGACAGTGATATGATGTTTTACTTCATGTTAATGACAATTGTTTGCTCATTGTAGTCAGTGAAACCTAATTACTACAAACCTTATGAGATCTGTAACTTCATGTGTGTGTATGTAGCAAAACACCATTAGCATAAATTGTATTACTGCTACTATAATATCATTTAAAATTCAGAAGGATTTTGAAAACATCAACGTAAAACTTCTGGACGCATTGCAGACTGGAGAGCATCAACTTACAAGTAATATTTATACTATTTAATGCTGTACCTCATTCAGCAAAAGCACACCACACTTCTATTGTTGGAAAACAGAGGGCATTGCAAGTGTGCAATTTAATTACCTGTAAAGAACATGTCAAGTTGATCTCACACGGTCAAGTACACAGTGCATCCTTGTGGTTATAGAGTTTCAGAACTCCCTGTTAGAGTTCACCAGGCTGTCAAAACCTTGAAGGTGCTATCTTGACCCCTCCTCTGGTAAATCACAGAACACTGAGTCTCTCCTGATAAGTGTCCGTGAACACTGAGGCCAACAGCCTCATGCATGTGTCAAACTATAACACCAACACCTCACATACTACTGAACCACAGTGCTGTTTTGCTAATGTTGTAAATTAAAAATATTTTTTCAGTGTATTCATCTGTTTATCCCATTAACTGTGCATGTAGCAGCAATTTTAAAAAGTGACTGACAGCATGAAATACACAGAGAAGCCAAAATCATTGTGTTACATAGAAATTGATTAGTGTGACTGGATAGACAGAATGGCAGAACTTTAGGAAGAAAAAATGTTGTTTTAGTGTGAGTACATTACACTTACATACATGTGAAATTGTCTTTTAAAGTGTCTGTATATGTCTGGTTTCAGGTTTCTCTATGATTTGTCTTTACGAACCATTTCAAGCCATTCTTTTGAGGGTTTGAAAGGAGTCCAGAGGATGTAAGTTAGCTTTCTTCCAATTACTAATTTTAAAATTGTATTATTACTGTTATCAGAGTTATTGATAGCCAAGCATCCAATGACTGAAGGGAATCTGAATGTATCTGTTAGAGGTGTGAAGATCACCACATACAATGTTTTTCTCATTAACTTTGTATTTTAGCTGCATTGCCCAATTAACAAATAAGATTAGGTTTGTGGGGATTTCCCATCCTTTATAAAAATAAGTCTTGACAGTTTTTACGTACAAGAACAAACTTTCCTTTCTTTCAGTGTTACAGTTTAAAGTTACATGTTCTTTGGATGTACTTCATTGCTTTGATTCTGCTCTATAGTGTGATTGCTCAGAGTGTAAACCTGGAAACCATTGAGACTTTAGCATTTAACGATCTTCTCAACCTCTCAGAAATGTAAGTTCTTCCTGGGATTATTTTTTTTAAATAATGAAAGTAACAAACACTGTAATGCAGTACAGGTTTAACTGATGCTTTACATGTTTTGCAGCTCAATCCAGAACACAAGGAGCCTGATGCACATTGACAGAGGGACATTTAACAACCTTCCCAAGCTGCGCTACCTGTGAGAGATCTTCATACATACAATTCATATTTTTGGATTAAGATTTGAATGTTTTTTCGAATTCTGTACACCTGAGCAATGAGTATTACTTGTTTGATTTTAGCTAATATGAATCCAGTTTTAGACACATAGTTCTCTAAAACATGACACGTTTTCTTTTGCGTCAATAGGAGCATCTCAAATACCGGAATATCAATTTTTCCTGACATCACATCTATCAG
Source organism: Scomber japonicus (assembly GCF_027409825.1). Lineage (NCBI taxonomy): Eukaryota > Metazoa > Chordata > Actinopteri > Scombriformes > Scombridae > Scomber > Scomber japonicus. Next base: position 21,901,010 of record NC_070591.1, on the reverse strand, counting down.
CTCTCTTGAATCAGAGTTTATCTTGTAAGTAAATCTTTTAATCAAGACTTGTGAGATATAAAAACCAAAGCACATCACTATAAGCAAATTGCATTTTGAGTATATCTTTAGTTCAATTTGCTCATGATTCTGTTATGAACTCTGATGGTCTTTCAGGGATATCTGTGACAACCTCTATCTAAAGGAAGTACCTCCAAATGCTTTCACTGGAATGACAAAGGAATATGTTATAATGTAAGTGACGCAAGAAATTCATTTGAACCTCTTTACTCTGTCAGTCATTTGGACATAAATGTTGTAAATACATGTTAGTCAGCTGCTGAGATAGAGATTATTGGTCTTAATAATCTTGTCACTCTGTTAAACTTGCAGGAACTTGTACAACAATGGCTTCAGAGAGATACATGACTACGCCTTCAATGGGACAAAGATAGATAAATTGTAAACTTTTCTCACATCCCCATTTGCAATGAACAATTTTACACAAGTTATATTTAAGTTTATCCACTCACATCATCAGACTTTTATTTATGAACTCTGCACTCTATTATTTTTCAGGGTTTTGAAGAATAATCGCAACCTCAGAGTGATCCATAGAGATGCTTTCAAAGGAGCTACAGGCCCCGGAGTCTTGTATGTGATATTCTTAAACCTCGAGTCACTTAATGCAACATTTATGTGCTTCAATTTATACAGACAACAATATTTGTGAAATTTACAGTTGAAATAAGATTTTTAAGTCTCGTTATGTCTGTCAAGACTTGAGAGATGTCTAGATATACACTTCATACAACAAAAAAACAAAAAGAAAAACAAAAGAGTCAAGAAACCAAAAAAGGTAGTACAGGAAAACACAAACAGATCAGGTGAAAGAAAGCTAACCGATAGTATAAAACTTGCAAAACTGTACAATAAGAGTCCATTAAGTAGCAGTGATAAAGACAATTGATAAAGTCTGGTGTAAACCTGAACAGTGTACAGCATTACAGTGTAAATCTGTGCAATGAGGCATGGACTTCTTATTCTGGGGATAGGGCAACAGCAAATGGAATGCTTATATTTGTGGGTGTGCAAGGAGCTCACTGTCTTGCTGACTAACTGAAGTCTATGGATGGATAATGTGATTTTAACAGTGTATAGCCAACACAATGCACACAAAGAGGACTTTACACCCCCATGCAGTCACGTTCTCATCTGTACTCTCTGTTATTTTACAGGGACGTTTCTGCGACAGCTCTCACAAAGTTACCGTCACAGGGGCTGGAGTCAGTTCTGGTGTTGATGGCTCAGTCAGCATACGCCTTGAAGAGTCTGCCTCCTTTGCAGGGACTGTGGAGCCTGCGAGAGGCCCATGTCACCTACAACAGTCACTGCTGTGCGCTGCTGAGCTGGAACAAACACAGGTGACTCAGTGCAGAAATTGAGAACATTTAGTATGACGCTGGTTAATCAAATAAGATGTATTATTTACACAAATTCTGTCCCACTGCAGGTCCAGTTTTTCAGTACACTGAAAGTAGAATATTATTGAAATGAGCTGCTAACATGCTTATGCGATTATACAAGACTGCAACATAGATGTGTGTGTCCGATATGTGTCAATCAAGTTATATTCAGGCAAAAGTGGTGGCACATTTTTCGAGTTAGCCTTTACTTGGTTTCCTCCCTTTTCTACAGGGACTTTCCTATTAATCCTGCATGGAATAATGGCTCCACATACTGTGATGAGAGTGATCCATCAGGAAAGTAAGAATGTGATTTGGTTATTTACCTAACAGTTGTTTTCTTGTCTTTAACTTTCCCCTGTACTGGTAAAATTATTTTCTTTTCTTTGGAACACAGGGTTCAGCGTGTGATCGGAGGCTCAGCAGATACACCTCCATTTATGGACATGCCCTTGTTTTTAGATGTTAACCCATTTGTCAAGGATGAAGGCTTTGGAGATGTCAATTTCCACTATCCAGAATTGGACTTCTGTCAGACCCGACCAACACTGGTTTGCACACCTGAGGCAGATGCTTTCAATCCCTGTGAGGACATAGCAGGTTTCAGTTTTCTCAGAGTGGCCATTTGGTTTATCAACATACTGGCCATCACAGGTAACCTGACGGTGATCCTGGTCTTTTTCACCAGCCGGAGCAAGCTGACAGTGCCTCGCTTCCTCATGTATCACCTGGCCTTTGCTGACCTCTGCATTGGAATCTACCTTCTGATGATAGCGACTGTAGACCTGCGCACACGAGGCCACTACAGTCAGCATGCTATTGAATGGCAGACAGGGCCTGGCTGTAGTGCTGCAGGCTTCCTGTCCTTGTTTGCTGGAGAGCTGTCAGTGTATACACTTTCCACCATCACCATAGAGCGCTGGCACACCATCACCAGCGCAATGCAGATAGAGCGCCGTCTTGGTCTGACACAGGCAGCAACTATAATGGCAGCAGGCTGGCTCATCTGTTTGGGAATGGCGATGCTGCCCCTGGTTGGTATAAGCAGTTACTCTAAAGTCAGCATGTGCCTCCCTATGGACATAGAGACTCCCCTGGCTCAGGCCTTCATCATAATTCTCCTGATCTTTAACGTGGGTGCTTTTGTCATTGTATGTGTTTGTTACGTGCTGATCTATCTGGCGGTAAGAAACCCTGAGTTCCCTAGACGAAGCGCTGACACCAAGATTGCAAAGCGCATGGCTGTGCTCATCTTCACAGATTTTCTCTGCATGGCACCCATCTCCTTTTTTGCCATCTCTGCTGCCTTCAAGGTGCCCCTCATCACAGTCACCAATTCCAAGATTCTGCTGGTCCTCTTCTTCCCCATAAATTCTTGTGCCAATCCCTTCCTTTATGCTATCTTCACCAAGGCTTTCAGAAAGGACACATGTCAACTCATGAGTGCCATGGGCTGTTGTAAAAGCAAGGCCAGTATTTATCGCATGAAGGCCTACTGCTCAGAAAATGCAATCAAGAGCAATTTGGGAAACAAAAATAAGGGGCATCGCACAGGAGTGAGGCTGGCTGCCATGGCACAGCAAAGTCTTTACCTTAAGGAGGAAGGAGAGCTCACCCGAAGGCAATGAGAAGAACAGGACAGAGGGACAAGAGAAACTGCAGTAAAACATACTGGATTTGAAGGAAATTATTCAGCCATCTATCATGTTAAAACAGTGTTTGGGAAGGTTATGTTTTTGTTGTAAAATATTATTTTTAGAAACTTTGTAAACACTGCTGAATTGAAAGGATTGCTGGTGACTCTGTTGTGGCAGTGGGTATCCTTTTCATTCAAGACTGATATGAGTTCAATCCATTGAATGAGCTGTTTTCTAATTTCTATTTATAACAGAGAAAGCAAATGTGTAATATCCATTAAGTTCCATTAAGTGTACCAGATACTATTAATGTTATTAGCTCCCCCTGTAGTTTTTCCTACAAATGTCAGCTGTGAAAAAAGCTTCTGGCAAAGTGGAGACACTCCCACAGAAAAAAGCTCCAAAAACAGCTGCTAAAATGACCTGGGCTCATTGTTTTGTCACACTGTTTTCGATGTCCAGAGTGAACCTTCAATCTCAACATTTAATGAGAAAATTTGAACTATACATGTGTTATTCTACATAACAACTGGGCACAGTCCATCTGCAGAAGGGGATCATGTTGATACCTCAGAGCCCTCCAGAACTACTTAGTCCTCTCTGAGTGGTCAACCATGATCATCCCAAAGATTTATTATTGAAACCAAAGGATACCATGGCTTTACAAAAAATATTGTTCTTCTTCCTATGCTTAACATATTCTAAGGATGGCTTGGCTGAAGTTGATTATACTGTATGTTTAAATGAAGAACTTAACCATCATGTTACGTATGAGGGTTTATATGGAAAAATCAGTACCTAAAGTTGACCACGTGGTGGAGGAGTTGGACAGACAACTTCGGTTTTTGTTTTTCTTGTAAGGTTTTTTTTTTTTTAATATTGTGATTGAGAATGCAAGAGATCAACTCCCCTGTCTGTTTGTTGTTAGATTAGTCTGCATATATGTAATTAATGCTTATTTTAAGATAGCAAGTTGTAAGGTCATATTTTTCTGTCTCAAAAGATAATAAGAGCACAATATATAAGTCTAATAGGAAAGATAAAATAAAAAAATAAAAAAAACGTATAAACTCATGTAATATCTCGAGAGTTTTGTTTAGTGACAGTTTTCTGTTGTTGCACCTATTTCGGTGCATTTCCACAGCTCCTCAGTCCCGCCTCCATGGGATCCCTCCTGTGACGTCGAGAAAAGTAAAGGTTTTTTTTTCTCCCTCTAAATGGGACCTTGGGTCAACAAGTCTTTACTCAAGCTGCGATAAAGCGACGCCAACGGGCGATGTTGGTTATTTGTCCCGCACAGACCGCTTAGAATAAAAACGTGGAAGTGTTTTTTCAGACTGTTGCAGGACGAAAAGCAGCAGAGTGGATAGCTCATAGCGGTCATGGCAAAGAAGTCAACTCCAGGCTGGTTTGGAGTTTTCCTCTCTACTACGACTGTAGCGATTATTGTCGGGGGTCGGGTCAGCGGTGAGTTGTTTATTTTCTGAGCTTTGCTTCACTGCACATACTTCAAGTCCCTTAAAGTCGGGCTTTAGACTCATCCAAGCGTTTCGTAGGAGCCAGATGTTTCTGTGACACACTGCATCCATCTGGACGAAATTTAAATGCCTTTGCAGACAGCTTTATATCAGCCAGTGGCAAACTTCAAGGAAAGTTGCTTTATAGACTTTCAGAAAGTCTTTGATACATTTAAACAATCAGGCAGAGTAGCCTACTAACTTTGCTCATCAAGTAAATGTGTCTCTTTTATTTGGCTAAAGGGGACAATAAACATAGAGATACTTGAAGTAGCTACCTAGTTGGCAAAGAGTCATGCTGAAAAGCATTTGGTAGTAGTTCAAAGTTTAAAGTTCTTCATCCGTTAAGAATAGTTTCAATCAAAGCTGTCCAGTACTGAAATATCAGCCAGAGCAGACAGATAATAAATCACCAGCTATTTAAATTTTAATATTGATAAAGAATGAAGTTATTTGTCTTGCACAAAAGCAAGCCCTTCAGGGGTTGAAGTGTTTTACTACGTTTCTCTGACTTATTATCATTGTAAACAGATTGTTAAGCCTACATTATTGGGCTGTTGTTTGATTAAAATAAGCAGTTTGAAGATGTTACCTTAGGCTCCATAAATGTGTTTGTGATGGCAATTCCTCACGATTTTGTGACAGTAATCGAGTAAATGATTCATTGAGTAACATGATGATGAAAAGAATCAATAGTTGCAGCCCTAAATTGTCATTTACTAGTTGCATGTTGGTCTGTGGTGATCTAGAGCAGTGGTTCCCAGCCTGGTGGTCCTTTAAAACATTTGAGAAGCTTCTTAAGCTGTTTAGGGTTCTAAAATCCTTCTATAAAATGTCACAAAAGAACAAATGCTGTTTTGTGTCTAGCTGCTAGTAATTATTGTCATGAAAGATTACAAGTGGACACTGCTTGATCCACAATCCAAAAAGGTTGGGAACTGGTCATTTTGGGTTTAAACACTCATATGAAGGCCTAGTTTTGTCACTTTGGATGTCAACTCTTTGACACTATTAATGTAGCTCCGACTCACAGGTAGAAGTATCATTTCATTAATATAAATCACATGTTCCTGACCAGCCAGTAAAACTGAATCTGACACCTTGCTCTGTGAACAGCCCAGCATCATTTGAGCCGCATTCACCCACCCACCAGGACCTCTCAGCCTATAGAGATACCAAGGACATACGTGAACCTGGATATGGTCAGACAGCTGCGTTTCAAGCCCACTATTGGCGCGATCCAGCTGTCAGTGGGCCATGAGGCTAAGTTCAACTGCTCCATTGACATCCCCGATGCCAGGCTGGAGCCCACCATTGTCTGGGTGAAGAACGGTGAGGACCTGGCTTCAAAACAACAGCTGTTGATCAACGAGCTTCAGACCATCACAGATGGGGTTACCACTCTCCTCTCTTCTGTCAGGTACGTGACACACAGAGTGATATTTTAAAAAGTGTATGTCAGTCTGTGATTATTGACCTCATGGACTGTATTACAGTATTGAGCAGGTGCAGAGGGTGGATGCTGGGGAATACCGTTGCCGACTGATTATCGGCACCAACGTGGTGGAGTCTAAACCAATCATCATTGAGGTGGATGGTGAGTTTGGACTTGATGCTGCAATCGGGAGCTTCTCCTACATTTTTGCTGGAGCGTCACACTTCAATTAACTTTAATTTGTCCACAGGTCTACCAACATTTAGTCAGGAACCAGAAGACAAGAACGTCACAAGGAACACACCTTTCACTCTGTCATGTGAAGCAGTGGGACCCCCAGACCCTGTTGAAATCCGCTGGCTCCGTGATGGATCACCTGATAGTGACTCTCATAACTCTCCCAGCAGCTTCACTGTGTCAGGTGAGCCTAAATCACTCTTTCTCAATATTGAGGACATGTGTTGTATAAACAAACACACAGACAAATAAATAAATAGAACTTTAATATGTATATATATTTCCCTCTTGTCCATTTCCTCTTTAGGTAGTGAAAATCTCTAAAGAGAAGTGTCATTTCTAGATGTTCCCCTTGCACAATATCCAATTTATGATCTGACTGAGTTGAAGATTCTGCTTTGTGGTTTATCACACTCTGACAGGAAATATTCCTTAATTAATCTCTCATGTGTTGGAGGAGATGAAGAAGTTCCTCCTTTAGGAATGCTGTCTTTGTCTTATTTGAAATTTCTTCTGAAAAGTTGGATTCATGTGGTTACTTAGTGTTTTCTGTTGAAGCTTTGTTGGTTGCATTGTTGAGTAAAGAGAAGATTTACCACATGTATAAAAACATTGTTAAACTAGTATACTTGATATAACACAAGAGGTGGAGCTCAGTCAATTATTATGGGTTCACTTTGGTTGAATTCCTTTTTAATCATGACTACAGAGAGAGATTAAGAATGTTTGGCTCTTTAATAGTGGAGATAAAGTGTGATGTTGGTCCTTACTCAGCTAGCGTCACTATGTTGGTGGTTTCTATTCTGCCTTGTCTCTGCTGCCTCAGCATCTGTACCGTGTTTGCTACAATGAGATTTATCAGCAAGGTCAGTGTCATGTGGGCCTCCTGTGACACCTCTGAATGCTTAGCAGCGGTCATTCACGCATGGTCAGTCCTTTTTGTGAAATCACTCTGCTAGCTGTACACAGTAAACAATGTGATACTGGGCAAATAACTGAACTGGAAATGAAAATACTTGTTATAATGAACTATTAATGAGTTAATTTTTATTTTCGTGTCATACCATTCAAGTGGTCCATCTCACACATGCATGCCCCACGTTCTGCATGCCTGATATGTTATTTTAACTTTGTATAGAGTGGCATTAAAGTAAGGCTGCAACTGTTATTTATTTTCTCAATTTATCACATCATCATTAAAAAAGCCTGGCAGAACTTCCCAAAGCTCAATTTGCCATATTAAAGTTGCTTGTTTTGTTAGACTCCAATATGTTCTGTTTAATATATATATTATATTAATGAGATTAATAAAATCAGAAATTTGAGAGCATAAAACTAGTGAATTTAGTGTGTTCTCCCTTTTATGGTCTTAAACAGCCTCTCTTAGAAGACAAACATTTGGCTTTAGAAGCATAACCATTCTGCTCTGTATATTCTAACTGCTCATTTTCAGTTTGCCGCAGGCTGAGAACTCCTGCTGCAGGCTGTGAGTGGTGATACAGCTAGAAGCTGAGGGGGTTAAAGGTTCAGAGCTGTGCTATGGTCCAGTGTGTGCAAGGGCCCGGGCAGTTAGGGGATGGGGGGCTGCATAGAGAGTTTGCTCGGGGGTTGGCTCCAAGGACAAAGACCTCATTCATAGGACTGCCCACTACGCTGCAGGGAGGGGCTGAACACAGAGGCTGGCAGGCTGCAGGCTACCAGAGCTCTCTGCAGGACCAAACACTGGCACAACAAAACAGTGTAAACCCACTCTTGTGCATGTATTTACCAAATGCTTAGTAAAAGTATAGGGCTCCCTTTTCCTCTGAAGGCTACATGATATCATGAAATTGATGTAGTTGGTTAATTATTTTTGATTTTATTTCAGAGAGAGTCATCTCTTGTCATTACTTATCATTCAGCTGGCTTGAAATCTGGGCATCATAATTTACAGATGAGGATGATTAAAGTTTGTAGTAAAGTTTGGGCCATGGCAATCCTTCTGTCTGTAACATCATAATATGAAGTGGATGCAGGTTTGGAAGCTACATGTTTGAAAACACAAATAACTGTATGAAATGTGCTGCACAGTAAAAAATAGTGAAAAGTTTAGGCCAAGTTGTAATCTGATGGAGTACTTCATGGCTATATTTGCTGCCTGAATATAAAACTGGAAAATAACATAGACATCTCAGGCAGCTCAGTAAGATGGAGTGCTCACAGGCCTGATAATTACAGGCTGCATGGTCCACACTGCAGCACTTCCACATTCTGCATTTGGTTGCATCAACCACTCGCTTCTCTGCTTTTACCAAATTCCCTCCATCATTTCTGATGTTTCCATCCTAGTGGCCAACCAGACTGGTTTTTTCTACTGTGTTGTTGCTTTTTCTATGATTTACTTTGCCACGTTAAGTGAAAGCAGAAATATCTAAGCTTGGGCCTTGATTCATTTCCCTTTTCCCACCAAATATATGACTTTACAACAATGTGTGTGTTTAACCCTGAAATGCATACAGGCCTTTATCAGCAGGGTACTAAGAGCAGGGTACTCAGAGGTAGATTTATGCCATTACTGTAGGTCTGCAGTAAGAACTGGATGATGAGGAGAGAAGAGGAAAGTTTGCAGTATAAGAACTTAGTGATATTCATATTCCCATATTGTAACGCTACTCTCTAGGATGTGATGGATGAGATGGAGGGCGGCGTTCAGTCACAACCAGTTAATTGGCCAAGTATGTTACACCACACAAGGAATTTGTTTGTGGTCGTTTGTGTCTCTCATGCAATGCAGATAATATACATATTATTCACAGACAATACACATTTTACAGATTATATTAAAGACAACCAATATATTAAAAGTGCAAGGGTGTGTGATATTGTACAAAACAGTATGTGTAGATGTGAAGCAGAGTGTAATAGCTATCTGAAGAAACACGAGTAGCTCTAGCATAGCAGATGATGCTACTCAGCTATCCATGAGGGTTTATGTTGTTGTTGTTTATGCAGCCATTTTTAATAGCACAACAAGACCAGTGTGCATCCCATAGATGCCTGAGTTTTACAACAACTGTAGCAATACTACAACAATATGAACAAACAGCATTCTGATTTATCTATTCTTAAAGTCTTGCCAATAGTTGACAGGCTGACAGAAGTATTTCATAAATAATAGGGAAGTAAACAAATACACTGCAATGCCTTAACTTTACTTTGAGCTATTACTATACTACTTTTGTACTGTTTAAAATGTTACTGTAAAAACACCTGACAGAATTATAGTAGTATTAATCATGTGCTTTGGATTTTGGTAGTGAGGCAGTCCTTTTGTTTACATTTGGACTTTGGATTTGACCAAGATCTGGACTCAGCATTTCGTCATTTGATATATGTTTTGATTATTAAGCACACAACCATTCAATGAAATTATAATAACATCCACAATCACACTTTAGTTTCTGGTCAAACTGGAAAACACAGATTCACACTGAATATACATCTAATCTTGACTGATGATTACGGTATTTTGTTAGTCAAGAAATTTTTCCAAAGGACTGTGGAGTTTGTAAATTACTTAATCGAGATCATGGATTATAATCCACCCTTGAGACTGGAGACTCAGACTTCACTGGCACTGAGCTTTTACAAATGTTGGTACACAGTAACAAACAGGGGCTGAGTGGAATGTTTACAGCCTCATATCATGTCAAACTCTGCTGCCTACGGCTGGTCAACCCCTGGTGCTCAGACACCTTTTCAGATTGCAGATATGTCTTTGGAGGAGTCCTCTATTCGCTTTGTACTGCTGGATCTGTTTAAAGGTTGGGATAAGACCTTCATAAAGTTGCAGCACCAGAATAACAACACATTTAAAGAGGAACCACAAATTTGAAGAGACAAAAAACACTGTGTAAACAGAACATACGTGCAAATTCTGTGTCTTGTGGACACAGAAGAAGAAAAATAGCTGATTCAGAAACTTATGTGGTGGTCTGAAGCATAATTGCAACAGAGCTTCTAAAACCTTTTGGGCCCTCTGTGAGCATATCTGCAGGCACAAAGGCGGACATAGCATTCCATACATTCATCAACTTCCCCATCAAATACACAAAGAAGCAGAGGACGAAGAAGAGAAAGGAAAACAAGTAGAAAAAAAGTGATTCTCTTAGGTCTCTAAACTGTTTAGGGGAAAGAAGAAATAGATAGTCATTCACGCAGACATTCACCTGTGAACAAGAACATTTAACACTATTCATTTTGTACTGACATTTTGTTTCTTTCTGTTATTTCCATGTTTTTCTTGACATTCCATTCATCAAATGTGTGCACAGCAAGGACACACAGTCCAGGGAAATGTTCATAAAAATAAGAAGACATCCATTTGAGTTGGCTAGCTCACACTTCTGAAGCTGAAGCCAAACTTTTGAGTACATTTTACACAAAACATGGACTGTTGATTCACCTCTTACACTGAAATTGCTCAACAGTTTTTCAGACTTGACAGCAGGAATAGTAAAGACCACTCTACAGTGACCAAAAACAATTTCAGTATACGTTGGTATGTAAGCATTGTTTTAAGAGGGATTTAGAAACAATGTGAACCTATCCTTTAAATGAGATGTTTGGTGGAGTAGCATTTCATGAAACCACTTAGCATAACCCACATCTCTGTTGTTTTATATTTTCTCACTATTTTTGAAACACTCATTGTTTTACCAAAATACTGCTACAGTAAATCCATGCAAACATCTATTACCGTGTTGCCTACACTCTTCAAAGCACCGTTGGAAGGAGCCTTTTTAGCCATATTATAGCACAGTTACTGTATGTGTTTGGATTACACTAAGCCTTTTGGATTAGTGAATGTTGTAACACTTTTTCTGCCACGAAAAACTTGACATCACTGCAAATCCATTGTCACTAGAGTGATTTTAACACAATCACAGCTCACAATCAGCGTACATTGAACTTTATACACTCACCTTAAACAATTCAGGGTTGAGATAGATTTGTGGAGTGTCACTTTAAGGAAAAAATGCCATTGGTAGCTGTGACATTTACTAACTTGGCTGTGTCCCTGTTGCCCTCTCGCTCTTTGGTGAAATTACATAAGAATGATCAGTTTCTATGTACCTCAGCCATGCCTCAACCATGTGTATGCCATTCAGTTTGAAGTGAGGCTTGTGGTACGTTTGCATATGCAGTAAATGATCCAGTGCAACCTATTTTAAGTGAGGCTCTATCAAGGTTTGTGTGGAAAGTGAAGCCCTCTTTACCCTGCTGCTCCTAAGCAAACCAAGGAAAGTAATGAGGTGAAGATATTCTGCAGAACGTAAACAAAACATCCCAAGTTGGTTCCAGTCATCTCTCTCAGGCTGCTTTGTGAATTAGCTTTGTGGAAATGTTTCTGAGATAGAGACACTGGAAAACAGAGCACAAAAGGGACATTATTTAGCAGCTGTCCTAAGTCCTATGCTAACTGTGCAGATCTGTGGCTGTTGAAAGACGGGAATTGTATGACCAGGAAGAGAGACCCAGCAAAAGGATTGTTACCACAGTGCATAACACTGGAGAGGCTCAATTTGAGCTTACTGCATGAGGCACTGCTGTGTGAACTTTAGAGAAATAATGGAAGACTGAGTCATCCTAAATGTGTTTTTTGTATATCTTTCAGTCTCGTCTCATTCTCACTTCCCCAGGGGTGACATAGCACTTCTACCCCAAATTCACCTTTGACACAGAGACACCAGTTCTTCTACTTAACAGTGTATTTCCCACTACTGAAATTGGTAAAACTTGAGTTGAGATAGATTTTTTCCAAAATATTCAATGCGATCATGACCTTGCTGATAACTTTATCTGAATGTGTGTCTATCCAATGTGTCAAATGCAGGTGTGGACAAGTACACTCAGTTCAGCTGTGAGGCTCGCAACACGAAGGGTGTCAGCACCTCCAGAGAAGCAAAAATCAACATCAAAGGTAAAAGTGGGTCCTTCTGGGACTGTTAAATTCCATCGACATTCCTACAGAAACTGACCATTTGCCTCCATGTGGGGGTACTTACTGTAATGAGGTTTTTAATGGCATTTTACAGTGCTTCCCAGTCCTGTGTCTAATGTTACTGTGATGGAGAGGCAATCCAGTAAGTTGATTTTGAGCTGGGTCCCGGGACATGATGGTTTCTCTCCACTCACCAAGTGCCACATCAGGGTAAGCTTAATATCACAAACACACACAGTCTGTTGAAATGACCTCAGATTAATCTCACATGTTCTTTTCTGTTCTCTTAGGTGAAAGAGGTGAGTAGGAGGAAAGGAGAGGTAACAACCACCAGATTCATCAATGTCACAGTGCCGCCGTTCCAGTCTGAAGTCTCTGGGCTGCAGGCCATGACGTGGTACAACATGAGTGTTTCCTGCAGTAATGAAGTGGGCACCTCTCCTGTCGTGAAATGGATCCAGAGCAACACTACAGAGGGAGGTGTGTTTGTGTACTGTGCTTCAGGGACTATGGAACAAATTAGGGGGTGAAATTTGTTTGTGGTGGGCGGTAATCAGCAGCAGATCTAAGGTGCAATTACAGCAGACACATAACTGTAAAGAGGGCAAAATGATCCAAAATCTAATTAAATCCATTCCAGCACTTCTGAGCTAGCTTTGAGACTGTGTTTACCTTCAACACCACCTTGTGCATTTGCTTTCCAGAACCTCTGTGTTATGCTCCTGCCTCCTTCATCATCACAGATGATTCCTGTTTAGGTCTCAAAAATGTCGCACTATATAATTAGCAGAGTGTTTTCCATCCAAAATGTGCTTAATGTAAGCCTTCTTGTAGCAGCAGCATATAATAACTGGAATTTGTGGGCGTTACACAACTACCTGCTCTGCTCATGGCAAGTCCCCTTCAGAATAAACGTCGTATCCACTAAACCTCTTTCATTTTCCTGAAGGGTCAAATAGGAAATAGGAGTGGTTTCACTGAAAAAACACAAAGTTCTTACTGGGTGGAGCTGCGTTCAATTTCCTTCCTAAAGCCACTGTGGGGGATATTTTGGTTGAAAGATTTGATGTGTGGTGCCAGGAAATGACCACATACCAGAATGTAATCAAAGATTTCAATAGAGGGGCAGTCTTAGTTTCTTTTTTCATTTTTGTTTTACAGTAATACTGTATGAAGTCTTTTGCTATTGTAATTAGTTGATGTGTTAATCCCTCTGTTTTCCATTGCTTGTCACATTTTTCAGTGCCATCAGTTTATCCCCGAAATGTCACCGTACAACAGAATGAGTCGTGGCTGGTGATCAGATGGAAGGCTCCTCCAGATGATAAGATCAATGGTATCCTGCAGGGTTATGATGTCATTGTCAGACACGGTGCACAAGTGAACAAGGTGAGCTCATCAGTGTCATCATCCATGTTTATAGATTTAGTCTTTTGTTTTCAGTGTCATCATTTCTTTTGTGAATAATATCATTTTGAGTTCTTTCATTTATATAGCATTCACAGTTATATTATAAAGGAGACATGTTATGCTAATTTCCATCTCTATATTTTTGTTCTGGGATTCCAATAGAGTTGCTTTGCATGATTCACAGTTCAAAAACCTACTCATTTGCAGGCCCTCAGTTCAGCCTGTCAATCAGACGATCTCAACTCCTGTCTCTTTAAAGCCCTCCTCTCAATGAGCTCTGTTCTGATTGGCCAGCTTTCTGGGGAGCCCTAGAGAAAAATAATGAACAATTCAAAAGCATACATACATGTTTAAAGCACTAATTATATATTACTTTGTGTGTGTGTGTGTGTGTGTGTGTGTGTGTGTGTGTGTGTGTTTATACTCATAGACACCCATACTGTAGATATGCACACAGCACTTGTCAAAAACTGAAACATGTGTCATATTTAGTTAACTTTAAATTCAATTAGTAACTTTATATTATTATCCCAGAAGTAAATTGGTTAGCAGTATTCACAAAATTTAAGATACACAATAAAAACATAGACACAAAGAAAGAAAGAGAAGCAATGAGCAGCAATCAGGCATAGTGCTCCATAGTATACATATATATTCATATTAATTAATTTGAGAGAATGTGTCTAGCAATATAGAAATTGTTTTGCTGTTGCTCATATCTTCAAAATTTCTCATAACAATGACTAATGTATGACAAATATGAAAAGAATGAGTGAGAGATATTGAGGATATATGATTTTTCCTTTGTCCTGCCTACTGAAGCAAAGGTCAGCTTCCGTACTATTCCCTATTATCTGCATACAAACATTTTCCCACTTGTCCCAAGAGTTAAACAGGAAGAGAAAGTAATTTACAATAATAGCAACCTTTTTAGATAAACCCTCTGTATGAAATAAGTTATAATTAACAACAAACTCTAGTTTATAGGAAATATCCGGCACATTATTCCATGATGGGGTTTGTGCGTATTTGTACTGCTTTCATGCTCTCTAGTACAATAGTGTGTTTCCCGTCCTTCCTGGCTGTTTCCAAGTTAAAGGAAGCTGATGGTGTGAAAACTGGCAACCACTGTTTTTCTTAGTTTGCCATGTGGTCTTGAGTCATCAAAGAGTGAATAGAATATGAATACAACGGGATGTGTAGGCCCAAATATCATTATGTGTTGTCCAGTCAGTTAATGATGTCATGTTAGACAATGGCTTTGTAATAGAAGTAGTGACTGGAAATGTGTGTAAAGGCAACTTGTTTAATCCCCAAACTCATCTGCTCCTGTAAAACAGCCTTTATGTTGTTACTATTACTTGGTCATATATTTGTGACCTATTATGCTCATTCCGGTTTCCTGGTAGAATATGTGGTGCCATTAGTTTATTGTTCCCTAAAAATTTCTTGCAGGCTCATTGTTATTGCCTCATGATGCCCTCTGTTTAGTGCCTCAGAAAACGTAGTAGAGCATTAATCATGAGTTCAGCATTTGCAGTCAGACTGTCAGCACATTGGAAAATGAGAGGAACCCCAGATGGTGCTGTTTGGTGTTGTGAAATAACAGTGGTGTCTGTCACATGTCTCCTCCCATTGCAGCATATATGCTCATCCCGAAAGAGTTTCTTCCCTTTTTTTTGTATAGAGTTTCATTAGATATGATAATACCCAGTTCCTTTGTATTTTCCAAAAATGTTTCATACTGTAAATCACTGAATGACAAAAGCTGAGAAGGACTTTTTTAATTTGCATTTCTTGTTTGTTATTGTGCATCAAGTAGAAAGAAGAAAAAAAGGGAACATAGTTAGAAAAAGGACATGATGTCCTGCAAAATTGCTGAGATGGATTTAAGATGTTGCACACATGTACAAGATGTTCTTCAGCATTGTGTTCCCACTTCATGTCCCCATAAACCTCACTTAATGACTTACCTTATCGTAGCATTAAAACATGACTTATGTTTGTCTAACAAGTGTGACTTTACCTCTACAAGTGTAATAATGACCTTTTTAAAAAGAAAAAATGTGGTTATGGCACTATGATTTAAATGTCTATTGTTGTGTGTTGTTCAGGTCCACAGTGACACCACCACAGCCTTTGTGCCAGTGCAGGAATTCAACACAAGCTACAGTGTGGAGGTGGCCGCATGCACACAGGCAGGGAGCGGCATGGTCAGCCCACGAGTCTGGCTGTTTGTGCCAGAGGACAGTAAGCTGCTCTATTGATTTATCTCATCATCTGGAAACCGTTAACTTCATAATCTGACCCAACTTTGTTTTGCAGATTAGACTTTACCATAATAGGTAAATACCTAAAGAGGGTTTACGCAGTATTTTTTGAGGTAGAATGGCCAAAGTTTGACAATGCAGCATAAGCATGGATATTTACAAAAAGACAGTTGGGATTAAATGAACTGTCTTTTATCATCTGGAAAACTTAAAGGGGCAGTCCACATGAATAACTTACTGTACTTTTCAGAATGTGAACTGCTGTATAATGTCTTCTGTGCACAAGAGAATTTCAGATGAAAAAATAATGATAATTAAAACCTGAAGAGTTCAGTTTAGAACTTGCTCTATGTGTAAAGTGCCTTGAGATTACTTTGTTGCAATTTGGCGCTATACAAATAAAGATTGTTTGAGATTGATTGATTGATAATGTCCTAGTGATGTGATCAGTGTTATCTCAGCTTGGAGACTACAAATGTGTGATAGAAAGCCAGGGATACAAACTTGGGACATGGAGTTTGTAAGATGTTGTGTTTACCAGGCAGGAAGGCAGTAAAGAAGAATTGAGTAATGGTTAAAAAATCATGATCTCTCTGCTTCAGCTGTGCACTCTCTTAAAGGACAATTTTCAAGTCTGTAATAAATAATAGTCAGTTACCATATAAATGTTTAAACAGGTTTTGTTGACAAAAAGAGGAAGTTTGACACTAAAAAGACTAGGCCTATAACTCTAAAAGATGTTAACTTGATTTGACTAATATGGGTGGCAGAAGCTTCATAGCTTCAAACTTTTAAATACATTTTGCACAGAAGGCTTGTAGATTTTATCACCCATCAAGATTTCTGAAGTCTCCAAACTTTGCATGTGTCATACTAAATTTGCTGAAGTGCTCCTTAAACACACTGATCATCAGTGATATTAGAAGCTCTTTGTCCAACTTTATTTAATGGATCGATAATAAACAGTGAGAACAGAGAATAAAATGATTTGCTGACACACTGTTGCATATTAGGAACAATGTCATCCTTTTTGACATTGACATTTAGACAACTTGGAAAAGTTGCTTCATTATTTTTGGAATCAAAAAACAAAATATACTGACTTATATGGACATGAAATGATAGAGCATTGCTATAACGCAGAAATATCCCATTTTCAGTGTTTGTATAATTGAGATAAGTAATTTTGGATATCTTGCTGACTGATTGTTATTTTTACTAAACTTGTTCATCATGTGTTCTTCCTTATCAGAATTTGTCCCATCCCCTTCATCCAGCCCTGACACCGGGGTTCCAGAGTCTGTCTATATTGTACTGGGTGTGGTGTGCGGCTTCTGTCTTCTGCTGCTTATCCTCTGGGGGGCTATCTGTGTACATAACAGGACTTCTGACTCTTGGTTTAGGTATGCTGACACTGTTCTGTAAACATAAAGTTAATGTAATTGCCAGCTTGCTCCAAGTTTGATTGCCTTATCTTTTAATAAGCCACTTAGTATGTGTATGTGTCACCTATTTTTGCCTTGTTTGATATAAATACAGAAAAGATTTATTGGTTTCCATTATACCACCCTGCACTGGCTTCTGAGACTGTTAAGTAATCTTACTACAGTAGTGAGCTGTAGTGGGACGTAAAAACTGAATGCTTCCGGACTCTCTATATAAACTGCCTTTACTCCCTCTTAATCACCACTGTCTGCACCTGATGCGAGTAAGAACTGCAGCTGGAGAGGCACACAACAGCCAGCTGTTGATCCTCTGGAATTCATTATTATAAAGCCTCTGACTCAGTCTTGCCACTCAGGATACCGACAGGAATGTGTCATAGACTGCTGCTTATGCACAAAAACAGAATCTAACCCCAAAGTCAGGAAAGGGACAACTCAGAGTGTTTCCTCCCCACAACCGTATTTTCAGTTGAATCTCAGCCTGTGTATATTATTACTAGGATGTAATGATGTTTGTTAGGGGAATACCTCAACTAGCAACATTTTCTTTGTCCCTGTCTCCCTCTGCAGGCTGATATTTGGAGGTGAAGAAAAGCTGCAGCCGATTGTGCAATACAAACCCCAGAGAACCTACAATCGATCAGCCATAGGAGTCACACGTATGTTCAAAAATTTCATTGGGCCAAAAAAAGACAAAAACAATGTTAATCATATCCTGTTAACAGCACATTTTTCTAAGATGAATGACTTTTGTCTGCAGTTGGGAACCTTGGTATCAGTGATGAACTCCAGGCTAAACTCCAGGATGTGATGGTCATGAGGAGCTTGCTCTCCATAGGAAAGATTCTTGGAGAGGGTGAGTGAACAGTTTCATTTTAGGGAATATTCACACAAGTATGTCTCTAATAGTACAGATCATTTAAATATTACATGTACTATGATAAATGATTCAGATTTATTTCCTTTCAGGTGAATTTGGCTCTGTTGTGGAGGGACATTTAAGACAACCAGATGGGACATCAGAAAAAGTTGCGGTGAAGACAATGAAATGTGAGTCTTTCATTATTCAAATAGTTTAATAATTCTTGAGTGATAAAACAAGTAGAAATGGCAAATAATGTTCCTGTCGTTCTTTTAACAGTGGAGAGCTTTTCTCAAAGGGAAATAGAAGAGTTCCTGAATGAGGCGGCCTGCATGAAAGATTTCAACCATCCCAATGTCATCAAACTGCTTGGTAGGACTGATATAATACTTCTTATATGCATTGTACAATCTCGCTACCTCTCTCATTTGTGCATCCTTACAGTCTCTGTATATCTGTGTATATTAATGGTTTGCCTTTAGGTGTGTGCCTGGAAGTGGGATCAGAACATTTTCCCAAGCCCATGGTCATCCTGCCGTTCATGAAATATGGAGATCTACACAGCTTCATGCTGCGCTCTCGCCTGGGAGAGAGTCCAATGGTAAGATATCACACAAAACTAAAATACTGTTTTCATAAGCAATTTTACCGGATATAACAATATTAACTCTACTCATCTTCTTGATTGTTTGTGTTTTTACACAGTTCTTGCCCACTCAGACCCTCCTGAAGTTTATGGTTGACATTGCGATGGGAATGGAGTATCTCAGCTGTCGTAACTTTCTGCATCGTGACCTGGCTGCTCGTAATTGCATGTAGGTTGTTTTGCTCTGATTTGTGTTGGGAGTTCATTTTGTAGATGGTACACATGGATTGATTGTATTTTGTGACTGTATTGGCAGGTGCAATGACTTTTCAAATACAACAATTCTTATTAGTTTCTTAACTTATTTGACACTGTGTGTAAATTTAATGCGTTGTCACTTATGTGGTTTGACTGTTGATTCTTTCTCACACAGGCTGAGAGATGACATGACAGTGTGTGTAGCAGACTTTGGGTTATCTAAGAAGATCTACAGCGGCGATTATTACCGGCAGGGCAGAATAGCCAAAATGCCAGTAAAATGGATTGCGGTGGAGAGTCTCGCTGACAGAGTTTTTACTGTAAAGAGTGATGTGGTAAGTACTTCCATCTGTTCCAAACTTTTCAGCACTGTCAGTCTTAACATGTGCTTTTCAAAGGTGGAACACACACCCACACACCCACACACCCACACACCCACACATCTTCACACTTCCCTTTTTAGGGTGTGGTGATGGTTTTGTTTTTAATAGACAGAGTGGGGTCAGTTCTCCCTGAAGTGTCAAATGAAAAACAAGACACTCCTTGTGTAAAAAGCATAAGTGAGAATGTATATAAAGTAATTGATTGTAAAAAAAATGTGTCATCCCCATGCTGTAACATAAATCTGAATATTAAATTTGAAATCAAAGAGGATGACTGAATTCACACTTTACAAACGTTTGCACTCCCTAGTTGACTGAATATAAAAATGTAGATAATGCATATGAAATCATTTTTAGGACACTTAAGAAAGTCAGCATATTTTGAGGGTAAATATTAGAGGTGTGAATCACCAGAGGCTCCACGATACGATATTATCACAATACTTGTGTCTCAATACAATATTATTGGGATTTTAAATATATTGCGATATGCCGTGATATATATTGCAATTCATTACCTTTTTTACCTCATGTCCCTAAAAGAAAAAATAAATTGATGTTCAAATTCCTTTAATAAAAGATCAATACTTGGTGTCCGTGTATTGATACAATTTTGCCACGCAACATATCACAATACTATGCTGTATCGATTCTTTCCCCCACCCCTAGTAGATATCAATAGAAACGTAGATAGCAGCGATGAAACACTGTTTTCCATGCACTGTGTATTGTGTACATAATGACATGTCATCTGAAGTTAATATTCTGTGTCGTGTAGTGGGCTTTTGGTGTTACCATGTGGGAGATTGCTACACGAGGAATGACACCGTACCCTGGTGTCCAGAACCATGAGATTTATGACTACCTTCTTGAAGGAAACAGACTGAAGCAGCCACCAAACTGTTTGGATGAACTGTGAGTATTTTCTGTTCTGCACAGATGTTTGATGATTTTAGTTTGTTCTTCTAAAATTTGCAGAAGTTAATTAGAAATGAAGTGTGTGAATGCTGATATTTAGGAAGTGAAAATATGCAACTTTTCAACACATTTTAAAAACAGTTTTTTTTGGTGCTTAAAATGTTGTCAGATACATCAATCAGACAGAAAAAACATATTTTCTCACACCTTATCTCTATTATGACACTTATAGCTCTTATTGAGCTTGAGGAAATTTGACCATACATTGCCTGGATATGTGTTGTACTCCTGATGATACTAGCTAGAAGTTGCTTTACAAATTAGTACAGTGCATATTTTTTTCAGCTGTCATCTATTCATCTCAATAAAACTGAAGTCCTCTGCTCACCACTGCCATCTGTAGTGCAAGTAGCAGATGGATTAAGTTGGTGTGGGCTCTTTAAAAAGTATGAAGATTAATCAGATGTGTTTATTTACTTGTGACTATAGGTATGAGATCATGTACAGCTGCTGGAGGGCTGATCCTCTTGACCGACCCTTCTTTCCCCAACTGCGTGAAATGTTGGAAAAACTCACAGAAAAGCTTCCAGAGTCCTGCAGCAAAGATGATATCATCTATATTAACACCAGCTTCCCTGAGGAGGACCCTGATGGAGAAGCAGTGGCCGCAGAACATCCTTTGTTCAGCTCCTCTCCATCCTGCAGCCACCAGGCAGCGGAAAATTCAATAGTTACTGTGGACATTCATGGAAGCCAGGAGAATGAAGAGGATGAGGATGATGATGATCGTTATGTGGTGGTGGTTTCCTCTGATCCCTCTCTGAGATCAGCAGCAATGAACGTTCCTCTTTTGTCGAGCAATGCTTTAAGTCGCACAAATGGAAATGTGGTTACCGATGTGACAGGGAGGGATCACAACTCCAGCGACACTTCTCTCCTGCTGTAAAAATTGGTACCCAGCAGATCAAGACTGTAATAAAAATGTCATGCAGTGGTTCATCAGTACTTAACATTATGCCTCGTATGCCTCATTGCACTGGGAGCACCTTGACATTTCCCAATGTGGACTATCTGTAATATTATCTTTGTACATAAGCATTTTGTGCTTTATATGGCCAGCCTTTGTGTCAGTGTTATTCATGTTGTTTATGTGTGTCAACATCAAACACGTTCAGGCACATGTTCCTATAAGCTTAAGATACACTGAACTGTGAAATTGTTTACTGAGTTGAATGTGATGTTGCTGTGTAAATATAGAAATGTACAGAACATTTATGAAGTGATCTTGTATACTGTAATGATAAATAATTTATAGACTGTTTCAAGACTACATTTTGATGAGATTCAAGATTCCCTTACTATTTCACACTGTCACAGAAATCACTATGGGAAAATATTGTATCAAAACAAATGCATTAAAATATTTATGTGGACCTTTAAAAGTATGAAATCAGACCCAATTAGGTATCATAAACTTAATTCTGAAGAATGGCCCATTTTAACACTGAGGCATCACAATCTTAAGAGGAAGCAGCCAGGTTAGCTCTGCAAAACAAACAGCCAAAGAGGTAAGAAATACACTTTAAAAAACAAAACAAACAAAAAACTGTTACATTTACCTTAAAAGTATTGAATGACATAGCCTGCTAACATGCTGTTCATGGCGCAGATACTGTAAAGTATTTTATTGGAATAACAATATGTATATTGAATTACATAGATTATTTAATTTACGTGTATGTAGCTATGTAAACGTAAGTAGAATACAATTAAGTATGTTGTGGACTCCAAAGCACCATATGTCCCCTTAAATAAATTGTCACAAAATTGACATTCAGGCAAATATCGGTCAATAGAAACATGAATTAATGCACAACATTAATCTAAGATAGTTGGAAGTGATTTAATCTTCTCAAGGTCACTCAAGCTTGTTTGAAGTTTAGATGAAAAGGAACATGAACTACTCACCCACAAGTTCCCCTTTCTGTCTGCAATTATGAGCAACGCTGTCAGTGACGAGTGATGAATAATGACAGATAGTTAACCTAGTTGATAGTTAACCTGTATATCTTACAGACATGAGGTCAGAGTGAGACTTCGCTCTTCTGTAAAGCTGTCAAACACCAGGCTGAAACAGGTGACCGTGACACAGGTAAAGGTTTGACGTTGCGCTCCTCCAGCTGGTGCGTTCACGGCGCCTCCTGCAGTGGAGTGGTCAAACCCGAAACCAACATGGCTGCTACAGGCAGAATGAGGACGTGGAGCTGTCCGGTCACAGCAGTTTTTTATCCACGGGTAGTCATTTTTGTACTTTTCCTCAATACCATAAATGCGGTTGCTGCAGCACCAGAGCCGGGCCTTTGGAAAATCACTGTTGTAAATGTAAGTATCCAATTAGAAGATACCGGTCAACTGGCGTTAGCTATATTAGCCTTGTTATGCTAGCTTGCTATCAGCTGGGAGTATGGTGACAGTCGTCTAAACTAGCAATAATCGTAAAGCCTTATTTACTTTGTATGTGCTGCTGTCTTTAATAGATTTTAATAAGGCGTGTCTACCGAAAGAACAGTTGTTAGCTAATTGAAGGAGAAAGCATTTCAAGCTACAGTAAGCAGATGGCTAACTAGCTGGCTTTAGTTTAAGTTGGACAGCTGTAGTCTGTAAAGTCTTTGTTGTTTAGTTGAGCCCCTGGAAGAAATCCTCATTTGTTACCTTGTGTCTAACTCTGCCACCACCCTCTCTAACTCTGCACGCTTCACCAGTTTGACCTGTGTGTCCAGGTTTAATTGAACTGCTTGATTATGTCATTTACCACTAACCTGCTAACCTACTCATCATTGTTGTATTATATGAATACACACCCTGACCTAACCTCCACTGTTTGTACACTGGTTCCCGTTTATCAGAATCAAGCCACTGTTTCCAGACTTAGTCTAATGAGAACTACAAAGCCTTAATCAATAATTTAGGTGTGGAGAAGTTTTGGTTTCCCTCTAATGCTGTGTCTGTCTCTATATCTAGTTGCACAAGGAGAGACATCACCAGTTTATTGCTCAACACAAGACATACAGTCAAACAAACACACACCTATGGACAATATTACATTTTTATAATTCACATGACACACGGGTCTTTTTCCCACCATGTAAACACTGGCAGAAACTGCAGACACAGCCACCATTGTGCTTAAATGATTAATCAGTTCACCAAACTAATTACATATTGATAACTAACTTAATATTGATAAGAAAAATAATCCTAACTTTCATCCTAGCTTACAATATTTTACTATTCCACAGACCTCAAGACCGCTGCTGTTAACGAAATCCATGTACAAAAACACTGATATTGAATTGAAAGGTAAGAAAATGGTGGAAAGGTGGAAAATGCGCTCCTAACCTATCACAAAAAAAGGTACACCTTTTTGACACTTGTGTGTTCATCTTCCAGTTAAGCCTTTTGGTTGTCCTGAGACGGTGACTTTCACCATTCACTGGTATTTAAAATACTACCACTGTCACAATGAGTTCAAAAACATTGAAGTAAGTATATAAGCTCCAATGTAAAACTTACAATCGAACAGTCTATTTTTCCATGCTTGGTAGGTGAAAAATGAGATATGCTCAGTTGTGATTGTCATTGTCTGTAGGAAATGTATGACAGAATACCGCTGAGTCGTGGGGGGAGCATGGATCCAAACCCTCTCGGGAAAGGAGAGTTCATTGAACACAAATACCAGCCCATACCATGTAGCAGCTCCTTTCCAATGCTAAAAGTAGGTTTGTCACATTACTCTCCTCAGTTTGGTTGATATAGTAATATTTATTACCTCTCTACATCCAGTAATTGTCTGTTTGGGTTTTTTTGTTTTTTTTCAGAAAGCAAAGGCAGATCCACGTCCTGTCATTCCACCTGTGGAGGGTGAAGTGCTAGTAAGTTTAATAGGAAAATGGAAGTTGTGAATTTCCCTTTGGGGATCAATAAAATCGTATCAAAGATTTAAGATAGAAATCTTCCAGGAAACTAACAGAACACACACAATTTAGTGTCTTGAACTGATAAATAGTTTTGTTAATGTTTCTTTAAATGTTTTACACATACACAGTCAAAGGTTTTAAAGTTGATGTAGCAGGTATTTTAACCCTGTGATATTTTTGTAATATTACATGATGAAAATGAGACCCCATGGATCACTGAGGAATATGACAGCGGCAGCAACAACGGCAGTGTGAGTATCACAGACAATGTCATAGCCACCACTTGGAAGGACGGGCCTTACCTGCTGGTTGTTAAGATAGTGTCAAATAAACAAGATGCCAACTGGAATTTAACAGGTGAGTTGTTGTTTTTTCACAGGCAAATAATATAATGTGTGGTTGAAAAGAGGAACAACATTACAATGTATAATTTTACTCTGCATGCTGCATTCATGGACAGACATGTTAGAAAATGAACTAGTCTGATCAGAGGGTGGCTTCATTATGCAAAGATTTCAAAACTATTCACTGCCACAAACAAATTGTTAATGGTTTAGGAAACATAGCTTAATTTGTCTAATGTCTAGATTTTTGTTTTTACAGTTGATGTGGTGATGAAAGGCGACCACGGCTACATTTCTATCACAGATTACCCTCTCATGATTGTAAGTATATGAGTGAAGAATCATTTTTTGTGATTTGTGTTTGTAAAAACTTAATTAACCATTTATAATCATGATGATCCTCTTCTGGATCAATAGATGGTTATAATTCACTTTTTTGGGTGGGTACATGATTTAAATAACACTCAAAAATACAAAGTTAAAGGGTTTGTCCTCTTTATAAGAACAATTAATCCAAAAACACAATAAAACATAAAGTCTAAGCAGTAAATAATGGAAATAAGTTGTTTCAGTTTTAAAAACTATGACAACATCTGACTACAGACCTAAAGATGTGATTGATGATGATGATGATGATGATGATGATGATGATGATGATGACAAAACAGAAACTCTATTGTGAACAATTGAGTGGAGAACTGATCTCTACAAAAAGCATGCCCACCAACTATCACTGCACAAAAAGATAAATGGCTGTGTATTATTTCTTTGTGCTGCTACATTGAAGTGAGCTACAACGGACTGATCCAAACCATAGTGAATCATAGTGGAGCTAAATGAGAAGTCAGAACTCAGAAACAAAAACAACATTTTTTCTGTCAATTTCTCTGGTATTTGGTCTCCAGTTAATGAACAGCAATTGCTCCCATGTGTGACGTAATTTTAGACTAATCCCTCATTGTCTGTTTGTAGTTCTACATGGTGATGTGCATAGTGTACATCCTGTACGCCATGCTGTGGTTTGTCTGGGCAGCCTGCTACTGGAAGGATCTGCTGAGGATCCAGTTCTGGATAGCAGGGGTCATATTCCTGGGGATGGTGGAGAAGGCTGTCTTCTGCGCTGAATACGAAAACACCAATACTGTTGGCTCTGCGTGTGAGTATCTACAGATAATTAAAAAATGTCTTATTACCTGCCTCATAGTAGAAGTAGAGATAGTAATTGTTATGTTTCTGCTTGTGTTGCATTTAGCTCCAGGCCTGCTGATCTTTGCCGAGCTGGTCTCTGCCCTCAAGAGAACTTTGGCTCGATTGCTCGTCATCATCGTCAGCCTTGGTTATGGCATTGTAAAGTATGTCAGCAGTTTTGTTGTTTGTCAAATGAAAATTATTGTGCAATCAAAATCAGGCAATGAACATTTTTTCATTTCTCTTTCCCTTAAGGCCTCGTCTGGGGACAGTAATGCACAGAGTGGTGGGACTCGGTGTTCTATACTTTGCTTTTGCTAGCATTGAAGGAGTTCTGAGGATCACTGGGGTGAGAAGTGTCCTCCTATTATTTTTTTTCTCTTGTTTTAATCTATAAAAATGTCAACGATAACAACAACAAATGACCATCTCAAGTTAACAGGACAGACAGTGACAACAATCAGCGTTATTATTTGATAAATTACATTTTAATGATAAAAATGGCCCCTAATTTATGTTCTAAAGATCAAATAATCAACTTATTGTTCATAAACGGATAATAAGTAGAAGTTGAAGTAAAACTGACATCAGGATTTGTGTATTTTTCTTAATTTTGGGTGTTGATGTACTGAAGGGTCGGGACAATGGCCCAGCTCTCATTACAGCAATTGTTCTGGCTGTGTTTGAGTCCTGCTGCATCTGGTTCATATCCTTCCAGTGAACTCCTCCTTATCATCTCATCAGAAAGTTATTTTATTCTCAACACCACAAGCCAGACCTGTTGGTTAATCAATTCAGCTTCAATAATTTAGAGTCTCCTTTTCCTTTTGGGGTGGATAGTTGTGCACTTTGGTGGATGGTTCTTTATCTCACCTGCTTTCTTGCCTTTTTTATCTCTCATCGTGTCTGTGATTGTTTTTTCCCCCACATTTTATCCTCGTCCTCGTGTCCTTTGGTCCTGCTATGTCCTTACTCCTAGGCTAAAGACTCTGACTTGGCCCTGCTGGCCAACATTCCCCTGGCTCTGCTTGACTCCTCTCTTTGCTGGTGGATATCCTTTCGTGCACCTACAGCCTTTCCTTATGTGGTTCCCCTCTGCTCCTCACCTCTTTGATATGAGCCCAAATTAGACCAAGAGAGATGCATCTGCAACTGGGATTTCCCTATTTCCATGGGAAATTAGTGCTTAAAATATATATAACACTTCCTTATTTTCCCTTGGAAAATAAGCAGTGAAAGGACACTCAGAAGAAACAGCCAAGCATTAATCAATAATTATCCCTAACCAACATTCTTTTCTGATTTTGATTTAACTACGCTTGAAATATTAATTTATCACTCTTATTTTCTTGCCCAGTCAATGTTCAACTATGTTGACGCTGATTGGCTGTCTTGGTCTGAATTGGCATAAGTGATTGATTTGCATGCCCACCAAACACCCTTTACAAGTGCTCCTGTTTAAAGATGATATGTGTATAGTTGCCATTAGGGGGTGATATGGCAAAAAAAAAAAAATTGGTGAACATATATATATCAGCATATTTTCAGCTACATCTACTGAGAAATTGTTAATAGATAAAATCAATGAATTATGTGGCTAATCAACCTTCATGACCTAACATGAACTAACAGAGATAGTTAACACAGTATAAACAGAACAGCCAATTCGGTGCCGTTTGAAAAATTATGGTATATATCGTCATATCGCCCACTCCTAGTTGCCACTTTAACATAGTCAAACAATTTGTGTTTGAATAGATCAATGTTTTTATTTTATTATAACAATTTCATTGTTACTGCACATTGATAAGCATGATGGTAAAAATTAAGATTTCAACTGTGGCTCTTAAATAAGATATTGAACATGAAATACAAATAAAAACAGGGAACAGGTAAAATACATATTTCAGTTGTTTTGAATATTAAGAATGAGAAAGTGAACTGACCACTTTTTGTTTTATGTGTTACTCTGAGCCAGGAGGAAAGAGTTGATAGTATGACAAGAAGGTGTACCTAATAAGTTGGACTGTAAGAAATTATGTAATTGTAAGGAGTAATGCAAAACACAGGCATTATCATAAGTGTATATTTACCAACATGTAGTGTTTATGGGCTCTCGTTGATTAATTTGTGATATAGTTTTAGTTTGATGTCTGTCATGTGTTTCCTTGACTGCCATTAACATATTTGTCAGTCTGGCACAAACCATCAAGACTCTGAAGCTGAGGAGAAACCCTGTCAAGTTGTCTCTCTACAGGCACTTTACAAACACATTAATATTTGCCGTCATTGGTAAGTAGTACAAATACACTTATAGTTAGATTAGAGAACATGGCCTATGGCAGTACTGGTAGTAATGCCACAGTATCTAAAGAGAACATAAGATCATTTGTCTGTCCTTTTCTCCTCCAGCTTCTATCATTTTCATGGGGTGGACAGCAAAGAAATTCCGGCTAGCAGATTGCCAGTCTGTGAGTATTGTTTTTGAATATTTATTATATTACATAATGTTTGTCTTTAAAAAGTCAAACCTTTTCTTAATTTAATGTCCTATTTTGTGTGAAGGATTGGATCGAGCTGTGGGTGGAAGATGCTTTCTGGAGATTCTTGTTCTCCGTCATTCTGTTGGTCATAATGTTTTTATGGAGACCATCTGCAAACAACCAAAGGCAAATACTACGTTATCACTGTTAAATTCACCGACATGACCTGAAGTGAACATTTTTATTCCTTTTTTTTCTCTGTGAAAAAGTGTTTTATTTCTCTCATAACTTCATTGCCCGCAGGTATGCTTTCACACCTCTGATCGATGACTCAGACGATGAGGAAATTGAGGAATTTATTGCTTCTTCAAACATTGGTATGGTAACATCATGGAAGAATTACTTTTAATCAGAACGTTGCAAAGGTGTCAGTTCTCTTTGATATATTTATTTGTCTTTTATCTTTTTTTGGAATTCACAGCAGACGGCATAAAATTGAGAACCTCTAAAAGTGAGACCAATGGCACGGTGAAGCCTGCAGAAAACAACCCAGTCAGTAACACAACTGCTCATTATGTTTTCAAATGACAATAAGTTAAATTCAATGTTATTTATTTAATATTAGACTCATACAATAGAGAATAACTGTTCAGGTTTAGGAAATGCAGCCATACAAGTGTCTCATATTTCAGCAGATGGCAGTATTTACTCTTTAATGTCCACTTTTTGTACCTGTACAGGATGAAGACATGAAGTGGGTGGAGGATAACATTCCTAGCTCTCTTACTGATGTGTAAGCATCTTATAAAATTTATATTTATTAATCTAGTCAGCTGTTTTTCATATGAAGCATGTGTGATTCTAACTTTTTTGATCCTGTTTGTCACTGTAGAGCTCTGCCAGTCCTGCTCGACTCAGACGAGGTATGAATCCCATTACTTTTGAAATTTACGAAACAGGAATATGTTATTTATTTAACCATCAATGGTTAGTCTAGACATGTGGAGATGAGTAAGACTGTCCACTAACAGTGAGTAAGAAAGCTTTATTTTATGAGGTTAGAGTGACCTCAGGACAAAGGTGAAAGGAACCATGGTGAATTATGTGGGCACACCTTCTCTTTTCAAGTCAAAAATAAACCCTAACCCTAACACATATAATAACATGCTATAACATGAAGATTTTGTGTAAAAGTGAAAATGAAAACGTAATAGCGAGAACAAAAATGTATAGCTAATAATTGCATATTATTTTTCCAGGAAATCATGACGACCAAGTATGAGATGTCAAAGCTGGAGTGAGGCGAGACATTTCCAGCCAGCAGCTGACATGGAGAGACAACACAGCCAGCCGTCCCCGACTCCGCAGCAAGGTTTTCTTCAGGATTTCCAGTCAGGTGGTGGTGGAGTGCCATTTAACTTTTTTCAGGGGATCCTCCCAATATGGCTGCTCCTTCACAGGGGAGGCCACAGTTTAAGGGGGACCTCTGCATATTTCCTCAACTTCTCAAGAAAAAGGATTCTACCAGAGGAGAAACTGGTGTCAGTTGACTGTTTCCTTGATCTGATCAGTTTTGAGCCTTTCTTTCCAAAGAGAATGTTTTTCGTTTTATATTAAGTGCTGTATTTATTTCTGTCATATTCATGTGAATTTATTTTATCAGCAAATTAAGAACAGTTGGCCTCATGCATGAACACACTCTTATATATACATTGAGTGTCTTTTTGATACGAGATATTAACATAAGACGCCTATTTATGAACAGAAAAATAATTTAAGGGTTTTTTTCTCCACAATAATTAACACCAAGAATGATTTATTTAATTATTTTTTGCAGCCAAGGGAGAAAGAGAAAGAATTTGACTTCAGTGTGTTTATTTAATTTCAAACAGGATCTTTCTTTTTATATCTATCTATCTATATATATGTATAAATGTGCGTTCCTAAAGCATCAAAGTTATGGAATTCAGTAGACAGTTTGTATTTTTCATATGATTTTGACTGTCCGTAACACACTTTTCTTTTGTTACCAGCGTTCAAAAGAGAAAAAAAACAACAACACTGAAATGAAAATGCTATGATTTATGAATAGAACATTTCCTCCTATGCACTTTCAAGATCAAAGTTGTGCCTACTCATAGTTTCTTGTATGAGGCCTAATTCTGGTATTCCAATCATCTCAGTATTGGTGTGTGAATGAGTGTGAGAGGGGCGATGCACAAATGATTTGTACAATTTTGAATTTAATGAAGTAGTCTAGTGTCTGGATTTGTAGTCAGTGTAGGAAGTCTATAATGAATCTACTGTATGTGTGTGGAGGGGTGTCTTCTGAAATAAGCAGCAATATACTGTATGTTGATGTGGCGTTTTACAATTGTATTATTTATTTGTTTAAAGTGTACTTATAAGTTGTGTGTTAACCCTTGTTTACGCTAAGTGTGTTTACAATGTGTGCATCCATTTTTATGTTTAATCACTTGGACCCTGAACAATCTCAAAATGTATCGAGCAAAGCATCTTATTTCTTTGCAATGTTTGCTTTCTTTGCTGATAAAGTTATTGTGTTGATTTCACAGACACCTTAATACCATTCATGTTCTTTCAAAAAAAAGTCTTAATATGCTAGTGTTTTTTCATTTATTATCATTAAAAATGGACGGCCTGGTGTTTTTTTCAGTGTAGTCTTAAGTTGGGACACTGTTGTTGTCTTAATGTGTGTTGACTTGAGTAAATGCAGTGACAGGATCTCGTCCGTCCAGGCCAGCTCACACTATGACACACTAGATAAGTTGTGTGGTTAGCACAAGCACAAGTTGATCACCTCTAGTGGTTTATATGGTCACTGTTAACAGTTCCCTCCATTTTTTTTCTTCCTTTTTTCTGTTGGTTGGAAACCTGGAATAATTGTGCTTATGATGGCAAGCTGTCCTTAAGTTATATAAAACTGCAGACACCTGCAGTGGACCTTGATTATTTGTACAGATGGGCTTTGGCTGATTCCTGTTATTTCATAATTCCACAGGTGGAGAGGTGTCTGCATAATATGACTTGTCTTTTTTTCTTTCTTTCAAGAGTGTCATGAAGAACTAAGCTTGAACTTTTCAACAGTTTTCTTTTTTCTTCCGTCTCAAGAAAGCGTGTTCGCTCAGATTAAATATGAATTGAATACAGGAGAATGTTTGTATCCTGATCTCTTATTTTAAGTCTTGATTTGGCTATAAACATGCACATGTTATGATTTTGCAACATCAGTTAAAATCTGTTTCTCTTTAAAGCTGTTTTGCAGTTTCTAGAGGGAGTAGGTTAAGTAACTGTAGGCTGAATGGGCTATTGTGAGGAAAATGATGATGAATGATAATGAAACACAGACTGAAACACGGGAGAGTTTGAAAGAAGCACAGTTGGTGAAAACACAAACCTTGAGGTTTCTCTCAAACCATTAGCTATTAATGGGCTTTTGACTAAGAAGGCTATAAAACATAAAATCCACAAACAAGCCAATGGATTTGTCATGTCGACACTTCAAGTTGTTGGAGACCAAACTGATTAAAACTTCCTCTGAAGTTAAAGTGTCACTTAATATCAGATGTTTGGACCAAATACAGAAACTTCAGTGTTCAAACCCTCCGTTTCTTTTAACCCTAACATAGTTGATACACATTTTTATATATGCAAATGTACAAAATTGACTTGAATTTATTACGTAAATTCAAAAATCTGAATTCAAACATTTCTGTCCATAAGTTTAATCAAACATTGATTAATGACTGGTGGGGAATTTATTAATCTGAATTGGTGTAGAGACTAATTGTGAGTCAGTATATGAACAGTATGTCAGGGTTAAAAGAAGCCGTTTTAGGCTTCGACTTCAGTGTTTAGGTTTTAAAGAGCAAACATTTAGAAACTGAGTAATACAATTACAAATATACAGTTATCAAATCTATAATTAAACAAGATCTTATTGCAGAGACAAACAGGAAAAAAGGAGCCAGGGAGCCCCAGTTCCTCTTAACTGACAGTTTTTTTATCTGAGCAACCTGCTAAATGCTATATTTACTACCAGGTCTTCTTGTCTTCTGCAGCCAATAATGAGCCTGGATCATACAGTATTTGACATTTGTATCAGGCACGAAAGTGTCATTATTATGGCCTTTAATTTCATATTATGGGCTACTTCAAAGTTAGACACTAAAGTACCGGTACCTCCATCCAGCCTCCCTTATGTGAGAGCGTATTTTTGGATTTTTTCCAAACATTTATCCCACATGAAAGATGATCCACAGGCGACCTCTCCCCTTTCCTGCATAATAAAAGTGGAGCAGAATTCCTCCACAAGGCCTTTCATTCTGAACTAACACATGCCCATTTTCTGTTATGATGGAGATCCATAGATTGAAGGGTTTTCTGCCGCTTCACTTCAAAATGACTTATGAATAGATAAAATAAGACATGTTGTTTTAGGAGGATGAAGTTTATGCTGAAGCTCAAGATTCAACTGCTCCTGGAATTTCAAGAATTTGTGAGATTGTGTCCCCCCCCCCCCCCCCCCCCCCCCACACACTTTTTTACGAAAAGGTGAATGTACTTTTTGTAGATGGCACATGACCGGGAGCCTTTACATATCGAACCACAGGGATGGACAAAATAATAAAAACACACAATTGTCCTGAAGGCAAATGATAGTTTACTGAAGCTCATTTAGAGGCCGTAGTTTGTTCAAGATCAGTAAATATTATGTATAATTTAATGCTTGTGACCACTGTTTCTCTCTTTGGCTGGACCAGAAACTAAATATTTCCCTAAACTAGTTCAGGTATGCTGCAAATTTAAGTTTTTTTTAATAAAATTTGATTAAATATCATAGTTCACAGGTAGATCTTCACCAGCGCTCACTAACAGAGCAGAGATGTTTGCATAACACTGCACACCACAACTTCAAAAAAAAGATAATGGAGTTAAAGAAATGCCTCAAAAAGCTTAACCAACACATGGAGAACTTCATCAAATTGGGATTGAGCATCCAGAGTTTCATCGTGGTTCTGTGACTCTGACGTAATATGAGTACAAACCACACTCTGTGCTGGCTTTGCCTCAAGGCCCTCACTGTATATTTTTATCATTACTCGCCAGCAAATGGCTTGTGTTATGAAGCTCAGTGCTCTCCAATTGTCTCTGGCAATATCCTTCCGCCTCAGAATGGATGAAACATGTGAACATCAAACGGCCCGAGCACAAGCTTGAAACAAAGACTGCAATGTGAGCACTTGTGCTATGGTTACCGAAGGAAATTACGCCTGCCATTAAGGCACGTTGTCATTTTCAGAACAGTGTGTGTGTGTGTGTGTGTGTGTGTGTGTGTGTGCTGTCAGGGCATGTGTTTTGATTCTCGCCCTCCACTCCCTTTTAGAAGCATGCAGTTCTTCTGGCCTCTTTTATTGCAATGTAAACCCCTGGATGGAGACGTGAGAGGACAGAGGGAAGGAAGTTAAGAGACCACATGTGTTGAACATTAGTCTCTTCTTTCTCTAACAAATAGGCACAGTGAGATTTGATTTTAAGATCTGACAGTTACTGTTCCTCGCATTAAATTCAAATAAAAATACTTCTTTTGTTTCAAGTGGGATGCTGTTTTGACCTGTCCTGTCTGCTGCCTTGGGGGTTTTAGTCTAAAACACACACTTTTCCTCTCTTTCCCTTTCATCCATTCAGGGAACTTTTATAACCATCCAGGGTTCGTTTATCAGCATGCTTTGGTTTGAATTTCACTCGTTAAAATTCTGTTGTAATAGATGTAGAATGAAAACAAACACTGCCACAAGGACATTTAATAGCACAGCACACTGTTCAGCATCAAGTGAGGTAGTTCTAACAAACGCTGAAATCTTGGACTGACTTTATTTCAGTTATGTAAAGACAATTAAAATTCCAGATAAACTGCATAGTGCATTGGCAAGCTTGCCAAAATCATCATTGATTTATAGTGAGACTATTTCTGGATAACATACATATATGTGCGGAATATGAGTAATAGAGGAAATATGCCCAGGTACTGTACAGTACTGCATCTACTGTTTAACTAAGAAAAACTCCCTTAGTAGAAAGAATGGCGCTATAACAATGTAAGCCAGTACAAAAAACAAATATACAGTATATGATGGAAGATAAACATGTGGCATTCAGTATGTTACAATGTAAAAACCAGCAACAATATTTCCAATAAATTAGAGCCGCAGGAGCACTAATGTCTTATAGGGATTTATCATCAGTACAGCGGGGCAGTGCATCAGCCCCAGGGCCAACCCTGAGCTACACAGAGATGATCTATGATAGACATAAAAATACAAACAGCAATAACAAAAGAAGTTATCCTTTACTTCAAACCCTTTAATTTAGCTTTTGTTTAGAAAGTAAATCTAATTCATGCATTCAAGCTCACTGACACGGCTTAATGATTCTATTATGTTTTCTGCCATATATTATTATATTCATAATATAACTATAATAATATTGGCTTGTCACTCTCATCTTTTGGTAATTTTTACTATTCTCAAATCTCATAGTACATTTAGCCACTGAGCAAAGGATGGCCAGCAACTGGATTCAAGGGGATGAAGATGATCAGTAAACTCAGTGCCCATTATGCACTCCTCTTCGCTCCTCTTTACCTTTCTGTCTCTAGCCTTCCTCTTTTGGAAAGGCGCTCTCAGAAATTGTAAGGTGAAACCAGAACGTGGACCCTGGCCACATGCTTGGCCTGAAAGGTGCGCTCACTGTATTCAGACATGTCCACATCAACGCTGATCTCCTGTGGCCCGCGCAGCTGCTGGACCAGTATCAGCTCACCAGTTTGTCTGTCTGAACGCTGCATGGCAAACATGGCCCGGGAGTTTCCTCCCACTATGCCGAAACGCAGGCTGTCAGGTCCGGTGCGCCCGGGGGCTGCAGCCGTGGCCATACGGAAAAGAGTGGCTGGAGTCTGCAGGTTGGAGGGAAGGGACAGGTAGTGGAAGGAGACGGTCTTAGGTGCCAGGTGGCAGGAGCGGCTGTCCATGGGGCAGGGGTTTCTCTCACACTGACTGCAGGAGAAAAATGCAGGAAAAGAAAATGTTTTACATTCTGTGTATTTGACAGTCGTCAAATAAAGGGGCTAAACGGTTACATAATGAAATTATACCCATGGGAAAGTATATCCAGAGCCAAACTGTTCTTGTGACTTAAAGAGAAGTAACACAAACAATACATACGAGGTCAAGCGAATGTAACTATTGGAAAATAGCAAGCTGTAAACTTTATTTCTCTTTTATAGGCAGCACATGTGGTTCAACAAAGGAGAGAGAGCATACTGTATAAACAGTCTCTGTGTACTCCCAGACCCTGCATATCACCATCAAGCTTCCCCTCTCACAAACAGTAGCTGTGTCCCAATTCAGATATTAATGTGTACTGCATAATAATATTCATAAAACTGTTCTGAACTTTTCCATTTTGTATTAAAAGAAAATTATACAAGATGTCAATTCAACTTTTAAAAAGAGGAAGCAAAATATTTTTCTAATACGTTGTTCTGGACCGTTTTACTGGAAATTTGCATCATCTGCTATCATTTTTTTTAAGCATCATCTGCGTCCCAAATTCATACTACTTAGTAATTCTAAGCAGGTTTTCAGTACTGTTTGTAGTGTGTTCATGCTGGAAAAACAATTACACTCACAACTTGAGTTGATTTATAACCCTGTGGATGTTTAAGTATTCTTAACTTAGTGTCTTTTCCAGTGCAAATGCATTAGTGTAAGCATTAGTATGTACTGTAATTGGAACTCGGCTACTGTCTTACTCGATTCTTTGCTTCCTCCCTTGTTACAAGTGTTTGCCAAAATATTTATCCATCCCCTTTGCGGGCACTGGAGCAGTATTTCACCACATTGATGGTTCAGTAGGAGCAAACAGAGCTACGTTTCATGCCCTTAAATGAGGCAGCTTGATGATGACTAGCAAATAGGGAGCTGGAAGTTGTAATGTCTCTGAGCATTTGGCCAGAACACAAGAGTTCTAGGTCGCTTTAAAGAACAAATGTACGTCATTGAGTGAAGTTCTGCTGAGCATGCATGCTCTTTGTCAGAAATGGTTGGCTTCATTATAATGCAGCTTTAACAACAAATCAAATTTTTGTAGTTTTGGCTAGTTTGTGTATTTGCTTAGATCTGGGAACATAGTGACGTCCATGCAACATAGTAAGGGGGAAAGAAGCATAGGCAGTCACTCTGCAAAACTATGTGTAAACAAATGAACCATTTAGCAAGATTATTTAAACCATGTGATTAAAGAAGGTAAATTGGAAGTAAGAGCACCTGAAATGTTGGTAATAATCCTTCATTGCACTGGAAGATTATGTGCAAGCAAACACTTCTGGTAATAATGTTACTATTAGCCTTTGTTTCTCCTCCAAATAAATTGTTTCATGCTTCTTGCTGCATCTGACTTCTTTTTAGGAAAGTTACCTCGTTCCCAGGTCACAGCAGTTAGTGAGTATGTTGTTTCTACTGATGGCAATGGTGCCCAAAACTACCATAATGAGACTAAAGTTGTGTGAAACCTGAATTTCCCTTGAAGCAGTTCAGCTGATG
Source organism: Scomber japonicus (assembly GCF_027409825.1). Taxonomy (NCBI): domain Eukaryota; kingdom Metazoa; phylum Chordata; class Actinopteri; order Scombriformes; family Scombridae; genus Scomber; species Scomber japonicus. Next base: position 21,864,008 of record NC_070591.1, on the reverse strand, counting down.
AACCTTGTAAATGTAACGCCTACCTCAGGGCACCTTAGATCCTGACTCACTCACCATGCTAGTTCATTGGCATGGATGATTATTGACACACCTGAATGGAACACAGCAATCATTACTTTTATTACTGCTTTTCCTGCTATTTACAAGTCAAAATGTCCCCCAAGAGCCCATTACACTTCCATTGCATCTCACAGTTGGATCTGATTTAATACTGTATGAAGTGGGTCACTGGAAAGTTGAAGCTGCCAAAACATGAAAGATGAAATCCCGTTTAACTTTTTTCAGACAAAAAGTTCCAAACAAACAGGTCAAATTGTGTTGTATTCACTTACAAGGGAGATGTCTTGACATAGCTGATGTTTCCATGAGAACGGGGACACACTGGGTTGACGCACTGAAAGCCTCCCCCCATGTTGATACAAGTTGTGCCTTGACTACAGTTGTGCTGCTGGCTTAAACATTCGTCCACATCTGGAAGACAAAACAGCAGAGGCATGTAAGAATGAGAAGCAGGGAGAGAGACTTGCCAGACTGACTCCCTGCTTCCTGGTTACCACAGTCTGAGCAGGGGGTGCTGTGCTCTGGTTGTTTATTTGGTTTTTCGGTTTAGTCTCCCACAAACGCTTCATGTCCTAAAGATCCTTTCTGCTGGGAAAGGGTGAGGTCATTCATTCCACTGGCAACCATTATAAGCTTCAGGGGTCTAAATGGTAGTGGTAGCCAGGTTTGGAACTGACAGACACATCTGCAGAAACTAGGAACTCTGCTGTCAAAGGCTCCTGGTACTTCTATATCGCAGGTATTCCTCTCTGGAGCTACATACCCAGCCAGATCGGCAGTCAGGGCCTTGTGAAAGAGCCTTTGTCTTCTGTTCCCTCTTGTCACTCACCCTCACAGCTCCGCCCATCTGGGAGCAACTTGTAGCCGCTGGGGCAAGAGCAGTGGTACGAGCCTGGGACATTGACACACTCATGGACACACAGCTTCCCTCCTTGGTCCAGCCGGTAAACTTCGCACTCATTCACATCTGTTAAGAAGCAGAAAAGGAAATGCATGTCTGCCTAAAACAGGCATCTTATGACCAGGCAATAGCACTGTGTGTCTGGGAGGGAAGAAATGAAGGAAATGACCTGTATGTATATACAATTTTAAAAACACACTCAATTAATTTATGGAGACTGTTTATGTCTTTGCTTCTCAAACACCTTAGATGAACATTTAAACAACTACATGAAAATTGTGATCTTAAAATGTTACTCAACCTATTACATCTTAAAAGCAACTGTGACCTAAATGGATGCTAATCAGCTTGTGACCTCTCAAAAGGATTATTTTGTTTGTCACAGACTGGCTCCACAGATTATTCTCATTGTAACCTTATTATTCCGTAGAAAAGTGAAAAATGCAGGTATCCAGGGCCTTTTCTGTTCACCAGTAGATGGTGTGCAAAGATGCACATCAGACAGAAAGCCCTGGTAAAGTATAACAGCTGTTTCCTGTCCTGCTGAGATGTCATCGAGCAAGACATCGGCTTGAGGCAACTGCTCGGTAGCTGACCTCTTCCTCACAGTGAAAGGATGGGGCAAAGTCAGAGTTTCCCCACAGGAATCAATTAAGTAACACATAATTACAGCTCACCCTGGCAGATACTGTTGTCAGAGGTGCCACTCATGTGAAAGCCCGCATCACAGCTGCAGTGTTGGGCTCGGTTCACTTGGGCGCAGCGAGGCCTCCGGCTGAACGCTGGATCATTCATGACGCTCCACTCAGGCGGTGCTGCATTCAAAATGACAAGTGCTCAGGCCTCTTCATCTGAGAAAGATCTGAACTATGTTTCTGACATGAATCTAGTTGTACCTGTCTGGGTTTGGTGCTGGCAGTGTGAGCCGCTCCAGTTCTGAGGGCAGGTGCATTTGTACTGGTTAACACCCTCAACACAGGTACCTCCATTCTGGCAGGGGTTACTTGCACACTCACTTATATCTGTTGGCGCAGAAGAGAATGATCACCCTTGTCAAATTGTTGAGGAGTTTAAAGTCTTTTTAGTCATCTCAAGTACTTTCAATCTGGACGTGGTTTAGCTTTTTTTCTCATTATACCAGTGGAAACATAAAAAAAGGTCCAGCAGCTGCAATTTCAGTCAGTCACATTACAGCTGCTGTCCTCTGAGATGAAAAGAAAAAATCTATCCTTTCAGTTTTGTTGCTTCCTTGGCTGCTGCTTTAACACCTTCTTGTGTAATCTTTTGTCACTGCTGTGTAAAGTGCAAAAATATTTAATATAGTAATCAGGATTGAGTGTTAAGTGCAGAGTTGGTAGTGTTCCCACTTCTCACGGATTTATAGATTTTTAATCCTGCTAACTGAAATAAAAATTGGGACTGGGAAAGTTTGTTTGATCCTATGGGTGCTGCTGGGGTTGATTTTTAGGTCTGCACTGGAGAACAGTGAGCCCAGACAACCGAGACATGAAGTCGCTACAGTGAAGCACTTTATGAAATGTATTTAAAATAGAACTTTATAAAGGCAAAATATATGAAATTCTTTGATTCTACTCTTCCAAATAAACTACTACTAATACTATTAGGATTAGGAGTTAGGCGTTTCCTTGAAAAGAAAGAGTGCCTTGTAATGAAACACAGAAAATGAAAGAGCCTCTGCAATTCCATCTTCTATCCATCCATGGGCCGGCTATTGGTGTTCGCCCAGTTTGATGACTGATACTTAAGAAAAGTAGCAGTTATCTGGATGTATGGATTTTATCTCTTCTTCTTTTTTTAATCATCTGTAAAAGTTGGTGATCCTGCACTATATAGATGTACTCTATACCATGTTTTAGTCATATGTTTGTTGTGAAGCACATAAGACCACATGTGTTAACACCTTCACTGAAAGACAGCCTTTAAGGCTTTCTCTGTGTCTCTGTTACTGGTACAAAGAGTTGTGAAATACCTTGCTGTCAATTCCATCACACGACACTTTTTGACAAACCATGCTAAACTTTGTTACAACATATGTTTAGGCTTTCATTTAACTATTACTTCACTATTACTGTAACTGACTTTGGCAGTGAGCAATACTTTCACTGTGACTGTGATGTGTGTACATATTAAATACATAAGCATAGATTCACCAAACAAGGTTTAGTTTTTTTTTTATCATATTTCAACGGAAACAATATAAACATTGATTATTAATTAGAAATAAATGGTAATCTTGTATGACAGCAAACAGTTGACAGTGACAATAAGCAGGATGATACAGGTTTAGTACTGTCTGTAAAAGGTACAAAACAAGTGGACAATTATCTCTGTCTCTGTGGCCAGTTCTGAAAGCTCTACATATGTTCAAATTATTGAAGTAGCCACTGAGCTCCAGCGCTGAGGCCACAGTATACTGGATGACAACCAACCCCTTTAATGTTTATTTGACTTCCCCAGGGGCCACCACACGACCAAAACATGAAAAGGCCCACTTCACCCTGCTAGATATATTTAAACTCTTTTTAAGTTTTTCACACTCTGTCAATACTGCTTTTTAAGCATGACTAAATTTAGACTTCTTGTGCTGGGTTGAAAAAACATGAACAGAGATAATACTGTGCAGAGTCAAGCCCTCTCATGCTGCTTTAAGCATGAATGTCAATAAACGTATGCATATGTTCAACTGAGTGTGCCACTTGGAATTTTTGGAAGAGTGCCACTGCTACAAGCTGAAAGGACTATCTATAGCATGCTTGGCATACTTCAGTGCTATCAGACCATGGTTTGGGTATAATGTCTGGATCTAACCTCGTCCAGTGGGACTTCTGTCAAAGAGGCAGGGAAACATGAGCAAGAGTGGGGGGGGTTATCTTACAGTAGCCTGACCGCTGCTGTTCATGAGGAGTAGAAAGCTGGTGGGGAAAGTACCCCACAATGGAATGCAGTACAGGTGTTTTTCTGTGTTCAAAGACATTTAATGCCATTTTAACGAGGGCTTCATTCAGTATACCGAGGAGCTCCAGCCATCATAAAGAATGGCTCTTTTCTTTGCCTGTTATCTGTGTGTGTGCAGAGCTCAGTTTGGTTTCTGGGCTGATGTCTCTTTCAGCCTCTCTTGACTCAAATGTAACTAACACTCTGTCTCCCACATGGGTAAATACATGGATGTGTGAAAGGTTAACAGGCCTGGCTTTGCTGTATTTTGCTCTATAAACTTTCAGATAAAGGGACAGGTTAGGGAGCATCACAATATGGCTCACCTTTACAGACGGCACTGATGCCCGTCCAGGTGCCGTTGTCCCGGCAAACACGTGTGGCTGAACCGACGAGATGGTAGCCCTGGGAACAAGTGAAATGTACCTCATGTCCAACAAAATACTTTGAGCCAAACTTCGTTCCGTGAGCAGGGGCTTCCAGGGAGGGGCAGGTGGTGGGAGCTGTGGGAGAGAGAAAGAGAGCACGAGAGGAAGGCTGGTCACATGTGGAGTAAGCCTCCCAACATCCTCTGGCATTCTCTGCCTGGGGATATACACGTGTCACTGGGCAGTGCAGAGCCTTCATGGGAAAGGACGGTTCAAATGCCTCATTTACAGTCAACCAGCAGAGGACCGGCCATTACTATGAGTCAGAATAATACCAGCAGCCAAATGTTATGCTATGTTTCAGGCTCTGGCAAGTTTAATACTTGTATAATGTTTGTATAATATATAATACAATTAAATTACATAACAGTGTAAATGGATTACATTTTTGACTTTTATGGGATTTTGATACTTCCTCCATTTAGGGGGATTGTTAGAAAATGTTTCCTATTCTTTCAGTCTCAAGAGAAAACAATATTGTAAATCATTTTATGATCAAATTATTATCAAATTAAATAAGTTTAAGTATATCTAACCTCAAAATTTGATATTTTTATAGGTGGATTTTTTATTTAAGCCTGGTCATTAAAAGCAGGTGGCACAATAATTTCACTTCTGTCTTTTCATTTTGTTGAGGCTTTATTGCTGCAAATGTAAAGTATCAGCTTCTTCCTGTCCTGCCAATAACTCTCCACAGAGTTATGGACTGCACTGGTCCATCACTAACAAATTGGCCTCAACATCTTCTGCCAAACAACACAATTCCACAAATCCACTTCCTCTGTCAAGTGCTCAGCTCTGTAACTGAGAGAGCTTTGCCCTGTTGGATGAATAGATAATCACATAATAAATGGAGCCATCTCTGGCTTTCTGTTGTCACTGGTTTGGAAAAACACTGTTTGAAGATCATCCTCAAACAACTCAATGTTTTGTAATCCTTCATTTATCAGTAATCCATTGAATTATTGAGCAAAACCTCAGTCAAATCATGCATGTGGAAGTTTATACAATGTAGACCTTGAGGATTACAAATCAAATTACTATTTTTTTGCTATTTATTTGAATCATCGAATGATCCAACAGAAAACAGCCATCCTGGATTAAATAATGTCCTTCTCATTATTTCACTTCTCATTCATTTCTCATCATTTATTGTCTATTTACAATGATACTATTGATATGATATTACTGTATATGTAAATACAGTAATGATACTGTAAATTAAAATGCAGTAATGATACTTTAATTGAAAATACCCTTTTTCAGTAACTTACTGGAAAATTGACAGCAAGCTTTTTACAGTGTATGTGTGTTTATTTCTGGAGTTTGATTAACAGATGAATGTGTATTAAATATAACAAAAACATCTCTTTTACGCTTTTATATTTTACATACACATTTACAGGTTTGTCAGTGTAACTACAAAATAACAGGCCAAATCATTTCATTCAACAATTGTATTTCTGTCACAGACTTACACTTTCATATCTGTTCAAAGACAAAGAAACACTGTATTGATACATTATAATGCTGTTCAGTATTTTCAAACAGTAGTTATTTTATCTTAATAAACTGAGCACAGTTCATAATTTCTGAAAAACTATTATCAAAGTGTTTCAATGTATCATCCCAAAAGGCCCAATCTGCTTTTTTTCTTGTTTCTGCTTATCTACAAGAATATTTATGAAAAGAAACAATTTTTCTTTACTTCAGCTATTAGATTATTATTCACACAAAACCAAATTCTCTTCCATATTCCATTTTCTAACCAACTTTTACTCGTCATCATCATCATTTTAGTGTTGCAATGTGTTGCAATGACATCAACGTACAGTAATTTGACAGTTTATTAGGGCCAATCAGCTAAAGCTAATGCAGTGTAAGCCTACGATTTCTATAACTGTACTCTTCTTTCAATCATTTCACTCAGTAGTTTGGTGAGAATTGGCTAAATGTCACTTTTAACTAATGGTGGATATTTTATTTATTTCATTGTTTAAAAAAAGGTAATAAGACATTGATGGAAATAGTGATGAGGGTGGTGGTGATAGGTGCATGATATTATCAATTTACTACTCACCAGCTGACTGGTCTGCTTGGGGCAACTTGGAAACAGAGTTCTGAAGGATTGCCAGTTTTGACTTCATGATCCGGAGGCCCTCTGTAAATCGCATCTCCTGGCCTTTTAGAAATTTCTCCATTTGACGGAGAACCCCAACCACCTGGTGCTTATCCATGCATGTCTGTAAATAAAGCATGAGTGTGAGCAGAATTAAGAACTATAAAGGGTATTGGCAAAGCATTTCAAAATGTAACGACTTGCATGAAAATGGGCACGGGAGCAAAGGTTACCTCAGTTTAACGGTCATAAAATATAAAGCATGACCAGTGAATGGACATTAATGTACAGCTGTGGAGCATGATGTAATAGAAACTAGATCCATCTTATTGGTGGGCACATGGTATTTATGGTTACAAAGATGTCAATTTTATGAGTTTCTTGATATTCTTTTATGACTGTGACAAGATGTATTATTATATCAATGTTTGTTTTTACTCTGCATGCATATCTCACCATATTCTTTGCACACTACACAATTTTTGCTTTGCACAATTTTCCATTAGTCCTCATAGCGCTCCCGTATGAGATATTCTACCTCTCTTCTTCCCTCCCTCACTCACCCCTTTTCACTTACTACCACAAGTTCAGTGGCAGACACAGCTGGACAAAAGCTGTATGGCAGATGTTAGTGGGACATAAGTCCAAAATGCTGTTCCTCTGTATATTTTGCATGGCGGTAGGAAGGCACATGCTCATTGGATAATCCTGAATGGGCAGACTCAAAATAGCATGGGTGCCACAAACAGTTACTTGAGCGAAAAGGGTTGTCAAGCCATTACAAAGTTCCTCAGAGAAAGTGCCTCTAATCCTTTCAGAGAGCTTTATTAATCACATGCTCATTGTAACAATTTCTCAGAGCAGCATACCTTAAATTCCTTTTCTGGCATTTGGGGGTCTTTGTACAACAACAACTATAGCTTCAAGACATTAAAATTCATTGTGTGCATAGTTTGGACCTGTGCAGTTGTTAGACAGTGGTCTCCTCCTTTTACATGCCCCAGGCAAAGGGGAAATGCCACCAGCTGACAAGACATGAGAGGACTCATATCCAGATGCTACAGTGAAAATTCTTTTTTTTTTCGCAAATGCAAAAAGTATGAAGTAATTTCTCCAGTGGAAACTACAGATGACAACCAAACTTTGCAAAACTTTGCAAAAAACGAGCACAAAAGTGGAATTAAGTGCTGATGCAGAATAAAAACAAACCTTTTTTTGTTTGTGGGTTTAACACTCTTTATAGATGACAGGATTAAGATACTGAAACATGAAAATGTCACTTTTCACCAAATAGACCCAGACTATATAAATATCTCCAAAGAATGGTTTAGTCAGATCTTGAGGTTTTAATTCAATAGCACACTCTCTTAAACCAGCTGGCTCACATTTCATTCATTTGTTTAAAGGTCAGCTGCTTTAACTGATATAAAAATACACAATATCTTACCTGAACGGCAGCATGGCTACTCTGAAGAGCGGTCAACCAAAGCAAAAGCAAACACCTGCGTCGAAAAGACAGTGCCATCACTGTAAGTCCAGAAAGAATAATGCAATACTGTTCCCTCCTAACGTCCCTCGAGATTTATTCGATGAAAATCCCAAAGAGCGATTATCTCGTGTGATGGTCCGTCTTTTGGCTTCACGAGTATGGAGGATGCTCATCAGGTGTCTGGGACAGAGATGCGCTCCTGTCTCTGGATCTGCGCTCTTAGAAAGTTTAGCCTCTGAGCTCTGCACGCCACCTAGGTTTCCTGCAGCAAGAATCCCTCCCACCAAGAAACTCCCAAACACAACTTTCCGCATCTCTGTTGCTGACAGAGGAAAGTTTCTCACAATATTAAAGTAGCTGCATATACTGCACATGTTGTATTTTTTATTTTTTTATTTTGTTTGTGGCCTTAATTCTGTGTGCCTACATATTATTATGACTAGCCTATGTATTTATTTATGCTGTTAAGTGGACTGCAGACAAACCAAGTGTCGTTGTGTTAAAATGCAATGACAATAACACATCTATCTATCTATCTATCTATCTATCTATCTATCTATCTAGCTATCTAGCTATCTTATCTATTTGCGAGTATAGGCCATGACATTTGTGTTTGTTTATAAATGTATAAATAATAGCCATTTATATAACCTACAATCACTGGATGTGTAAGATCATCTTCAAAAGATTTTATGAACCGACTTGTTATCTAACTGCCTAAATCATCGTAAATCACAGTAGCTGATACACGGTTAATTATGAAGCTATAACCTATGACTGTTTAAGCATATGTCACATTGTTATACAGTAAAAAGCAACATATTAACATTTCATTACTGGGAAGATTGTTGACTGTACACTCACTCACATCTCATTTCTAGCTGGAGGACACTGGTTCTTTGGGGTTTGATTTATAGAGTCAGTGCGACACCTGGTGGTCAAAAGGAGGACTAAGCGTAAAACACAAACCCACAAACGTAACTAGAATATTAAACGACGTTTTGCCTCTTTATATAATGTCAACGCGGGTTATTATAACACACGCAGTCATAAATTAAAAGACTGATTTAGGATATATAACTTGAGCTCACTGTTGCAGATGTTGACAATAACTGACAGCGCTTTAAACCAATGAGAATCGAGGTTGTCTTTCCCCTTGCAATGTTTGTCCAATGGCTGACGAGGGTTTATGGTATCCAAGGTAGGTAGATCCAGCTGGGACTATAAATACATGAACAAATACATAATCGAGGGGAATGTGCTGCAGACCTCAGAAGCCATTTTGAGATGATGTCCCTGTTGAGAAAGCGTATGAAGATGCTGAAATCAACGAACATGGTTACAACACTGTCTGTTTCTCCCTCCGTCTCCTCTATTTCACCATGGCAGCTGTCAACCGACGGGACATTAGCAAAGCGGGGGTATCAAGCTGCGCTCACAGAGTTAAAACGTCATTGATATGAAAGAGGAGAGTGTCTTGTTTACTGTCTCTGTCCAGACATGTAACACCGTGAGTTTTTTCCAGTCTGAAATCTTCCAGCATCTCTCACAACAACCCAACGTCTCCTTGACTGATTTGAGTTAATTCACTCTTGTACCGGGAGAGAGAAGGGAGGCAGAATTCCGTTTTGCCAATGGCTTCTGTGAGCCTTGTTTCCAGTCCCCCAGCCCCTGTTCTTGACAAAAACATGACAGACTCTGAGCTTGCAGGGGATGAAAGGTCGAGTAACAATCTTATGCAATTCTTAATACGCTCATCTGTGCGTTTCAGTGCTGTGGGTCTACATGCTTGTGTTGCTGTTTTCTTTCTTTTCTTTTCTTTCTTTTTTTTTTAAACCATGAATTGCAGGGTAGAGAGACATTTTTCACGGTCCCCCCCCCCCTCAAAAATCTTTGCATGCCTCTTTGGTGCAATAGAATAACTGTCCAAATAGCTGAGATTTCCCATCACTGTGTCGATTACGACCCATAATCATTTCCATGCAATCATTCAATAGAGCAAGACCTCATCGTTCGTGTTGTTGTGGTACTGGGGTGGCTTCATTGTTGCCATCTGCAGGAGACTATGCAAATGACTATGATGTAAATGCCACGCCCATCTTTCTATTGTACTCCCCCTACCGGTCACCTGTCAATACTGCTGAGACAGGGTTATGATGCGCTTATGCCATGCCCTGTGTCCTTTAGACTGACCTATAGTCCCACAAAAGGGCTGCAAGAGCATGACAACAAATCCAGCCAAGAGTTTAGTGTTGGTTTCCATTAAACACTACACCAGCTGATTTCACTGACCTTATCCAAGGAAGAAGAACCAGTTGGTGTAGTGTTTGCTTGGAACAAAAGCATGCAGAGTCTCAGCTGTTTATGCCCTGTGTTGCACCTTCCACACCTCACATCTGTTTCTGGCATCTGTTTCACCTCATACAAGGTCTTGTGTTTACAATGCATCAGAAAAATCCTTTAGAAATCTCAAATTAACACAGTATCTGTGATTGTATTGATGAGTAGGGAGATGGTGGCTTTATCACAACATATGTCGTCATTGAAACTATACTATGAAAATTATTTTTAGTAAAAAATCTTGAATAGAGTAGACCATTGTTATAACAACAGCAGTAAGTATATTGCATTTTCCTTAATTTGTAATCAAGCTTCAGTTAACACCACAATTATCCATAGGCAAGGGCTGTTTTATGCCAGTTTTCCCATTAAGTTGGCAAAGGTCCCTGTTGCTTTAGCTGGACTAAATATAAGGCTTAGTTATCATTGTAGTGTTGGATGTGGAGGGTCTCGCGTTGAAGTCTGATCTGTGCTGTTGTTAGAGGAAGACGTGCAACAGCTGTAGTGTCTGTAAAAACAGACTTTGGTCAGTAGACTCCCATTTTAATGTGTTTTTGTTTCCCTTTCCTGCCTGGAGGAGCTGATATTACATGTTATAAAATGGTACTTTATTCTAGGGTCACATATTGTTAGGAAATGGTTTCACATACACATTTTTTTTATGAACATTTTAGGTAATTATTGACTTTAATTTCTCTCTAGACTTTTCTGAATTGGCCATTTAGTATGATTAGCATTGATTCCAGTTTTAAATATTTGAGTCACAGCCACGTTGTACAACCAGCCACTTATTTTCATTAATGTTAAGCCACCATCCTGGTCATAAACATAACAGATTAGGAAGCCCCTTGCTTGTCAAATTTATTCAAACTCTGTCATGTCAGTAACCACTCATCTACAGAGTTTCGCTGCTCATGGCTGATGCAACAAAATATTATAAAGAATCCTTATGATTACATACTGATCATAATAGCAACAGATGTTGGTGTCTCTTTCATTAATACTTCTGTATTCCAGGCCAGAGTATTTGACAGTCCAGATAGATTTTCATCAATGTCAAAAGTGAGCCAAAATACACCATTTTTCTGGGAATGTCATCAAGCTTAGGCCATTTTTCTACTTTTGTTTTTGTCTTCTATTGATATTCATACTATTATATAAAGTAACTGAATAGTCTTGATGCTGAAAATGTATTGTTTTGCAAGAGGTTCTCATAGATTTTATTCAAGCTGAGCATGAATCTAATTTGGTTTTGTAATAATAATATGCATTGGTTCACAGGACATAAAAACCTAGCCTTGAACTACTCACCCGACAGGGTGTTTTTAGCACAGGGGAGGCTTTAGGTGTAATGGAAACTGTCTGGCATGATACTTGTACTTTGTTGCTTATGAAGAAGAAAAGAAATGAATGTAATGTAATTTGTTATTTTACATTTATTTTACACATTACATTACATTTTTATAACTCTTATAACTCTATAATTCTTGATGTGAAAAGCAGACAAAATATATAACCTCTTACAGTTAAACTCACTGTGCTAACTGCTATTCCTCTTTTTAGAGAGGATGGAGAATTGGAGGATGGAGAAATAGATGACGAGGGAATTGGAATTGAAGAGGAAAACAAAGAGGCTGCAGAGGTGAATGAAGATAAAGAGAGGGAAAAGGAGAAAGAAAAGGAAAAATCTAAAGATAAAGAAGAAAAGACTCACAGGCACTCGAGGAAAAGATACAAAAAGACCAGAGAGAAGAGGAGGTCCAAAAGAAGGAGACGTGATAGGCAGAAAGTAAGCTGGCTTTTAACCTGTTTATTACAACAATAGATGGCTTTCTGATGTGAAGTACTTGAACTAATTCAAAATTCACTTTCATAATTTGCACCTCTTTTATCTCCTCTTCTCTCATCAGCACCACTCCCCGTCCAGTAGCTCCAGCTCTGACAGTTACGACTCCGATTATGACCGACCAGAAAGACTCAAAAACAGAAAGGGATCCGATGGCCAATCTTCTCAGGTGAAAAATTTACCACATGTTGGCATATTGTAGCTAAATATTCATTTGGGCATTATTGTGTGACATAATTCCCGCTCTGGTTTTACCTGCCAGCATGGACGGGACTCAAAGGGTAGTCACGGCAATTCACAGAAGTCCCCGCCACACAAGAGCAGCGATTTTGACAAGTACAGTGACTACAGCGATGACAAGTATGACTACGAAGATGAGGAAGATGATTATGAAGATGACATGTCCGAGTACCCGCAGTCAAAAGATTCCCCAGGTCAGGGAAAAGGACGCCATGCTAAAGATCAGATGAAGAGAGGAGGCATGAGGGGCATGAAACAACAGCAATGTAAGAATTCATTTTTAAGACCACTTCTAAAAAGTTGAAATAAATAGTAAATTTAATGTTCTGTAACACAAGACTTAATCAAGATTTTAATTATTTCTTCCAAAATGTCATCTGCAGTTGGGCAGAGGGGAAGAGGGAGAGGGAGTGGACCAGGTCGAGGACGAGGGATGCTCAACAAGAACAAGAAGCTGAAGGGTAAACCCTGGGGAGGACGTGGACGAGGTCGAGGAGGAGACCAGGGCATGGAAGACATGGCACTAGTATGTTGTGTACTGCATGTTTCTCAAAATTCAACAAAGCTTTAGCTTGAAATTGTATTATATATTAGCTGATAAGGACAAAATAAAATGACACATGCCTGTTCTTTTTTTTTTTTAGGAAGGGAAAAATCCCCCCAGTTTTCAGAAGAAACGACCAATTATGAGCAAGGAGTTTATCAATCAGCACACAGTTGAACACAATGGTAGATACATTTGCAAGTATTTCCTGGAAGGTCGATGCATCAAGGTAGAGTACCCCTAATGTTCATGAACTTGTTTTAATAATTCATGCCTCTATGTGTTAAAATGATCTATTCTAAAATGAAATCCATAAAAATAATGTTGTCTTCATACAGGGGGAACAGTGCAAGTTTGAACACGAGCTTGTCATCCCAGATAAGAAAAAGGAACTCTGTAAATTCTACCTCCAAGGATACTGCAGTAAAGGAGATAACTGCATTTACATGCACAATATCCTTTATTAATGTGTTTTGCTATCATGTATTGTCACACTGGTTTCTCTCTGCTCTGTGTTTCTGTTTTGAGGGCAGGGCTTAGTTTGGATAAAATTATCCTCAGCGGCCTCTCTTGCAATTTACCATTGAATTTTTCCCAGAGCCCATTTTCTATCTAGCTACAGGCTAGGTTACATTCCCTTACCTGTGGTTAGCCTGGGCTTGTGTCTGTCAAAATACAGTCAGCCAGTCAGAAGAGAGGGGCATTGAGCAGACACAAAGCAGCCTGTTCTTGGTAGACCTCCTTGAGATGATTATGGGTAGTTAAAACCACAAAAATATCTCCTCATGGATATCAGGACTAAAACACTGGAAACGTGTAAAATATGGGACCTTTAAATCATGATTTACTGGAATTTCATTACACTTTTGAAATAATTCTGTTTCTTAACTTGTGATCGCACATGAATATCCATGCAAGTTCTTTCACACTGGAGCCAAATGTTATCAAGGGGACAACTGCAAATTCTCCCATGAGGCTTTGACCGACGTGACCAAAGAGTTGCTTGATAAGGTAAGACACAATGTTTAAAGCAATTTTGATTTTGAATGCTTCTATGCCAACAAATCCTCAGCGCTAGCTTCTGCTCTCTGACCCCTTGATCAGATCATTAACACTGAAGAGGAGAATGCTCGTGAGGATGAGTTGGAGCTGGAGGACCTGAGGAAACAGGGTATCGCCCCACTTCCAAAGCCTCCTCCTGGTGTGGGGTTGCTCCCCACTCCTGGTCAGAGCAGTCCTACAGATGTAGCTGCTGGTCAAGCAGGAAAGAAGATCCCCTCCCTCTTTGAAATCAAGGTTCAACCTACTGTAGACTTGGCACACAAAATTGGTCTGAGGTAATTAAAATAATCTGTAATCAATCTTTAAAGAGTGCTTGGAGCCTGAAATTAATTGTGAGCTTTATTTTTTAGTGGATCCAACTACTCCCAGAATCAGGGTGACAGCACCAATCAGTTTAGTGGAGGCTCAGAGGAAACACAGAGTGGAGGTATGGTGCCTTCAGGCCCCACCGCTCCTCCAGTTCCTCCACCTGGGTCCCCTGGTCCCATGGGTCTCCCCACAGGGCCACCCATGCCACAGAGTCCCCAAGGACAGCACCCACCACACGGCTTTCCAATGCCGCCACCAATCCCACCTGGTCAACCTCCTCCTTTTCATGGAAACCGACCTAACATCAACCCACAAATGAATATGCAGAGGCCTCCATTCCCCCCAGTACCTGATCTACAGATGCTACAAAGCCTCTTCCCGTTTCCATCGATGGGTCAGAACCCAGTAGAGTTTTTCAGCAATTTCCTACGAAATCAGGCTGTGGGCCAACAAGGAGGTTAGTGTCACATCAATGAGGTTAAAAATACCAATACTCAATAAGCTTGTTACAGTTTATTATGATGTGTCTTCTCTCTTTTTGATGTAGTGGACCCTGGTGTGGCCTTCATACAGAACCTCCAGCAGCAGATGGGTGCAGAGTCACAGTTGCAGTCTTTACCACCAGCAGTGCAGAAAGCCATCTTTTTACACCTGACGCAGCAGAAACAAGAGTCACAGCCACAGGGGAATGAGCCACAGAGAGCAGAGGGCCAGGATGATAACAGTGCAAACAGAGGTGAGTGTCTATGTACCTGGTTCAAAAAGCTGGTTTACTGAGTCAGAAAAAGGTAAAATGACACCCAATAAAACCCAGAACCCCATCAGAACAAGACCCAGATGTGACATGATTTACACAAGTGCTCTGACACAGGAACCATTTAAATTCAGTCTTTCTTTTCCAGATGAAACTACTAACTGGTACTCCAGCGATGAGGAGGATGGAAGCTGTGTTTCCTCCATTCTCAAATCTCTAAAGAAGCAGAGTGAGATGCAGCAGTCTAAGACCTCCCCGACTGCCCCTGTGGCTGCAACACTGGTTGACCCTCGGCTTGTGAAGGAGAGGGCTCCACCCAGTGACCCACGTGTCAAGTCAGACCCACGGCAGCGTCCCCCTGAGATGAAAAAGGAGTCAGATGGAGGCACTGATCCAAGGCTCTCCAGGGACCCCAGGAAGTTGAGACCCATGGAGCCAAGCTCATATCGCCAGCAGAGCCACCCGGTTCCTCAAAAGCCACCTACTGGAGATGAGGACGAGGAAGGAGAGAGAGAGCTCAGGGACCGAGCTGTCCTCATCCCTCTAGATGCCAGCCCCAGTGTGGTGCTGCGGGATCCACGTTGCCAATTAAAGCAGTTTAGCCACATCCGAGTGGACATTCTGCTCCAGCGGCCTTCCTTTGCCCAAACAGTGGTATGGGCTCCTGAAGACCTCATCCCTTCCTTGGTGCCCAAGCAGGAACACTCCATCAATTTGCCCCTCCCACCGCTGATTGCTGATGCTCAGATGAACCGGACAAGTCTGCCTGACCTTCCCCCTGTCTCCAGCCCTCCACCAGCAGACCCCAGGCTGGCAGCTGCACGTCTGAAGGGTCGACTGCCATCTGTATCTCTGGAGTCTCGATCCTCCATAGAGAGACCTGTCGATCCCCGCCAGCAAAAGGCTTTAGACCCCAGACTCAAGCGTACAGGAAGTCTAGACTCCAAGCTGATGGGTCAGAAAGAGCCCTCCTCTGGGGGAGGAGTTGTTGACCCCAGGTTACAGAAGGCCAGTGCTGGCTCCTCTCCTCATGCTGCTCGAGCCAAGACAGAGCCTGAGAGGTTGCCACCATATGCGCCTCGTTTGGCCTCCTCTGGTGGAGGGCTGGAGAGTCCCACTACAATCCTTGGAGGCATCAGCCTGTACGATCCTCGTAATCAAACTGAGCAGGCTCAGAAGGACCAGGTAGAACCTCCTAAAAAAGTGGGGATTCTTAAACATCCTGTTAAGAAAGACAATACTCCACCACCATCACTCTCCCCAACTCAAAGAAGCAGCTCTTTTGAGGAGGCAAAAAGCACAGACAGCACCTCAGATCAGCCTCCACCTTCCAGTACACCCACAGTGCCTCCGGCCTCACCAGTCAAACCCCCTGCCGTGCATAATCTTCCCATCCAGGCACTGGCAGGGCTGATCCGACCCCAGTACGCTGACCCCAGGCAGGCCAAACTAGTAGGACAGGGCTCTGCAGGAGCACAAGAAGAAGCAGAGGAAAAGAAGGAGCAGGAGCAGAAGCAGGAAGAAACCACAGTGGAGGAACCAAAACAGGAGGATCCAGAGGAGGATGCAGATGACAGGACACTTAAGGACGTGTTCAAGACTTTTGATCCCACTGCTTCCCCTTTCTGTCAGTAAACACTCCAGTGTGGACATGTAGAAAAGCTGCATATGTTTTGTACATTGATGAGACATGTATATTAATTGTTATTTAGCTTTACCTGAATCTATTTATTTCTGTATATAAATTCTGTTTATGATCATGAATAGATTCACATAGTATCCAGCACATTGCAAATTTAGCAGTACGGAGATGATGCTGAATATGTGCTGAGGCACAATGTATAGTTCCTGTAAACGTAATCATATTAATGCTGAAGAGTGTTTGTGTGTGTGTGTGTGTGTGTGTGTGTGTGTGTGTGTGTGTGTGTGTGTAGATTTTTTGTCAATGATTTATTTTCATGTACGTTGTAAACAATCAGAAACAATGGACTGAACCATTCTGTTTTATACTTTATTTGCAGGCATTACACTCTGTAGAATAGATCATTAATTACATATGCAGAGAGATAAGAAGTAATGAATCAAACAACAGTTTTACAGAATCCATTAAGAATTTTTGTATTTACATATTTATTTGAAGACATTTTTATATTAGTGGGACTTTGTGCTTCTGCTCACTTTTATTAGAAAGGATTTTTTCACATTTTTCTTGAACATTTGCAATTTTTGCCACACATATCCTGATATGAGCTAAAGACGTGGCAACCTCCAACATGATTAGGGCGGAGAATCAATACAGATAACTATGTACAAGTTTGCTCATAGGCTCCTTGCCTGAAATATATACAATACATTATGACTTAATGTCCCTACAGTATTGATATGCTTGCAGAATTCTGTGTGCAATATGAGATTATTCCTTTCTTACTACATTGTGTCCTTTTGCAACATTACAGTAACGTTACAGATTTTGTACTTTGTGCAATTTTTTTAGGTGGCCTAAATGCTTTGAGGATGTAATGTCAACTTTCTAACTTGCTAACTCAGCAGTATGGAGTAAATTAATATTGTGACTTCATTTGATTTCTCACTGCTGACCAGCTTGTAAGTAGCACTCAAAACATCTTCCACTTTTTACATACTAGATCATCCAAATAGGAAATTAAGATGGTTGAAAATCTTGATCACATTGCAGGTATATGTTTTATAAATATGACCTTTATGAATATCTTTTAATGGCTGAGTTTTGTTGAAGTTTACTGTAAATGAACTTGTATCCGGGCAGTGTGTGCTACAAAAGGTGAATGTTGTGGAACTAATGTGGATTGAGTCAGTTTTATTTGATAGCTCTGTGTTTGATAATGTGAGCCTCCCTTGTTGGACAGAAGCAAAGCCACATATTTGTTTTCATAATTCATTTCATAATTCACATTGTAAATGTTTTTTAAAGAAAAAAATCACATGTATAGGGTGTTTTTGAGTGTTTTAATGAATAATGCTTTATTTTTTCTGTCAGTATGGTGATTATGGTTGTCAAATAATGTATGATATTTTAACAACACATAGTCTCATAACATTTCAGTGGTTTTAATATATCTTAATAAAAAAATAAAACATCAATAATTTTACTTCAGAATTAAACATCAAGTTATTATTTCTCCTTTTATTGTGCATATATTATGTCCATATCCAATTCAAACCTGGAAGGTACCTTTAAAAGCTAAGTTGGTTTTACATTTTTATTATTATATCAAATGAAAAACATATAATCAGTGTTCAGTTACTTGTTTTTAAGAGATAAATTCTTGTCTTTTGAAGAGTGCCATCTTGCAGTGGCGGGGCAAGACTTGGTGCTACAGGATGACATGCTGTCTTCCTCAAACCCAGCTCATCAGTCTCTGGGTTAGAGGTCTGCTGGGCTCGATGGATCTCCAGGTTCCTCCTCCACTGGAAACACAACGCTGTAGCCTCCGCTCCATCTGAGTGTGGCTCAGGCTGCTTTAAACCCTGGTATTGAAAGAGTATCAAGAGAGTATTAAATGACAGAGCTGTATCTGTTATTATTATCTGGAGTACATAAGGAAGATCTCATTTGCAAGATTTACCGCAATACAGGCTGTTTCTGCAGCATGGACACCACGCAGGACTGTTTGGAGTAGATTCTGTGCATTCTTCACCAGGATCTCATCAGATGATTTGCAGCCAGGTGTTATAGAATTGACACTAAGACAACCATAGGAAAACTATTGCATTACTTTTATTTTCTTTACGTGTTCATATATACTTGTATATACTATTTGTTTATATTTTGCTAATGGCGTCTGTGCTCCTCTGACCTGGAGATGATGTTGAGCTGGTTTGTGATAGTGAGAATCTGCTCCACAATGAGGGAGAGCTCAACTGTGCTCTGTTTATCCAGGCAGTGGTTGGCAATAACTCTAATAAAATGAGTCACCGACTGACAGTTTGAGATCACATCTTTGGCTGCAGTGACAAATGCCTCTTTGTTCTGAGAAAAGAAAAAAGAGATTATTGTAGATAATGGATGGCTGGAGGTATCATGATCAAGGCAGAAAAGTGCCCCCTAGTGGTTATTACCGGTATTGGGCCTTTCTTCTTCAAGTACTGAGTCATGTAGTATATTGTGTCAGCCATCTTCCTGGTCACCTGGACTATTGTGTTGCCCTTAGGATCCCAGCTGTCACTCTCTTGCTTTAGGAAAAGGGAGGTGTAGGTCAGTGATGCTTCTTTGTATGTACCAACTCCATCCTGTAGGGGAAAATTAGGATTTATTGGGAAGTAATTAGATAGATAGATAGATAATTGAATCACTAAACTGTGTATTTCTGTCAGTTATGAGATATATACCTCCTTCTCCATATTTCCAGGTCTATATTTGATCACAGTTGATGTGCCCATACTTGGTTCTGCAGCGTCAACACTTTCTGTATTGCTTTTCAGCCGAGGAGTAATTTCAGATTGAAATCCCACTTCTTTGACATTAGATTGCGTTGTAGTTTGGCCATCTCCAGTATTCTCAGGTGATGTGCCTTGTAAGCCAGCCCTAATTTGTTCTTTAGCCTCTTGCTGAATCCTGTCTTGCTTGCAGATCTCCTCCACCAAATAGTGAGCTTTGGCAGACCAGCACTGAATCTGCACATCCAGGCTGAGTGTGTCACAGATAAAGTGAGTCTCTGCAATGAGCCTCGCCCTGCTGATTATGTCAGAGATCTGAAAAGCCAGATGGTCATTGATAGACCTAAGGTTAGAGCGTGAGCGTGGGTCCCGTATGTAGTTGAAGCAGTCCTCGACTCTTTTGATAGCAGATTTTACATTTTCAAAAAGTAACTGTGCTACATTTTCAAATTGTTGCTCTACATTGTCTGTCTTATTCTCCCTGAAGTGTTCTGCTGCAAAATAAGCAAGACTGACAATATTTTGAAGGGCAGTATCATAGTCCTTATTTGCTTTGCTTAAATGACCTGAAAGCACTCGAATTTTAATCAAAAGATTCCTCCGAAAAATTTCCATGTTTGCATGTTGCATTATAGTCGGCATCATGCCAAGGTCCTCGGCAGCTTGGAGGTAGGCTTCAGTCAGTGTTTTTAGTTCATCCTGGTATCCTGTTAACTGTTTTGATTTGTAAGCACTTTTGCATATCAGACGAGTGAGCCTTGCTGCCTCTTGGATTCTCAGTGAGTTCTCAGACAACACTGATAGCTGTTTTTGAGGGCTCAGTTGGCTCATTGCAGTCGAAGTCCCCAAAATCTTATCGAGAGAATTGAACAAAATCTGAACAGACAGACCCCAGAGGATACAGAGCCCTTCTAGCTGATCTATTTGCCCTTTTGGTGTGGTGGAAAACTCTACCAGAGACCTTGTGTTGTTCTGGGCTTTCTTCAGCTTGTTGTGCAAAACAGTGAATGTTTCTTGACTATCACTTTGCAAGGGTAAATCAGACGATGTCAAGAGCTGGACAACATCAGCACATGAATTCATTACCTCACTGAGCTGCTGTGTAACTGCAATTGTTGGTACATTTCCTTGCAGCTCATTGTAAACAGCATGAAACCAGGTTCCAGCTACTGGCAGTAAAACCTTGCGAATGTTGTTAATGAGGTCAGAAAACTGCGTGCTGTGTTTGTAGATGCTGTCTGTTTTCATTGCTGAACTCATCGCCGTCTCTTGAGCAGTCTGGACAAGCAGTGGAGTCAGCGACACCAGTTCAGCTCGAAAGCTTTCCAGTGTCTGGCAATCAACAGCATCAACAATGGCCAAAGCTTCCTTTGTAGCTTGAACGTAACAGTTTGACAGTTCAAGAACACCAGTGCAGGCCTGGTTGAGTACTGTCACATCTTTCCCTTTCGTCACAGTCACAACTTCATACAAGAGGGGTAAAAGGTCAAATTCAAGAGGCTTGTGGATCAGTTTGGGCTCATCTGAGACAGCTGGTATCTTTAAATCATTGCTGTCATTTTTATGAGCCAGTTCCGCTTCTATAATTTCCCCATCTGAGTGCTCCTCCTCAAGTTCAGTTTGGAAATCCCTCCCTGTAACCTCCAGGACAGGAGAATGAGAGCTTCTCATCATATGACCCAGGTTCAGTTCATAGTTGTCCTTGACTGGGAAATGTGACTGTGAGACATCAGGCTGACGTGCCCCCTCTCGAAGTGGGCTGAGGAGATGTGGATGCTGTTGGCCATCCAGTCCCTCCCTCAGCACTTTAAAGTTCTGAATGGCAGCAGCAACATCATCTGAAAAGGTAGAATACACTACCACGTTTAGACTGGAACCAAACAGCATGTCTCTGACTGACTGGACCACTTTGGTTTGAGATAATTGAACCTGTTTCAACAGGACCAGGAGGCCATTCCTGTAGATGGGGTTATCACTTGTGTCTAAGTGCCTCCTCACTGAACGCATACCCAGCTTCATGTGACAAATTAAGTTTGTTGCGTGTTCATTAAACAGTTCATAGTTCTGCTCTCTGTATGCAGTGTCACATCCATGACGGTCACTGACCATCTCAGTAATAACAATGCTAGTGAACTCCCTGACATCCAGTACATCATTGAAAGTATCCTGTAGCTGGCCAGTCTCCTCCTCCCATTTTTGACAAATCTCGTGAAGCTTTTGAGGGGTTTGTATTGAGTTGTCGGCCAGCTCGAGTGAAAGAGGTGCAATTTGAGCCCTGAGTCTTCTGAGACAGACTTGTGAGTTCTCTACATTCTCCAGGCTCTTTGCATCAGCAGCCACAGCTGAGATAAAACTTGTAATTTGGATTATTCTATCAGTGTAAGATATGAAGTCTTCAAGTATTGGTTGAATAAAACTGAGATCGATCTCTGTAGAGAAATCTGCATTCAGGACCTGTCTCGTCACACATACAAGTTCTTCAAATGTGGATGAGGCTGTCAGAAATGTGTCCAAGACTTGATAAAGAATGGTGGTCATCATTACTTTATCAACCATCTGTATTTGTTGCACTAACAAGGAGAAATTGTTCTGTAGATGCTGCTCAGAAACATCAGGACCCTCAGAGGTCTTAAAAATCTGTTTTATGTTTGACCACAACTGCAAGATGTGTCGACAATGAGCCACCACTGTTTGCTGAAACTCTCTACGGGAAGAGTTTGCCACGACCATACAATGAAACACAAGATCTCTTACTGTGCTGTCAAAGCCAATGTCTCTGACTGAGGAGGTGAAGGAACTAGCAAGTAGCTGCAACAGACTGTCCCTCCTTCCGGCATAATACCCACAAGGACCCAAAGATCCTTTTCGACATTCGCTCCTCAGGGTCACAATAATGTCACTCACTGTGCTCTGCACCTTGTCAAGTATGTACCTCTTGGCTGCTTGGGCCTGCTCACTTGTAGGGTGTTTGATGGTTGTGCACACAGCCGTGTGCAGCATGGAGATGCACCTCCTCAGGGTCTCCAAGGAGTCATGAAGCTGTTTGGTTTGTCTTGGGTCCTGTAAGGAATTTGCTCTTTCCACAGTCAGACTGTTGAGAAGAAGCAAGGCGTCAGAAAACTTCTGGAAGGATTTGAGCAAGGATTTCATCTCAGAGGAAGAGCCAAGCTCAGAGAGACGCTCCAACACCTGATCTGCAGCAGCAACGACTTTCCTGACAGTAGCATCATCGTTCACTAACAGAACCTAAGAGCAGAGAGATAGATAAGGTCACTTATTTATTTATACCTTTTTGCAGACAGGCTGTGACATTACAGATAAGATTTCAGTAGCTAACACAGGGGGAAAAGTTCAGTGTTCCCAAATTAATATAGAACAATTTAAACTGTTATGTCTAACAACACCAGAAAGTTGGGCCAAAGATCACAAAGGAGTAGTTGAAATATTTTAATTAGAAAGTGTAAAACAGACAGCAGTTTGGCCTTTTGTAGTGTAATGTGATATTCCCATTGATGGAAACCTCTGTGAAAACAAATGCAGCTGTGGAAGATGATTCTATCGGAACCTGTCAGTCGCTCTCTGCTTCTAGACAATCAAGCAACCATTCCTTTCCTTCAATCTGATTATTTAAAAAAAATTCTAATCAGCTTTATCACCAAGAGAGGAATAATCATACGTTACTTTGACCACTCCCAGGAAGACATTCTGTGTAGCAGTGATGAGTTCCTCTCTGTGCTCAGTCAAACTGGGCTGGATGCTGAGTTTCTGGGCTGCCAGCAGCACATGTTGTCCAGACACAGTGACTGACTCCAACAGGGACGACATCTCCATGTACAAAACCTCATCCTCTGTCTCACTTATATTCCTAGAAATAAAAAGTCTGGTGTTCATTTGGTAATTTATTACACATGTCAGCATTACATGCATAAAATCACATTGGTATTTGACATCAGTGACATTTATAGGCAGTTGTAGCTGCAGTCTTGTCCATTAAATTTATTCTCCTTCCCTCAGTGAACTCCACATTGTACGCACCTGGAGGCCACCGCTGCCATGTTCTTAGTAGCTTTAGCTACAGCATGAGCTGCCCCCTCCAGCTGGCTGAACTGCTCAGGGTCCTCTTCACTGTCACATAGCAGCACCAAGTTGCATAAATGACATGCAATTGGTGCAACCACCCGCTCCGCCACTGCAGTCCTTATCAGTCCGTGATCCAATAATGAGGACATTGTTAGTAATTCTCTCTGGTCAAAAGAAAGTGAGCAGCTCCATGTGTTGCAGTGTTCCTGCTGTATTCACTGTGGTAGCTGAATTAATAATTCATTACACTCAATAGAGGAGCTTGTGCTTGATGTCAGTGTTTCATAGCAACTGGTGTCACCTGACCAACCACACATACAGTAACCTCGTCAGGTTTATAGAATGACTAGTTGCCTTTCTTCCCTGACTTATTGTCTGCAAGCAGAGTGTACTGTGGGATGCAATTTAAGATTGTTTTTTAATACTTAAATTGCAATGTTTAATATTTTTAAAATCAGAATAGAATAAATTAGTTGTTAAATGTATAAAACATCAGAACATATTAAAATGTCTGCCACAGTTTCCAATCCCAAAACATGCTGAAATTGTTTTTTTAAACAATACTTTTTTATATATATTAATATATTTTTTTTAATATTGTAAATGACTTAAACAATTGTTGATATACATTTTCTATCAATCAACTGATTTATTGATAAATTATTTCAGCTTTGATGAGCTAATACTGTATAAATAATTAAAATTAGACCCTTTTAATAAATGTTATTTCAAGATAACTCTAAGCCCTAAGACGTGTTTTAAAGCATAATCATATATTTGCTTTGAATAATTTTCTCATGTCTGATGGTTTTTCCACCAAACGTTTCAATCAACTTATACGTTTTTAAAATGACATCTACACTTTCTCTGTCATTGAAAATCCAGACTGTTTGGATATGAAAATATGTTTCATTTTAAAAGTTCAGCTACTTAACAACATAACTAACTAGAAAATGCCATTCTCAATGTTTGTGCACTGAAGGCTTAAAGTTTCCATATCACACTTTTGTAAGAAGCTTTCTGCTTTCACCTGCTGAATGTGAAAAAAACTCTTCATCAAACTCTGCACATTCTGTAAGCAACAATGAGCAAAACACATTTAAGTGAAGGGGAAACTTTTAGACAAATATAACTGTTTTTCAGAATTTTAGAATATGTAGTTATGTTTTAGTTTTTTTGTCGTTGTTGGTCTAGAGTTTTTTTTCTTCTTCTGTGCATTTGGAGCAAAGCAGCCAGCAGAGAGCACCACACACCATAAAAAGTGAACCAACTAACAACCACACTGGAAACATATTGACAAAAACAACAAGCAGCACCATGAAATTTCACTCTAAAATTTATCAACAGATAAATATACAGTTCAAACACATTTTAAACACCAATCATACAGCACACTATAATGGAAAAGATATTCAGTGACAGTAGTATATTCAGAACAAAACCCCAAATAATGGCGTGATTAACGGTGACAACAAACATACAAAACAAAATATAACCATCACAGTTAAAACTTACCAAAAAAAAAAAAAAGTCAAGTGTCGGTTTCTCTGCATTCAGGTATAGCATCGAGTTAACAGATGCAGAGTGAAGACGTGAATGTGTACAGTATATGCCGTCATGCCAGTGGAATTAATTGGTAAAATAAAGTGTATCTGATCAATAAAAGATTCATACAGCAAAATAGAGAGCCAAGCGATCATAGTCATAGTAAGCCATAAAGTGTCTTAGCACTGAAGTCCTAGAGAAATGTTAAAGATATTAAAATATAATTTTTATTCTTTGGCATTGCACATTTAAATTTGACTCAGGTGAAGTGAAAAAGTCCCAAAACTCATGCAGCTGAAGGGTTTCATCCAAACATCTTGTACATCTGGCAGCAAAACTTGGGGACATTTTCATTCTGTATCCTGCAAAATATCATTCACAATCAAGCCCAGCATTTAAAAGAGTCATGTGGGGTAAAATCATTAGCACTGAGAGCTGAGCTACTTTATTGGTGGCAGATTTTTGAGGGCACTAACATTCCTACATGTTGACTTAAAATGAGCTTTTCCCATGAGCCCAAAAGAGCTCGTTTATGCGTGGTGATAGAGTGCAGCACGTTCCCACCTATTTTTAGGGCATTACTCATGCCATGGGCCCCTGTAAATGACTGTAGGTGGACTCCCATCACAGACTTTCATCTGGCCGTGGAGAGTAATGCTTCTCATATTTCATACGAAAACCCAATGCCTAATAACAGAATAGTAAAATTAAATATGGTCTGCTTAAATGGAGTCTGGATCCGTTTGCACATAAATCATAATCTGATCTAGTGTCATGACATGGAGTAAATCATTTCCTACTGTATTTCATTGAGAATTTATGCTTTAATATCTTTAGTTGAACTTGGAAGACTTCTGGAATCCATCTATAGTTACCTGATCAATATTTCTTTACAAAAGCAGCTTCAAATAATTTGCTCTACTGCACATTTCACTTTCAAAGCATTACAGAGAGTTAAAGATTAACATTTGAATCTGTCAAATTACATCCACTTTAATCCCCTATAAACAACTTGGTTAAAAGCCAGACCATAAAAAATGGAATGCTTATGGAAAGTGACAAAGTTTGAAATGTGAATGATGGCTTTTATTCTACAGTATGCTTTACGACCCATCGTCTGCATTTCAGGCGTGGATAATAAAGGAATCATGGTAAATAAAGTGTTAATAGAGAACTCTACAGTGCTGTAGATGACCACATCCTGAAGTAGGTCTTAATGACCTCAGAGAGCGCTTGTGCTCTGCCTTCTGCACCTCTGGGACAATTATAACGGATGACATGAGGACACAGCGTTTCATCATTGTGTGTGTGGGTGTTAAATGCAGTATTAACTCTGGATGATTATCTATGACAGGGAGGGACAGTCAGATGTGTCATACAGATATTCGTAAGCCGGAAATAGACCAGAAAAGATACAATCTTTCACTCCCAGGAAGAACTGAATATACAAACAACTCCAATCATATACTATACAGGACATATCTTTGGCATAAGAGTTAATCTATGGAGCCAAGGCATTCATTCTTATCAAACATCAGTGCTTTTAGGAAAACATACTGCAGATACAGTATGTTTATAATGGCCTTCAAAACCCCAACTCTTCTCGAAGCCCAGTTTTATACAATATGGCTTAAATTGTATGTATAAAAATAAATTTGCTATGTAACACAGCCCTGAGGGTTTTGTTGTCCACCAGTATTCATGCCGTCTCCACATCCCCGTACGGATGTGAGTCTCCATCAACAGCTCCGCTCCACTGGCTGGGAGATACCTCCTTTGAGATTAGCTGAATTCCACAGCAAGTGTCCTCTGGCAAGCCACACTGTCACCTCAGAAACCTGTTTCCTGGACCCCCACCCACAAAAAATATCAAGTCTCCAAAAAATATGGAGAATATTCTTCTCTTCCACATATGGAAGACTGAAGGGTCTGGTGCCACTGGGGCGGCTGGGCTGTGAGACCCCCTTGCTATTGGATCCTTCTTGACCCAATCCCTAATCTCATTGGCTCCTCTGGGACCCCTACTGCCAGTCTCAGTGGTTCTTTTCCATCCAGTCCCAGCTTTCATCACTGTCCTTCCTGTTCTTTTCAGCCTCGATGATCTCTCTGTAGCGCCGACGGAAGAAACCCATCTGTCAAAGAAAGAGAGGAACGAGAATTTGAGTGGTAAGTAAAGTGTATCTGTGGTCACATCTGACCACTGCAGTGCAAACCAAAGGTTTTACATGTTTCAGCTCATTCACTATAAATTACATTTTACCTTACTGCTGAACATTTTCCAGAGCGTACCATAACTCTTTAAACAGATTTTTCTCTTTTTCAAATGAAATTTACTTACGATAACTTCTGTTCTTTATTAACTTGACCAATAACTAATGGTACAAAAATGCAAAGGTTTGTTGTATTTCAGAAATTGTGTTGCCATTACATAGAGAGGAAGTAATTCAAAGTTTATTTTTCAACTGCAAGAAAAAGGCATTGATTGCAACCTTAAACTTTTCACAATGGCATCAACATTCACTTGCTTTTGCTCTGGATTTCATTTTATGACAACATAGCATTTTTGGCAGTTAAATAACACTGCATTGTGGATTCCTTCAATGTTAGATGTTGGGTTGTCACCGAATGCACCACCAAGGACAGTTTTTCAAAACAGCCTCTTTTTCAGCTGCATCTTCACTCAATAATAATATAATTTTTGCAAATAATAACTCAAATCTGAAGTTCAATGTAATCGATTATATATAGTACATACAAACGAGATCTATTCTGTAGTGAAACAAATGTTAGTTAATTTAAAAACATGCTGTCAAAATAGTCTTATAAAGGTAGTAAGTATATACAATTAAAATGTAATGGACTACACCACAAGAAGCCACCAGCATAGATGGAAGTAAATCAAGCATTCCCCCTGTAGAAATGCACTGTTTCTTTAGGAATGTGATTGCATTCACATTAACATTTCACGGAGCTTCAACATGCATTTAGCAGGTGTAAAAAAAATTGAAGAATGGAGACAGCGGTAGATTCTTGATGTGTGCCTAAACAGAAAAGCATCCCCCTGTGACAAAGCAGTTACACTGGGAAACCGCCCCTCTCACTACAACTCCATTCATTTATCTACAGTTAACTAGTAAAGTTTATTGATATAGACCTGTGCACTCCTCAGGCATTTCCTGAAAAGAGCAATACAGGACATGTGCTGCTCTTGTAAGTGGGGTTTATTTTGGCAAGATCCAAGGACCTGGGGAATGGCGTGTTGGGGGAAAGTGGTGGAGTAGGGTGAGGTGGGGGTGAGGTGGGGGGGGGGGGGGGGGGGGGTATCCAAGGACCAACATTCCAAGGTTCAGATGTGGCATTCCCAGCGGAAAATGAATCAGTGAAAAAGAAAAGGAGTTTTGTGCTAACAGGGCCTCTGGACATCAGTGTAATTGCTATTTCCCTTTAAGATTCTTCCTTCATGTGAGTGGTATGGTGTGAATTATTGTCCAGGCTGTGATTTGTCTTCTGCATGGTTGTTAAAGGCTAGAAGCAACCTAATTCCCCCTCCTCTACCTCAAGCTCTCTCTGACGTCTAACCAGAGTTAGACTCTCACGTCCATGACATCTGTCTCTTGTTTACTATTACAGCGTCAGCATAAAAGCATTTCTGGCAAAAGAATATTGTCGCAAGCATTTTTTTTTATTCTTTGTGACCGACGCTGTGAGCTGGACAACTTTTAACAGACCGTGCTGTTCACAAAATGTGCTTGTGTGATGTTTTTACCTTCCAGAGTAGCACAGCTAACAGCAAAAAGATGAGGATTCCCACCAGCAGACTGATGGCGATGATCCAGCCCACTACGTAACCCCTCGGCTCCTGACTGTGCAGAGCCTCGAAGAACAGCTGAAACACAACAGTACTTCAGTCAGTTAACAGTTAATGAGTCACATTTGGATACAGCACGCACACACATATGGACACACAAAAATACGCATTAAGTCATAATGATGCAATGTAGTGCAACAATAACAACCAGGAAAAAGCTAAAGCTGTTGTCAAAGCTTATGATTTGAATCAAGAGACGCTACATGTAAACTAAAGATACTGTTGTACGAAAAGAAAGTGGACAATATCTATATGTCTCCTCTATACAAAACATATGTTGTGAATTAATAATAGAAATATACATATACATTATTATATTGCATCCAACATCTATCTGTATTTTTATTTTGAACACCCCAGACAGGACAGGGTGGTGTTTGACCTTTGCTCAACATTCAAAAAAAGACACGCGGCATCAACAGCTCTTGGCTTTTTGCTCTTAATTTTGTTTTCAGTAATAAATTAGGTAAGACCTTTTTAAGTCATTATTGCCTCTAACTCTCTAACAAGTACCTTCTAATACTTTGAAGCTTGACTGTCACTAGTCAGTAACACACCACCTTTTTACGTGTCTAAAGCCAGCAAGTATTCATCTTATTAGGCCAGAGCATTTCAAAACAATTTATCACCCCCTCCTTTTTTTCAATTTAGAGCCAAAGCAGAATTTTTTGCAGCCCACAATGACGCTCTTTCTCAGAGTTATCTTGTACATTCTGGGAGGCTTGGCAACTCTAAAAAAATAGCTCTGTTCCACAATAAATAAACTCTATTTAGGCTGTTTCCCATGCCATGAAAGAACACTGGACAATCTGTCACTGACAGCAAACTCTTTTCACTTGACCACAAAGGACAGAGGTGCTATCTGGTGACAAATACCACATTTATTATAATGAGTTATAATAAATTGGGTTCTACAAGCAGTGCTTTGATTTCAATTGGATTTGAATTTGAACACTTGCAGTTCTTTCAGTTTGTGTTTTTCTTGGGATAAAAAAAGTTATCATGAAGCTATTTAATATTTCTTCTCATGGGTCATTACCACACAATGACTTTGGTTGCGTAATTGATTTGCAGTGAATTAACAGTTGCTTAACTTGAGTGAAATATTGCATTACCCTGCACCACAACTACTAAGCCTGCTTTAATGTAAGCATTCAGACTATAGCGAAACATTCACTGGGATCATGAAATAGATGTTTGCATGTTTACCATTGACCTTAAACAAAAGCAAATAATGTGCATTCTCCCAGATATCACATGAGAGTGGGACAATGTAAAGTGAAGAATGTTTGGCTGTGCAGTTCCGCACGGGCTTTGAACACAAATGTGGCATGAGACGCCAACTGCAAGCCAAGACAAAACCAAGTGGACAAGTGAAGATTAATCTCTCTGTTGAATAGTTTCCCACATTAACACCTCCCCCGACTCCGAGTCCTGGAATCTAACTGTTATGCATGCCGAGGTGCTTGCGTGGACAGAAAAGATGAAAGCTCTACCGGTCGTTGCTCTCTGACTCCGACTTTCCCAATTTAACTTGTGCAATCACATTATTTCTTAGAATGTGTAATTGAATGTTAAGTTCATTCAACTTAGCTCTGTGTTGCTAGATTTACTTTCCTACCTTCAGCAGAATTGTATGGATTTATGTTGGTTTGTTGACATGTCACGGATGATAAAAACTGACCTTGTCATTCAGCTGCCAACCGGTAGGCCTGCTGTGAGCAATACAACCAGCGACCACAAATTATACTTTGCAGTGTGTACTCTAGCTAGCTGGGTTCCAGAGGGAAAAGGTAACTGTGTTTACTAAAACCTTGGGGGGTAATAGTAGCTGGAATGAGCACATTTACTAAGTGCTGAAAGAGAAGGACAGTATGGACACATTCATGGCGGCTCTGAATTTTCCGAGCTCGTCTAGCACTCAGGGTCAGGAGGGCTGCAGCTCGGTCAGTGCCCTAATCACTTGAGAGATCCCGCTGTGGGGACGCTGGGAGCTCAATATAATCATCACATCTGATCTGCTCAGCCATTCAATCACTCAGCAACCAACAGTGTAGGGGAAGGTTTGTCCTTGAGCACAGCTGAGGACCCCAAAAACAGCTAGTGGAAGTGCCACCATATACCCACAGGCCCCAGCTGTTCCCTGAACTCATAAACTTGTAAAAGCTCCACAGTGAAGCACATCAGAATGTCTAAGTACAGCATGAATGACTGTGTATCTAAATATGAAAATATAAATTCTCATTAATATATTTTTGCCAGCAGAGCCATGCAGTGGGTAAAATGTCCTTCAAGACAAAAGATGCTTCGTCCCTGCAACCTTACCCTTACCCGTGACTCCTGGGAAGAAGACAAATGTGTCAGGATTTTGAATTCAGAGCTAAAGCAATCAGGATTTACAGGGTCATTTCAATCCAATTATAAAACACATAATTTCTCTTTCCCCTAGTAGAGATAATATTGGTTTCATTTGGCAAAGTGTTTAGATATGCATGCCTTGGATTTCCTTGTTGTAAATAACCCACAAACCTCACTGTAAACACTTTTTAAAATCGTTTTATCGCAACCGTTTACTCAACAAATAGTATCCTAGATGAGGACTCTTTAGTTTTTTTAAGCATCATTTTTCAGTGCTGTGAGTAACATTCCTTTCACCTCTGTTTTGGGTTAGCAGCAGAAATCTCATATACAGATACTTGAAACCCTACTCAGAAAGAAACCACTTTTTTCATGGATAGACACCACTACTGGAAAGTCACAAGTTGTGGGGTGAACTGACCCTTTAACTTTATTCAGAGTATAAAACCCAACCTCTGTTACTCTTATACTGCTAAACATAACCAGTTTGGCATTTTCAATGCAGTAATTTTGTATGTTTTAATTCACCTTTGTTATATCTATCCAAAGTTAAGAAGGGGCATATAGTTCCTTACTTTTTTGTAAGGTACCTAAATAATTTCAACCACTGTAGGAACATGGTGCATGAACTATTTGTGATGTACTCACAGAAATATCTTCTGACAGGCCGTTTGGCACCTCCACAGCTCTGTCATTTACTTGCACATTGCCTCTTGTCACAAACTGGATCACAGAGGAACTATCCTGCAGGCCAGTGGAGAGAACAGATTGTTGTTAGATCACAATAACCTGTGACTGACTGAAGTTATTCAAGTTGTGATGTGTCTCTTACCCTCTTCAGAATTTCAGTGTTGAGTAGAAGTTTTATATCTATGCTCAAAGCTTCCTCTTTCAACTGCGGACCCAGCCTGCAGGAGATCGTCATACATGCTCTTCCTGGCCGGTCACAGTCCTGTTAAAAAGGAGGAAAGGAAAGAAAGAGTGTGAAAGGAAAGGATGTGTGATAAACAGATGTTGACTAAAAAAACAAAGCAAAACAAGAATCTTCCCAGGGGGTGACTGTCAGTGACCCCTGAAATGCCAAAGTGCAAAGTGAGAGCTGTGTATCTACCAAGACTTTGCGTCCTGATTTGGTGAAGAAGGCAAATATGGAGTGGAAGATGCTCTCTCTGTCCTGGGGGATGGTGCACGGTGTCGGGTTCCTGTGAGGGGTGCAGTTCCCTCTGCCGTCGGCCACCTGAAAGAGGACAACGGTGGAGAAAAACTTGTCTTACTGAGTTGTGTTGAGTCCAATTTTAAGTAAAATCATAACTAATGAACATGAAGTTGTAAGTATAACAGGGTGGTAAAATAGGATATGTGAAGGACAGCGAAGGGAAAATGTGGACATAAGCACTTTTGTCACCTAAACTGGCCTGACCCCACTATTGTTATTAGGCTTCAGAGCTGGCAGGAAGTTTTCCCCAGCAAGAAGCCGATACCCCTCCCAGACAGATGTCCCATATGGAGTGATTTAGAGGTGGCTGGTTTACTACCCAGCCCCCAGGGAACACTTCCCCTTTCCCCTCTCTTCAGTCCAACCTGAAGCTCTGGAGGTGGAAATCTCCTCTTGCCTTCCTCATTGTCTGCTCCTGCTACCACCCAGCATGTCTGGTTGCACACAGCTTTTACTGCTGCACTTTCTCATGTCCTGTGTTGCTGCTGCCATTGCCAGTGTGAAGATTAATAGGGCACGCATAACTTAAACATGGTGAAATCCCCCACGAGAACAGAATTTATACAGTAAATAAGAAAAATTGAGTGATTTTATGCAGAAAAACTAGAACATATGGAGCAACAGTCAGGAACTTGTATATCATGTCTGAACAAATGGAGGTCTGTATAAAATGTAAGAATATCTGGCTATAAAATATAAGTGTGCAACTGTCCGGTGTGCCATAGGCTTGACACAGCGTTAACAGCATTTATGATGTGTGGTTCCAGGCTGGGGATGGTACGGAGCAGTAGCCAGCTCTGCAGGTGTCCCTTTCCCGTTTCGTGCAAGCTGTCTGATCCCCTGAAAGTGATTCCAGATGGGGTCTGGGAGGGTGGGATACAGTCAACTCTGTCTACCCATTCATAGTAAATACAATTAACAGCTTGAGCTCCCCCATGATCTACCTATATGAAAGGAGCAATGCAAGGGTTAAGAAAACATTTAAACCCAGCGGGAGTATTGTGTTTCTTTATCTAAATGCAAAATGTTGTGAGACAAAATGGTCGGCTAGCTTCAGTAGCAACGTCAACACTTTTACTTAAGATTTTCACTGGCCCGGTGGTGCCTCACACAACGCAAATTATCCATGCCATGACAAATAGAGGTTTAGCAGCAGTTTTAGCAGCTTTCTGTGCATATAAGTGTCCTCTGAGGTGAAAAGGCAGACAGGCATGGGTGGGATAAATGAGCTAAAATGTGGCTGTCTGCAGGTGAATAAACTAATAAATAATCAGTTGGGCTAAATAAATAGCAGATAAAGTGCTGTTGGCATCCACCTGTGTTTCAATGATGTGGAACATGTCAGCTCCGCTGCCAGCCAGCCGGTTGGGTATCCTGATGTCCACAGTGGAGCCAGGCAGCCTGCTGGGTCCGTTGTTTATTGCCTGGAACAACATCGCACAGAGACAGGAAAAGATGGTGAGAAAGAACAGCAAGGTGAACATATAAAGAAACATGTAAAAATGCCAAAAACCCTGTATAATCTGTGCTTGTGATACTATACCTGGAAAGTGAGATTGAGAGGCTGAAAGTGGCACTCCATGTCTTCCAACAGGACGAAGCGTGAAGCATCAATGGTGTTTCCGTACACAAAGGAGCTGGGTTGCACCACACTGCAGACAACAGCAACAGCATTAAGGGGAATGATAGCAGATTCAGTGGAAATATATATATATATATACGTATATATATATTTTTTTTAAACATATTTTTATTTGAAGAAATGAACATTGATCACAGATATTCAACATACAACATTTTTCTTTTTTTCTTTCCCCCCACCCATTCCCACTGTGCTGCCAATAAGAAAAAAAAAGAAATAAAAGAAAATAAATTAAATTTAAATAATGAAAATACACTTGTGAGTGAGAAGCACACCTCAAATGCTATACAAACAAAGTTACAGATATGAAAATATTTACAAGATTAAAATAATACTGTAACACAAAAATAAAGAAGGAAAGAAAGAAAAATGAAATAAATAAATAAAAACAAATCGATAAAAGAAAAAGTGGACATCAAAACAGTACAAATAGGCTATTTGCCCTTTATAATTTTTAATCTTGTGGGAGGACAGCAAGTTTTTCAAAATAAGATAGTAGAGGGGCCCATGTTTCATAAAATTTTTGGGTCGACCCTCTAACACAATACTTTATCTTTTCCAACTTAAGGAATAGAATCAGGTCCTTCATCCAGGAGGACGCTTTGGGTGGATGTATATATATATATATATATATAAAATAGATATTAAAAACAGCTTCATACAAAAAGAGTTTTTTCTTTACTAGTTGAGATATGACTCAGCTTTGCTCTGAAGCCTCCCCTTCCCATTACAGACAACAGATACTACAGCCTTATCAGATGGTGGATTTGGGCTGTTTTACATCTCTCTCCCTTCTCTCTGAAGTAGCGCTATGTCAGTATGGAGCATATCAACTTGAAAAGCCTTATCTCTGAACGCTTTATCATACTCCCTCTTCTCCCCAGAGTCAGCGGATAGGCAACCAAATCTATGTCTCTGAGCATATGAACTCACATGTGTGGTATAGTAATAGTATAGAAGTAAAACAACATTGTTATGTGTGTGTGAGTGTGTGTGTGTATGTATGTGTTCATATTTATTTTCTTCTTACCCAGTAATAGTTGTGTCTGTCTCATGAACAAGCGGGATGGACAGATCCACATAGTTGTCAGAGAGTTTGTGCTCAGGATTGGCACTACAAAAAAAACGAAGAACAGTTCAGTCAAAGCAACGCTGGATAAAAAAAACACCCATGAGAAAGGCATCTTAATTTAGATCCATTCACAGGAATTCCTTTGTTGTTAAGTGTAAAGTGCTACGTAGCTGTTTGGTTTGCACTAAAACATACCTTTTTGCTTTCACCAAAAACTGTAATGTGTCATTTTCCCCAGAGACCTGACTGGTGTCAAAAATCACTGCAAAATGATACTGGAGAGAAAGAAACAGGTTAAAGTAGGGTGTCATGCAGAGTTCTGCCAAATGTGAAATATATTTTATATATATAAAATATCATTTCTGTAAACTCCTATGAGACCATTACTTTGTGCTTTACCAAGACTACACACCTATAAATATGAACAATGCATGCTATCTATGACTCTGTGAATTTAGTTGTACTTTGGTTTGAGCTACCTTAGTTTGTGCTCTCATGAAGGGAAATCCCACGCTGCATTTGAGGAAGTCCAAATCAACGAATCCACAGGAAATACCCTTCTCTTCCTGCAAAAAGAGAGATAGACAGAGAGTAAGAGGGGGTGACGCAGACAGACAGACTGGAGACAGAGTGGGTGACACTCTCAGAGACAGAGTACACAAAGAGGAAGAAACAGCAGACATGACTACGACGGCAGATTTCAACACAGAACAATTGATTTCGATAAGTTAACAGGCAAAAACAATTAGCAGCAGCTTTGGATGCAGATACCAGAAGTTGTGTATTTACTGTTTATGCACAGCAGAAAACTACATACTTTCTGGAGTACGACAAGTTCTAGTTTTTAGAACTCACACACACCTGCCAACACTTACAGTAAAATGAAAGTTTATTGTTAGAAACAGGTTATTACATGTAAAAGAATAGTTTCTCGTATCTTCTTGAAGTTCTAAATTAGGTTAAACGAGGAATGTACAAAGCAATGATGGCACACACACATCCTAGCGGGTGGGTAATTGGACAACCTCCAGGCTGTGTGTTTGGAAGCTTGTCTAAACAATATGGAGCTTCACCGGCTGTGCTATGTAAACACTCAGGCCCCGACCCTGTGAGGAGTAAGAATTCTTTTAGCCAAAGTTCACTGAGAGGCTGGTGGCTGAGCTTGTGTACTGGGAGCATGAAAGAGGACTGAGATGCACAACTTCAGTGATAAAAAAAGACTGGGAGTACAAAACGTCTGTATACACGGGCTGCTGGCCAGTTTTAACACGTGTTTATAACATATTTCCAAAAGTGATAAAGAAGAGGAGCTGTGAAAGTGGACCCTGCTGCTGACATATTTAAAAGGTAGACATCCATCAACAGTATCATCTATTCCCGTTATTCAGCAGATTCCCAGTCCCGACCCAGGGTGTGGCCGTGCCCTCCATCTTCATTAAGTCAGCTTAAATAAGCAGTGCTGCCCTCTGCACAGAAACTACAGTGAGCCCTGCAGGGGGAGTGGGGACCCCAGCACAACTGCCAATGATGGAATTTCCTCTATTTCCTGTATTCCTCCGTGCTGCTGTGCAAACATCGCCTGTCCCATGGGGCTGGGCAGGATTGTGGAAGTCAACCTGTTTACCCATCACCCACCTGGCAGCCCTTGAGAGAGAGCAGAGCACTCAGACATATGGCGTGTCGGGCTTCCATGGAGAGAAGAGCGACCAGAGTCTGTTTGTTCAGCACTTCTTCGCTTTCTTTCTCTTGCTTACTTTCTCTGGTCTATCTCCGTCAGGAACAAACGCACGCTGGGATTTTCACAAATGGCAGGCCCATTAAATATCATCGGGATTGTTTACTCTGCTTTAGTGTCATGTGAAGCCCAGTGCGCTGGTGGGGATGACAATACACAGGAGAGCCATTTTCTACATGTTGTGCATATCTCCTTCACCTCAGTGTTTGTACATTTGGCTTTACTTTACTGGTCTACTGTTTCTAAAACAGTGTCATTCTCTGCTTTCAAACATCTGCACAGGTATGAAGATGAAGATGTATGTGCAAAGATGCATTTCACAGCCATAAAAGTCATACTCGTTCATAGACTTTTTAGTTTGAAGAACTCAAGAAATTTACGAGTTGACACATTTCTCTCATGTATTTCAGATTTCTTGACTTTCCA
The DNA here is from genome assembly GCF_027409825.1 of Scomber japonicus. NCBI lineage: Eukaryota > Metazoa > Chordata > Actinopteri > Scombriformes > Scombridae > Scomber > Scomber japonicus. Next base: position 21,826,603 of record NC_070591.1, on the reverse strand, counting down.
ACTGGACTATTTGTTCTAAAATACAATCCATTTGTTGTATCATCAGAAACACAATGGCACAAAGCGACAGATGTTTCTTTGCTCCATCTGTGCTTTCAGAAACAAACATTTCAGAGATAGAAAAAAGAAAACACAGAAGCTGGTGCAGCAGTCTCCGAGTCCCACAGGAGTCAAAGCAGCACTCCTGAAACCAATTCACCTCCACAGCTTTTCCGACAGCTTGTGTTGCAAGAACAACAGAGAGATAACACACACACCTCTTAAATATGAGGGGAGTACAAGTTCACCCTGCACTCACTGGAGAAAAAGCCTCAGGGGAGGATTATGAGACGACCTCAACGTTGCAAAAAGGGGTCATATCCCATATCATCACACATATCACCTCAGACTTCTCCCGTAGTAATTAGAAATGTCTCAAGGAGCATACGAGAGTAAATCTGCTCAGTGGCCTCTTTGTCATCTCTTCCACTGTTTGCTTCCTGTTCCCTTTGTGGGGCAGGCCACTCTGACTTATCAAGTTCCTGAACAAAATGAGGCTCTGTGGCTGCTGGTAAAGTGATACTTTATTTCAGCCTGGTTCATTAGATTAGCTATGAAACTGAAACTGAAACACTGTTTTTCTAATATCGGCCCACAGCACATATTCTATTTAAATTCAATTACACCTACGTTGGGGTTTTTTAAATCATGTCACAGGTTGTGCGCTCTAAAAAGATGGTCTTATCCATCACAGGGGTACAAAACTGTGTAGGAGAGTAAACATATGGTCCATTATGAGGGGAAAAGCCTTCCTGATGGATCTTGTCCCCTCTGGTAACTGAAAAGCCGCCCAGCTCATGCAGGCAGGTGGCAGAGCGCTTGATCTGACGTGGCATTTATCTCAGCTGTGAGAGGATGTGTTGGGTCTTATTCCGAGCTGGCCTCTGTGAAATCCATCCACGTATAGCGTGGTCTCAAGGATAATCTCTCAGGTTTAATGTGGGATGTCCGTGCGTAGATATTTCTTTACCAGTGACAGCTTGCTGAAATCAATATTCCTGTGGATGTCATTTATGACACTCGCTGTATTTACTTGATTAAATATTTCCCTATGAGCTTTTTTTAACATGAATGATGTGATTTGAACAGTACATAACTCAAGCAGTCTGGGAATACAAACTATGTAAGTTCAAATTTGTTCTCAAGCACAGAGCTCATATGTTGCTGACATGGTGGGTCTGTATTGAATGAAGCGTATGACAGGTCAGCCAGAGGAGCTGCCCTCTGAGAGAGGACAGCTGTTGCTGCTGCTGGAGCTTTCCTCCTCTTCATCTTTCCTTCTCCTGTGCTGCCTACACGTGTCAGGCAAAAGTTTATCCATCCATTTGCAGGTCTGTCTTTTTGTATGCTTCACTGTTTATACTGCGCTTCTGACATTTAATCAGTCTCTTTAAATAAACTACCTTTGAGAAATGTGAACATCTAAGGATATTCAGTTGTTAAGCCTTATAAATACTGAGCCAAATATTAGTAGTATAATAAGTAGTAAATAAACATTTCAACAGCCACAACAGCAACACACCTTCTGCCAGAAGTTGATGTAGAAAACCTCTCTGGAGAAGTTGAAGTAGATGTTGGTGTCGTAGGCATCATCTCCAGTATTAGAGATGGTCAGGTTCAAAGAGACGTTCTTCACCCCTCCGAGGGCCAAATGAGGCTTGCTGTGCAACCTGATGGCAACATAAAGTAAACAGTGAATAAACAGACTTTTTAGGGCTTTTTAAGGCATGTTTGGGATGAAGCAGTAAGCAAAGATATATTTTTAAAAGGGATGTAAGCTTGTTTTATTTTAAATTAAATTAAATTTTGCTGAACTAGTTTTACAGAAGTGTTGATTTAATGGTTACTCTGGAGGTTGGAGTTGATGGTGCTGTTAAATTATATTGAGGGTTATACTGAGAGGTGTTTCTCCACATGTTGGTATAAAGAGGACAGATGAAAGATTAGAAACATCTGTCTGTATATAGTAAATACAATTCCATAGCAATACAAACTACAGCGTCTGAAATGAGCCTAAAGTTGAATCATCACCTTTAGAATTTTTTTTTTAACTCAACATTATACCGTCTATTGGGGTATTATATTATGGCATGGCTGTTGTATTAGACTGCATTAGTTTAGTGGGGTGTACCTAATAAACTGGCAACTGAATGTGCTTTTTCTATAGTAAAGGATGGCTACATTTTACCAAAGAGACTGTCACTAAATGTACAAAGAGCAAAAGATACATAAAAAAAGAGAAGGAACTCCCAAAGCATGGAAAAACATATGGATATCCTCCAAGCATGCGTCATGGTTTCACTACCCACACCCACATGGCCTATGACTTCAGCTTCCCTCCTCAGTCCTGGATGCGATGGCCAAGACAGAGAGTGAATCGTAATCTAAACTTTGTAGAAGTAGAAGGTTTTTACCCAGAAAGCAACAGTTTCCCATGAAGCTTCAGGTCTGCAGCACAGTCATCTGACAGGCAGTTCTTCTCAAACCAAGTCTGAAGAGGAAACAGTAAAGTACACAGTTCAAATGACCTCATACTGTCCGTGCCCTCAACACACCGACTCAATATTCAGCCTAGGGGGCAGTGTTGTGTTGTTGTTGGAACACAGGACTGAATCCACATTATTTTTTTATCAAGGAAGGCCAGATTCTTGTGATGTAACGTTGATGAAGTTCAGATAACTGGGTTTTGTAGGTGCTGAAAGACACAAATCCCTCCGTTTTTCAAGAAGTGCAGACACTAGGGAAACACATGTGGGGCAGGTTAGAGGTGGTTTCAAAGAAAATAAATAAATCAGTCTCTTGGATCCCATTCAAGAAAAGCTAACACAGACAATAACACCCTGGTAACTAACACCAAATCATTATAACCTCAATTTGAGCTATTTCCTACATTCCTTGTGTGGACCAAGGTAAGACACAACACTGATACCTTATACAGTATCAGGTGTTGAGTAGGTTTCATTTTTAGTCAATTCAGTTGAGGAAATAAAGTATATCAGAATTTGAATTGATTGAAAATAACTGGAATGATTGAGCTGCCATCCTTCATCATCATTCCAAAAGCAAGACTGATATAAAAGAAAATTGCTGCAGTACAGTATGCCTTAACTGGACTGGACTATTTCCTTACCAGTGAGCAGGATGATATGGTATCTAATCAATTCATAAAAAAACAAAGAATAAGATTGAAAGAGGCTTTAATTTGGAGGTGTGAATCATCAATATCGTAACAGTTAATCTGTGACTCATCATCCAACTACATGGAAAATTAATATCTGAAGCAATCAATAAAACTGAAGAAAAAACGTTTGACAACATCACTGGAAATTCATGTGCATCATGTGCATTATCCCTCAAATCCAATAATTGACAGCAGATGTACGTATACATGATTACTGCATCAGATATTATCAAAATTTGCAGATTGTAAAAAAAAAAAAAGTGGTCATGGTACGTTTGGAAGGTACACTTCGCCACCAACTTGTTTCTTCCTTTTCTGGTAATTTACTTTCACCACACAAAATCAGACATTCGCTAGGCCCCCTAAAATTTGGCACCTTAATTTATGAGGAACGCATAATTGAGTCACATTGTGTTCTTCGACATGTTTTACCTCATTCCTAGCTGCGATCTTGTTTCCTTTCCTCCATCGTAGCACTGGAGTGAGAGCGGGCAGATCTCGCTCTTGGTGTCCTGACACGACATGCTTCCCCAGGCTGTAAGCCACCTCGAATGTGATGGCTGTGAACACGTCTTTCACGTCCTTCTGTTGAAAACATAAATGACAACCGCCATTGCGATTAATTCCGCCTCGCCAAAGACACAGAACTGTTAAAAGTAATTTTAACCTCAAAGAAATAAGTGTTATATAAACAATCAGGGTTATTATGGTAATTTAACATCTTTCTCCAATTGACGCCTGGCACAAAGACTGATTACTCTGCAGATTACTGGAACATCAGTCTGGTTATGATATTATCACTATAATCACTGTGCCAAAGATCCACATCAGATTCACATTCATTGCTGAATGCAGATGTAAGTATCTTTGTGGACCACAAAATCATCTGAATTGCTTTTAATGGATGACTGACACAACTCTCTCATCATCGGCAAATTGCTTTCTTGCCATTTTATTTGTTGAAAGTAATAAAAATGAGGGCCATCATCGAAAGCTCTCACTAATGTGAACATATGGATCTCTCCCTTTTTTTAACCTGCTGGCACTGCCTCTGAGAGATATCCTTGTATTTCTGGCGGCTCGATGTAAGACCACAAAAGAAGTGTTTGAGTTGGCATCAAGTCTGGAAACAACGTAGACAGAATGAAAACAGAGAGCTAAATGTGATCAAAATCCCATATCTTCATTAGATGACAGCGCTGAAAGACGAACATGGGAAAAGCAGATACTGATGTTGCTTTTTCATCTCTTCTGTCCATTACAGCTACACTCAGCTCTTTGAAGGCTGCTTGGTGGGTCTGGCACAGGTCTCAATGTCTCAAAGCCACAGCAAAAACACACACAAGCTCCATAGGCAACCTGTGGCCCTTTGCCCAACTGATGTCTACCAACATTGAGCCAAACCCACAACATAAACACAATGGTTTCCCTGTGTTTTCCGGTGGTCACCTAGGCCACTAGTTCTTTTGCACTTTCCCTTTTTTGCCCATTATCAGAATGTTTTCCAGTATCCACCCACCCATCCTCTTTCCTCAGGCAGGCACAGAGTCAGACTGGGCTTTGAACACATTAGTAGGAATCACCAGAACCCACCCAAGTCATCAGCTCTGAGAGAGTTATAGCAGGAAAGAGCAAGCATCAGTACAGGACATGAATAGACAAAAACTGAAGGATTGGAGCTCATTTGGGAAATGGTACTGCTGCACAAGCTGTTGATTAAACTGTGGCCTTGATTGTGATGGTAGTTTTCAGAGATCTTCTCATTAAAATAGGGCTGCAACTCATGATATTTTTAGTATTGATTCATTTCCTGACACGTAGGGTGTATTAGGTCGAAAATGCAGGAAAATAGTGCAACACACCCAACAACATTTTCCAGGCCTCGAGATGACATCTTCAACAGTCCAAAACCCAACTGCATTATATTTACTACCGTATAAGGTATACTTAAAATGATTAATAAAGATGTTGCAGATTCATTTTCTGTCAATCCATTTATTAATCAATTGACTAATTATTTCAGCTCTAACTGAAAATGACAACATAAAAGGCTCCGTTCCCACAGTAAAACTGGTCAATGATAAGGCTGATGGGCAAAGACTCAAGAGGTCAAGCTTCCATCCATCACTGGATTGCAGTTCATGGCTCGTTAAGACTTATAGAGACAGTGTTGTTCTGGTAGCATGTCTGCTCAGCTGGGAGGTAACATGAACAATGTTGTGGTCAGCCCGTGACAAGTGGTGGTATACTATGTAAGGCGATGGCAAAACCCTCGGCCTCAGTGGCCATTAAAGCAGAATGCTTCAAATGGCCCCTGTCCATTGGCCTCTGAGTGAACTGACCCCCTGGGAGTATGCTGCCCGGGTCTCCGGCCCCAAACTCCCACCGCTTATCTCACATTTTCACAAGCCACATGAGTCCTAGGGGACGTAATGACTTGAAATGTGGTATTTTGCACAATCTCATGCTTTAAGGGTGACATTTATTTACAAGTAAATGGCCAGTCTTTCCAACCAGTGAGCTGTGGAGGGATTTCCGTCTTTTTTAACAGAACATCTATTATTGTGCAGATACAGGATCACTTTCCTCTTGAAACACTGCTTACTAACTGGAGAGCTCCCAAGGCTCACAGCATGCTCAAATTAGAAGTGCCGGAGGCTGTTCGGTAACACTTGGCCTAAGATTTTATTATTCCTTGATCAATGCTGCCAGTTGCCCCACCCGAGTCTCCACCCCTGGCCAAGTCACCTACTCCCTCCTGATCCTAGTACTGCCTGTATATGAAACAGAGGAATTCTTGAACTCCAGCTGAGAGGCACACCAGCTAGTGTTAACTGCCTGCTACCTAAAACTTTATGGAAAGAAACCTAACAACTGTTCCTTACATGCCGGAGACGTTTACAAGAGAAAGCTTGTGACAGGTCCTTCTCTACTCAAAGGCATCCACTGTGTTAATCCTTATTCAACCTAAGAAGATTTAGGGTGGGTCCCTGATCTGAGATCAGATTGAATATTGTAAGGATTTAATTCATGTTATTTAAAAGCTATTACCACGAAAATGGGAACATTAAACAACAGGTTTATATCCGTTTTAGTCAGTTTAAAGCAAGACTGTGTAACATTTGAAAAAAGAAGTCACACATTCTCCCTCCTACAAATGAAAAGTTAAACTAAAAAAAATACATCTTTGCTCAATTCAAAATGCTCAGAAGTTGTGCAGCTACAGTTTACACTTTACTTGGTTTAGAATAACCTGCAGTTTATGGTGCCTAATATTGCCTGTTAGCAGACATAACATAAATACTCCTGTGTGGCTGTGACAGACTCAGTTTGCTATCTTTATGACTCTTCTCTACTTGTTGTCTATTACAGTGCATTTAAGAATGGTAAACAGGTAAACATTTATCACAAACGTAAACAAGGAGTAAACACTCTGTAAAGGAGTCATGTTTGTTGTTTCCTGCTTTTAGTCTTATTCCACTCACTCTCAGTAGGTTGCATATTGATGACGTCCTTAAAGCAACTGACTCAAGGAACATTTGAAAAATGAATGAAACTGGCTGTTTCTGCTGGTTTGTCAAATAGTCAACCAGTTAAATTAGACATTTGTATATGGGATTAAGAATCTGAATGTCATCTTCCTACATTGCCAGCTGGCTAGCTATAGTGACAGAAAAGTGACAACAGAAGGATTGAGAGATAGAGGCAACAGTACAGATAGTTGTTGGTTGATTTATATACATATCACAATTAAAAAATGCATTTTTCTTTGATCATTGTGAAAACTGTTAACTGTTCCCAGAAATTTCTACCGCAGCTTCTGTGTTGACTGAAAATGATGTGTGCAATATGGAGGTCACTCATTCTGCAATCTTTTTCAGCCTAATTCATCAGTTAGGTGGTGTGTATTTATGTCAGAAATGTTTAAATATTATGCTTTAAAAAAACTGACAGATTTTCTGACAGTATCCTTAAAGCAGAAAATACTGTCAATAAAAAAGGTAAATTTTGCTGCATGGTAACTTAAAAATAGTCTGAACCCTCTCATCATCCCAAAGCTAAAATGACTTATTAATGGTTCCAGTCATACTTTAGAAATGTCAGCAGACCCAGCAGGAAGCAACTCTTTTCCACCAGTTCCCACCATACTTTGTAAACTGTAAATTCTCAACTATAGAATGAAAAATGTGTTACAGCAGTTGCGATTTTTTATGACACACTTGATGCAAACTCTTCCTCCCTGTATGCATATTCATATAGTCAACATACAGGATGGAGGACAGCTTGCCACTCAGCATGTTTTTAAAGAAAACAACTGGGAGGCAAACCTTCACCTACAACACCTCCTTGCTCTGGAACAAGGTTTCTGCCAAATATACTATCTCAGTGTTTATGTTCACAACTCAGGACCCATTTATTTAGTATGGTTGAACATAATTCCCATCTCAACAACCATTCTTTCCCCTTCATTTCCCTTTCTGCTGCTTGTATGACTCTTCCCAACACACATTCATATTGTGTGCTTTTATGTTTTGGAACATAAATGCTCCAACTTCATGAATGAATCTGATGAACTCGATTTGAGCTGTGCTCCAGTTTTACTTTACCGTACTTGTGCAAGCACTGAATCTCACATGTTAATCTGATCAACAAGATGGCAACGCACCAAGCTGCCCCTTCATACTCGCAAAGTAGCTCCACCTCGGTGGGTGCGGGGAGGATGACGTATTGAGAAAGGCTGAAAAAGGCTCTGATCCTCCGTTTAAATGCCTCATGCTTGACTTAAATGCACAAGAGCCGCTCTCTCAGCCAAACCATTCCCTCAAAAGCATATAAGCTTAAGCCTGGTCATGGGAAGTCTTTATTAACTTGTGTGAGAAACGCACACATAGCCATCCTTTTTAGGACAATGCAAGTTTGGATGACTTACAGGTTGAGGCCATTTCATTCAAGGGCTCAACGCCAGTTTAAATGGAAAAGGCTTTTTAGTTGAGTGATGAATGGATTCAGCCTGTCAAAAGTTAGGGTTATGAGTGTATACTGAGACACAACGAGACAACTTGAAATTGAAAGTATTTACAGTAATGTCTCCAGCATATGGAAGACGTGCACTTGAGCAGCTTATCTTAGCCTGTTTAAAAAAAGAAGAAGTGAGACAGGTCAAACTGCTGCAGCTGCTTTCCCTAAAGACCCAATTAGAATAGGTTAGGCAGATGTTGAGAAGCCTAGAATGACAAACTGTGTAGGAGTAGGAAAGAGTGTCGACCAATTATTTTTGCTAGAAATCTTTCTGGACAAGTCAAGTATGAACAGCTTCATTCTGTCTGTGAAAATGATCCTCATCCTCCTCAATCTGTCTGAGTCTGTACCTGTTTAGTACCACAGCTTCTCAAAACAACACCCCTGCAATCTGTACTTTCTAATCAAAAGTGATCGCACACACACACTGACATATCCCATGCCCATGTAATAACATTTTACTGAGTTCTTCTGGTTTGATCATCTTTTAGTTGATTTATCTACCATGAACTTCACTCATATCCATATTGAGTTCCTCCCTTCACAACATCCTCAAACAGCAGCTCCTCAAGCTCAGACTGCTGTTGTCAGCGACAGGATATTTTCAAAAATCTACATAACTTCCTTCAAGGACTTTGTCAAGGACTTTGCTAAGTATGTCTGCCTCAAAACATTGTGAACATTGGTTGTTTTGATACTGCACTTCTGTTATGTTCCTCGTCTTGTTTTGTCACGTAAACTGTGGCTTGATCACTCAGATCCGGCACACATGTATTTATGCCTCTATTGTGCTTTTAATGACTTGTCATTTCAAATTAGGTGTTACTCTTCCTGTGGTGATTTCTCAAACACTATTCTTGTATTTTATTGTTAATTGTTATGTCTTGCCCTCATATTTCTGGTGCGTCATTTAAAGCAGAAATAATTGTCCCCTCTGGGACAGAAGAACAATCTGTGAACACATTATTGACTTTTTAGACACAATTGAAAGTTGATCTAGTTTGTCTGTTGTTTGGTGCTGGGCAGGGACCATACAGTGGTTTTGTCAGTGCGTTTTCAATGAAAACATCTGTCTGTCTGTCTGCCTGTCTGTCTGTCTGGCTGTCTGTCTGTAAATGATGATTATGAGAGCTGTGAGAATAAATCCAAACAGCAAAGTTATGGATCAGAATCAAATCACTGAGATAAAAGATGCTAAAACTGCAGAGTCAGGTGATAATTCTGGTTTGGTTTCATGACTGCAAGCAACTTTTTAAAAATATGATCCATTGTTAATATAAACATTTATTAGTGCAGTTTTAAGGAAAATATGCTGTCTGAAATAATGACATGAACCAGTAAAACTACTCATATTCTTCATGGGCCATCTGGTTATAAAAGAGACAAAGTTACAAGTCAACAAAAACTGCATTTGGACTTTAATATCTTCTGCCTGTCCAAAACCAAATTATTCTGACTAATCTGAAAATGCCAGACTACCACTCACACCAAATGTATGCAGCATGCCTTTGAAAAGTGTTCCCATTCAACGTGAACCATGTTTACTCCAACCACTGGAAAATATTTCACTCTGTCTGATGTGAGTAGAGGCAAAAATGTTCAGATGTCTGTCCAACATAAGGCGTGAATCTGATGAATCACACACTTCAACCCCGCAACCTAGTCCATCAAAACTCACCAAGCCCAGAAACAAATTGAATTGACAGTGTTTCAAACGAGGGTACACTGAGGTTCAGAGGTTACTTAACACTACTGTGTCCAGTACAAAAGATTTCTAATTAAGCTAATTTAGGTAGAGATGAAAACTATTGTTTTATGGGCTGCATACTCCTGTGGTAATTAAGAATAAATGGTCCATCGAGTAAACATTGGAGCCTCTGAAAAAGAAAGAAAGACAGGAGTGTATTTTTATGAATTTCTATGAATTGTTGGTGTAATTCGACTGTGAGTCTGTCAAATTTCACTCATGAAATAACGCAGGTGCATCTCCGTGTGTTGTTGTCAGACCTGCTGAGTCTAAATCCATAAGAACATTTCCTCCCTCATTTCTAACTCTCTGAACATTTTCCCTCCCTCAATTTTAAATCACTTCTGTCTCATCCTTTTGACTTCTTCTCTGATTCATTTCCATTCGTTTGATCAGACAGTTTTCCCTTTATTTCCATTCCTCCTACACCTTCACTAATCCAAAATTGAAAATGGGATATGACTGAAATGAACAACATTTTAAAGACAGAACGTGGAAAAAAAAAGATAAGCATTTAAAACTATGAGAATCATGAGTACAATTTTAGGGCGCTGTTTTCTGTGAAAACATAAATCACATAAATGCTAACCTTTTGCAAGACTGAGTGCTGCTAGATACAGCGGTGTGTCATAATGTCTCCCATGAGCAAACACATATTTCCTCCTGGCTTGAACAGAGGATGACCATCACTTAACTGACAGGAAACGTATACCATCTGTACTGTCATGCATGAGGCCGCCTGATTTAACACCAACAAATACCATGTTTCTCTTAACACAGCATGCACGCAAAAACACTCATTTACAGAGATACATGTTACACGTTATAAAGAATCTTTATCTCACACTACAAGCTTCTCCTGAAACACACAAACCTCTTCGCTTCAGTAAAAGTACTCCCCTCAAATAAAGATCCCGAGGGTGCAGATAAGGAGATATACATCTCTTACGCCTTTGAGAATTTAGGTGTATTGAATTTATTGCTTTTTAAAACAACGTTCACGTAAACACAAATTACAGGAAACTTTTATGGTCTCACATGCATCATGAAGAAGGCATTCAACATTTGACCCTTGGACAGTTAAAACCACAGCTGGGATTTATAAAGGAGAAGAGAAAAGGTGCCTCGCTTTCCCGGTGGAAATTGGCAGATGGAGTTAGTTTGCTGCTCAAACATACCAAAATCATCAGCGTGTTATTTTTTACTACATTCTATCAACAACAACTTGATTTCATGCCAGTGCTAACTATAGCTGCATTAGTGTAATATGTCGAGCTGAAAACCAGCCAGCCACCTATAAATACACAGATGTGTTCACTCATAGATGCCGAGTTCCTTCTCACTAAACTCTCCCACACTGTGATATTCTCAACACATTACTTGTTTCTGTGCTATTTTCATATCATTTGAGAGCAGTACAATGCTCTTTAGAAATGACCCCAAACTGTTGCAGAGTTGAGTTCTTTAAACTCTGCAGCACAGGAGCAGAACTGAGAGGAAATAAGCAGCAAAGGTCTTGTCTTACTGCCTCTTCATTCCCCAAATTCTTGACCCAGTGCTCCCCACCATTATCATCATCATCATGTCTATCTACCTTTAACCCCCCACTGATCTCTATTGTAACCAGGCTGACGCGTGTGGAGTAGCCACAAGGACACACGCACCACGGCTCTCCAAAGAAGCTAAACAAAAGTGCTGGGGGAAAAAAAGCAGAACCCAGATGAGATCCTTTTAAGGAAGCAGTTTGGGGTCTTGACAATAGAAAGCAGATTACCACTTTAGCCTAGTATCTTCTTTTTTGCCAATGCTTGGAATAATAAGGAAGAAGCGGGGGGGGGGGGGGGTATTCTTAATTTTGTTTCTTGTCAGCAAAATTGTTTTAAAATTGGATTTTACAGTGAAAATCATCTCATAAAAGCATCAGAATCCGATTGCTGTTTATAACGACGACAACCATCTCAAGACTTCCTCTGTTTGAGGGATTAACTTCCTGTACAATCCTTAATTAAAATATAAAACTTCTATGGGCGTACCGAAGATCTTTATCTGGACACTGCAATTAATTATAGATGCAAAACTTCCTTTTTTTCCTTTTTTAAAGAAAGTTCAACCACTGAATTTAAACTCCTAGTTGCTGATTCCTGCAAATGGTTTAAATAAAACTTTCATCATAAGGTTGTGTTAAAAATGTCAATCTCTGGAGACCACAACCCTCTGATGGATGAGATACCAGCAGGGAGGAGCAGCTCAAAATGTGCCCTTTTAAAATGAAGTTCAACATGTTTGTGTTTGAGTCTGTTCCATCCTGGTGATAGAGGAGGTCTCCAGATGCTTCCTGCAGCTGATTTCGTCAGTAACCACCAAATCTGGACCACTTTTACTTCAGTGTTATTGTTGGAGCCATTGTTTTTAGACAAAGCCCCGATGAAACTGCAGCACATAAACACAAATTTATCAAATTCACCTTATGAAGGCAGGTTACAGTCTCTGCCGGATATATATGTATATATTTATTCCACTTCCTTTGTAGCGGACCTCACCCATTTATACAGGAAGCAGAGTATGATGTTGACGCCAGAACATCAGAAATATAGACAGCCATTGACAAAAAGGTCAGACAGTGGGAAATGATAACAGGGTCACCGCCAGGTTCTCAAAGAAGCATCGTGGAGATGCCAAGTGATGAAGTAATAGAAGTCTTTGGTGTTGTCCAGCTGTGAGGAAGCAAAAGTTCCACGTGATGGAGCTTTTTTCAGCTTGTGCTGATCCCCTTCTCTAGCTTCCACACACATGCACACGCACACAAACTGTGCACACATACACATATGTTTCCCTTGCAGTGGAAGTGGGAAACATGGCAAGAGAAACTCTTTCATTGTGGTCAGACTTGGCCACCCATTACGTTGCTATGCGGTGGCATCGTGTGGCAATAACGCAGCCAAAAGACTGCGGAAACATTTTGCCCAGCATGCTCAGCTGCCAAAATCAACAAATCATCAAATCAGCGCAACCTTTGCTCGCTCTTGATATGAGTAACAAGCATGAATTTACTATGGCAACAACACGGAGTGAGTCTAATGAGGAGCCATACCAAAAATAATACCTTGCTGAGATCTTTACTGCACGTTCATGAGAGCAACGTCATGAGAGTTTGACTTGTTTTACTGTAACAAAAGTCTGCTGGCTGTGCACTCCCAAAACAAGCCAGGAGAAGAACTGTCTAATGTTCACTCTGGCACGACCATGTAGGGAAATCCTGACCAAAATATTACTCTGTGCTAAAATTAACCTGAATACCTCGTCTTTAGTATCCAGTAAATGCTATTAACTCTAATACTTGAGGACAAAGTATTCAGCTAAATCTATTTATATGGCAGTGACATTTTCCATTCAATTTATTGTTGCAACACACTGCTCTAGTATATTAACCTTTTTTTTCATTATATTCTTTATACATAGGTGCTTGACTTTCAGCCATGTGCAATAGAAGACAGCTGGATATGATTACCTTCCTGCTATATACTTTCATTGTATCAGCTCTCTTGGCTTGAGGTAAATGAAACTGGGGGAACAGCATCAAGGGAACTGCACATTTCTGTCAAACTGTAAAGAGGCAAACAAAGCAGGCAGTGTGGCTGCAGCCCGGCTCTGGGTTTCCACGTGCAGGACAGTGTTGAAGCTCTGGGACTTTGTTCTACTGGGGACTGTTGGGGATGCAGCAACAGGAACTCATGCATTACGTTACTCTCCAGGGTTTCCTGTTTGCCCGTGGAAAGTAAACTTAGGTCAAACACACACAGATTATTTTTAACCTTTTATCTGACTTACATTTTTTCTGACTGGTGGGTGGTTTTACTGCAACACACAGTAATTTGCATGCATTTCTGCTTAGAAAAATAACTCAAATCTGCATTCAATTATTTTTGGCCACTACGAGGCAAAATAAAAAAAAAACTTAAGCAAAAAATTTAGCAAATATGAAGCAACATTATCAATTAGGAGTCATGTTTCTGGCCAACATTCCTTTTCCATTTGGCTCATTTTTTGGACTACACCAACGCCTAAGTAAAATATCTGCTCTTCTATCTTCACCAGCTAGTCACTAACTTTGTCTGTGTGCTGTTTTGTGATGGGTAAAAAAGTGTACAGTGAGTTCATCAGAGCTTTTTAGTTGGAAACAGCTGGCTGCTGCTGCTGGAAATGACTTGATGAGAGCTGTGACAGTGAACCAAAACAGTGAAGTTGAGGGCTGTAAAACCAAAGCCCACCCAAAACAAGATAAAAGAAACTAAAATGCGCCACAGAACTGAGTAGAACTGCAGAGTCTGGTGATAATTTTCAGTGTTTGCCTCATACATTATCACTTTATCCACTGTTAATATAAAGTATTGGTTAGGTTTTAAACAATGAATAGATTATCAAAATTGTTATGGATTCATTTCATTTAATGAATGCACTGTTTCAGTGCTTCAATTTTTATAGTTTTTCTGGTGCCTAATTTCAACATTCAGTCACATGTGGATGCACAAGGCATGTCAGGCAGTACAATTAAATATATACAGCTGGATACATTAATGATACTTTAATGACCCTGATGCACCAGAACACAAACTTCCAACAACATGGATCCATTTTCCAATCTGTAAAGCTGAACTTTGTTCATCATTTGCCTTCCAGCCGGGCGTTGATTAACAAAATATACAATGTACTGTAAGAGACAGATCTGCTCACTGAATTTATCCCAATGAGATATGAACGAAGCACGTTGCTAACAACAACAATAACAACCAGACACCACCTTTCAATTTAATTTGCACATGTAATGATAGAGATAACATGGTTCCTTCTCTAACATTGTAGATTCATCAGCCCATCTACCCAATCTGTATGGTCTACTTTTTCCATTCAGTCATATGAGTGTGGAGATAGCCTCAGTACATTTAACTTGACAGATGGGTGTTCTGTAGATGCCTCAATAACAGAAGCAGTCATGAGAACAGTGTTTGATGGACTCTTAAATACTGTGTGGGTGCCAAGCAAATGTTAGGGGGACATGAGATATAGGGCACATACTGAGTAGAATATAGGCCAGAGGAAAGATGGGAGGGGGGGATTGTGAGTGGGATACTTTACAGACTAAATTAAACAGACAACTGTTACGGGCAGGGCTTTAGTTGCTTATTTTAGCTCCTCCTTCGAGACTGCAATGCATCTACTGAGCTACACAATACCAGTCATGACCACAAATGGCATTGGCTCTTGGCATGAGTTCAAGGCACACGTGCACTCCACTGTGATGGGGTCTGATGGAATAGAAACACATACATGAAGATGGATGACTTTTTCTTTTAAAGATATATGTTTGGCCTTTCTTGTCTTTATTTGACAGTTGCCAGGAAACAAAGGAGAAAGAGAGGGGTATGACACAAGGGATTTGCCGTAATGTGGCATACACTGTAACAATTTGGCTACCATGACACTCCAATGATGGATGAATTGCCAAAGATGTAAACATGTCTTATCTTGGGATGTGATCACAGAGACTTAAGAAGAAGTTCCAAACATCCAATACAGTAATACTTAAACCGGTGTCTTTACAAGACAAGAAATAAATCAAAGCCAAGAGACAGTCTACAACCACATAGCACTTGACACACTGAAAAGTGAATGAGCTGTAGTTGCTAAGACAAATATCACCATGTAATGTTAACATCACATCTGTGGCATTTAAAATCTGTGGACACTGATGTCCTCTACTGAGCATAGTGGCTGCCCATACCAAGCTGAGCTACAAAGTACAAGTCTAGCTAGCAGCATGGCTCTATGAATGGCAATTGGCTGGTCCGTCACATTGGTGCAAACTGAAATATCACAAATACTATAGGATGAATGGCTAATTACTATAAAATTTGGTAAATCCCTCAAGTTCACGTTTATTGGCATTTTCACTGTGCCTTTGCATACACAAGAGAATGAAAATTCTGATTCTCAATCAATATACACAGAGAGAGATGATGAATCCTAATGACTTTGGTGACCCTGTGACTTTACCCCTAGCCCCACCATATGGTCAACGTTTTCATTTATCCAGTGAAATATTTCAGCATCCACTGAGAAGACTAGCACCATAGTTTATACATAGTTTATGAGTGGTTCACTGGTGATGAATGAGCAACTTTGTTGATTCTGTGACAGTTTCGCCAATGCCAACACGAGGTTCACATTTTTGGTTTTAAGTCAAATGTTTCTCAAACTGGATTGTCATGAAATCTGGTGCAGACATTCATAACACACTAAAGATGAACTGTAATAACTTCTGTGATCCATCACCCTCATTTCATTAAAATTTTAATTTTCCAGTAATTGATTTAGGTTTTGCTAGATACCTGCAAACTTAATGATATTCAGCCTCATCTCAACTTTGTGTTTAGTGCTGATTAGTAAATGTAAGTATGTTAACACGCTAATTTAAGATGGTGAACATGAGAAACCATATACCTCATAATCATCAGCATGTTAGGATTGGCACTGTGAGCATGATAGCATGCTGACATTAGCATTTAGCTCAAATATTTCCTGTGCCTAAGTACAGCCTCACAGAGCTGCTAGCATGTCTGTGGACTCTTTTGCTTGTCATTCCTCCACCTACTATAGTGTGTTCCATCATATCCTATAAGATACAATAAACACATTAAGTATGGCTGCATGTGAAGTCAGTGATGTTTGATTGGTGTCCAGTAGTACAGTACATGAGTATTGCTTCAAGCTTTTTCATGACACTGTCTGGCATAGTACCACCACACAAATATAACACATGCCAATTGTACAAAATCACTTAATGCAAAACATCCAACTCAAGAATTTCTGCAGTAAGTTGGTTGTTTTCACGACAAAGTGACTCATTTCTGTCTCATGCACTACACCTCTAGTCATCTGAATCGTAATCATTCATCGGTCATCACTGCTAGGAACTGTTTTCCCTCCCTAAATTTGAGGTACAACTGAAGTAAAAGCTGCTGTATAGTTTATTTAGCTAAAAATAACCAAACAAAGACCATCTGGAGGTATGGTATGCTGTTCGACGATGCCAATAAAAACATGTTTAAAATGATCAACATGAAAGACTTGCATAATTTCAAGAGAACTGAACTAACCGTACTCTGTGCTCTCTGAATAACTGCTGTTATGGCCTTGTGTTCTCAACACTATATGATTTACTCAGGGGTGCAGTCCAGCTTTTTACTGAATTTCAGATGGTGAAAATAGATCATGTCTGTTACAGTCCTCCTGCCGCTGAACAAATCCAACTGCAAAAGCACATTATTAAGTTTTGCTGTTAATAAAAGGTCCTTTAAAAGTATTTAATTCATACAGTCAACACACGGGGTCGACAGATGGTCAGAGTAGTTACAAACGTGAGAGTGGCTTAGAATAGCTCATGGCCTGCTTCCACCAGCCCTCATGCATCAGGGCTTGAGCAATCAACCCTGACGTGCGGGTTTTCCATCAGCAGCGCCAGCATGCAGCTCCAGTTGACACAACAGCAGCCCTGCACCCTGCTGTGATACTAGACTCAGTCCTGTGTTTTCACTGTATGTTTCAGCTGGGAGAAGGGTGGGGTGGGGCGGGGGTGCGCTATGCCCCCTCCCTTAAGGATGCAGTCTGGCAACCAGCTGGTTTCCATTACCATACCTCTTCTGGGGAATGGGACTGACTCATGTGGGCAGACACATAAGGAAGATAAATGATGCGATTGGTCAAGCAGACTAGACCCTCCTTGGAGTGTGGAGCCAGATCATCTCTGATTATGGTGATTCTTTTGCTCTTTTGTAAAGTTTAGTATGAATAGACAGTTATCATGCTAGGTCGTAATCTTTGTCCCCTTTACTTTTCCTAGGCCATACATATCTAAGGTCATTGAGGTTGTAGACAGTCTGGTAAGGTTGCAATTTGGACACAACATCTTGATGTCCTTTGTAGCTTTTCAGAATTTGGTCATGTGGGAATCTCAACGTCAGGTCTTTGTTACTGAGCAGGTGGATTTTGTGACCTCATATAGCAACAGAATAAAAATGCACACAACGAACTTTGGAATTTAACAGCTACAGTGGCAAACATGCTGCACACCAAAGTCAAGCTAAATCTAATACATTTACAGGCAAAAGATGTAATGTTATACACATAAAATCACTCTGCTTTATAGTAAACTGAAACATTTACTGAGCATTAAAGGAATAGTTCAACATTTTGGGAAATATAGGTATTCACTTTCTTTCCAAGAATTACAAGAGGTCTATACTCTTATATCTGTCTGTTGAATGTAGCGCTGGGTCCAGGATCTGGTTGGCTTAACTTAACATAAAGACAGGGGGATAGACCTAGCTTAGGTTCTCTCTGAAGATAAAAAATAAATCCACCAGCCAGCTCCTCTAAAGTTCAATAATGAATACGTTATATCTGGTTTATTAAATGCGTTCAAGTATACCAGAGTTTAAATGGTGATTTTACAGGGTGCTATATACAGGATTATTTCTTGGCATGGAGCAATGACTTCCTGGAGTCCACAATGAGGTGTTTTACAGTGTATTTCCCAAAATGATGAACTACTCCCTTAACGACATCAAAGTGTAATTTCAACCAGCAACATTAGTGCCTCAACAGACTGAAAGAACAGCAAAATACTGCTTGTCTTTAATGTAACATCTGTGCTGATGAATGGCACTTAAAAGTATAAGAGTGTTTATCTTGCAGCTAGACAGATGCCACAGATATGTGGCAGCAAGGAGCTATGACAGTCATAATTCATTTGCCCACCCACAATCCTTAAGATGTTTGCTTCAAGTGTTGAAATGTCAGCTTTACTTTGGGCAGAAACACTACTTTACTTGACTTACCCTCCTGTTAATGTCCTGTGTGAGGAAACTTTGACGCAAAATAGTGAAAATTAAATTTTAATTGTTAGGTTCTCCCATAAGTTGAGCTCTGCAAAACTCACCAGGTTTACTGAGGAGCACTGGATAAACACATGCCAGACGTCACTGAATAAACCTTGATAACTGTGATGTGTATGTCATTATGAATAAAGGAGCTTATTGCTACAACTGCACTGTGTGATATATGCTCATTATAGTCTGAATGGTTGAAGGAAGAGAGGCAGGCATGGTAATGACAGCCCCCTTCAGTCAGTAGCTCAGCCTCCCACAGTGAAAGCGCCTGGAGTACTCAGTTAAAAATGCCAGTGAAATTTACAGGCCTGCAGTGGGCCTCCGCATTAGAGGAGGTGAAACATGGATGGTGCCCTCAGGACGAGGACCCTGTGTCGCTACACGGCTAAATCACCAAGCAACACAATAGAGGGACTATGTGATGACAAAGGAGACTCTGTTTCCTGTTTCTGTCAATTTCTGCAGATGCACACTTGAGGCTGGTAACACATACTCCCAGTAAAGCATGGTTTCACGAACCATCAAGCGCCTGACTGTTACCTTTAATCTAACCCAGCAGGGTGACACAAATAGCTTCCCAGCAGATGCCTGTTGAGCTGTAGCCCTAAGCTATAGCAGGCAGTGCTCTTAACACCACTCATCTGTGATGGTTCATACCCTCTTCTTCACTTTTTAATATTGCTCTTGTTTTGAGCTGTCTAAACATTTCAGCTGGAAAATTGTGGACTCAAATGCTCCAACGAAAAACTACACAAACAAATTAAAAAGGAAGTCAGACCACATAAGCAAATAATTCATATCACACATCAACACTGCAGGGTTAGAGCGCTTGAGGTCATGTGAAAGCAACTCAGGGAACAACTGAGGACACGAGCAGCACATGGACAAACCATTACAAACATTGCCAGCAGAAAGACCAGACTAGCCAAACGTACCTTAACGTAGGCAGTGTAGCGCTGGCACTCTTCCCTGTTGATGTCCAAGCTGACCTGCTGGCTCATCTGGCTGATCTGAGATCCGCTCTGAGTGAAGTAAACCCGGGAAGGCTGGCTCTTTTGTCTCTTATCCACATCAGCCGTCAGGTTATACAGCAGCTCTGAGCGGAGAAAGAAACACTGTTACACATAACATCAACTGACAGTGACGGTTTTTTCAGCAAAGATAATCTTGAGAAACTCTTTAAGTATGCAGGGTTTGGTTTTCTGGTAAAACATGCAAAAAATAAATGATCATTCATTGCTGTCAGATGGAGGATGCTTAATTGGTGAAATCATCTGACATAACAAAAGTTCTTTGTTTCATGTTGTGGAAAGAAGAAAACGTCTCTAATTACTGTAAATTTAAGGTCATTTGCCTACATGTGTGCTACAGTGATCAATTTTGATTCGTCATTGCCTTTGAACAATCATATTTCATACAGTTCATTATAATATGAGACTAGATCAAGAATTCAGATCAAATATTCACCAAACCTTTATCCAAAATAAGTAAAATGGAGCTATGCAATTTTGATGTTCTCACGCTGAAATGATTACTTTTTCTGCAGACAGCTTAAGGTGAACAGACAAGAATTAACAAAGAAAGGAAATTAATTTTCCATCTGGTGGAGCAGAACTAGTATTAATGTGAAAGAAAACATTGCAATAACAACATTCCTGCTGGTTCTGGTTCCACCCCTGGCTTTGGTGATGTAGACACACTGTACAACTTTAAACTTATTTTGAATTGAGAAATCATAACCGTGAAGTCAAACGTTACTGATGTTTCCGAGTAAGCCATGTAAGGGCCTCTGGCTATTTAAAATCCAGTCCTCTGAATGAATCAGCCTCAGTTTGTAGTAATTGCTTCAAGAGGGTGTCATACTGGTAAAACAGTGGGAGGGGTGGCAAACACACCCCAGTCGTACCAAAGCCTACTGTTTCTTCCGTCCAACAGAAGAAACGCCATGAGCTCACCCCAGTGGAGGCAAAGGAAGGTTTCATTATGGGAGTCACCAAACACATGGTGCTGCACTTTCCATCACGTTCGCCAGACGGGTTAAACAGAGAGGCTTTATTCCTAAGAGCCAGGACGTACTCATTACGTAACGACAGTGCTCCTGCTCTCCTGGGGAGCAGGGAGTGACCACACCCAAATACTAGAACAGGACTACACCTCAGCACCCAAGAGTCAGTTAGCAAAGTCTGAAGGGTAAATCATCCGCTATGCACATTGACAGTCAGCCACAGGCCAAAGGCTAGCCGCACTTGTCTGTCTACAAATTTGTGGAGGAATACTCAGAATGATCATGTTTACAGATTTCCCTAATTCAAAAAGTTCATTAAAAGGTCAAGAAGTAAGAATTTCACTTTGTCGTTGAGCAATACCAATGGTAAATGGAAACTGAGATTTTTGGCTACATGATTTCATCTTTCATCATGTGCTCTGTGTAAGAACAAAAGCCCACTTTGAGACATACTCTGCAAAAACTCTTAAACTGTAACAAAATATTGCGCTCATAAGCCACAAAAACTCTCTCACAAAGATTCAAGTATTCTGCATCAAGATGTAGTAACTCATCAGCAGACATGTTTTTTTTCCTGTTTTTATCTCTCCATCTATTAAGCTAGTGCATGAAACTCATTGATGCTTTTGCAACTTCAGATAGCTTTAATGACACTTTAATATCGGATGGATGACTTATATAAGGCTTCACTTGTCAGGATTTGTCCTCACCTATTTGTCCAGGCAACTGTCTTCCACGGAAGCGCATGCAGACAGTGACGTTGAAGCAGTTTAGGTTCTGGTGGCCCTCGTGGCACTGAGGCACAGATATGTTGATGGAGACAGGCAGGAAGATAGAGACATCCACGGTAATGACAGGTCGGGATCTACAACCACATCAACCCACACAGGAACACAGCATTGGAGAGACTGGACATTAAAACGACTCTGGGAGTAGAAACAAATGCTTCTTTGCCTCTCAAAGTGTCAGTTACTCACCTCAGCAGCACCACACTATCTGACATGAAAGCTCCAATAGTGATATCTGCAACAAAAACATGCACATGATTAAAAAGCTTTATATTAATGGATATTGATTCAGCATCAGCAGAAAGAACCTTAACTGTGCCTGGCATCACTCTTTACACCTGCAAATACAAAACAATGCACAACTGCATAACTGTCATACATGCTGGCTTAGTCTGAATGTCCACTGTGGAATGCAGTAAACAAGATGCCTCTATCACGAGTGTTTAGCGCTGCTGTTGCTTGAGAATGAGTCAAAAACCATGAGAGTAAAGAACTCAATAGTTTTCCCCTATTTTCCTATTTGATGTTTTTATACCATTTTCCTGTTATGTGGTTCGGAAAATCTTTTATGCCTCCATCCACTCTGGTATGACCCTACCTGTATATCCATTGCCATCCATGTCCACATTGCCAGAGATGGACTGGCCAAACATCTGTAGACCAGGGTGTATGCTACGCCCAGATAGTTTCTGTAACAGATGATACCAGCCTTTAAATAACACATGTGAGCCAACATGGAAAAGAGAACATTGTGGTTTGTTTTTGCCTTGTGTGGGTTTTTTTTATTATTATAGATACCTGATGTGTGCTTTTACTGACTATAAAGTGTAAAGGGACCATCAAATATTTTACCTTCATTAGGACTGATGATTCATATTGTTTTTAATTATATTATTATTTTTTCCCCATGGTCAAATGTCAAAATACACAAATTAGCTTTCTTGCTTCATACCGTGTGTTAGCTATGGAGCTGAAGCAAGAGGTAGTTAGCTTATCTTAGCATAAAAACTTAAAGCAGCGAAAAACTGTTAACCTGGCTCTGTCCAAGGTTTTTAAATATAGTATTTCTTGTTATTAATTGCTAGACAACTGATCGCTAAGACATTACCATATGTAAATCTTCACACCAAAGCTTGTGATTTTTAAATTCTGTTTTTGTAACAGATATGACATGCTAATTAGTCAGCTTACAATGTGTTGGTAGGTATACTTTTGGTCTGGACTAGTTGTTTTCACATGCTTCCAGTCTTTAAGCTAAGCTAAGTTGATCACTTCCTGCCTCTAGCTTCCTAATTAATGTACAGATGTGTGACTGTTGTTGACCTTCTCATCTAACTCTTAGTAAGAAAGCAAATGAGTGCATTTCCCAAAATGTCAACTATTCCTTTAATGTAACATACAGTGAATTCAGTTGACAGCCCCATAATGGCAACAATAAAATGCTTTTTATGCCGTCATTTAAAGAACAAATCCACAAGGAGCTACTTCAGTGTGTGCCTCATTCAGCTTGTGGGTCTAACATTTATTCCCAAGGCCACTCTGTGTTTCTTTCACACATTAATCAGCTACCACAATAGTTACTACAACACAATACAAAGTGACCACATCGTTTTCATCAAATATAACAAACATTGGTCAATCCACAGATAAAATAGAATCCTGAAATAATAGAAAGAAGATTGCATCATTATATTCATTTAACAGTAAGAACAACAAAAATGGCATGTTATCTGGCAATATGAAGTGTTCTTACCATGGAGTATTTTTTGATGATTCCTGTGGCATCCCCATGGTAGATATAAACAGCACCTCCATATTCATCCTCTTTAGATGCCCCTATGGCTACATCTGAAGATAAAGGACAGAGGAGATAGAGGACAAAAACTTGTTTCAGTGAAAACACAGCATAAAAATGAATGAGTACAGACTGCATGTGTTTGTGAATGTGCCCTAAAGCTTTCATTAACCCTGTGTTTACTTACTGCTGGCCAGTGGCTGGGAAACAAGCTGTTACAGTAAGACTCTTAATAGACAATTAAGTGTTGTTAGTGGCCATAAAAACTTGTGCAACCTCTGAGAGAGTGGAAACAAGACTGTAAAGTGCTGGCAAGAGCACTGAAACAGCGTTCCCTTATCCCAATTTCCACAGAAGGATCCACATATAAACTTTCTTTTTATAAACTAAAACACTTCCATACCATGTAGTGTAGCATATCGAAGCAGAAATTGTCAAAGAATGTTCTTATTAAATATCATACCACAATTAAGTCATTATACAGAGGCAGAGTCATATGAGTCATTTAATTTTAGTGAAACCAAATGTGTATTCTGATTTCTAAAGTTCTCTCAAATTAAATGGTAGCTGTTAAATTGTACATAGTAGAGGCTGTCAGTCAGTGAGTAAGTCTGGCTCTTTCGACACTTCGAGGGTGACGAGTTATAAGATGAGTTATAATTCCCAGCTGCCATCTCTCTCCACACAGACACTGTGCCAGGCTGCAGGGCTGCAGGCCTCCAGGCGTATCTCACACAGAGATGAAACCGGGCAGCAGCTCCCAGCCTCAAGTGTGAGATGAACGCCAAGTTGAGTCCTTTAGAGCCAAGCCAAGTGAGTGCCAGGAAAACAGGCAGCGTAAACGTACGTCTCTGTGTGTGGATAAGTTGGTTTGTGTCTGGATGACTCTGTGCACACAAGGGTGAAAGAGGGCAATATTTTCTACAGATACCCCTTGCAGCAGGGTAATAAAAACAAAATGTCTGTGGAAATGATGGGGTTTTTTGCACCTACCAAGCAACCAGCTAACATTTGCTTGTGGGCTGATGTGAAGAATATATACTGTGTGACTTTATTACTTGACAAAGGAAATAGCTTTGTTGCCTAACTACAGGACAATGTCACCCTAATTGCACTGGATACAATGACAAAGTGGTTGCCATTTCCCTGAATTATAGATTCATGAACCACTGGAGGGAAATTATAAATCTACACATAAAACACAACCCCCAGCTTTGTTCTGACCTCTCACCAATGGCTCAGTGTTTTACCAACAGTTCACATGCCCTGAGTTTTTCAGAATTTTGAAATCTCTCCTTGTTGGTGCATTCAAGGACACTCTGGCATTTGTTTTTTTTTACTATGTCCATGTTTGTTCACTGTCCTCGGGGTTTGACTTTACACAACCCAGCTGGTAAATGCAATGTTTTTCTCATGCTGAACCACTGTGAGAATTTTTCCAAAACTCCTTTGTATAACTGTATTACTGCAAAATGATTATCCTCTGTGATGGATTATGTACTCTATCTCAAGCAAGTTTTAAGGTGCTACAGTACATAGTGAAATAAATTAAAGACAGAGGGGCTTCAGCATCAAAGTACAATACAGGTGATTTATGGTTAAAGGGCTAAAACGTGAAGGAACAAACAAATTATAAAATACGGTATTAATTAGAAATATAAAAAAAAAACATACAAAAATATATAAAAGCCATCATGAACCTACTAAAAGTGCTCAGGAACGTTTTAACAATTACAGCTCCAAGACAACTCAGCAAACCTTATCTGCTGATGAGTGTGTGAAAAAAAATTCCAGAACAGAAGTGAGTGATTTATTGTCATCATATAAAAACTAATTTATGAAGTCAAGATGACTTGTCATGATGTTTATAATATGTTATTACTTTGCACTGACCTTGATAACCGTCGTCATCTATGTCTCCAATTGAGGCAATGCTCTCTCCGAAGTGTGCATTGTAAGCATTGTCGCCGGTCAGAACAGCAACCTCCTCCATCACACCCTAAAAACAGCAGCAGGCAGATAATAGTTTATACACTGAGCTGGGAATTAAAAAAAAAAACCTATACTACTGCAGTGAAGTTACTGCAGAAATTGCAGCTTATACACTTGCAGTTAGTTTTTAACCCCCAAATTTAACAACCAAACTGATATTACAGTAGCTGACCCTCTCAATAACTCATAAATATAAGGGTTAGGGTTACATACGGAAACTTTAATCTTGGTAGGTTCAATAATCTCACTGCTAAATCACATTATTCCCCACTATTTCATTTTGATCACATCATAATTAATATGGTCAGAAATAAACTCAAGCAAATCTAAAATCAACACTGCAGAGAGATTAATAACTTCATAGAGAGAGAGACTGTGCCATATAGAGCAGTAAATCTGCAGGTTACAGTATCAAGTTCCCACAGGCCCACAGATCTCCACTCACATTGCCTTTGCTGAGGTACACAGTCACCTGGCCCTCATCCCGGAGCTGGCTGTGCATGGGTGCCCCCACCAGCAGGTCCGACAGGCCGTCCTGGTTCAGATCAACTGCACACAATGAGGAGCCAAAGTAAGAGCCCATCTGGAACCAAGCCGAGCCACAGAGTATTGGGTCAGATCACATACACTTCTTTCAGTTCATACTTCATATTCATGCTCAGATTGGATTTATTTTCCTATATATATATATCTATACCAATATCAAAGGAATATTTACTCAACTGATATCTTAAAGCTGCCCTGACTTCCTTTTATTTACGCTGAATGGAAAGCATTAGCTACCTTCTTGGCTTTAGTCTCTTCTGTGAATCACTATTGCTGTCCAAACACTTAACGCAGACATAAACAGTGCACTTCACAACAAAGCAATTAGAGTACCATGTCTGCAACACTGCGCAAAATCAACTACATGATCCCTGAGACAGATTAAAAATGCAGTTGTATCGTGTTTGATGAAGGACTATAGTATAAATATAGCCTTATATGTAAAATATGCTCTGTGTGATGATCACAAACAGGATTGCCAGTGACCGCATCCCAGGTCATACCATTTTCCCTGAGGCTTGAAAACTCTTCACCAAAGATGCACCATCAATTTTGAAAATGTAAACCTGCACAGAAGAAAAACAAAATCACTGTAGCAAGCAACACAGAGGCCTTCAGTTCCACAGCTGGCAATAAGACAAAAGATCAAGTGATGTCCTTACTTTTCCACTGCCGCTGTGCTGAGGCGCCCCTGCAGCTATGTCTATCACATTAGGAGCAGAGAAGTGTCCAGCAGTCACAGCATAGCCTGGAGACGCAAATAAGGTCAGTCACAACACCCTTTTTGTGTTTGACATTATAACTTGGCACAATGACACTCATTAACAGGCTCTCACCAAGGTAGCTGTATCTGTGGGAGTCAACGTCTTCTTTGTTTGGGCTGTAGAAGGTGTCAGAAGTCAAGTTGTACACCTTGATTGTCCCAGTCCAGTAATATGACCCAGGTGCCCCCATCACCACCAGCTCCTGAAAATGAAACCCCAACACTTACTCAGATAATTCATACAACTGGGATTGCGATTCACCTTCTATGTGCACTGCCATAGTCTGCTGAGGGGAAAAAAAGGAAAAAAACAGAGCTGCTGGCTGAATGTCTGGTTAACCAAAGGCCACAGCCTGTTGTGTGCTATCTGCTGTTAACCACACAGCCAGATGGCCTGCCAGCTGAAGTCGCCTTCTTTGATGTGATGAGGAATCCAGAGCCTAAGCGAAATTGACAGCTGTAAAATGAGTTGTTCACAGCTTTTTGTTGTGATGCTCCACAGCTATTACAGGGGGCAGAGCAACACACTTAATGTTCTGTTTCGACTACACATGTGTGTAGTCGAAACAGAAACTCCCCAAATAACCTTTGTAATCTTTCTCATCATCTATGTCCTCAGTTTCACACCGGATTTAACTCAAATAATCTTCACTTCCTGCATACATACAAAAACACTGAACAACACAATGAACACCTCATAGAGTAATATTTCCTGTGCTGTGGTGGCAAACATCTGGGCACCATCAGGCATATGGACCCCTGGTTCAGACAAGGATAAGGTTTAACCGTTGGACATCTTTTCTTTAAATTCCTCACATTCTTTCAGAGGGGGGGTCGTTCAAATGTTTTTAACAGATCAACACTGAGATCTTGAAAAAGGAGCATTTGATGATTTCCCTTTGGTTTTGTAACAGTGGGTTTATTGTTTAAAATCTCAGCTTGTGTTGGTGGAGTTTTTTTTTATCATCATAGGTTTCACATGATGAGGAGAAAATTTGGTGAGGGTCCACTGGAAAGCTCCTCCCCCGAGCCTTTCTTTTCATTGTATTTTTGAATTTGTAAAATGATGGGTTTTTTTACGTAATAAAATTATGAAACTACACATGATGTCACACACTGCTATAAGCCTGAGTGTTTATGACAACCATGAGCAAGATTTTTCAAAGGCTCTTTGACACTGTGTGGAAACATTTACATCAAAGAATTTGTAGTGACATATTTAACAAGTTAGTGGGCAGATCATGTGAAATCCCATTTTAGTAAAGGACAGCCTTATTTTAAAACCAAAGCCGCATGTGTGACCACTTAAGCATGCTCTGTGTTTGTTACTGAGTGTGCTTCTGAGTCTTTCCTGCAACTAGAAAGCCAGAAAATGTTATTTAGTAGAAATAAAGAGAAAATTCTCTTTCCATCACAATGTTTTCTCGCCAAATCTAGAATGAAACTACCTAAGGGCAGAGCTGTGTTCTGAGGACACACTTTAAGCTACTTTACAGTCTACTGTACCTTACTGTATGTCCCAAATTGAGCGTGACTGTAATTTGAGACTTGAAAAGGACCTTTGCTGAACATGCTGCTGGTGGGCAACATCAGGAAAGAATTATATTGCTAATGTATAGAAAACAAATGTCTAAACGGGTCACTTTTAAATGTGTAAGTTATTCCTCATATGCACATATTTTGTCAAACTATATTTTCACAAAAATGCATTTAAAAGTTAAATCTATTTGACCCCCCTCTCACCACTTCTGACTGCTTACCGACAATTACATGTGAGAGTCAAAAGGGCTTTGTAAGCTACAAAAAAGTATTGTGCAACCAGGAATTATGTCATCTGTGAATACAGCATCTTTACATAGAAAAAAAGGGAAACTTGTGTTTTCTTTCATGCTTTATCTCGTGGAACCACACCAGAGGTCAAGTGAGGCTGGTGCAGGCTTTCCTATCTGCCTATGGAAACATAAGCTTACAGTTATCAGGAGTCGGCAGAGAGCTCGTTGCTTCGATACAAATACTCATTTATATCTTACTGTAGAATTTAGATTTTCCGCATCATTTGGCATCTTAAAAAACTTGGAAGGGAAAATCCCCCATGACTCCTTAAATGAAAGCTTCTGCTAACTATCCTCAGAATCCCGGAGAGTTAAAGTCAACAAAAAGTTAAAAAGAAAGGTTATTTGAGAAATTAGACATGTGGTAGTGTTAACCGTAATCATGCTTTCAACTGAGATAATCAGTCGTCCGAGAAAAAATAGGCAAGAACAAAGAATGACTAATAATGTCTTTACTAAGCAACATGACAACTGAAAGAACACATTTTTTTACAATGAGATGTGGTGAAGAAGTGATTCAACGGCTCAGTTTACCAAACAGTGAACTGACGGATGTCTGGCTGAAGATGCTGTTGCGAAGTTGTTTGAGCATCAAGACAACAATTTTTGGATGACAACAAACTGCTATCACAGACTAAACGAACAGAAACAGAGTATTACATGGACGAACAAGCACCGTTACTGACCTCCGTAAAAACTCCCGCAATCCCGGCTTGGCACGAGCCATGCTCTTCCCCATACTTCTGCTTATAGTCTGTAAGAAAAAACAAACCACAAATGATTTCACTATGTGCTTGAGCCAGCATTTACTGGAGTTTTTCCTGCATTCCATATGGAGCTAGTCAAAGTCCCAGTCCCATCCAAGAGGAATCTGGGGGCAGAAAGCAGACTGAGAAAAAGGGGGCGCAAACACTACATTCAACCTCTTACTTTGAGGGGGGACACAGTGCTCTCAAGTTACAAAAATATTGAGTTTGGATCGGCGCAAAATGCACTGTAAATACGGTCCAATGCAAAGTCAAGTCTGGCTTCTCCACAACCGCTGGCAACAAGAGCTGCGGAAGGAAGTGAAATCCTGACCTGGGAGCACAATTAAGGTGTAAAACAGCCTTTGATAAATGGCTCTGAGTCACATATCAAAACACACACATTTGCATGAGTCAGCTTGAAATGTTATACAGTACATTATTCAAAATGGAATTTGATTTTTAGTGCCGTAAAGGGTGTACAAAGGAAAACTACCTGCAGTATGACTGGATTTGATTTACTACATTCATTAACAGAACCAAACAACTTCTCTGCCTTGTGAGCAGCTTTTCTTCTAATTTTTGAAAAATCACACCAAAATCTGTGTTGCGAAATCAGCTGCTCTCATAATTACACCTTTTTGAAAATCTATTCCTTTGCTGAAAGGTGGAAAGGGAATACAAAAGCTCTTTCCCCATTGGCCAAATGCACAGTGCGTTACATATTTAACCTTTAGAATAACAAACGCCTGAGTCCTTCAAAATAGTAAGTACGGGCTCTTGTCAAAAGTACTTGTGTTGGACTGAAAAAGACAGATCACACTTCAAGGCTCCCCTGCTACTTATCGTCAGTGCCAGAACACCAACTAGGAAGCCAGGAGCAGTTGTGGGTCTCCGTGACTGATGGTGCAAAAATCACGTGGCGTGACAAAATGTAACCACAGAAGAGGGTGAAGAGTCATTTTGTGAACTCTGAGGGTTCACAAAATGATTAAGGATATAAAAACAAAAAAAAAAAATTCAGGTTCACAATATTATGTCTGTATGATAAATGTGAAGCTATAGCATGGAGACAGTTAGCCTGGGTCTGTTAAAAGAAAACAAAATCATGCTAATAGCACCTCTAAAGTTCTCTAAATAACACAGACTGTATGCTTGGACTGTACGTGTTAACAAAAACACCTCTTAAAGCCATAACACTTTTTGGGTGATGTGCCAAAAAAAGGTTGGGAGTCTCTGGACTGAGCCAAGAAGCCCTCTCAACCTTTATACTGCATATTTGCTAGTGTGTGTAGGTTAAATATTCGGTTAATACGGGTTAAATAGAGGGCAGGGGTTAAATTAAGTTTGCCCTGTGCTCATTCACCATGGTGCCTCTACTGTACCTTCATAACAAGGGATGAGCGGCTTCGTCTGGCCCTGCAGAGTTGGAGAGATGATGGAGCAGTATCCGTGTGGAAGGATATGCTCTGAGTTGTAGTAGACGTTTTTCCAGCGGTGAGCACAGGCCTGCAAGAAAAGCCGTGGACAGATTCAGTCACTTCAGATTGCAGGCATCCTTCGTCCACGGTTGTTTGAGCCCCTGTCCCACTGGCCTGGAATCAGCACGTTAATATGGTTGTCAAACCATCATCGATAAGAGGGGGAATTAAAGCCCACCCCTAACCCTCCCTGACCATAACAGCTATGGTCTGCGGTGTGAATTTCTCAAATGCGGCTTGAGATCTGCAATTTCCCAAACATCACTAAGTACTGCAGTGAGAAGAGAGTCATCACAATATTTGCAAGTTAAGTTTGTGTTTTTAACATTTCAAAACAGCTCTTCAAGGCTTTACAGGCAACTGGAGAAGCTGAAAGTTCACACAGGACACGAGATTTAGCAACCATAAGGGAGACATAGATCAAAAGATAAAAAACAAACCACTATTTTATTATGTTGCTGGTAAAACAGGGAGTACATTTCTAAAACTGACAGTGAGGAACACTCAAAACAATATTTTTCCATTCCACAGATCAGTAAGTGAACAGGGAAATATAGAGCAGATTTCAGAAACACTGCACAAATCATAAATGTGTAACCATGGTAATAATTTAATACCCTAGTACCCCAGGGGGTGGTGGTGGTGGGGCTGGTATTGCTCTGGGGATGGTTCTGGGTACATCTCAAAAGACAAAGTTCAGTTAATTTCCCCAGTCCACCCTCCCCACTCCCCCCCCCCCCCCCAACACACACACAAACTAAGAGCCAATCTAAATGAATGTAAGAGCTCGGCACATTGTGTACACAAACAGAGCGTCAGATGACTGTCTGGAAGCGAGACACTAGTTGAGAAACACTTGTGTTCAAAAGCAAAGTTTGGCTAACAGTAGTAGCAATACCAGCATGAATTCTCCCTCCCTCTTGAGTGGGAGCAGATTCTTAAAAAAGTCAAAAAGACAAAAAGATCAATCAGCTGACGAAACATTAAAAAAGGATAAAAGGAGCTCTTGCAACAGCTGACAAGTTCTGTCTAAGCAGCGAAGGAGGTTTTTATGGTTGGAGTCTGCGCTGTTGTCATGTTTCTGTTCAGCTAAAGAGCCCACTGGTCACAAACAAGGCCTTCGCTGAAAGTACAGATGAAATCACCACTGTACACATCTGCCAAGCAGCCGTTTCCCCTCTGTTGCAAAGAAACGTGAGTCCATTCAGATGAGATAAAAAAAAGAAAAAAAAGAAAAAGGCATCAGTGCTTTGGAGAGCACAGCAACACGCGGCTCTCAAAAAAAGTCACCACCTTTCTTTTATCGTATTCCTGTC
The DNA here is from genome assembly GCF_027409825.1 of Scomber japonicus. Lineage (NCBI taxonomy): Eukaryota > Metazoa > Chordata > Actinopteri > Scombriformes > Scombridae > Scomber > Scomber japonicus. Next base: position 21,794,408 of record NC_070591.1, on the reverse strand, counting down.
TGGATGGACAAAGAGTCTGCAGCTAAAAGCTTGTCGTTATACAACCCCCTCGCTCAAATTCCCCAAGGCTGACAACTCCAAGAAGTCCTCAGATTTTGATGGGCTGACGAGTAAAGCCAAGGATAATGGTTTGATAATCATGCCAATACATTCCGGGAGGATATAAAAAATGGACCAAAGACAAACATATTGAGAGGAACAGAGGTTTAATAGGCCAAAAAGTTATCTGAACATCCATAGAGACAGGAATTCTTGTGATTTTTCTAACTTCCAGAGAAGGTCAATCAGCAACAGGTACTCTTGCACATTCACGCCTGTCATGAGCGTTTTAGGTATATATCTGTGTGGCTGACAAAGCTTTTAAGAGTGCACCACATGCCTTTAGACTATCCCGCAAGCCGGCTAGTAACCTGCAGCAGGCAGAGGTTAACGTTTAATGAAAGGCTGCCCTTGGATAGGACCACCGCAGAGGGGCTGAAGCCTAAACAAACTCAGCCAGATGCCCTGTGTTCTCTATGCAAACATCCAGGTGAGCACCGCTAGTTCTGAGTTCTCTCAATCCTTCTCTCATTTTTCATAAACAACAATCTACTTTTGACAAACCCTGTTCCACTGAGTCTTCCAGCTGCAGACACGAGGTAAATGTCACAGTATTATTATGTAACCACACAGCAGTTTCCAAATCTGTCTCATTTTAGTTGTTACTCCAACTCTGACTATGCAAAAAAGAATCATTCAAAATCATTTCTGTTTTTACTTGTGCAATAGAAAGCCTACTTCAACCAGAATGTAAGCATGTAACACAGACATGAAGGACAGGGAGGGCTGTAATGTTGAGACCAGCTGTGGTTTAACTGTGTGGTTCATGGTAAGACATTTGTTACAATGATGTTGGTATAATCAGGTCTGCTTTTACGAGAGTACATGGTTCGCATTAAACAATTTGCAGAAGTGACTGCAGTGTTTTGTCCCTCAGACTCACCAATATTTTGCCGTTGGCTCGGTCCTGGCGAGCCAGGCTGACCCCCATCCACTCATCATCTCTGTCACCTTGGCATGTCTTCCCACACGACTCTCTCTGCTTGTTTCCTGAAAGACAATGAGAGCAGTTTGTAGACGTTGAGTCATCAGTACAGGGGATGTATTGGAGCAAGTAACTTGTTACTTGACAGCCATTGTTAGCTTTCTGGGTTTTATTCTTTTATTTCTGCTGAATGTGCAAGTGGTATTTACTCACTTGACAGTTTGGCACCTTAAAACATTAAAAATATGGAATTTTTGTCTACATTTAGTAGTTAGGGTTAGGGTTATGTTAGGGTTAGGGTTAGTATGACACAACAATGATTTATGGGTATCTGAACGGCAGCTGTGGTCAATACTGAAAGCCACCTTTCCATGTGGAGACCAATATCAACGTAATATTTTAGAGCTTTTCATGTCTGAAAACAACACTGTGTATGGGCCGATATTTTTCTTCTACATAAACACATAACATAAACACAGTTTCGATATGGATCTCCTCAAAATGTTTTTTCAACCAATGTGGCCAAGAAATGTACATAGAAGGACATCTTACATTTGAAAAATAAACTTGTCAGTGCTTTTTGCTGGGAGGACTACATAATGGAAAGATCTTTTCTAGATCACAGCAAACATATCTTTGGCATTCTGAACCCCAATTTCTTATGCAAGCATGTTTATATCTACTCCTATGAAGTTATCACATCTATTCTAAATAAAGACAGGAAACAGGAAATTAAACTTTAAAGAAGAGTTTAATTTATCTTCTTTAAAGAAGGCAAAGCAACAGAGAGATTTGTTATGCTGCAATTTGCAGTATAACCACACTCTACAGAGCTTCATATACAAAATGTTAACTATAAATACAGCTTAGCACAGTTTTACAAATAACTTTGTCTAGGAGTGTATTTACTTGTACATTAGTATTGTAACATAAATCTACACAATAAGAGAAATAAAGCAAATGAAAAAGAATCATACATGTGGGACCTTCTTATTTTCTTTTCAGAGACCAAATCTTAAAATAATAGAACATTATTTTAATAAGTTGTTCACCTCTCTGAGTTTTATTCCATTTCTCCCTCAAGACAATTGGTTCAGCACAATGGCATGTAGCTGAGAGTGTTTCTCTGTGTCAGTGTGTTTGGGTTCCCTGAGGCCCATCAGAGTCCAGCTTCTGACTCATGTGCTTCACTGAGCACGGCACACGCTCGTTTTGATAATGTCTGTTTTTTTTTCTTTTTGGTGACACATTGACTGAGCACGGGGTTAATATTAAAGCCATGCCTGCACCCCGGCTTTCTTGACCACAAGAACAGAGTGAGGTTCGTGGGGGTGGAAGCTCTACTTTTTTGGCTCTCGTGCTTGGAAAATATTAGCAGAAGCATAAATCATATGTATCAAAATATTTATGGACCTCTGCACACAGAACCCTGTTGTCTTGTGCGTGTCTCCATATACCAGACTCAGTGCTAAAAGAACAACTTTTGCATTAAGACTAGTATAAGGCTTTATTATTCTGATAAAACAAAACAGATGCTTGGGGGAGTTCATGCAGAGCATGGACAAGAAAAGACTGTGTGTGTGTGTGTGTGTGTGTGTGTGTGTGTGTGTTGGTGAACTCAAGCAGCAGATTGTGAACTTTCCTGTGAGGTAAGTGTTAATTTCTGCATCTTGTGCGTGGGTGCATGTGTTGTCCTGAGGCTACTGTTAGCTGTATGTCATTAAAGCTCTTGTGTTGGTGCAGTAGGCAGTGACTGACCTCTTCCCAGGTCCATCTCTGTGCAGCGGCGCTCTGGGTTGCTGTGAACTCGACACTTATACACAGCTCCAGGAGAGTGCACTGAGCTACTGTAGGTAGAGTTTGCCTTGGGAGCCCCTACTATTACCCTGCAGACATAAAAAGGGGGCAGAGGATTGGAAATAGTGAGTGTTTTCACCCTCCAAACACCTTACAGTATCTCTAATTTGTCTACAGCAATTACAGGAAAAATTTTAATCTGCTGCAAGCTGAAAAAGTTACAGTAAAAAACAGAGAATATTACATTTATTGTTTTGTTTGTATTGGGTGTGGATGCAGACTGAACTGCAGTGATTCATATTTAAATATTTGTTTAAAAGTACTAATCAAAAGCATCATTGGCAGCAAACAGCAGTATTTCCAGGAACAGTAAAACATGAGACTCACCAGCGTGTGTTGTCATGATAATGCTCCAGCACAGAATAGCCAAAAAAACTAGAATTTGGTCCGCGGAACACCAAAGGATGTTCTAAGTCTATATTGTAAGAATAAGCAACTGAGATGGAGAGATAGACATAAAAAACATTTTGTACTCCCGTTTTTGGTCTACGGAGAGGAGCCATCCCTTTGCGCATCATGCGTAATTACGCGGTTAAAGTGTCCAAAATGAAGAAAAAAAAACAATAAGCAGGATTTGTCAGATCTTCAGTGGTCAAACAGTTACAAAACTATAATTCAGTAAATATTCCTGGTCTAGCACAGCAGGTAGGCTGTAATGGCATGAGGAAAAGCTTGAGGAGGAAAGTTAACGGTCCGGTAAATAACGGTGCGTCAGCTTCTCTCCATTCTGTGTCAATCTGAGAAGTTTGTTGCTCGCAGGCTCCCTGTCTTAGAGATAAATGCGATCAACTGCGCCAAGTTAACATGAGCGATCCGGGATGTGACACAAACTACAACAAGCTGTACTCAAAATAAAAGCAGAAGTTTTGGTGGAAATGGTTGCTGCAGCTCAGTGAGGTCGGAGAGTTTTACTGTGAATGAACAAACCGGAAAGTGTGGTTGAGCTCTGCAGTACTAACGATGGTAAAGCGGTCGTGGAGAGACGCGGATGGTTTTGAGGCGCAAAGCATCACATTTCACCCGTGGGCTTTCAGGGGCTCAGTTCACTAAGAGCTGAGAGATGAGGGCGCACTGCTGCCCTCTAACGTTTCCTACTGACGACGAGCAGTGTTACAAGCTAAAGATTTAATGCAGTAGATGAGTATTCATTCAAAGATCTGAAGCTCTCATAAAATAGGAACCAGGGCCACCTGGGAGACCCTAAGAACTGAATAACTTCTGTAAGAGTCAGCACAAAGAGGAAATGTAGGAGCACATTTCTAAGGAATCAGAATAACCCTATCAAATGTCGGTTAGGTTTAGGGTCACCAGTTTCATATGTTGTGGCTAATTCAACTAAAGATGGATTTATTTCTTTTTTTGAATTCTGAACATCTAAAATTATCCTATATTTGAAAAAAAGATGAGGGGCGGGGCATACATTTCTTTTTGCAGAACTATGATTTTTCTACCTTGTTCACTTGTTCATGATCTTTATACAAAGCCTGACAATACCAATTGAAATAGTTTCCTTTTATAAATTCATGGGTTTCTGGATAAATGATAAATTTTACTTCAGAAAAGCAAAATGATCTGCTATGTACTATAGTGATGTAAATGATATGCACTTCCCTGCCTCTAGTCTTAACCTCTTGATGCAGTCTATCATTGTGCCCTGAGGTTTAGAACTGGGATGGCTTTAGAACTTAGCATTGTATTCATTATGAGAAAGTTGATTGTCAGTCGTTGGCACTGAAAGGAGATCGGCACTCAATCATTTTTAGATCTTTTAGCTGATACAGGGCAGTGTGAATGTGTTTGTTTCGATTGAACATTAACTATTTGTGCATATGTTGCTTTTGTTGTCTTAATGTGTTATATTATGAGTCATATTATATTACCGTTGTTTCTTATATTGCCCATGTGTTCATATTTGCTTTTTTAATAAATGCTGAATACTGTTTCTTGTATTTTACATTTGTATTGTAACCATGACATCCTTGAAAAAGACAGCTTGCTCTCAATGGTCTACTCTAAATAAAAGTTCAAATCTGGCAAACCCCAGTCTTACCTTATGACATATAAGCAGACTGTATACTGTACTATACTTTCAACATATGTACAATATATATCCTAATAATCCCTGTATATACAATGGTTTATTATCCATCCAACATTTATTCCAGTATTCTCTGTACTACCTGTACCACATTTACTAACAATTGGACCTATAAATAGAATAGTTTGTTGTCCATTTCTTCCCTGTATAACATTGTAGTTATAAAAGCTGTCTGTCTGTATTTATTTACCTCTTGTTCTCTGCATTGTGTGTGAACTGGAGTCAGATTTCTCACATGTGTCGACACACTAGACCAATACAATTGCCTCCAATTCTGATAATATAAGAAGCCAATGGTTTGACAGATGTCTTTAAATGGAAAAATCACATGTTGTAGTGGGTTGAAATAGAGGTCACCATTTCAAGTATGTGACCACCTCACAACAGCATCTTACACATCCTGGTTTGTTGTGACGTCTGCATTCCACACGTCTATCATAGCAGATAGTTCTCACACATTAACTTCCGCTGAGCAGGTTGTAAAATGTAAATTCAAATAATGAGATAAGCAATTGGATTCGACACAAAAGACACTGTACGACAGTAAAGATAAAAGGAGTGACAAAATGTGTTCTGTAAATAAGATTTAATTTGTTAGTCTCAAAATGTATAGCACGTCATATTGTGCCCTATAGTACAGTTTTAATTATCATAATACAATTTACAATTTGGTGTTTTGGGGTTTCTATGTCAGTGTTCGTGACCAAATATAAAGCATAGAAAAGCAGTTAAACAAACAAGGTCCAGAGGCCAGTATCTTAACGTGGAGCGAGTGCACAGTTAAAGGGTCGTTTACAGTTTTACAGAGGAAGTGATTCAGACAACAGCACAACACAGAAAACCTATAAATCAACTGACCGTCAACATCAATACGTGATAATGATATAATTTATTGCACACGCCAATCTGTATATAAACACATTCTAAAATAAAAAGGAATCCCATTTATCTTCATCTAAAACATATAAAAGAACAAACTTAATTTCAATGTGAAACTGGATTTATGGAAGATATTGTGTTTGTGGTATTTACTCTAAGTCCCTCATACCGTGAGATATATTCGCACATATTGCACCATACACACATCACACACTTAAAACCAAGTGTTGTGCTCATACACACCTTCATACAGACAAAAACAAATACGAGAAATGCAGAGAGAAGGGCTTGATCAAATCCATGGCAGTCTTATCCTTCAGCAGCAGTAGCAGCAGCAGCAGCGACAACGTCAGTTTCACCTTACAGTACCCGAACCACTCAGACGCTCATCGTAACCATGGCTGCAGAGAGACAGATGTAAAACTCAGTCAAATTAAAACAAGACTTCATTGTTGCATGTCACAACATACAGTATACGGCTCATTCAATTCACTCTTTTTCTACATTTTCAGGGCACTTTCTGTATTTTTATTGTTAGCATTTCTTGTCAATATCTATTCAATTATCAGTTACATTATCTGGAGGACTGAGCTGACTTTAGTGAGTGAGCAGATGCTTACAGTTGTTTTCGAGTCTTCTTTGTCCAAAACTTTTTGTGCTTGGTCTGGAGAAAACTTGAGCATGGAGGTAATCACTTTGGCCATCGTCTGATAGTGAGACACAAAAATAAATTCATACATTTGACTTTGCATTAAAAAGAAAAAAAAAAGAACAGGTATGATATTTAAAATCTTGGCAGTAATGATTTTTTAATGATAACGTTTTCTGTTTGTACAAATTTTCAACATCCTTTTTACATAAACACCAGATACACTGAACCCCTCCCTTTCACACCATCATCCACTCAAATCAAGCTTGTTCTGAGACAATTAAAACCCAACAAGACCAAAACACCCCCGCCCCCAAAAACAAAAAAAAATGATCAGCATAATCAGATGCAGGCCTAGCTGCCAGGGTGCATGCGATTCTCCATAAGGCACACAGGGGGATAATGAGAAACAGGGCTGCTGTGTAGGAAACCTAACCACTCAACTAACGCTAAACAAGGCCAGCGTGTCTTTAAATGGCAAATCTGCGTCATACAAGATGAATGTGCTAGGAGGCAGCTTGGGGGACATCCTCCACATGGAGAGGTCTGCCATGTTGCCATAAAGACTAACCGTTTGCTGAGGAGCTGGGAAAAACCATGCTGACTTTAGGGGCATGTCAACAGCACTGTTAATTAGGTAGATCACTGTTAATTCAGCGAGACTGGACACAACATGAATTTTACGAGGCTGTCTAAATGGTGTCATATTTTGTGTGACAGGTGGGGTTCATCAGGCGCACAGCTAAAATGGGATTGACTGATTCTCCAATATCATCAGTAATTACTCCAATATATTGGTTTTGAATGGTTGACTTTATTGAAAACACTAATATATTGGCAAAGTATAAGATATCAAGTGTTCCTTCAACAATTTATCAAGACTGAGATAGAAAACATGAACTAAAAAAAAGGGAAAATCAAGTCATATGATCAGCCAATCAATATTTTGTGTATAATAATGCAAAAAAGAAAAAGCATACTTTTGTTTCACGTCCCATCATGTACTCAAACAAGACCTTCCTCAGGTACTCTATCTCAGTGGCTTCTGAGAGGGCATCAGTGAACCCAGGATCTGTGAAAAACAAGCAAATGCAGCCATTTAATTAATGGGAGACCTGGTCAGTGTAACAGTCTAACAATACATTCTCCACTAAGACTGTAATCATTAGCTATCATGCTGCCATAAGACCTAAATCAGGATGCAGGTCTGAAAACATTAAAAATGTGGTCTGTAAAATACAGAAACACTTTCCGTGATGGTATGGGTGCAAATAAAACACAAACTATAAGCATGGGAAAGAATGGTGAGGCTCAGCATGAACACTTTAATACATTGAGAGTCTGAGAATGAGTGTCTTAAATTCTCTGCCCAAAGCTATAATACTATTATCCTCTCTAAAATCTATGAATAGCAAACTGTAACAATGTGGAGAGTGGGCTGGTATCACAAATTCTACTGATTCTCCCACTGAAATATCCCCATCAGATTTTTAATATGGAACAATCTACTCCAACACCCACTTGCTGTCGTCCTGTCTGGAATAATCATTTATATGATAGTATGTGCCAAGACAGGCTATGAGATTAAAAGGACAAGAAAAGGTGATAGAGAAGTGCAAACAACTCTTTGATCTCTGGCGTGAAGTAATGGGTGACCAATAAATCCCATAGCCTTTGTCCTCCTGACCCTACATTGCCCCAGCTGAGTCTTTAGTCCCACCGATCACAGAGCCGCAGACCTGAAACCAGATATCAGCAGCCTCTCTACCTGAAATCACAGATCTAGACTGTTTAAATAGGCTAAACAGATTTGTAATGAGAATGACGCACTTTCAACATTAAGTACTGTATTGTGAAGGAAATACAGGGCAGAGTATGCAGCTCTGATATAAGATCTGAACTGGAAGTAAAGGATTGAAGAAGTAAGAGTGCGTGTGCTGCAGGGTCCTGTGTGGGAAACCTTAAGAACACAATCTGCAAAACCCATTAAATCCAAGGATGGCTTCTTCACCGCCCCCCCTTCTGACAGCAGATTCTCTTTATTACACCGTCAGGGAAGGTCTGAGAAGAGGGTAGAAATCACTCAATCCCTCTAAATCCTCTCATGCACACACATACCATGTTGAGTTTATGGTATACTTGAGAATACTGCATTGACTTACAATCAGTCCCTAGAGGCTTACTCTAGCCTTAACCAGAACCGTTATATGTCTAACCCTAACCCTTACTCTAACCTTAACCAAACCCTAATTATAACCACGGCTCCGATCTTAACCAGTAAGGCTAAAATCACGCTTAGGGTTGCCCATAATGTCCTCAAAAGCAGAGTTAAACCAGACCACACACCCACACACCATAACACATGACTCAGTTTCTGCATCTCCTGTCCTATCTCTGATCCGTGAAGTGATGTGGGTGCTGGCAGATAAATGGCCAACTACAGATCCTACAGAGGAGCTAGGCTCTGGGGACATTTATGAAGCATAATTGGACACAAAAACTATAAAAGTTTTATAATGATATATAATTATATGTTATGTGTTAAAAATCCTCATAATAAAAAGAGTTTGGTTATTTATGGTATATATATATATGTTACAGTTACCCATAATACTGTACTGTGTTCAAGCATTATGTGTGGCTGATCTGAAAAGGAAATTGACTCAAAAAGCAGAACTAATTGACTCATGGTGTAAACGTTACCTTTGAATGTGCTCCCGAGATGAGTTACAACAGTGCTTCGGTGTAAAAATTTTATCTTGTCCTCAAGCGAGTGAATCTACCATGGAGAAACACACAAGCATGCACAGATTAATAATAAAAGAAGCCATTTGACCCCAGTGGGTTAATTCTATGCATTAGCCTAATTGTTGCATGGGACATGAGCTCAGCATCTTGTTGATCATCCTTGGGGGGTGTTTGTGAGAATAACTACAGGAGAAAAACTGTGGGAGGTGTGATTGTTTATAGGGTTAAACCAAATGTAAACAGATGTGCTGTGTAATTAAGTTGATGCAGCGGGAGAGCAGTAGCTCCTTTCGCTGGAGGCCACAGAACCCTGGGAAGACGCTGCATGGGATTTGCTGTTCACTTGTCCCTCTGAAGAGCACACTCACTCTTTCAACGAACCCCTGCTCCTTCAGCCGAGCCTCACTCAGCAAAGTTGTCTTCTCGGCAAGCTGAGCCTGAGGTAAAGACGGATGAGAGGAAGGAAGCTGTGAGAACTAGAAGGTTCAATAATTAATGTGATACACAAACATTATGTGTTCTTACTGTCTACTGTATAAATGATGTGTTTTCTTGGTCAGACAATTGTTTTACAGTGGTCATTCAAAGCTTGCATGATTTAAATATTAGAAAGAGTGAAACAGGTGTTGCTAACTCACAAACATACCTGTAGTTCTTGCCCGGTCATCTCAGCCCCCTAAAAAAAGAATACAATATAAATGAAAATATGCTTGTGTAATAACATTAAAATCAATAACATCCACAGTCAGTTATAGAATAATAAATACATTTAAAAAATATTACAGACATCAATGAGCAACAATGCTGTAAATACTGACTAAATGTCCAAATGTGTATCAATTCGCCACTAAAAATAGTCCTGAATAAATACACAGTTTAATCCTGTTTGTGTAACATTTGCAGTGAATTACAGTGCCCAGCTGAGAAATTGTTTAGCCAGTATATATTCCTGAAAGAGTGGCCTTGGGATAGGTTCAAGAAACTGGAAAGTACTGAGAGACTGAGGTCTTTTTATGAGATGTGTTTAAAATAGTTAGAGTGTACCAACCTCATCTTTTAATTGTATTGTCTGATTAAATGACTGTTCAAGAACAGTGTATTGTGTGCAGTCAGACTAAACTGGTCTTGAACTTTTGTAAAAGAGTGTTGGCCTGCTGTCTCAATGGAGAGTCACACTGACCCACTGTCTAAATGAAGAATGGTTTGTGAGGCCCAGTGTAAGGAAAGGCCTCCCTGAGCATAAACCCATACAATCCACCCATAAAATTATTACCTCACCAGGGAAAAATGCAGCAGAGAGAGCAGCGTAATTCTTCGTGTGCATCTGGACATGTGTGTAAAGGTAGAAGAATCGGCAAGGAGGTCTCATGGCACCTCAACACCTGGGTAAAATGTCTCCCTGGAGTACTTTTGTCCTACCTGGCTCCTTTCCAGTGTGCACATCTTGCACATGTGTATTGCTGTATTATAAATCTGAGGCCTAGAATCACCTCGTATGATGATAATTGAGAACAGGGATTGAGGCTGGCTGCTGCCTCACAATCTCTGTTTTCCAAGCAGAACATTCCTGAGTGATTCAAACGAGCTTCACAGCATCCGGCGCGCTTTGGATAGCAGCCACACGACCAGAGTGAGAGACTGATCAGAGCAAAGTATGTAAGCAAATTGTCCCTGAGCTCTTGAACGGAATCTTTCAATTACGAAGCAAGACAAAGGAAAAGATACCCACAGATAACTGCTAAGACTGTTAACCTGGATTTGAACTTTCACACAGTAAAGTATCTGAAAGGACAGCGTCATATGACTGAAATGCATCTGGATTAGGCTGTCATTCAAAACAACTAATGCTTCCATCAGACTTTTCCCAGTAGGGAGTTGAAAAAAGTGATTTCACACAGCCATCATTATTATTATTTCATGCAGCCATTGTGAAGTGACTTATGAGTTCAACAGAGTCACCATATAAATTCATTCTAAATCTCCAGTCTCATATATAATTTACTTTAAGAGTTTAAGGTTTGAATTTTGTACAGTGGGAAATGTGAAAAAGTGTCTCCAATATATGACCCAGTTGTGACATTAATCACCAGATGTCTGATGATGGGTTGAATATGTAGAGTGAATGGGTCAGTGATGTTTGTACCTCAGACGTGTCGTGGCTCTTTGCTTGCATCTCCTCCAGTTCTTTCTGGACCTGCCACACTCTGTCTCCCATCTCCTCCTCTCGACTCTGAAGAAAGTAACAACGTCTGAGTCACTTCCTATGTTTCATCTCAGCATCACAACTCAAGAATGTCAGTTAAGTAACCCGCTTTCAAGTCAGACCTCCCACTCTTAATTATATTTGGAGACAACATAGAGACAACTTTATACCAACCACTAGCTGTCCTTCAATATTTGTTTGACTATGTCCTTAATATAATCCTTCAAAAGGCTTTCATTCAAGTTCTTAGACCACTGATTCCTAGCTGGGGGCCCATCTACTCAACGGGGTACTTCTGCAGTTGCCATGAAATAAGTGCAACAAATTTGATAAAATGGAATATACAATTTGATTTAAAAAAAAATCTGTATACATATCAAGTCAGCTAAAACAGATAGTGTAAAAACTAGTTATCAAGTGAGCAGAGAAGCTGAAGAGTTAGCTAAATTGATTGCCTCTTTTTCAACTGCATATCCAAATGGTTCAAATGGTTCAAATTAATGGGTAAATGTTGAAACCATTGACTATATAAATATGGATGTCATGACAACCCCCAAAAGTGAAGCCAAAATATCTTGATCACCCCCCCAGTGGCTGGCTTCAGTATAGGTCATAAGTCCTGCCCCCTCCATGTTAGCAAGTGGAACACGAGCCAAACTAAAAAAAAAAAAGTACATTTTTTAATAAATACATTTTTCCCAAAGAGGGTTCTGTCATCTTAGTTAGTTGGTTTCTGCCACTCAAAGTGATAGTATGAACAAGTACAAACTTAACAAAATCAACCTAAACACTGACAGTTCAATTGTATCAAAAAAATGAACATCAACTATAATATCCACTTTTATAATATCCTGTTTCAAATACATTGCATCATCTTCCTGTTGTAGAAGAGGTATTTGAGTTCATCTGACAGGGCTGTCGAAGTACAGGTCTGACATAAAAGGTTGGGAACCACTGCTTTCAGGGAAGATAGCTGCCAACTAGTATCGTAATAGCTTCCAAATGATGGGTGGGGTTACTCTGCTTTCAGCACAAAACCTATAAAACCGAGTCTTATTTGAGGGAAAATGTATGTGAGCTTTATCTTTGCACAATACCTGTATAACCTGTTCATATTTCTGTACAGTTCTGTGCAAATCGTCTTCTTTCTGCGCAATCACCTTCCGCAGCTGACTGGCTTCTTCACGATGACAATTAATGAGCTCTGACTCGACACTCTGGGCCTTCGCTGTGCAGAGGAAAGGGAAAGAAGCCAGAGTTAGCACATTAAATGGCCAAATTCATATTCCAAACCGCTCTCTCAAGTCCCATCTGGAATGTAACATGATTAAACCATGAAGGAAACAGGGAAACACGGCAATTCAGATGTACTGTTTCCAAATGCAATTATCCCAAAATTTTGTTCCACCCTGTGTCAAGATTAAAAAATGCATAATGTTTCCATGTAGTTATTCCATCCTGCTGTTTTACATAAAAGTCTATTTACATTGATTTTCCATTTAATTTGCATGCAGTTATTTGTGTGGCCAAAACATAAGTAGACTGTAGAATTAAAAATATACAATGCTAAAAATTTCACGACAACAAAAGACAAATTATTCCAATCAGTCGTTTCATGTTTTACAACACTAATATAAATCTTGCCAGTTTAATTTAATGAACGGGTAAATTTATTTTCATTCCGCCTCACCAATTGCCTCCTTCACCGACGTGTCAAGCTCCATCTCTTTCAAAGCGAACTGTGTGTTGAACTCCCTCATTAACTGCTTAATAGCAGAGTTGTGCTTCATTTCGACATCTTCCAACTCCAGTCTATTGGAAAAGATGGTGAAAGAAATACCAAAAATTTGCATGAACACCACAAGCACATGTATAATACAAAAATAACAACTTCATTTATTCCTGTATTAAAATTATTTAAACTTACTTCAGCTTTTTCTCAGTCTCCTCTGACAACTCTTTCTTCATGTACTCCAGATCCTGTTCATGCTCTTTCCTCAGTGACCGGATGTCTTTCTGTAACCTGTTGAAATCTTTGTGGATTTTCTCTTTCTCGTGCTTCATCTGACTCAGTTTGCTCTTGAGAGACTCAAGAGAGTCACCGTCCTCTTCTTGCATCAGCGAATGGTTCTCATTTTCCAACATGCTCTTGGTTTGCTGCACGTTGCTACACTGCACCTTCATCTCAGCCTCTAATGGATTTTGGACCTGCTTAATAGCAGCCTGATGTTGATCAAGCTGTGCGTCCTTCTCTTGCATTTCTTCTTTCAGGCGATTTATTTCCTCATGAAGGTTTCCATTCTGCTCTTCTGCTTCTTTCAGCTTTGCCTCGATGTCTTGTATTACTGATTCGCTGTCTTTGAGTGCCTCTTGTTTCGCTGTATCTCCCTGTAGTGAAGACAGCTTCTCTTCGTACATGTTCTTCAATTCCTCTAAAGACTTTTCTTTTTCTTGCCTCTCAAGACTCAGAATCTGTTCGAGTTGTTTCTCCTGCTCCTCTTTAAGCTTGACAAGAGCTTCCTCAAGTGTTTTTGTCTTCTCCTCGAAAGTTTCTGCGTTCTGTTTGCTGGATGTTTCATTTTTCTGGATTTCCTCTAAGCTAGCCTGAAGAGTCTTTATCGTCTGATCTTTTTCTTCAACCTGTGAGGTCAGCTGTTTTTTAATCTGACTGATTTTCTGCTCAGCTTTCTTCTTCAGCTCTGATACTTTCTTGGCGCTGTCTGCAGATAACCTCTCTTCAGTTGCCTTCAGACTCTCCTCCTTGCCTTTGATAATCTCATCTTTCATTCTTTCGAATTCTTCCCGTTGACTTTCAAGGTCGTGTTTACACTTTTGGTTGTCTTCCTCAAGGGAACGCAGTTTTTCTGCCATCTGTTGTTCTATATTACCATTCTGCATACACTGCATCTGAGTCTGCTGCAGCTGTTCTGCCAACTCTCTCTTTTCATTCTCCCTGATGCCGTGTTGCTGTTTGAGATCAGCTGTGAGTTGTTCACACTCTTTTGTCTTTAAGGCTAATTGCTCCTGAAGCTCACCAAGTCGACTGGTGCAACTTTCAAGCTCCACAGTAAGTCCGCTGACCTTCTGTTCTTTCTCACTCAATACCTGGTCCATCTCAGACTTGCTGATGGACTGATTGTCAAAGCTCGCTGTCAGCCTTTGCAAAGCTTCAGTCTTTTCAGAGATGTCACGCTCCAGGTCTTCAAGCCTGGTCTGTAGACATGTAATAGTGTTGTCCTTCTCAGACAGACTATTCCTGAGTGCTTCTGACTGCTCTAAAGCAGACTTTCTCTCCTGTTCTAACCTCTCAATGCTCTCTTCCAATTGAGCAACAGCCTGCTGCCTCTCTTCATACTGCTGCTTCAGCTGATTTATGGCTTCCTCCTTGTCTTTTATGCTACTTGCTACTTGATTTTTCAAGTCACTGATGATGCTTTCCAAGTTGCTGATTTGGGATTCGTTTGCTTTCATACTTTCTGATATGATTCGGTTTGTTTCACTCAGCTCCTCAATCTTTACGACTTTTTCATCGATTGACAGAGAGTGATTCTCCTTCTCCTGTGTTAAGGCTTTGATATGCTCCATATGAGCATTTACCTGAGCTGTCATCTTTTCTAATGAAATGCATAGATTCTTATTCTCCTCTGTCTGCTTGCGGAGATTCTCCTCTAAAGTGCAAATTTGATCTACTTTAGTAAGGATAACATTTTTAAGATGCCCCATCTTTTTCTGATTACGGAGCACTCTATTGCTTAACTCACCAACTCTATATTCAACTCTTTCACAGAGTTCAGAAGACCCACACTCCACTTTAGATTGAAAATCCTGACAGAAATGCTCCATTTGGTTGCTGATCATAATTAATTGCTGCTGGAAGTCTGCTTCCTTGGCTTGTAGCTGAACTGCAGTTTCCTCAAATTTATTCTGCAAGTCCACACTTTCCTTACATCTGGAACTTTCCAGTGCTTTGAGCTGCTTCTCTGTGTCCTCCAACTTATCTGAAAAAGTCTTTAACTTTTCTCTGCTTTCTTCCTCTGTCGTGTTTAGCTTGTCCTGGAGGGAGTTTCTCTCATTCAGAGCCTGGCTAAGGTTCCTCTCCACTGACTCCATTTGCTCTTTGAGCAAAGCTTCACCCTTGGACAGAGTTTCGAGCTTAACGGCTGCTTCATTAAGCTCTTCTTGCAGCTTCTGCACGGTGGTTTCTCGAATTACCAGCTCCTCCTTCAGATTTTTTATTTCAATTGATATTTGCTCATTCTCCTCCCTGCTCTTATTAAGTTGATGCAAAAGTTCCTCCAGTTCCTGTGACCTCTCCTGTAGTATCTGTGAGTGTTTCTCCGTCATTTCTTCCTCCAGCTGTCCTAACTTCTCCTGCCAACGACGCTCCAGTTCCTCAGTCTCAAGCGTATGGGTATTGTGTAGTTTCTCCAGTTCCTCCTTATGGTTGGCCTGCAGCTCTGACATTGCACTGCTGAGGCCTTGGGAGCTTTTTTGAGCCATCTCAAGAATTTTCTCTTGAACTTGTTGCTCTTTTTGCTGAAGCTCTTTCTCCTTCTTTGCAAGTTCTTTCTTCATTGATTCTTCGTTCTGCTGAAGCTTTTTCTTGAAATTCTCTTGCATTTCTTTGGCCTTCTGTTTGAACTTTTCCATTTTTGTTTCCTGGGACTTCAGCTTAGCTTCCAAATCTGTTTTAGTGTTTTTCAACTTCTTCTCGTGCGCAGCTTTTTCATCGTCTAGCTGTTTCTTGAGGTGCGATTGCTCCTCCTGCTTAGTGTTCAGCTCTGCAGTGTATAATTTCTCCTTCTCTGAAAGTTCCTTTTTAGTCTGCTGTAATTGGAGCTCCAGTTCTCGACGTGATTCCTCTTTTTGTTGACAATCATTCTTCGCTACTTCCAGCTGATGCTCCAAATCTGTCAAGTCCTTTTTACACTGAACAAGATCCTCTGACACCTTACTTGACTGCTGTTTTGATTCCTTCAGGCTAGCACTTTCCAGCTGGGATTGTGATAAACTCTGCTGCACTTGCTCCAATTCTTTTACCTTTGCATTTAGTTCTTGTAGAGTGGAAATTGATTCCTCTTTGAGTGTTTTTTCTCTAAGGGCAAGTTCTTCAATTTCCTTTTCTTTTTCCCTCACAACAATCTTCAACGCATTAAGTTCCTGCTTCAGAGTTTTCTCCATACCTCCAAGTGACTTCTTATGCTCCCGTTTGATGTTTGCAATGTCTGCATTGTGCTTTGCCACCTGATCCTGAAACCTCTTCTCATGTTCCTGTTGAGCATCTTCAACTGCCACCAACTTCTCCTCCAGAAGCTGTTTACTCTTCAAAGCCTCAGAAAGTTCAGAAGAAACCGCCTCCAACTCTGCCTGCTTAGCATCCAGTTTTTCAAAAGTTTTCTGGTTCATGTCTTCAACATGTGCTTGGAACTGCAGCTCTTTATCTTTAAGAAGGGTCTCCACTTCAGCTCTGTGTTTTTCTTTGAGATCCTCAAGATCAGTGTTATGCTGCTGGGTTAGGGTGCCCTTGTGCTTTTCCAGCTGCTCCTGGTGCTTTTCCTCTAAGGCCGAGATTTGCTGTTTGTGTTTATCCTTCAGTTCACCCAACTGACTGGAGAGTTCATGGGACATTTCTGATCCATCTTGTGAGATCTTCTCCAGAGAGCTCTCCATCTCCAATATTCTCTGTAATCATGGACATTTTGGTTTTTACATTATATCTTTAAAATCACAACAATGAATTGTTTCATGCAATGAAGACACAACTATAAAAACAAATGGATCATAATACGGACATTTTCAAACTTCAGGTTTGTGGAGGGTATAGGTGTACGGATGACTTTTGATAAAAAAATAACATGAAAGTGGTTCTATTTGTGTCTCATGTAAAACTGCTGCTTAAAAAACACATCCACATGGTGAAATTCGCATCAACGTATAACTGGTGTACAGTTGCTTAAAAGTCTACATTATTTATTGAATTCCTCATTTCTTGATGACTGAGAGATGTGTTACTATGACAACTGTGATGCAAGAAAGAAATATCAACGAATAATCAGAAAAAACATCAAGGTTGCCTTTCAGCCTGAGTGTGATGCTCTTAAAGTAAACGGAACATAAACCAACATACTGTGTGTGCACAACGTCAGGTAAAATAAAACAAAGTGTGCCAACTTGCCTTCATACGTGTGTATGTTAATTTTATAATCAGTCAACATGGCAATATTTGAAGCTTACCAATGCAACTGTAAAAACTCCAAAACAAAGAAACAAACAACAAACTTACGGTTTTTGCAGCTTCTAGTTCAAGCTGTATCTCTTTCACTTTATTTTCAGCCTCTGTCCTCACAGCTGTCATCTGCAACTCTTTATCCTCCAGAGCCAGAGAGCCCTGCTGTTCTCGCTCCTTGGCTAACTGAGCAAACTCCTCTTTGCATTGCTCCTAAAAACACAAGCAACCAAACCGCATCAAGGTAAGATTTAAAAACTCAGTTTTTCATCTGTTTTATTTGATTATGTTGCAAACTTTAATAAAAGAGAGGCACTGGCACCTACCACAGCTTTGCTGACTCTGGCACTTATCTCCTCTTCTTTAGCAGCCAGAGCTTCACTGTGGACTTTTTCCATACTGGCCACTTTTTCCTCAGATGATTTCTAATAATAATAATCATAATCATAATTTTAAAAAATGATTTACATTGAGTGCATTCCTGTGTAGTCAAAGACACTATAACATAACATTGCCAACATCAATTACATATAAAGTGAATAAGATCAAACAAATATTTGGCTTGCACTGCCTTCCATATCAGTAGTGAAATAGCTTTATTGGCCTGTATTCTCTTGTCTATTTTTCACCTAATGAAAACACTTCAGTTGGAGTCATTGTTAGCTTTGCTTCTCTTAAGTGACCACATGCAAAAGAAACAGGAGTCAGTTAAAGGTACCAATGACTTGTTCAAAATGAAAAAGTCATGAGTCATTCTCTGACCTTCATGATGGTGACCACTTCCTGTTTGACACGTGTCAGTTCCTGTTGCAAACTCTTCCTCTCTTCTTCACCTGCCCTTTCGACATCTTTCAATTGCTCCTCCAGCTGAACCTGCAGCTGCTTTCGAGCCTCTTCCGCCCTCTGGGCTGTACCTAATGCCCTTTCAAGTTCTTCAAATGCTACCAAAAAGGAGAACAAAAAAGCAAAACACATCAGCAACATATAAGGAGACATTTTTTTTTCATTTCAGAATCGGATTCCACTCACCTGATTTCTCGGCCTTTTCTTTCTGTTCCTGCAGCTCTTCTTTCTGGGCAGTAGCCTGCTGAAGCCTGGAGCGTAGCTGTGCAATCTCCTCTTCTTTCATTTCCAGTGTCTCATGCATCTGGCGCTTTGTCTCAGCGATCACCATTCCCTAAAAGCCAGCAAACCATGAGAGAAAACAACCTTTAACCTTCATTCAGAGATAAACAATTTCCATTCAAATTGATGATGATTTGATAAATTCTGTCTCAGTATTTTACACCCTATGTCAAACCCTGCGTGTGTAATTGTTTTTGACATTTTAGTGCTTTTAGCATTCCTTAAAGAGCCCTTGTGAGCTGTTGTCTGTCCTGCAGATCTGGGGTCAAAGTTTAGGGGAAACAATGTGAGACTTCAAGGTGCCTGACTTCTTTGCTCAGTGGCTGAGTATAAACATGTCCACTTTTCAGACCTGCAGGACCTTCAATCAGGATTTGATTAAAGTGTTGTATTTTGGGTAATAAACTGAACATAACGAAATATCAGGAATTGTAATGTCCTTTGTTTCACTGAAACTTGGCCAAATCCATTGTTGCTAAGTGCTTGCTCATGTGGGAATGTTGGGTCTCTTTAAAATTAAAACCTGAAGAGTTTGGTTTAGAACCTGCTCTATTTGTAAAGTGCTTTGAGATAACTTTGTTGTGATTTGGCACTATACAATTAAGATTGATTGATTGATCCTGGAATAGCAGGCAGCGCCATTCAACCAGGGGACACTTTTCTGTATACGGATCAGACATAACAGGTCCTCTTTCTGGACAGAAAAAACAGAGGAGGCATGTGCTTTATGGTGAGTAAGGACTTCTGTCACAGTGGGAATATTAAAGTGCTGTCCCATTCCTGCACACAGGATCTGGAATTATTGTCAATCAAATGCAAAGCACACTTTCTACTCTGGATCACTGCTACGCACCATTCAAAAATGACTACAGAGCCCAATAGCTACCTGCATTCAGGAAGAGCAACTCTGCAGACATCTTGCTGAGGTGAAAGTATGTAAACAAACTATAACCCATGCTGCCATTGACATGAGAGGTCAGGAAATGGTCATGCCAATCAAAGGCTGCCCTGTAGTCTGCACTACATGATGAGTCTGACACACATTGCAGGACACCATGGTTGACTGACATCAATGGATTTACTGCGACTGTGGTGGATTTTATTTATGAAACAACAGGAGAAACTGTACCTAAAACGTCAATTACATCATTCCAGACACCATGGATTACCAGAACACCCTCTCCTAAAATACTGAGGCATTTCGACTCCTGCACTATCTTTAACGTTTTGACCGGCAACATCACTGCTGGTATGGAAACAGCACCGAACAGGACCCTGCAAAGAGTAGTTTATTGAGCTGAACATACAATAGTCTGTGCCCTACCCTGCCTAAGGGATATTTACACCTAACACCGCAAGAATGCTGCTACGAGAATCATTAAGGATCCCAACTACCCGGATAACTGCCATTTCTCCCCACTGCCGTCAGGGAAGAAGGTACCACTTAAACCAGGCCACTCTTTATTTGGGAATTGACGGGATAACATTTCATTTTAATGGTACTTTATATGATTACATGAGACAAAAAAACTTTATTGATTGATTGAAGCCTAAAAAAACCCTAACCCACCTTGTCCTGCTCCAGCTGTTCAATAAGGTTCTTGGCATCACGCAGCTGAGTGATGAGCTTAGTCTTTTCTGTTGTGTGCAGTTCCTGGAAAACATTTGAAAGAATTAAAACGAGAACACATTTGTATATACAATATATGTGTATATATATATACACACACACAATATATATATTCCTCTTTACACTGGGTAATTTCAGATTCTTGGCCTCATAATTATGCTTTGGTGAGATAACTTCAAAATCAGATGCTTGCTGCACCACCCAGGATGCCTCACCCACAAGTCAAATAACCAGAGAGTGTACAGAAGCCCAGCTAAACCAACAAGTCAACCCAAATTACAGCCCCGTATAGCGGCAGTGGCATGTAGTGGGTATGTCTGTGTGCCTACGTTGTGTAACCATTGATTACTAAACAGGAAATGTTGGGCTGACTCTTTTTCCCTTTTTGTAATGGATGTGTGCAACAAGACAACAGTGTCCACACAGCCACCTGATTAACAGTATCTTTAAGAAAATAGATTTGAAATATATTTATAATTTCATTATAAATATATGAAAAAGCCACAACAGCATACAATACTGTTAACCAGACTGAAAATAATACATTCAAAAATCCTTGAGCTGAGTGTCTGGAATCATAGACAGATGGCCTGTTTTATTACTTATTTGTCTGAGGCCGGGGATGAGCACAGCCCAGACCAGATCCAGGATGGCTTCATGCTCCTTAAGAGGTCTAAACGGCTGTTAACCTCTGCTGTTCCTCTCACAGAGGAAAGGCCTTTTCCCAAACAGAGTGCAGATTCAACACAAAAATGATGGCAATAAATGAAAGCAAGCCAATCAACATTCAGTCACAGACAAAATCTCTATTATTGTAGCATCTCTGTGTCAACAAACATTTGTTATCAGACGCTGCAGAACATCAAAGCGGCTACGAGCAAGCTAAACAAGCCTGTCATACCACTAAAGCAAAATGTTTTCAATTCAAAGAAAACACTGGTTCAGTCATGTCAGGCTGACATGACATGAACCCTGGTCCTGGAGCGCTGCCAGAGAATTTGGATGTTCGGACTCAGAGAACCACAGCAATCCACTGTGTCAACGAGATAATGGAGTCACATTATCAGTGGACCATAAAGTCTCTGGCAGACATTTTGCAGCATAACATTAATTAGCTGAAACACACTGCTCAGTGACTCACAGCATCTCAGTCTGGCCTCATTTCAATAAAACCGCCATATAATTACATTTTACCACCACATCAATTTCTAGTAAGTGGCTGTCTCCAGGGAACTGATTTGGGATATTTGGTGATTGGATATAATTATGAAAATATCCCCCTGACAATATAGTAATGGGTACAGTGAAGTGCTATATAAAGTTTAAAGATCAATTTGACTGAAAAATGTTACTATATTTTACATGTTTTGGGGAATAAATAGGTCTCGTTGACACGGTTGACAGTCGTAAGCATCATCATTCACCTTCATCTTCTCCAGCTCCTGCAGTCTCTCCTGCAGCTGCTCTTGCAGAGTTTCATTCTCACTGCTCAGCTGGGCGCTCCGCTCCTTGTGTGTACGCATCACTTCTTTGCACTTGTGCAGTATGTTTTCCTGCCTTTTCACTCTCTTCTGCAGGGCCTCCATAAGTTTGGCTGGATCACTGTTGCCCTCTTCTGCCCAGAAAATGAAATGCAGGGGTTAAACAAATTATTCTCATTCAAATATTGTACATAGTACTGCATCTTCATGATGACTTTTGTTCCAAACCAAATTATACATACAAATATATAAATAAATACATTTTATAAATATTTAAAACAGTGTGCCTACCCTCAGTGACTTCAGGCTCTACCCCTTGATCCTTAGAAGGACTTTGTGGTGCAGAGGTGGAGTCGGTTGCATCTTCAGACTGATTGACCTCACCCTCAGGTGGCAAAGCACCACCAGAAACCCCCTTGGTTCGTTTCTTCAACAATGCAACCTGTTAAAAAAAGGAAAAAAAACAATGTTATGTCGATGCCTTTGTTAAACAGTCATGTTTAGTACAAGTTTGAGTATATTATTGTAAGAGGCACCAGTGCTTCATGTTGGCACCATACTCAAGGTGACTGTCTTTAGTGCAGCTTTTCAAAGTCAAGATATACTTTGCCAAAAAGAAGGAGGAGAAAAAAAAAAAAAGTTATTGCTGCAGTCTTGGCCCCTGACCTCAAACCAACCACATGCCAACACTCTCACCTGTGTTTGGAGAACAGTGATCATCTGGTCTTTTTCCTCCAGCGCAGCATCAAACTCTTCCTGTAGGTGTTTCTTGGCCTGCTGGTCCATTTGCAGCTCCTACAGATCATCCAATATATTTATTAATAACCTAATCTAAATTGTATGTCATGAAGAGAGTAATCTCATAAGACATACCCTTTCCAAAACAATGATCATCAAAAAATAGCCATACCTCCCGTAGTTCCCCTATCCTGCGGAGAGCTTTATCTTGACTCTGGCTGAGGATGACCTGGAGGAAGAACAACAGAAAAGTACATAAGATCTTTGAGGAGAAAACTCCTAAAGAACAACATGGAAGGAAACAAATACACACCAAATATTAGCCAACATACTATTTAGAGGAAATTACCTGTGTTTTTTCTTTATCTCGTTGTACTGTTCGGTATGCAGTAACCAGCTGCGGGGTAAAAAAGTGGGATGTAGGTAAACCGTCACTATAGCTATAGTTTAGTAGTTGAATCGTTTTATGTTAAACAGTAACAGTTGATTTTACTCTCCTGGGGACCATTCTCAGTGTGACTCTCACCTCTGAATACTTCCCTCTGTACTTCCCCAGGCTCCTCTCCACTCGAAGCAGTCGATGTACCAGCTGCTCTTTGGAAAGGGTCTCCGCATTTCCTGACGATTCCTCTGCCTCGCTCTCAATATCTGAGGGGGGGTCATACGTAGGGGCGCCCATTGCCTCATTTTCCCCCAAAGGTGTCAGGGACTCACGTGATGAGCTTCGGACCAGGTTTTCTTTAGAGGGAGAACGGAACAGGTTCTCGGCTCGACTAGCACCAACACGAATCAACGACTCCATAGAGGGAACTTTCAGCTGTAGCTTTTGGGCAAATGACTGCGGCTCCTCTCTCTGTAGGGGAAAATTAAAGAAGTTCAAAGGAAACTGCTTTTAAAGAATAATCTAAAGATTTAAGAGAAGGATGGAGTAGTAACATACATGAGGAGAAGCACTTCCATCTCCATTGATGCTACCTCTGGGAGATCTCACAGGTGCTTTAGAGGCACTCTGCAGAAAAAAAACATGTTATGAGAAAAAGGAAAACTGTGCCAGCGAACTTGTCCTGGGCCAGTTAGTCATCCACACCCAGCATGGCACTCCCTGATTACTCTGGAGGGAGCAATATTAGTATTGCTGGGAGCAATGCAGGGGCAATGGGTACCCTCATGCAACTTGGAAAAAACAGAGGGGTTAAATACATAAAAAGAAGGCATCTCTATAGTACATTTAACAAAAAAGGGTTAAAACTATACTCTACTGAACAGCCATGAGGTCAGAACAAACAGACAGTTAAATTCAAGTGGGAGAGCCAGTTTTTGAATTAAAGATGCTTGGCAGTGCTGTGTGCAGCTGTATTAAAAGAGCACAAGAGAGTCATAATTGAAGTGAACATTTAGCAGCTTAGTTGGTTTAGTTGACGTGTTAGAAGCAGGATCAGAGTAAGCCAGTTTTCTCCTCTCACTTGTCCAGCTCCGAGCTACTCCTTCCTCTGGATTGTTTTGCAAAACATTCAACATTTCTTTTCTGTTAAATGCGGAAGTTTTCTTAAGAGGACAGCGGTCACTTTTGGGTCAGTTCCGGGATCTGTTTTAATCACTTTGGCAGTTTAAGAACGGCTCCTTTCTGAAAAATAAATAATGAAGAACAGCTTGCTATGCATCAGTGGCCATTCTAGTAATTACTTTAAAACCAAAATGATTTAATTTCACTGGGTTCGGGGAACAATTGTTTGACTTTGTGAATGAGTGTGTGGTTGTGTCAACAATGCTAAATGAGCATAAAGGACACACAGATGTACAAATATACATCTAGAAGGTAGAAATTGATGAGGGCTGAGATGATTAGACTCTTTATTCAGGCAGTGTGCCAAGGCTACATGATCCGCCTACTTTACTTTCCAAAGGTTGTTTCAATAAACAGGAATAACAGGCCACTTATTGAAACACTGTATTTAGCATACTGTACTTACCCATGCCAACTCTCACAGACAATATAATATACACCAATTAATTAACACTGGTTCTGAATACAAAATTATGTTACTCACAGTAGTAACAACTATCACTACTACTGTACCTTTAAAAAGTAACTCAAATATACTTTAAAGAGAGATTGCTTGCAGCCCTGATCAAATGACAAATATAGTCGGCAAAACGACAGTTTGTTCCTCCAAAACAAAATGTGAAAACTGGTAAAAAAGAATGAGTTTTTGGATGGCATGACTATCAATAAAGGGTGAATTTAACATGTTGATTTAGATGGAAAATCATAAAAGGCACTATGGTAGATTTGAGGAATTTGTGGGTTATCATCGGACAGCCATGAATATGACATCTGCTGTATCTGTATCTGCATAACCCAAACTTTATCAGACTATAAAGTAATAACTCACTGATCCCTAGAGTCAAGTACTGTCAGTACAACAGAGATTATATTAACAGAATAAAAGTATGGTGCAGCTTTTTCAATTATATTTAGCCTTGTTGTAGAAAATAAGTAAAAGGTAGCAGAGATCAAGCCTCACAGAATGAATTAGTTAGGAAGTTCCTATTAATAATTAATTAATATGAATTAACATCAGTACATATTTCTGTACGTATTTCATGTTAGCAAACACAAGTTGCTAATACTGTATAACAACGAGACCTATATACCCACATAATGACAACTATTACAGTGCTAAAGATAGTTTGGGTAAAGAACCTCCCTTTACTCACTTTACACTGAGCTGTTAGTTTGTAGCCAAAACAAAAAATTGCTATTTAATCAAACAGACACATTTTACATTATATAGTACCAGTCCAAAGTTTGGACATGATTTCTCATTCACCTGAATGAAAAAGTGTGTCCAAACTTTTGGCTAGTACTGTATGTTAGATCAAATACAGGTAAACAGACACACAAAATGTAAAAAGATGAATGTATATATTAATAATACATTTGTATAAAATAAGCTGTCTGATCTCTCTCCACTGGTGTAGTGCCTGATCCTTAACATCTGGAAAAATCTTTTGGCACCAAAATGAAAATGCGTAAGTTATGTCAAATGTTGTTTTCCTCCACTTCATCTAGGTTTTGACCACAAGGGCATCTACAAGGGTGCTCCGGTCCGTTTGTTTACTTGGAAGAGTTGGATGAAATTTAACATTTCAACTGCTTATAAAAGCCCAGCCAAAGGCTCGTAAAATGGAAACTTCAACTCTCCAAATAAGCAGACTTGTTGGGAGAAGGGACAGAGGCCATCAGGCAACATAACAGGATGTTGGGGGTCTATAAGGCAAGCAACTAAAGGCTAAAGGATACCTGAAGACAAGGGGGATAATACTGAATTCAGTGACAGATCATAATAACTGAAAGGTAGGGCAATAAACCAACAAATGGCAGAAAGCACACAAGCTTCTATCCCACAATGTAAACCATAAGTCCCATCGGATGCAGGGTTAGCCTAGATATGAGATGCCTTCTGGTTGCTAATTCCAAAGGAAACAGGAGACAGAGAGCAGGGAACAAGCAGTCCCTACGTGGGCCACAGTCCTCTACTGATTCCCCAGAGGCGCGGAGACGGGAGGAAGGAACAGGGCAGGAGGAGGAGGAGGAGAAAGATGAGGAGGAAGAGGCAGGAAGTGAGGACAAACTCACCACACTGGCTACCTGGGCCGTTTTGGGTCGTTTTGAATGGTCCAGAGCAAAGATAGTATACTCAGAGAGAAAAGCGGGCTCTGCTATCATCCCGGCCAGCATCTGACCCCGTCAGTGCAGTAACGGGACGAAAAGGTGGGGAAAGGAGAGGGACACAGAGAGCAATGAGAAAAACAACACCATGAGTGTGAAATAGCGCTGAGGGAAGTGTCTTGCCAGACCGTCCAGAGGAGGCTGGCCGAGAGAGAGGGAGAGAGGGAGAGAGAGAGAGGCCGAGAGGCTGAGAGAGAGAGATAGACAGAGAGACAGAGAGAGAGAGAGACAGACAGAGAGAGAGACAGAGAGAGAGAGAGAGACAGAGAGACAGAGAGACAGAGACAGAGAGACAGAGAGAGAGAGAGAGACTGAGACTGGAGGGAGGGAGAGGGAGAGGGAGAGAGACTACATGAAATTGCAAGAAAAATAAGGAAAGCGGGAAAGTGAAACACTCAATCAACATTAATGTTATGAATAACAGTTTGACATCTCAGTGTGTGGTCTTTAAGTTGTGGTGTGGGCCAATCTGCCTTCAATGAGCAAACAAACACTTTCAGAGATGTCAAAGTGTTAAAGATTTGTGAGGTGAGAAATGATTCTGCGATGGTACGAAGCTTCAAAGTTGAGGGCTCTTGGACCCAAGTTATAACCACACATTTGTGCTTCCTAAGAATAAAGGGGAAAGTAGAGTGTAGAAACATGACCAAAGAGGTGCACCTCACTATTCCAGTTTGGGGTGTCCAGTGTTGAAATGTAGAAAACTTATCATGAATGACTAAAGATGTACTAAACATCTAACGGTCCAAACTGTAAACATCCATATACCCATTAGCTCGTATTAAGCACTTGATGGAGCATCCATATTACAATTATAGTCAGTCCCTCGTTGATGGTCTACCTCTGTCTAATGAATCAAAGAAGTCTTGCATAAACTTGCCCACATTCACAAAGGGAGCTCTCTAAGGGAAAATATTACAACAACTCATGAGAGGATTTTAAAAAAAACACTGAGAGAAGTATATTAATTATTCATAAATATGCAGAAATGTGATATAGCCTCCAAAATGACCTTCCCAAAGCCTCTAAACTATAATAATGAAAAATAATGTATTCTCAGTCATGAAGTGATCTATTGTAAAGTGTTGTGATTTCATGTACTGATATTTCATTTGTGTTATAAAGCCTTTTTTAAACATGTATTACATTTGCCAACATTTGTATATTTGTTCTTATAAATTAATATTATAATACCCTCAATTCAATCTAAGTTTAGTTTGTCATTGCATAATTCATGCTGTCAGATGAAGGAAAAACAGACCATACCTGTATATAATGAGATAACAGTACTGTTCGCTCGGCACCACATCACATCACAAGCATCACATTGTACTCATGAAAGTTTGAAGACCTTTTGATGAGTTTCATCTGTTGTATTGTAAGTAATGACACCGCTATGATTGAGGAAACGCTTAGGAAAAAAGATCAGGGAATTAGATTTATCGTGTTAACTATGTCACTAATAATTGGGGACAGACAGTTGAGAATTTGAATTTGACAATAGAGGATGAGCAGTGAAAAGATCATCTATAAGCTACAGTTTTTTTTAAACCTTAAAGCACTAGCATGTAACTGATTCACTTTTACTTGTCGTCACAGCAAAAAGGCAAAAAGACACTGGCTGTTATTAGGGGAGCATTAAGCGTAACAAAACACGTGACAGAAATGTTACACTGTTGTAGAAATAGGGTAGGGAGAGAAAAAAACATCTCTGCAGGCTGCAGTTTGGATACAAAGATATTAAACATATATCCACAATACGTTGACTCCATGCTCACCTCTCTGTCGCTGGGAGAAGGAGAGCTGTCGTGGTGAAATGCAGGAGTTTGGCTGCTGCGCCGGTCTCCAGCGCCCATCTGTAGAAAGACAGTACACAGCACATCCATGAATTACACACACACACACAATCTGCTCTTCTTCCTTATGCTGCTCTGGTTGTGAGAAATCACATCTTTTGGCTCCCTGGTAAATCGTATAAAGCTATTTAATGTACCACTACAATATTGTTATTTGTCGAATCTACCCTCTCTTGTCAGTATTCCCGACTGTTTATCAACCTTCACCTTTGACCCCTTGCAGCACAACATACTGATATTATTAACAAAACAATGGTAGAGAAGAACTGCAAACAAACACAAACTTAAAGCAACAAATTGAAGTTAACCAAGTTGCATGAAAAGAAACTAAAAAGCAACTATTTATAAAACTAGGCAAATGCAATACATTTTGCAAAATGGGTTATTACATGTAAGGGAATGTGAACAGAGTTACTAACAGTACTTCAAATGTTGGTCATTTTAGGCTAAATGCCAATTATTGGTTTTACAGCTACAGAAGGTTCACAATGCTCATATACAGTATAAGTTTTTGTTAAAGCAGCATGAAACAATCAACAGCTCCTAAGAGGCCAAATCATCTGCTCATATTGCAGGTGGGCTAAACAATTTTAAAAAAGAATCAAAGCATAAGTACAAGTTGAACCGAGAAAAACGTTTTGAACTAGCAAAAACGTGACATTTGAGAGACTAAATCCAAGATCAAACTGCTTTGTAGCAGTGTTTGAAGAGGTTAAATCCATGTTGAGTAAAGGATACGACATGCACGTTAGTTAATCTTGTATATTCATGTAGCACGGAGGCAGCTGTCGTGCAGCAACAGGATTGGCATGTGTCTAATAAAGCTGCCAGCTGACCAACAGTAACATGCAGGCAGCACTGACATTGACACGCCCATACAGTTCAGTCGATTATAAGATTATTGCCAAGTGTTTTGGCAACAAAGAAGTTCATTATTGGCTGTCTGCTGTTGTTATTTCTACCTGAAACATCACGATTTACCAGATAACGTTACAAGTTGTTTTGAACGCACCTCAGTGACAGCAGCTGATGACAGCCAAGTTAGCCAGCTAACTGACTTAGCATGATGCTAACGCTTAAAGCGAAAGCAAGAGGGCCGACTAACAAAACAACTTGTGAAGAGCTCATTAAGTTTAGCCAGTGAGATATTGGCAAACAACCACTGTGAAGCGACACTTTGGCCAGTGTAAACAGATGTTAGCTTATCCTGTTAGCTCCCAGCTGTACAACAACTAACCTGGGCCTGTTGAGGTGACTGCGCATTCCTCTGCGGCGACTGCTCCTCGTTTATCTTCTGCTTCAGTTTTTTAAACATCTTGTCACGCCGGTGGAGCTAACAGCTGACGAGCAGATGACTGCTATCAGGCGGAGATGTATTTTAGTTTTTACTTAGCCTGACATCCAGTCCTCAATGCTAGACTTCCTTGTTCGCCTCTGAGTTCCAGCAGGTGACCGGGTTCTCTGCGCATGCGCGGCCAACGTGGAAGAAAACTGAACCGTCACAGTTAAAGGGCCAATGCTGCCTCTTCTTCTTTTGGTGAGTATTAAAGGTTAACAAACAGCTTTCAGGTGCATTATCGCCGACTACTGGACTTTATCAATACTCACAGAGGTTCACCTTAAGTGCTCCCATTCACAACATTGTCTAGTCTGTGTTACATCTAGCTGCTCTCCAAAAATGTTCTATTTCAAATGCAATCTTTGCCGTGAAAAATGCCGTCTGAGCCCAGAGCACCCACAGACAGGGCCAATTTGTTTTGGATGGATCAGAATTAGCACTGTATGACTATTGCAAACATTAGTAGTAGTAATGCTGATTTTGGTCCTCATTCTGCAAACATTAGTAGTAATGCTGATTTTGGTCCTCATTAACAATTTTCCAAAAAGAATGCACATATAATTAAATAGATATTGATAAGGCATTAAATCATAAGGAAAACAAAAAACATTACATTTTAATTACATTTCACTCATTACCACTGCCTTGACAGAAATGTCTTTCAGAAGTTTCATTCTTAGTCACAATTGTTATAAACTCACTCAGATTCAGTCAGCAGCTGGTTGACGTTACTGTTCAGAAAAGGTGATTTCAACCAGTATTTAGATTAGATTTGGGCCTTTTGAGAAAACATTAGGGGCTGGAGCCCCAGAAGCCACCCCCTAGCTACATCCCTGAATGCAGTGTCTTTTAAAATTCATTTGTTGTAGTGGTGGCAGTATGTATCTAAAATGAATTGAACAACCTGGAGAAAAATAAAAGTGGAGACAAAACACATAGCCTAAACAACACTGAAATTTTAAAATTCTTTTGGAAAACTCATACTGTGTAAAACATGCTTGTTGATTTTTTAAAAGAGGCATCAATTCATTGGGTCGTGATCAAATATTCATATAAGGGTCAACACCCTTTTTTTCCCCATCAGGGATAAGAAATATGTCTGAAGAAGTTTGATGTAGTGGGAAAAAGTTGTGTGTTTTACATTTTGATTGAAGAAAGGAGGAAACATCTACATAGGATGTTTTTCTTTTAGAGACAATATTCCTTGTGGACACTTGACAAATCCAGATTCAGGTAAAGAATTTAATTTCATCAAGTCATATCATGGATCACAGTTTACCACCTTTGTGTATAAAGTGAATGTCAATGGTAGGGCAAACATGTGTACATTTGGATTACAGATCTGGTCTTGAATGATTCTCAGGTGTAATATGATGCACCATAAAACTGAACCAAACTATACAGAAAAAACAGGTCCATTTGAACTGAATGTAAGTATGTAAAACAACAGAAACTGCAATAATTACGCTCTAAGTTTATAATGACATTGGCAGGTACATACTGAGGCATCTGTTCAGGCAGAATAAGTTCATTTCACACCTTTCACAAGTTACGAAAGGTTCAAACTGTTCATGAGTGACAGAGCGCAACATTTAACAAGATGTCTCTGAAAAGTGAACCATTGGCCCTGAACTATCCAAGCAGCTGAGTGACAGATAGAGAATGAGGCTCCGGGAGTACAGGTCGAGGTGCTGAAGGCTCACCTCCAAAGAGCAGATGCCTGTCAGGAATAAAAGGCTACTGAACTGTCCACCAGACTGGAGACAGAGATCAAAGAAAATAAGTTTCTGTGAAAACGGGGAACATTTAACCAGCAAGCTCCAGGATGAGAGGGCCAAGAGACTGACTCACTGATCAGCCTCAGACAGAGAGAGACACCTATCAAGAAAAACTCGAAGCACAGATGAAGTTTTATGCTGACAGGGTGAGCGAGGACCAGGTGTAGGTGTTGATTGATTAACTGAGGTCTGAGCAAGGTGCCCTCCGTGAAATGATGGAGCAGCAGGTGCAGGACCTGAGAAAAGACTTGAAGAACAGACCTCTACCAACCTTGAGCTTGCCACTCAGCTCCAGGCAGAGAAAGAAGTAAGCCATGTCCTCCAGTAAGAAATTGCCATGCTCAAAGAAGAGCTGAAGGAACAGAAGGACAAGGCCCTTGTCACATTACAGGCTATTGAGATGCTGCTAGAGGAGGACATCTCTGGTGAGAAGGTTACAGGGAATGAAAAGAAGAAATCAACAAGGAAAGAATCTGCCACTTTCTTGGTTTGAGAAGCAAAAGTAATGAGAGACAGGAGGAGTCTATTTCTACCAACTGAGACTTCTA
The DNA here is from genome assembly GCF_027409825.1 of Scomber japonicus. NCBI lineage: Eukaryota > Metazoa > Chordata > Actinopteri > Scombriformes > Scombridae > Scomber > Scomber japonicus. The sequence continues at coordinate 21,762,496 of NC_070591.1, read as the reverse complement.
AATTACATAAATAATCGTCAAATGATACCAACCAAATACTTTCAATAAATGTGGATGTTAATGCTTTTGGACAACAATTCAGCCAGTGTCAATTAAAAGAACAGTTTAGCATATTGCTGCTGCTGAACTGGGGAGACAGTTTTGTACCATCACAAGCAGATGACCTAAATGTTGCTTCTATTCTTGTCTAAATGTTAAGCAGAACGAAAACGTATAAACAAATCAAAGCTTCATCTTTGGCTATGGTTTATTGCATGGACTCCAATCTTAGTATTCATTTTATGGCAGTGGATAGCTAAACATAGAAAGTCTGTATGTTTACTCTTCATGTGAGTCATAATGTCCTTGGGTAATGTAATGAAAAGGGGGAACAGACAGAAAAGTTGATAGAAAAGATCACACTGTGGGTGTGAAGCATAGTTTGAATATATGACCTATTCCATCCTTTGGGATCTGGCCATGCGCAAATATCTGAAATAAACACTTGTGAGTCAGACTTCTGTTGTCTGGTGGAGGAAGAATACAAGATGCGTCATTTTGGGCTTCAAGCCATTAAACTGAAGACTAAAATGAAAGCTGATTTGCATTTTTTCACCATTCTGGCTCGAACACTTACAACTCAGCAGGGCTTTTGATCTGTGATAGGTGCCTTGAACAGCGGATATGAACGATGGGTGGTTAACGGCAGAGTGATGAAGCTCCCCTATACCATCCAGCAGTTAATGCTTCACCCTGAGGCAAACAGTGGAAAACATATTTAGTCAAAATAAGCAAGTCGGCTGCTTTGTGCCTGCTATAGCATTTTTTGGACTACTGCTAAACGGTAACTCAGTTTCATAGTACAAAAGATGAAAAAAAAAAATCACACTTGCACTATTACATTGGAAATACTATATTTTTATGGATGTTGGTGATTCTAGAAAAATTGGATATACTATATCCTCGAATAAGGGTTTTATTGAGATTCAAACTTTATTCTTGGCATTGGAAACAGTAGTTTCCATTGAGTAGCTGTTGAGGGGCTACATTACATGATAATTATTTAAAGGACCAGTGTGTAAGATTTTGTGGTCTCTAGTGTAACTGACTTCAGAGAAATGGAATATAATATTCATAAGTATATTTCAGTTACTGTATAATCTCAATGAGAATATAAGAATTGTTGTCTTTTTGTTACCTTAGAATGAGCCCTTCACCACCATGTCTCTATAGTAGCCAGAATGGACAAACCAAAAAATGTCTCTAGAGAGGACCTTCTGAATTTTTTTCCAGTTTCACGAACTACCGTAGGTTCTACACACTTGGAAAGGGAGAGGGAGGGACATTAATTTACTTAATCTACTTGCCACTAAATCTTAGACTCTGGTCCTTAAAACTAACAGTTTACCTGCTGTGTTGTGAAAAGCTGCGATTTGCTGAAATGTAAAAGTTGAAACTCTGCCTCATGCAGTTATCTCCTGAAATTTAAACGTTACTCATAACTGTATCTCTGCAGGGAGACCTCTGAGAGAAAGGGCCAAGCTCATGAAATATTAATATATTTCATCTCTGCCTCGATGTTGCTTATCACAGCTCTCTCACCTCCTTCCTTTCCAAAAACATCTCCACAATGCGGACCATATTAACATATCTTTCTCCTGCCTGAGAGATGATCTCTTTGCTTCTGTCACAGTCTGTTCTGCTCTTCTCCTGCTGCTGGTGAAATTCCATTCACCACAACCCTGCTCTACTCCTGCTAATCAGCCACACCCACCTCATCAGTTAACGCTGTTCACCTGGACTCTCAGCTGCAGCTCATCAGTAATCACCTGGACTCTCAGCTGCACCCCATCTGTAATCAAGCCTGTGTATATATACTCCTGTTGTCCACTCACTCTTTGCCAGATCATCATTTGCATTTGTTTCATGCCAGACTTTCCTGCATTAATTCACAGATTGATTCCTTGGTTTTGACCCTGCTTGCTTTTGACCTCCTCTCCTCGTGTCTTCCCCGGTAAATGCACCAGCCTTCTGTCCCTGACCCCGAGTATCACTGTGTGCCTGTGGCTGTGTGGCGACCTCCGGCTTCGATCCCGTCAGGAGAGCCCAGAACTTCCAGCTTGGTCAACCCCTGTCTGTGAGTGCTACTGGTGTTATCTTACCTGCTACCAACTCTGTCTTTGGTGACCCTGAGCCCTGCCTGGTTCCCTACACATTCTGTCTATAACTGTTCAGTTACCTTGCGGACTATAATAAAGATCATTTAAAACTGCTCACTGGTGTTCTGTGCTGCAAATGGGTCCTACCACTTCCACCTGTTACAGCTTCACTCTACTACTACGTTTAATGTATTCTCATCAGCTTCCCAGTTTCTCTTGGCATTTGTCCATCCTTAAAACCATTTGAAGTAGTAGAACACTATAGTAAGCCACTGCCTTCCTCTATAAATGGTGTCAAGCAAACAATGAAGGGCTTATTAGGGGTAGAATCCCCATACCACACTCTGAATTACTCCATTCTATTTCCAAAAACCAGCCAACTCATTGAAACTGTCCTTTTAAAAATACCCTCGTAGAGGGTTTCATAAAGATCCTATTGTCTTATAAGGGCAAACACTAGCTCATAATGGAAATATTTGACCTTTAGATGCCAACTTGTCCACTATATGGAACTTAACCAAAATTTGTGAGGCATAAAAAATAAAAGGCAATGAGTTGAGTCACTAAAAAGCTCTGTAGAGCTGTGGGGGAGCTACAGAATCACTTCAAGGGACCTCCATCCATATTAGACTTATTCATTTACTCAATTTTTTACATGAAAATATTGTATAAAGTAGCTTTAAAGCACCACAGCTGCCCTATATGATGGTAACATGTTGTGAGATCACCTCACAACTGGGAATTCTCCAATCTTTAAAATGCTATAGGAAACAGAAGAACTGACAACATATCCTGTGAGCTTGGCCATCAGCACACTGTCAATGTCTCATGGGCGCTGTAGCTGTCGAATGCAAATAAATTAATAATGCTTTCACTGGTCGGGAGCAGTGCTGAATGGAGCCTGCTCTGGTTCTTGAGTGGTTTAGTCAAGCTTGCTAGCATTCATCACCACAGCTGAGAGCATCAGAGCATGTAGAAACAAGGGTTAAGAAAGAGGCACATCTGTCTATTTCTATCGCCCTGCACAATGATGCACTTTGGTGAAAAATAAAAAACACTGATGCGTCAACTGACAACATGAGGTTTGATTTAGAGGCTCCTTTGCTGATGATTCAAATCACATCAGTCAAACCATCATCAGTAAATGGTTGAGCGTGACAATGATTGATGCATGTCAGATATATAATTTCCATCCTTTCAGTTTGAGCTGCAGTTCATTAAGTTGTGTAATAAATCCTCCAAATAACCAATCTGCCCTCCCACCCACACTATACTTGCTGTTTGTTCATGCAATATGAAAGAGCTTAAAACACCAAGGAGTTGATGAAGCTGCTTTAACTACAAAGAACCACTGTTTTGAGATATTTTTGCACCATATTTGAAGTTGGTTAGGTATATTCCATTCTTTGTAGTTGGACAAAATGTAGTCAGTCTGGTGCTGACACTGACCAACTCTTGCCCCTCTCCCCTCTCCTCTCTCCCATGGTGTCATCATCTGGTTGTTTGTGCCCAGGCCTCCTGTCACAGTGAGCCATGCCAGTTTGCAGAGCTTGGTTCAAAAGCAGTTCCTTGTCACACCTTTGTCACTGGGATGGAAAAAAATGTTTGCACTGCTAAGAGCCATCAACCCTCACATCCTGTCCAAAACAGGGCGAGCATTTAGCCTTTTGTAATAAGTATTTGTTCTGCAATGAGGGTTAGGGTTACATAAGGAATAATGTCTTACTGAAAATAGGAGGCTAAATGCCAGTGACAGTACTGAAAAGTCTTAATTGCTCCAGGAGAAAATTTGTTTTCACAGTCTGAACCTGCACATGATACATACATGCAATACACACAATGACACATACATTGATGTCACAACATATATTCCCGAATATATTTATAGGCTACATATGCATAAGGATTTATACACGTGTACTGTATAGGTCCTGTATCTGCAAGCAGAGAGAGTAGATTGAGGAAATGATCGGTTTCAGCTGCTATAGTCTTTCTGTGACTTGTCTTTTTTTCATCTACTGCATGTTTGAATGTTGATGCATGTTGTCACTGTGGTTTCATGTCAGGGGAACCACCAGATGGAGCTACCCCTCCACTTCCACACACCCACCTTAGATACTCAATAAGATAAAGGCTTTGTACCACATGTCAATGAGAGAGAATGCAGCTCTGTCTTTATTGGATTTGTGTTATCTGGAACAGCTCACGATAAAGTAATTAATTGTTGCCTAAAGACGCCATTAATATACTATTGTGTACTGCATACCTGTAAATAAAAAAGCAGCATCAAGCTCTGCATAACAGACTCATTACTCTACTTTCACAAAGTGGACAGCTGTACATGTAGAAATAAAACACACATACACACACTGAACTCCCACCCACCAAGCTGAGTAACTGATGACTCTTAGGGTCTCATAATCAATAATTGTGGTACACTTGAGATGTTGGGTTGAAAGAAATGAGTGCCAGCATCCTATGAAATCATGTTGATTTTCTTAATTTTGTTGATAGTTAGAAAAAAGTGTTCTCCTTACTTTGAACCCTTTTAAACATCTCTATGTAATAGCTTTTTCTTTTCTCAGCAGACATTTTAATTTGTCATACAAGGAAATCACAGATGTTACTGGTAATATTAACAATGGCTCCTTTCCTCACAGGTGTGTCAATAAGCTATGTCAGTGAGGCAGATTGCACTATAAGCCTTTTTACATAGCAGACATTTTGACATGTCACAGTAGGAAAAGCACAAGTGTAACTAATAACATTAACGATGACTCCATTCTATTCAAGTGTTCCAGCAAGTCGTGACAGTGTGACAGTGAGACAGTGAGCTGACATGCACAGAACCAAGACCTTGAACCTGGAGTAGGTAAATGGAAAGAAACTATCATTTTATTATTTACATGTGTTTTTCCTACAGTGACATGTCAAAATGTCCTCTGCAATACTGTAACTGGAAGATCTCAAATGAATTCATTAATAATGTTATTAATTAAACCTGTATGACAAGCGAAAATGTCTAATTTGAGAGAAGTGTGTGTTTTCTTTTCACTTATTAACCAGGGAAAAGTCTCATTGAGATTAGTCATGTTATCATTTTCTCAGCTCTTAGCCATTAATTTACCACAAACCCAATGTTTCCCCAGCCATAACAAAGTACCAAGTTATCTAGATTTAACCAATAAGTGAAAAATCCCAAAATGCTTTTATCAGTCTGTAAATGTGACTCCATCTACTTCTTAAAGCCACTTAAGCCTATAAATCACAAGTTTAAATAAAACTCTGTAGTCAGTATTCTTTATTTTATCTCTTTCCTTCCTCAAATTTATGATGTCGTTTTGAAAAAATCATACATTTGCCTTCTGTGTGAACAAATGAATTAAAGTCATATGAATGCATGCTTGATTTGTGACTGGTATTGGCCTTTTTCCCTGGCAGACATTTTGATATGTCACAGATGATAAATCTAATAGTAGATGAATTTCATTTAGCGACTTCAGCTTCTAGGTCCTGGTATTGTGCATGCTGGCTCACTGTCAAACTGTCATGGCTTATTGGTACACTAAGGCTACGTTCACACAGCAGTTAAAAGTGACCTGAATCTGATTTGTTCGCTCAAATGTGACCCATATCTGATTTGTTTCTGACAATGTGAACAGCACAAGATTCAGGCCACTTTCAAATATGTTTCTGAATCAGATATATGTAAAGTGCCTTGAGATGCTGCTACACACTGTTTTTAGCATTAGACCATAAATGAGACTACCAGTAACTTCACCAGCTGTTGCTATTGCCATGTTCGCTTCCGTAAACACCGCTCTGTGCGTGACGTCATTAATGATCAACTGAACATGTGGGTCACTTCAGGAGGCCACATTGAGCATTAAAGCCTGCAGTGTGAACGTAGCCTTGGAGAACAGAACAGAGTCATCGTTAATGTAATTAGTAACACCTGTGCTCTTCTTAATATGGCTTGTCAGAATGTTGGTATTTTATTCACTTTTCAGGATTGGCATCTTTGACTCATTTACTACTGTAATGAGTTACAGGTCAGTGCTGAATTTATCCGTACATTGGAAATTCATTTTTTCCTATATGAAAAGTGACTGTGCCAGTTTGAATCACACTATAATTGTCAGGCAGTGCTGCTTATAAGAACATTTTGTGAAAATGATAGAGTATGTGTCCTATGAATATGTATAAAGCAAACACACCTGAGCTCTCAGGGCTGAAGTGGACTGCAGCAGTAGTGTTGTCAGTGACCACAGTGAGGAAATCAAGATGATTGTCAACTATATCTGGCTCCCCTTCACACTGCATGGCTATGGCTATAATCTCTATACTCTAACCAGCAATGTATACAGCTTCTGGCATTGAGTTTTAGCTACGTTGTGGCTTATGGTGATCTGCTGCCATTCTTGTTGGTGTGTTTGTGTCCACCGGGTACATGAGACATGACCACTTTGTTATTTTTCTCAGGCTGTCCAACAGATGCCCTCAGACTTTCCCTCATTTCCCCATATGCACACCAGACACCTGCTGCCCATTCCATCATCAGCTCCTCACTTTATATACCGGTTTGCCATTTCATTTAAGTTTCTCCCACGTTACTTTGTTTCTTGATTGTATACTTATACCAACTTGATCATGTTCCTGTCTATTCATTTATCTGTTGCTGCTGTTCCAGTAGTTTTAACTGTTTTTGACTTGCCTGCCTGCACATTTTCCCTTTAGACGTGTTTGCATGTTTTGAACTGCGTCCCTATTGATTAACTTTAAACCTGTTTTGCTGATTTTGAGCATTAAAACTCCTCATTCAACTTGCCTGTTGAGTCTGCATTTAGGTCTTCCACCTGTCTGTGCTATTCTCACTCATGACAGTACAAACTGGCCAGTCATGGACCCAAAAGACAAACTTCATGACAGATTTTTAATCTTTTTCTCTTCTCGCAATAAGTGTAAACATGCCTCCAGTAGAGAGGACAGAGGGGCAGCTCTATCATTGACAGGCTGAGAAGTGACCTCAAGGCCTTGGTTGAGGAAATTGCTACCTGTGTGGGCAGAGGACTTTATCAACACTTGTGAATCCCAGTCTGCACTTCAGTCAACAAACCTGCAGCATGATAGCCTTTAACCTGCACCCCAACCTGCTAGGATTCATCAAACCCTGCTACAGCCACATTACACAAGCGTGCAACACTTAATACAATTCTACCCACAGAGGGAGCTATAATAATCAATTATCCTATAATATAAATTCTGTTTATAAAAAAATTAAGCCTAGTACCCAAAAATTCTCAATGCACGATATATTGAAGCACTGATGACACCAATAGCTCCACCTTGTGGCCATTAATAAAACAACACCAACCTTAAATTGTCATATCTCATAAATATAATATTCCATTGCAACCAAATTCAGCAATATTGTACAGATGAGGACGCTGAACAAATATGTTTGATATAACCTCACCCATAGGTTGAAATTGCTGGTAGAACAGCAGCTTGTTGCTAACCTTGCTAACCCTAGATGCAGTAGCTGGCAGTCTAATCAGCAGCAAACACACACACATTCTAGCTGGGGTTTTTTCAGTTTCTTCCTTTTGATTCATCAGCCATCATAACTTTATCTTGCTCTTTCGTCTGATTAATCTTGCTCTTTGGAGGTATTTACTCCAGTATTTTAAAAAAGCAAAAAGGTAAACTGAACATTGTAGTTAAAGAGGCAAAAAGGATGATCATTTAAGCCTCTGTGTGATTTAAACAGGGGACTGGTTGTGTCTGTTGAGAGTGATGCTATTCATTACAAAGACCCTAGCTGTTAAAAGATTCAACATCTTGTGGGTGGTGTTATACCTGGATGAACACGTTTTACATTGCAGGGATCATTTTTCCCTGAAGGCTGCACTGGTCCCAGTATTATCTCCTACCTTCTCTGTGGTCAGAGCCAAGGGCTTCCAGATGGCATGAGCACCCTGATGCATAAAACAGCATATTCATCCCAGTCTTCTGTCATCTACAAAGCTCATTAGGGCTTACATCTTATCCAGGGATAAAGGGACAGAAATACTGTCAAGTAAATCACTGCAAGACACTGAGATCATGTCCCCACTATTAGCAACCGTCGAGTGAGTTTATATTCAATTAAAATGGAGTAGCCTGACTGAAAGTGGGGTCACCAAAAACTAAAAAATCAGCATTTCCTCACTAAGATGTTAATCCTGGAAGTGTGACAATAGCTTGAAAATACATTTGTACCTTTTTATAAATACATCTTACAGAAAATCCAAACAATTAAAACATTTTATAGACTTCATTTTTGGTATTTCATCATCATTTTCTGGATTTTAGATGTTAGTATTTCTATCAAGGCCATAGGTAAGAAATCCTGCTTGCCCAGATTGTTCCACAACTTTATTATGCAGATATAATAGGACACTGCTATATATCAGACAGAGGATGCAGCGCTGCATAATAACAGGCGAGCTGAAACTTGTCAGTGATCTGCATGAGTCCCATCAAGCAAGTTCCAATTTGCCTCTACACTGATATGAATACATGTTTAATTAGATTCACTTTAATGTTTTTGGAATAGCCTACTACAAGGCATCTGCCACCGTAGATAGAGGCTCATCTGTTGCTGACAGCATGGTTAGACAAACACCACTCTTGCCTATTAAAATGTCTCACAGTGTGTCCTTACTATGGCCACCATTGTTGAGGCGCAACCTTGAATAGGGTTTGATAAAGCTGAGATGGGAGAACAGCTGCAGGGGTAGTTTCTTTTTGGATAATGGCTAGAGGGGGTAGCTATCTGTCTCCTCATCACCATGCCAGTGGTAATAAAATGTTGCTTTGTGGCAGAGGATGGAGGCAATCCTGCTGATAACTGTGATCTCAGAGCTGCTGGAGGAGGGGTTGAGACAGAGAAGCCATTAGAGAAGAAAGGAGAAGTAATCTGATCATGTCCTATAGGGGGAAACACTACATCAGTCAACTGTGCCATAATCTCACTTTCTGCCTCGAAGCAAACATAAATGTCCTATTTGTTCTGAGTTTACATCAAATGACATCTTTTGCGTTCCTGGTCGTATTCTAACGTCTGTATCATGACGATAACCTCCTCACTCACCTGACTGCAGACAAACACATGGTTTGGCTCCTTTAATGTATGTTCAGAAAGTCAATTGCATGCTGGGTGATTGCCAGAAAAGACAGAGTCATTAATAATGATTGAAAAAGACTGAATCAATTTAGTTAATTTATGTTTATCAAAATTGGTGCCAATATTGCTCTTGAGCTTGAGAAAATCATCTTCACAACTTGTCACCATTTTCACATCGATTGTCAAAAGATTCAAAATAAGTCAAATTTGATTATAAAACACTTAATGAGTGGTGAGGTGACTACTTTTGTTTCAATAATTTCTTGTTCACCTTACTGCTTACTACTAACATTAACATAACTATGCTCTATTAGAATTGTGTTATTTCTTACATGATGAGAATAAGGAAGTAAAAACTGTTCCGTTAAGAACATTTTATGCATTTTAGAGGTTAAAGGCAGACTTTTAATTAGTTCAATCAAAAATTCACTATTTTTGAAAATGTGTATTTTTTCAGTTTTATATCACTTCAAATAAAAATATTTGGGCTTGGACTGGTTGATTGACAGAAATGCATTTTCAAGATGCCATCATGGGCTCTGGGAAATTACAACATGGTATTTTTCACTCTATTTTGACAGTTGAATTGATTAGTCAATTATACAAAACACTGATTACAAATGTTCAGGAAAAAACTGCACCAGCATTTTCTTCATATTCATTGACTTGGTTCATGTCAATGTATTATATCATTGGAATATCATCCTGGTATTTATATCCCATTTCCCTGGTATAGAACTGTGTAGGAAGCATTTATTTTGGTGTGTGTGGGTGTGAGATATTCACACATCAATAGTCGTGGCCATGACCTATAAGAGGCAGGTTCCATAGCATCTGTGTAGGAAAAGTAACAGCAACACATAATTTAGTTTCAGTGAATTCATCCTACTGTCTCAAAGATAAACTATTTTCTCCCTTTGAGGGGCTGCACCGAGCTTTCACAATCTGCTGACTAAGATGCTTGCTAAGAACCCAACACACCTTATCAAATGACTCATAATGTACTGTAACAGGATTTTTCCTCCTCTTAGTCTCGAGGCCACAACAACATAACACATTGTATAATTCCATCAATGCCTTGCTATAGCTTCTGCTGAACATCCAGTTTGTGATGAGTGGTTTTCAGCTGCTGTGGTCTGTGCATATGACTCATTTTGCAAAATGCCAAAATATGAATAAAAACAAAAAACAAGGAGGTGTTCTAAGTCCTCTTTTGCTTTTTATAAAATACTTTCTCTACCTTGCAGCTTTTAGTACGAAGATTAGTTTAGGCATTATTTGCTCAACATTCTTCTTTAGGGATTAAGACAGCTTAAAGTGTCTGTATTGTCCATTAGGTTGTTAAGGCAATCACTGCAACTAAGACATATAGATTGCCTGTTTACCTCCATCACATTAAAGCTGTATTTTAGAGCCAGTCTGGCAGTATAAGATTTCCACTGAAGTGCTCCTATTATAATACTGACTTCATACTGGCACTGTGTACTCATATGTGTGTGTTTTCATATGGATATTCTGTGTGTGATGCAGTGTCTCTCATATATCCTGCTGCATTGTTATCATATCTGCGCGTCTAAATTAAAAAAAGTTGTGGGGAAGATAGAGCCTATGGGGAGAGGGTAAATCTATAGGCAACTGTCACCATGATAAATGAATCAGAACAAGTCAGTTTTCCTTCACTGTACAGTAGAAAAGTCTCAATGGGATAAAATGATGCCCATTTATAGGCTTATCTGCTTGCATTACGTGAAGAGAAATCTATATTTTCCATTTTGGCATCGATTGATTATCTTTTAGTGAAGCTCCATAATCTTGCATCAAACAGGGAGTGCAAATAGATATCTTAGGCTGTATCCATAATTCATTATTATTGAGGATTCTTATAAATTAGATTTGTGGGTAAATACATGTACAGTAAAGATGTGGAGTGTTACTTCTCTGAGATGCAGGATTTGGATGTAGGAGTAGTGTGTTTACAGCAAAACTACTAGACCATGACATTTGCTGTTTCAGGGGATTCACAGCTATATGCAGCCAGTGGGATGTAAAGCTGTCCAATCATCCTTTTCCCAGTAATTAACAGAACCTAGCTACATCTCAGACTACTGTTGTTCATTTATTTATTTATCTATTTTCTAACTTCTGTGTTTCTTTGTTTTTATAGATTTATGACAATCTGAAAAGAAACGGTGCTCTGTCAGGCATTCATTTATCATAATTAGTTTTGCAGCATTTATATACACAGAATGCAAATAGTCACTGATATTGCAGGAATTGTACTGCGACCAACAGCGGTCGCTCATCTGAGCATGTTTCAGGAAGATAAGGATCCAAAGCAGGCTTATCCGCTGTCAGGCACTCCCCCCCACACATTAGCTCCCTATTCTAAAGTGGTGTTTGATAAAAAGATTATGACAGTACAAGAACTGGCAATATGTTGGCTGGAATACCCCAGAGACACTTAAAAGTCTACTTCACTCCTCCTTGTGCCATTTGGCTTGTCATAAAGTTATGATATGTAAGTTTCATAATTCCTTTCCACTGGCTGCCCTTGAGAGCTCCGCGGTATTGAAAGTGAGTGAATTTGAAAGGTACAATAATGCATGAGAACTGCTGCGAACTACAAGCATCCACCGCTCTTACTGTGGACCACCTCCAGGTTTTGACTGGGCTGTAGTCATGAGAGAGAAATATGCTTTACACTGGAGGATCCTCTTGAAAAGATACAATTTAGAGGGCATACAAAAGTTTGTCACGCTCTGCAGGATGACTAAATTGGACATGTTGCATAAAGGCATTCAGCAGGTAGAAGAATAACACAAGCATCAATGAAAAGGGGCCAATAGATGGATGTGGAGAGACGGTAAGGTGGCATAATTTCCAACCACAGAATAAGTTTTTTTTGCTTTTTTGTAGCATGCTTTAACATAGTACTTAGTGACTCTTCTTAAGGTGATAAAGCTTGGATTATCTTTCCACTTAGATGGCTTCAAATAGTCAAAAAGACTTGGGACACAAGAAATCTGTGAAATGAGTAATCTCATACTGTTGGATAGGCTTAATTTCTTAAAATGTGGGTTCCATAACTGACCTAAACCTCAACCCAAAAATAATTTACCATCCAGGATTCATGAGTAGAACTATTGTTGTTGGACTGTAAATCTAATTAGATTCTTGTTGGCAAATCCTTCACAGCAGGAAAAGTGGGAAAATGGTTTTCATTAAAACCAAAATGTATACAGACACATGCTTATGAACACTAACACACACACACACACACACACACATACACATACACAGACGTGAGCGCGTACACACACACAAAGGAGCTGGATTAAAGTTGTCGAACAAACGTACTGAGTGACATGCACTTTTGTCATTTTGCAGATTACTGCAGTGAAATGGGAGTCTAGGCAAAGCTACAGCACAGTACATGCAGCTTAAATTTTGTATGTCACTTTGACTTATTCATTAAATTAGTAATAACTGTAACAGTTAAAAAGCTGTAGTGATCCGTACTGAGATCAGGACCATGGACAGAGCCAGTGGGTGAAAGTTGGATTTCCTACCTTCTTGGCTTGTTTTATTAATTGATTTCAATTATTCAATGAAATGATTACAGACATAATCTACTGTAGTGACCTTTGACCTGCAAATGTTGCTATTTTAATTAAATCGCTGCAATCGCTACATGTTATCTGAAGGTTTCTGAAGCATTCTTCTTAAATCTCAGAGGACCATGTTTGGCAAATTGGCCTTGTCAAGCCAGATCAAAATCAATAAACCTTCACTCCTTTCAGCATTGTTGAGCATGCTTTTTGCCTTTTGTGTCAGCCTTACATTGCTAGAGCTTGTGAAATGCATCTGATCACTTTCACACATCAAACAGACCTGTGTGGAGTGTTTTGAAAATGACGAAATGATTGATTTCACCATATGTTCTCAATCATTGTGAGCGCCTGCTCCCGCTCAGCAGGTTGAAAGGAAATCCCTCACCCACTTCCCCATTTCATTTATCCCTGTAGGTGGATGGTGTGTCCTCCCTTGTCTCCTCATCTTTATTCACTGCAGGAGCCCTTGTTGCTGCACTCTGGAGGATTGTCTCCCCTCTGTCTTTCCCACATGCCCTCTATATCTCATGTAAAATGCCAGTTAAGGTGTGTCCTGAGCATTGGCTGCTGTACATTTACCATTTAACACTTGCATTACTGTAAAATGGCTGCTGTGTCTGCACTTGGCATTTAAAGGGGAATACACGTGTTTTAATGTTTTATAAAGCAGCTTTAAAGTGAGACTATATAACTTGTGAAAAAAATGGAATGACAACTCCTTCATCCTTCAATAAATTGTTAAATGTAACCTGATTTAACTATCAAAATAATTGCTGATTCATTTCTGTGGATCAGCTAATTGATTGATCAACTAAACACTGTAGCTCTGGTTTATGCACCAGTTATGTAGCTCTGGTTTATACACCAGTTATTGATGCTTTACAGTAGGAGTCACGATTGTCAACAAATGTGCCATTTAACACTTTTAAAATGTCCTCATATTTGCTTACAACTGATTTGTTTCATAAAGAAGTTATTAAGTCGTTGCTTATAAATGCTAAACTTGGGAAAAGAAAAGCAAGTGTTGATGTCCATAAATGCAGCATATGTCTCAGTTTTTAATATTGTTGTTCCCTGAACATAAAATGGACTCAGGTTTAGTTTCAGCTTCAGCTGCACTGGTTTCCTCCCACAGTCAGGTACACTGTAGACTCTAAATTGCCTGAAGGTATGAATGAGTGTCTGTACAGTATGTCTTAAATCCTGTAATGACTTTCCTGCCTTCCAACCGGTGCATGCTGGGACAGTTTCCTACCCCCTCCCATGACCCTGAAAAGAAATTAGTGGGAGGAGAATATAGCTGAATGTCAGTAAAAGGGGAAAATGTGTTTCACTTAATGTCCCATGATCATTTTTTTACCCTCTTGTTTTTCATCATCATCATCATTAATGTTATGTGTGTTGTTACTAATGCGTTATTCTGCTCGTGTTTCATGCTTTTTGGTGAGTCTTGTGCTCTCAGACACAATGTATATAATCATATTAGCCAACCACAAAGGGCTCAGGCTATAATTAAGTAAATGGGGAGGCCTCTTGTCAATAACACAGACACAACTTTATATTGATGTCTTCTTCTGCTTCATCTCTGTCCCATGCTTTCTTACAATTTGAATTGACAAGGACAGACCGCTGAGATATCTGTGCTGAGCATGCCCTTGTTCTGTATTCTGTCTTGATATTTGTAAGCCAATTAGCTAGATTAGAAAGCATAATCAATACTGCCACCTATTATGCAACCCAGCCCCAGCACTGCTGTTCTCCTCTAAGAAAAAACAACTGCTGCCTGTCAAAACAATTGGAGTTTCTCATAGGATATTCTTATAAGCTCAGTAGTGTTTTGGGAAATAATGATAGACAAAGCTAAGTGCCTCATCACTGTTGTTCCCCACATCATCTCTAAGTGACAGTTTCTTGTGACAGAGACACACTGCTTCCACTCCAGTTGGATAATGCATCTTTTTAAAGCATCAGTCGATATGTACACGGATATTTTCACGGATCAGCAGCTCCAGGTCATCATTGATTTTGTTAGAATCTCCCCTGCGTGTCCACCAACTCAAAAGGATATTGTTCTTTTTCTGAACAGTAATTTGAGCCTTGTAAAAGTTCACTCAGCTGTGCCCTATTGTCCTGAAAATTGTCAATAAGAAGTCCTAAGCAGCGCCACTGCCTCTCTGGTTTTGTGTGCGGTCTGGATTTTGCCTTCCCAAAAGTATCAGTAATGTACAAAATTGTCCATCTCCATCACAATAAATATTCTTCTGTCGGGTCTTAAAAGCATACAGAGTGGGTCATTATTCATTTAAACCCATTGAAACAAAAGACAACAGGGTGAGATCATGTCTCACTTGTCCTTAATAACGTTCTTAGGAAGCATCATATGTAAAATAGGCAATCACATACAATGTGTGATATAGTCATGATCATTTATTATATTCAATGTTGAAAAGCATATTCATTAAAGTACTGAACTTAACCACAAAATAAACAGCTATTTATAAATAATGAATCATTTCAGTCATTTTTCAAGCAATATTATTTCAGTTTTTTTCTGGTTTGACAATTTATTATGTCACAGTGCTTATATATATATGGATTCGTCATTTTTGGACGCACAGAGAAGTAACTGAAGACGTCACGTAATGATACTTCAGTATAATTTGCTGATAATACCTTTATACTTGTTTTGAATGCAGTACTTGCAGTATTTTTACACGGTATGGCTACTTCTTAAGGCTAAAGGTTGATTTCTGTATAATTTATAAAACTTTAAGGCAGATTAGCTCAGGTGGAGTCTCTCACTTTTACATTTTTTCCCCCGGTGCAGAAAGTGAATAACCGTTCCTCAGTATACCCTCAGTGCGCAAGGCACAAAGAAACACTGCTGCACTCCAGTGAACATGTAAATCTTCTGTTACCTGGGGAAATGATGATTCCCCTCTTGCTTATCCAACTGCACAACTTTAGTGTCTTATTTAATTCTCTCCTCCTTGTCATTCAATGGATGGACACAGTACAGGTATGAGCTCACCATACGCGCTGACAGGCTGCAATGAGCCACTGTAACGTCCACACGAAGGAAACAGCTCCGTACATCTCCTGACCAAGCAAGCCTGAAGATAGATGAGTTGATTTGAGACCGGAGCGCGATTTCTACAGAAACATTTTGGTGCAGGGGAGTCAGAAGATACTACTACTGCTGGCATTCCCACCCTCAGCTTTTGCACAAAGAAGCGCGTCCGGTCGGATCTAAGCTGCAGTCCACTTCAGTTCAACTGCAGTGCTACAACTGTGAGAATGAATCCATCATGAAAGTACGCGCCGATTGCTTTTCTCGTGAACTCTTTCTTGACCAGCCAGCGCAATCTGGAGGATTTGCAGACTTATATCCACAAGTGGAGCGTCTTTTTTGTTCGCTTTCAGCTTTCAGCTTTCAGCCACACACATATCACTCCACTACTACAATGAGACAACGTGTTGGGCTAAGTAAAGGAAATGTTATCTGTAGAAGTGCAGTGAGAGAGCAGTAGTACAGTGACTTCCAGAGGACACCTGCAGACGAGTGAATGCCGTCTCCGATGTGGAGCTTGTCGCTGTCCGACGCGCGAGTGGTGCTGAAATTTGGATGATGCCTAGCCAGCGACTGCAAGGCTGTCGTTCCCTGCACTTGAACGAGGACAACGGCCGCTTCGCGCTGCTTGCCATCCTCATCATCCTGTACCTATTGTGCGGCGCTGCGGTCTTCTCTGCCATAGAGAGGCCCTCGGAGCTGCGGGCTCACGGCCGCTGGAACGGGACGCTCCTCAACTTCAGTGAGACCTTCAACATCAGCCTGCAGGACATCAACTCCTTCCTGCGGGAGTACGAGGCTGCCATCGCCGCCGGAATCCGGGCTGATGCTCTGAGGCCACGATGGGATTTTACAGGGGCTTTTTATTTTGTTGGAACTGTGGTGTCGACTATAGGTGGGTGAACTATACAGCATTAAGCCATTTCCCTGACCTTTGCGTTCAATTGGTCGCAGGCATGATGTCCTCTAAATACTTGTTGAAAAACATGTATTATTCATGAAAAACTGCCAATAGATAATAATAATAATAATGATAATAATAATAATAATAATAATAATAATAAACTCCAAGAATACATTTTGCTCACATCATTTAGACAGTTATTGGAGTCTTTTTGACAGAGACTACAAACAATGGTAGATGTTTTAAGTCAATTTGGGACATCATGTTCTGATAAATCCACACTCAAGTAAATAATCTGGGGAATGGTTATTATTAATATGGGTTATGCTCATAAAATAATCATATAATAATAATCATTTAATCACCAATTAATTTGTACCGCACTTTTCATTCAATTCTAATTCTCAAAGTGCTACAGTATTAATGACATGGAACATAAAATATGAAGAAAATAATAATAAGAGATAAGATTTAAAAAGCCTCCCTGAATAAAAAGGTTTTTAGGCCTGTTTGAAAAGATTCTATAGGGTTTGTGCTGTCCTCAGATGGTTATGAAGGCTGTCCTACAAGCGTGGTGCAGCAGAGCAGAAAGCTAGACTCCCATGGTGTTTCGCACTGGGGACCCGGAGGAGCAAGCTGCTGGCAGGTCTGAGGGTGCAGGTTCCTGTAGATATTGTGGCACATGTCCTACGATGGCTTGTACCTGAGAAGCAGTAATTTCTAGACGATTCTGAAGGAGACAGGCAGCCAGTGCAATGAGAACATAAACCGTGATATGTGTTTTTGTTTTCATACTCTCATCAGGATCCTGGCAGTGCTGTTCTGAATGTACTGGGGCATCTGGATGCTCTTGACAGGGATCCTTATGAAGAGTGCATTGCAGTAGTTCAGTCTTGAGGCGATAAGGGCATGGACAAGTTTATCTGCATCTGACAGGGTGACAGAGGGGTGGAGTTTAGATATATTTTTAAGATGGTTTAGAGGTTTTGCATAACCTGGCCGTCAAAGATGAGATGAGATATGGGGGATAACTGGATCTGATGTGGAGTGCCATTCAGAAGAGCTTCAGTTTTGCTGCTGTTACGTTAGAGGAAATCTGTGCTCATTCAGTCCTTTATCTCCTTAAGACAGATACTGAGGCATCACATGGCTGTAGAACAGTTTGGGGGGGTCATCAGTGTAGCAATTAAATGCAGAGTCATATCAACCAGTGGTGGTTCAGAGGTGCTCCAAGAGAAAAGTGTCATCCACAGTGTCAAATAAAGTGCTCAGGTCAAGGAGACTCAGGAGAGAAGGGGACCCTCTATTAACTGCCTTCAGCAGGTCATGCATAACCCTGAGCAGAGTTGTTTCACCACTATGTGATGAAGTAACCTAAACTGAAATCTTTCTAATTGGTTAACAGGTAGTCCTGAGGCTAATGAGCAGTTACCTTCTCCAACACCTCAGACGTCACTGTCACGTCAGGGAGGTTTGTAGGTTGTAGATTTGAGGTAGAGTGGGATTTGTGAATAGGGAGTGGATGACTGCAACCTTGGGGGCAGATGGAAAACTACCAGTTTGAAGCGAGATGTTGACAGATTGGGTCATCAGGGGGATGAGAATGGGGATGATTTAGAAGAGCTGTAGGAATGGGGTCCAGGGCACTACAGGGATTCATCTTCCTGAGGATTTCCTCAATGTGGCTCTTCCTGATGCCAGTAAAATGGAGTAGAGACAGCAAGCTCCCAGACAAATAAATTACTGACAGTCTGGGATGTCAAAAGGACGGGAGCTGCCATCCCTGTAGGCTGCTTTCTTTCCACTGGCTTACATACAGAATAACAGATTAGCATTTTTATTTTTTTTCCAGTCATGTGTTACATTTTGGCTGTGAGGGCTTTGGCAATGGGGCAACATCTGACTCGCCTGCCATTTGGAACAGCATGCTCATCTCTGGCTATAGGACAGCACCCATGGGTGCAGTCTTTTGCCACATTTCCATTCAAACCAGCAGGAATGTCAATGAGAAGCCCCTTCCACCCCCCCTCATTTTAACATTTACTTGTGCAATAGGTCAGAAAAGAGCAAGTGTCCCTCCTAGGGCACCCTGAGGGCCAACAGTGTGGTGCACTGCATGCCTGATGGCTGAGTCCTCCGTCACCCACTGCCTACCACCAGCTCCTCCCTCCCTCACAGCTAGAGAGGAGCCATAGCATACAATGAGTGAGTGAGTGAGTGAGTGAGTGAGTGAGTGAGTGAGTGAGTGAGTGAGTGAGTGAGTGAGTGAGTGAGTGAGTGAGTGAAAAGGTAATAATTTGAGCTGACAGCAGCTGACCTTGCTTTCTACACATTTACTATAGATACACTATGACCCTCCTGTGACACCTTGTTTTAATTGAAAACTGCAGTGAGGGGAATGATAAGGAAAACTGATGGCTGTGTACAAACTGTAGGTGTACACAAATAGGGTACCTGTCACAACATTATTTACTGTATCCCTGTCAGGAGAGCTTTATTGGATCCATCTCCTCTCCGTCAGCGCTTTCCACACTGTGCACAAAACACTCTAATACACAAATACAGTGCTCACGGGAAGTCCATGCACTCTGCTCAGCCAGTCACCGGAGGGACAGCAGAGCAGCTGTGTTTGTGTACATGTCTGTGGCAGGTTGAAATCCTTTGTGTTCAAGTTGTCATAAAGCACTGCAATCTTCCCCGTCAAGCAGATCATAAAACTGACTCAGCTGGGGGAGAAAAAGTGAAATGTAGAGATTTTCACTCCAGTGTTTGTCTTTTTCATAAGCTTTCATGAGTTCCTGTCTGTATATCTATCTCACTTTGATCTCCGCAATCCACCCCCACCCGTCCGGCTCGTGTGCTACTTTCTCTGCACGCTTGTGAGGTGGTGATATAAAAGGGATTTGGGGCGTCCCCACACAACTCTTTATCACAGTGGCATCCCCTGCCACTCTAGACACTCCTCCCAAACACTGCCTAGGTCTGACTCAGCTGTGGGAAAGGTTTCAAATCAGCAATGAGACTTTGATCCCCTTCATGTCACTCCACACTATTGCTTTGAAGAATAAAAGTGAACCAAGCAGACAATGAGATATTAAATGACCATAGTTTGAACGTCCTATCAATATGTCGGGTTCAAAAATTTTTACCTGGCCATCATCTGTAAGTCCTTCCTTGGTGCTCTAGCAATTTTGAAATATGTCATCACCATCATCAACGGGCCTATTCAGTTATTATGATCAAGTTTATATACACAGTGTGCTTTCTGCAGCTTTATACACTCTGTATGTCCATATTCAAAACTTAATATACTTTACATTTTAAAATGGTCCAACCATTGTCCTGTCTATCCTAACACCTGCCATAGAACTTAATGTGTCATTTTCAGCTTAAAAATCGGCGGTTCAATGCTGGGCTCCTCCAGTTTGTATGTCGCAGTGTCCTTGGGCAAGATACTGCTACCAAATTGCTCCTGATGTCTGTGCCCACAGTGTGTAAATGTGTGTGTGAATGGTCAGGTCGTCATGATGCACAGGTTGGCACTCTGCGTGGCAGCCTTCCATCAGCGTATGAATGTGTGTTTGTGTGTGTGTGAATGAGTGAATGTGACTTGTAGTGTGAGAGTGCTTTAAGTGGATGGAAGACTGGAAAGGCGCTATATAAGTACAGTCCATTTACCATAAACCTTTTAATAAACAATATGTAACCAAACACACAGCTAACATATGTAGTACAAGACACAACAAAGATGATCATCAAAAGTTCTTTACTTCTTTAGTTTCAATTCTGAACATAACTTCTAATTTCATATTACAGACTTTGTGGTGGCTGCAGCTGGCTAGTACTAAAGTAAACTCCAGCTTGTGAACAGCTGCTGACAGTCCTGGCTGGAACTCTGTGAGGAAAACAGAGGATCTAAATCACTGAACTTTTCATCAACATCAGCGTTATAGAACATAAAAGCAATCTTTAAAGGAAAACTTACCCCAAAGTTTTATTTCTGGTCCATTTATCTTCTTTGAGACTTTTCAAATACAGTGAGATGCATGTTTTTGTATAAAAATATGTTTCTGAAGTCAGGTCCATGTGGACCTTTTATAGACCTTTAAAATTGGACCAGACCAAATATTCATTAGAAGAACAAATTGGCACTTACAAATTTGATCACACATCCACCAAAAATGTGACCAGTACCATTTCTGACACATCACCGTCCGACCAGTGTTTGCTGTTAAGCTGAGGCCACTTGAGTTTCAGCCAGGTTCAGCGGCTATCAGTACTGCACCTGGTCTGTTCTTTTCTAGTTGTGGGACATACTGCAGGAAACAGTAACTGGTTTAGACTGACATCGATTTCAAACATCACATGGTCTGAAATCTCTGCTCAAATTTCGTTTTTTCTGAGCACTTTGAGAATTTCTTGACTGTGTTGGCTTAAAAGTTGAGATGGAAAGTCCATGTCACCACTTAGAGGCTGTTCTGGAGCTTTCAATCATACCACATGAGGTTAAGAAAAGGTCAAGAATGAGCTTTCAATCTCAGCCTTTTTGCAATGCTAGCAGCGTGGTCTAGGAATGTCAATTTCCATCTGTTGGTTGGTCGGTCATCTGTCCATCATTTTGGATCAGACTGAAATATCTCGGCAACTATTAGATATATTACCATGACATTTTGTAGAGATATCCATGGAGTCCACAGCATGGACCAATACTGACTTTAGTGATCCTGACTTTTCACCTAGCACTACCAGTAGGTCAAAGTTTTCTTGTAAAATATCTTAATATGTAAGACCTCTCTCTTGACAAGTATTGGATGTAATAGCCTACCATTCATTTTGATGAACTTTTTATTGAGCACCACCATCAGTTCAAAATATAAATGTGTCCAGTAGCTACTGTGGTGTATGATCACATTTAACAGCTTCAGCTGTACTTTGTGTTTAGTGCTTATTAGCTGCTGATTAGCATGTTAACATGCTCAAATGAGATGGTGACCAAGGTAAACATTATAGTACCTGCCAAAACAGCATGTTCGCAATGTCATTGTGTATATTTGCATGCTGACATTAGCATTTAGTTCAAAGCACCGCTGTACCTAATTACAGCCTCGTAGAGCTGCTAGGATGGCTGTATCTTGTTTTTATTCATCTGCCCCTTGTTGAAATATTGCACTGATGACTTACTCAAAGACTTTGTTTTTGTCTGTTTCAACTCTTGCTTGTGTTGTCCTGCCCTACATTTTCACTCACAGCATTCCTGTTTGCATGCTCATTAAAGAGGGCACTTGAGTCTGTTCAGTAAACAGAATTTCTATTAATACGAAAGATATTTATAACCTTCAGGGCTGATTGGTAGCTGGTGAGACTGCCAGCTAGGACAGTTCTCTACATCCGTTCATGAGCCTGTAGGTCTCATTTTAAGTTGCTCCAGTGACATTTTGAAGAAATACTTTATCGGTTTTGAAGTGCTTGCAGGGGAGATACTTGTCTGATAATTGGTTGTACTCAGTGATGGCTGCCTGATCTAGTCTTTTAACTTGTTGAGATTGAGTGGGACAAGCTAGTTAGAGCAATTAGGCAGTTTTCCCACAGAACATTCAGCTGCAGGTTTGGATCATGTTCTCAGCTATTTATTCCCGGAGTTCGACTCTACCCTGCCTCTTCTTGCCTGTGGCTGCCACTGCCACTTCTTGATCCATCACACTCATATCCGCCTACTCAGAGAAGTCACAAAGAGAGACAAGACAAAGAGGACAGTTTACCAAACAGCACACATGTACGGCCTGATCTAACCTCAATGCAGTCCACAACTTGCAATAGGAGGAGAACTGTTCGAGGTGGGCGGGGGTTAAGAGAAGATAAAAAAAAAGCTAAACCCTGCCTGTTCAGAGCTTTGCTGCAGCAAGATGACAAAGCGCTCTTCCCTGCAGATAAACAGAGGCATACAGCAGTCTCATCCATCACAAACCATTAATTCCAGGTTGAAATGTGATTTTGAATAATCAGGTTAAAGGGTATAGCTCATACTGCAATGTATAGTTTGTGTTGGATATGTTAAAGAGGTGTTACAGGAGCCGTACAGTATTTTCTAGGTTGTATGATGTGTGGTGATTGGTGTAGTGGCTCTGATTGAATTAAACAGTACAGTGTTTCTGGATTTGGTGGACAAATTAGTGGAAACACATCTCAAAATTTAGTTTAAATTGTCTATTTAACTTACACTGATTAACTTGTTTATATTAACAGTAACAATTCCAGGATTAATTAAGGAGCATCATACAGCTCAGTTTTGATTTTTCAGCCCACAACTTTGGTTCAGTCTCAGTGCTCTTGTCAACCTTGTTTGCAGGAAGAAAAGCTCTTATAAACCCACTGCACACTACATTACCAGCACCAAACGGCAGGCAGACTCGCTGAACATTGCAGAGCATTTAGCAGCTACAGAGACAGATATTTCCCTCAGGAGGTGGTGAAGATTACCAACTGCTTTAAACAATGTCATTCTGACATATTGTGGAGAATGGACATTATTTCACAAAGGCACGGCAGAGTTTGTTGCAGGGCTATTTGAAGTAGAATATATAGGTTTGTAGCTTTCTGGATTTTGTAAGGGGGAGATTCTATCATAGTTTTACATTTGACCTTAGCACCCTCATCCAACAAAAAATGTATTGTTTTAAACTTTAAAACTTAGTTCACAATGTAGCCTAAATTGTGTTAGAGGGGTCAGATACAGCAAATCTGAAAATGAAATATGGCTTGTTATATCACTTTGGTGCCTCTGTCAGGATATTACTCTAGAAGCAGACACCTAATACTGAATTAGTGTAGATATTAGCCCAAGAAAGATCTTTAAAGAGATATTCCCCTCTGTTGATCTTTTTTTTTTTGATCATTAACAGTTCTCTAACTTCTGGTTATTTTCTCATTTGTTTTAAAGATGCAATCATTCAACCATTACTGGAAAAACCTTGGTTTGGATTTGGATCCCCTATCACTCATCAACTACAGACTAATTTATCATTTTTATCTACGGTGCTTGGGAAAGTTATTTCAACTAAATTAACACGTTATGAATAGTAATGATACTTTAATTAGATTTCAGTCTGGTTTTAGTGCTCACCACAGCACAGAGCCAGCCCTCATAAAGACTACTTTTAACAGCTGATAGAGATGACTGCACAGTAAGGGTGTTTTTAGATTTGAGTGCTTCCTTTGACACTATCAGTCACTCCATTCTCCTGCACCATCTAGAAACCAGGGGACTGCTCTACATCTACTAGGGCTGTCACTCAAATTTGAACGAATACCAAATGTCACGCAATTCATTCAAATGTATTCGAATATCTGCAAATTAACATTATTTTACACACACAGACTTTTACCATTCACAGCATAGGACCCAAAATATTTCCAGACACTGCTTTTCAGATGACTTGGGGTCATAATTATCCAGTCAAGGCAGCTGCTCTGCACATCTTCCTTCCCCATCTTTTGTTACAAAACATATTGTTCGCCTAATTTACAGATGGATCAAAAGAGGGCATACTAGTCGGGTGACATTTTAAAATTCGAATGGGTAAATTATAGTTTGAATATGATTTTTTCACATCATATAAAAAGAGAACCTTCTCCTTAAGGCTCTATCATTGGCCCACTGCTGTTTTCAATATACATGCATCCTTTTAGCCAGATCATTCAGATAATTCAGAATCTCCTACTCATGTTATGCAGATGACATGCAGTTACATGTCACTCTTCATACAACACCCAGCAGCTTTGATAATCTCTTTGCCTGACTCAGTGATGTTAAATGTTGGTTATCCCAGAACTTTTTAAAATGAACAATGATAAGTCTGAGGCCATAGTTGTTGGTCCCACAAATTCTACCAGCCTGCTTCACAGTAAGCTTAACATGACACAATCTACTAGAAATCTTACGTATTTAGTTTAGTTTAGTGGATCTCATGAATTTTTCAAATTAAAAAAAATGTAAAAATCATATCATCCCTGTCTCCCGATTTCCCCCCTGCCCCTACTACTGCAATGCCCTTGATGCTGGCATCAGTCACAGCTCCTTTCACTCCAACTGGTACAGAACGCTGATGCCCGGGTTTTAACTGGCACTAAGAGATATGAACATATTACCTCGGTACTTGCCAATTTACGCTGCCTGACATTCCCCATTGATTTTAAAATTCTGCTTATCACTTTTAAAGCAATAAAAAGCCCTTGCTCTAAATTACATCAAGGACATACTGGATGGAGCTCTGCTGGTTATTCCTAGATCTGGGCTGGTGACAAAAGGTGACTGGCCCTTTACTGTTACAGCCTCCAAACCGTGAAACAGTCTGCCTATCAACATCAGACAGGCAACATCTTTAGTTTCTTTTTAATCTCCTCTTAAACATTCTTTTATTGGAAGGCTTTTATGAATGTTTGATGTTACCATTTAATTATCCCACTTCTGACAGTTAATATTGTTGTCTGACTTAATTTATTTATTTTCCTGTTTTATGATCTCTGCTTTTTTTTAATTGCTGATTTTTTAAATTCCTTTTATGTTCTCTCTGCCAATAACTTTGTTAAGAAAAGTGCTATATGAATAAAGTTGATTATTAAATACACCAGACCTCCAACTTTGAGGAATCGAACTTCAGAACTGGTCAAACAACGTCTGGGTTTGCAAGTTTACAGTGAATTTGATTTAATTATAGCTCACACATGAGGGAAATCAGTGTTACTCTTTGGAAGTGAAGATGCTTTATCCTGCCAAATCTAGCGGAACATCTCTACAGATGTTAAATGTTCAGCAGAGGGACCACAGAGTCCAGTTAATGAGCAACAGATCTGGCCCAAGCCCCTATAATGCAGAACACCAGAGAGGACATGCAATGATTCATACGGTTTTGTTGAATCATCATCAGAAAATAATTATTTTATAATCGCAACATAAAAAGCTAGTATTTGCTGTGATGATAAAGTAATTATTCCACTGTTCCACTGACATTATGTATATGTATGTGTGTGTATATATATCTATCTATAGATCTATATGTATGTGTGTGTATATATATCTATCTATAGATCTATATATATGTGTGTGTATATATCTATCTATCTATAGATCTATATATATATATGTGTGTATATATACATATGTTATCTACACTCTCTTCAGTGTTCCTAAACATTTAGGCATTTTAGGAAGTGTTAACCTCATTTTCTTGTGCCAATTTAAAAAGTGCTGATTTGGCAGTTGAGTGTCATTGAAGCTGGTGAGGTTTGTGTGACTATTTCACGCCTGCCTGACCAGGGCCGTGTATCTGGGATGGAGCTGCAAACCAAATTTGCTCTCTGTACTGTACTGCACCTTATAATTCACATGTCTCAGAGGTTACAAGACAATGTCACCTCAGACTAGCGGAGCGTGCATTTGGCATTTAAGCAGTGTGAAATGTCACATGATAGACTGCGTTGATCCCCGAAGGCAGGCTGTGTTTTTGCTTTGATGTCATGTTCTTATTTAGATTAACCGCTCGGCGCTGCCTCGCTGAGACAAAACCATCTGTGTTGTTGTTACTGCTGGTGTATGTTATGAATGTGGTTTCAGGAGGTGGGTGGGAAAGGTTTGCAATCTGTGAAAGCAGATTCATCGGTGCACAGCAACGTCTCATGCTCCCTGTTTTTGCTTTCTGTCTCTCACTTCAGCACACTCCTCTACCACTCATTCTGTCATCACCAGACTGTCCCAGTGTTGACTCCTGTCTCACATCTGACTACTTTGCGCTTTGGCTCATAACTAACTTCTATCATGTAGATTCAAGAAGTCATTGTTTCATTTTGATGAGTACACTTTATACTGTGTTTTTTTGTGGGACAACCTTGTAATTGTATTGGAAAATAGATTGTGCTCATCTTGCAGTAGAACATTACATAATGAGATGAAGATCATTTTACCATTCATTTTGAAGCTGGTCAGTATTATTTCTGCCCTTGACTTTTTCCTCCGTCCTCTTTTTAGATCTCCTGGGTCATAGAGAGAAAATGTAATTGTTAAAAATGGAAAACAGAGGGCTGTCTGTCACATGAAAGGCACTGGGAGTCCCTCTAGATTGTACGTAATTCTGACACACAGCACATAAAATGGTTTCCCAAAAGAAGAAGTGAAGCTGAATAGCGGCACTGCTGTACAGATGGTCTATAGAACTGTGTCCAAATTAAGGGAGAGTTTATTGCCGGGTAATGTACTTAATCGCTGCCTTAAAGCTGAACCGTAAACAATATTTTATACTGAAATTAGGAAAACTACCTGCCTGTCACCAAACAACAGACCAGATATTTCTCTCAGGAGCTGAAAAAAAAACTTTACTAATTAATTATTTTCCTTATATAACACAGAACATACACAGCTCAGACATCACATGGCAGATACAAAGACTAGATGGTAATGACTACATATGCGAATAGATACCTACAATAAATGACAATACTAAATCCACATTTAGACATACATAAAACAAGGTTACAAAGCTTTCAGGGTGCCAAAGTTCAACAAAGAAGGCACAAGTTCAGTCTAAGGCATTTTTGGAAATCCTTGTAGCAAGGAAGATGACAGCGTAGATCCAATATATTTTAAGTAAGAGTCCCAGACTTTATAACAAGAGTCCACTGTGGAGTGCAGCAAGCAGGAGATGTGTTCACTGGGAATACACTCCATGATATTATTGTGCCATGACTCTTTTGTTGGAGCAGCATCCTTAATCCAAAAGAGCAAAATGTTCTTCCTGGCAGCAAAAGTCAACAGGTTAAATAATCTCTTGTGTTTTGCATTTACAATGTGAACATCCGGAAAACCAAGCAGGAGGCACATGGGATTAAAGTGAATTGGGACGCCAAATATAACAGACAGTTCTTTTACAATATCAGTAGCCTTGTAACTTCACACATGACCAGAAGCAGTGAAAATAGTGCCCAGTTTCAAAGTTTGACTTCCAGCTAAGCAAAGACACATTGGAATGTTTAAACAGGTGTTTTATGTGTACGATGCACAATTCTAAACTGAATATATTTGGTTCGATTGGAAATAGAAATTCTCATGGCATTAGTCCATACTTTCTGCCAGTCTGAGTCATCAATAATGATGCCCAAATCTTTCTCCCAGGCCTGCTTGGTAAGGATAGAGGTAGAAGAGAGGTTGGAGTGTAAGGCTCTATAAAAAGCACTTATATGTTTCTTAGATACCTGTAATGTGAAATGGTATTATTGGTTATTAAAGTAGTGTTTTTAGTGATGAAACATCTAATAGCAAAACACAATTTTAAATAGATACTAATGTGACCTATAAATATTAAGTGACTATACGAAATTCCCCTAATTTCCTCTAAAAATCATGTGGTGATGCTAAATTAGATGCAAACTATTCAATTGTCATATTAATAAATAAATGAATGCATAATCAAATAAACCTGATCACTTAAATAATGACTGATTGACTGGAAAACAATCCCTCAAATAAAAGAAGAAATTAAATTCATCTGTTCCACATAACACGCAGCTACTTCAAACATTTTATCCCTCCATTTCAGTCCCCCCCCCGCCCTAACAGGGGGCTTCCTGGTCTAGAGTGGAATGTGTGTGTGTCTGTGTGTGTGTGTGTGTGTGTGTGTGTGTGTGTGTGTGTGTGTGTCTGCATTGGAGAAACCTGCTGGGACACATAGGCTTCAATAAATCCCCATCTCAGTTAACTGCTGCTGTACAGGATTGCTGTGCACACCTCTGCGCTCTGTCACAGCGGGTCATAAATCTGCACTGACTCACTAAGGCGTGGACTCGCCTCCATACTGTAACTCACACACTTGTATCAAGATCATTTTAGAGGACACAGCATATTTGTGGGCTTCCTCCTCCTCCTCCTCCGACCGATTAGCATTTAACTGATTCTGCTCTCCGCACCGGCAGGGCAAAGAGAAGATCAGCTCTTTGTGCTCTTTGCACTCTGCAGTCTTCTGACCTGCTGATTATCAGAGCTACTTTAATAGCAATTTTGGTTTGGATTCTGGTGTTAAACTTGGCATGGATGTCAATGTTGACTCATACAAAATGCAGCTATGAGAGTTTAAACTTTCCCCCATGAGCAGAAAAGTCTACCTGGTGAAACTTTTGAACTGTTGGTGATCTATGATGCAGTAAACACACTTGCAGTGAAAAAGTGTCATGATGTTGCATGAAAACTGGAAAGCGATCTCACTTCTTTACCAGTAGAACATTTATCTTCATCTTGGGGTCATGCATATAAATAGTTATCAATGTTAATAAGCTAACAGCAAGTTGGCGAACAGCGTGATCTGGCAGTGGTCCATCTGTCTCTTTGTGTGAAGGAGGGGCTGCTTGTGTAAGACAGAGAGAGACAGGAGTACAGTAGTAAGACATGCTGTGCAACTGCGTTTTTAAGCAGCTAAATGCAAATGACATGCGGAAATAGTATTTAATATAAAATATGAATGTCAGATTACATCATTCTCTGATAAAAGTTTCCTT
This sequence comes from Scomber japonicus, assembly GCF_027409825.1. Classification (NCBI taxonomy): domain Eukaryota; kingdom Metazoa; phylum Chordata; class Actinopteri; order Scombriformes; family Scombridae; genus Scomber; species Scomber japonicus. Next base: position 21,733,068 of record NC_070591.1, on the reverse strand, counting down.
TTAGCTTCTATCAGAGCTAAAGAGAGTAAACAGTAATATAATCCATAAGAGGCTGTGCAAAGAAGACACACACATGAGTTTTCAGCATCACCTTGAATCGGTAAGATGATTGATCATTATTATGAGAATACAAGATCAAAACTGAAATGCAGATATTGCATGTTACACAGAAATTACAGGCAATTCAAACACGAGTACTGGTTGAAAATAGATACAGATGATTGGTGAGCCACCCTTGACAATTTCATATAATCTGTTTGAATGAGATGAAACAGCACAAAGGCTCTATTTTTTTTCCTTACCTGCTTTTTATTTATCTTATTTAGAGAAAAATGCACATCTCTCAGTTAACCTGTGTGACCTTCTCAGTGAATCTGCACTGGCCACTATGAAGCTCAGCTGTAGTGACTGCATTGCCCGAACACACCTCTGAACTAATGGTTGCACTTTTTTGCCAGCCAGCACAAGACTTTAAACTGTTCAGATCATTCAACTTTTTCCATGCTAGCAGTTTCTGACAGAGTCAGGTGATTTCAGGCTCCCGGATGAGAGAGAAGACTCATAGTGGGCCCATTCTGTTAATAGAAAGTAAAACATAATTTAATTGTGAGCAACGGAGCATTGCCTCATTATTTCTCTGAGGCAGCTTGCTGTGGTTTCTGTGTATGGTCCAAGATCATTATTGCAGCTGTCAGTAACTTAGCAGTCCCTGACAGGAATCAGGTTTTTGCAGAGCCTTAAATTTCAGGGACTTGTGCTTTCATATTAGCAGTAATGGAAAACCATTGAATCAAATGTCTGCTGAACCTCAAGCAGTCATTTCCTGCTGGTATTTGACTTTATTCATGTGATTCCTGCAATTCTACAGTTTCTTATTTACATGCAGTGCATTCAATGTAGCGTTACCATGATACTGTGCGAGCACTACATCTGTATCATGTGCTGAACATGGAGGCTTATCTGAGAGTGATAGTCTTTCAAAAGCTCCACCTGGACAGGTGTGTTTACACAAGAGAAGAATACAAGAGGGCTTTATGTAGCTAAGCTTTTATTCAAACATTGACTGTGCATGCAGTATAAGATTATATGAAGCACAAGGACATAGCCTTTAGGTCCGTCAGAGAGAAGCTATTAATCTGATGAGAGAATGACTTCTCAGCCACATGAAAGGACAAATCTGTGTTAATGTTAGCATACGGACAACGAAAGCCACATGAATCCCAATTTTACTTTAGCTTATTAAGTTGAGCAACTATGCCTTTTGTTTTTACAATTCTGTGAAGATGTGGAACAGATAAAAAAATTAATAAAAAAGAGTAAATGTTGGTGTAGGTCAAAGACAATGCAGCATATTTCTTTTGACAATAAATCAATACATACAACAGCAGAGTCATCAATCCTTGTGGCTCTCTTTGCCGGGAATTATTACTGAGATACAATTTGAAACACTAGAAGACTGATTCAGTTACAGAGGAGCCAAATGAATCAAGAAATCAGAAAATGATGCCATTTTAGATTTTGTTTTATTGAATAAGTTTGTGTTGTTCTGTATGTTATCACACTACATCTAACAGTCAACAGAGAGCTTTTACTCAGGTAATTAATGTCTGTATCGACCCACTTTAATGATTGTTAGCTACATGTTTCATTATGATCACCTCAGTCTGTTATTTCTAATTACTGCACAGCCATGTGTAGCACAAAACACTCATTATGAATGCTCTGACATGCAGAACAGTTACCATTAACGTAGCGCCTATAATGTGTGTGGGAGAGCGCAGCTGGGTGTGAAATTCAAAGCCACATTGTTTTGTTTCAGGGGACTGTAGAAATATTGCTGCATGTGTCGGTTTGGGTGTTTTTATCCCCTGCAATAGTAGTATGGTCTTTATTTAATTTGCGCCCACAGTACACAGATGCAACAATGTATCTACATCTCAAACAAAATTTGGCATCTTTGTGCAACAGCATGTATGTGACCTATTCTATCATCTGCTTTTTGTAACGCTGGCAGCACAGTTTGAATGTTCCTATTATTACATAGTCTGCCAGTAATACTGGCAGCTCATCAGCAGATGGTGTGGTGATGATGACTGTGGTCTGGCCATGTTGCGGCTTCCTCAGCCCTCTGTCCTCTTTGCAGACCCCTGCCATGCCGCCCCATGACTAATGATTTCCTGTTCGTCACAGAAACAGAGTCATCAGAGGGCTGGGCATGCCTGGCGTCTTTTACTGCTGCTCCTATCAGACCAATTTAAGACTATTCCCACCAGTGGTTTGACTGGAAGCTTCTTCTTAAGCGCATTAATTGGGGACATGGAGAAGCAATCGAAGGCACGGTTTTGATTTTTGGCTTAAAATACAGTTACGTAATGAATCATTGGGTCTCTTTATGGCCCTTCAGGGAGTTGAGTGAGAGGCATTGACCTCAATGACATACAGTGACCTTCAGCTTCAATACTACTTAAGATGTACAGCACATGTCCTTCATTAAAACATGGAAATATGACTGAGTGCTTTTAGTTTCCCCTTCATGTTTCTCCCACATTGTATACCTTTTATAGGTTTATAGGTATACTAGGCTTCTAAGATCAGACATTGTGCTCAGCTTCATGGTGGTTGTCCTTGTGAGGCTTTTTTTCCAGTAAAGTGAATCAATATGCTTTTTTCAGCTTACATTACTTCACATTATCTACTGTAAAAGGTGTCAAGTGGGCTTTGACCAAAATTTCCACCAGTTCTAAGTGAGCTCTTAGAAAACTAAAATAACTTGAGTGAACATATCAGATATTAAATGGATTTTCTTTTCTTTATTGACTTTTAAATTGAACATTAAAAGACTATCTGCAATTTGGACTGTTCATAAATGCTTCCTGTGTGTATAACCTACCATTTTAAAGGCTTTTTTTTCTTATTGTCAACAAATCTAGCATATTCCCATGTGCCATATAACTGCATTGTTGTCTAATAACTAACACATCAATGAGCCACACTGTTGCACTGGGAGATATATTTCATTATGATCAACACTGGTGCTGTAGTTTATCTCTAGTCAATCACACAATATTATTCCTGTTCTAAACTCCCCAGAGCACCAAATACGTGGCTTTAAACAGTCTCACACAAATGCACCATTTACTCCTGTTTTCTGAAAACTGCAGTGTTCAGCTGTTTTAGGAAACTTGTTTTTTAACTGAAACTGTTTATTTGTGACAGACTTTTAAACCTGTAATAGCCAGTTTTTTGTTGCTGTTATTTTTGGCCCACTTGGGACCTGCAAACACTGACATATTATCTCTTTTTAAGTTGATATGGCGAACGTGTCAGCTAACAGTTGCCTGTTTACACATGTAGCAGCGATAGAGTCATGTATTATACTACAGGGGCATATCTGTCTGTGTAGATGCTAAATGCTCCACTATGTTCACCAGCTAGTCCTACTTTATCTCTCTGCCATCTGGTGCTGGAGAGGTAGCATAAAGTGGGCTTTTCAGAGTCTTTATCGCTGTAAACAACTGACTGCCACAGCTGGAAACAAAACTAATGAGAGTGGTGAGAATGAACCAAAACAGTTAAATTAGAACTGAGGAGAACTGCAGAGTCAGGTGATGATTGTCATGTGATCTATTTGTTAATATAAAAATAATGATGCAGCTTTAAAGAGTTACATTTTCAGAGTTAACAAATGGGGTCAGGGCTAGAGCCACATGCAGACTGAGGAAGTCAGAAAGTATTGAGAGACTAACACATTGTTGATTTTCACATGACTTATACAGAACATCCTTCAACCTTTCGCAGCATTTCCATTTGTGAAAGTGGCTTACTGTCGGCCACCATATAGTAATTCGATTGTGATCACATCTTTGCATACTTATCAAAAAATAATTCCTACTGCCTCATGGTTTTGACATAACTGCTAAAGAATTCAAATATCAGCAGAGGAGAGTTTCAACAGTTCTTTTTATTGGTTATTTATTAGCTGCTGTTAAATCTCCACATAATGAAATACTTGTGTGTGTGTGTGTGTGTGTTGTATGAACAGTTCTCATTCATCCAGAGAGGCTCTTTGGTGCAAAATGTCATGATTGATTACTGCTGAGAGGCGAATGGTCTAAGTGTAGCAAATGCAGAACATTCATGGAGTCCATCAATACTACTATTAGCAACACTCACTGTGATTTGTGTTGTTTAGGTCTCGATTCTACTACACAGCTTAATGAGCCATTGTAATTTTCCATTGGACTACAATGATGGCCGCTGAACACGTGTGATTTAAACTCAACAGCTGGTGATAAAAGCTGACCCAAACACTAAAATCACTACAGTCCACTAATGCTCTATTTTTGTCCCCACCCTCATTTCATTTCCCTGTGGTCTGATAACCATTAGAGCTTCTTCTTCTTCTCTTAAAACTGTCAAACGGTAATTAATGAATACTAATGGCACAATTTCCATCACTTTCCTTCTGGTTGAATCTCTAATGTGTAATTACGTGCGTAAGCATCATTAGCCATTAGAGCATAACATCATTTTCTATGTTGAGTTGAGCATACTTTATTTAATGTTAATGAATAAATATTGTCCCAGGGCTCTGATTGAATTGGATTAGCACACATATGATTTCCTGCCTTATCAAGTTCTGCTCATCTTGGCTCGGACGGAGTGGAAAGATTAAGTGTTCACTGAGGTCAGCCTCAGAATCATTGGTCTGGACTGCTGATTTCAATGTTGGGAAGTCATAAAATTGAATTAAGAGTTTTAAAATTTAAATGAAGAATGTGAATAAAGTCACACAGTGTTTGCACCTTGGTTTTTAGCTGGCCTGTCCTTTGCTTTCTATTATTGTTCTGTTTTCGCTAATGTATCTTGACACAGCAGTCTGGAGTAATGGCTCTGAAATGTTACACTGAATCGATGCCTGGTGCCTTTTCCTCTCTTAGGTAATTTACTTGGTAATGAGAGACAGTGCAGGAAGACTGTCTCTGCTCGCTGCGAAGATGTAATCTGTTTTCTCTATGATTCAGTTTGGTTAGAGAGAATTGGGCTGCTAATTAATTAAGTATGAAAGACTGAAATAGGATTTCACTGAAGGGCTTAATTTGGGTAATCGTTGCCCCTCACCTTCTTGTCACCCAGTCTGTTACTGAACTTTGTCACTATCGCTGAGGATATACTGTCTGGTGCTCCTGCTGTTACTGTTCTCATATCATTGTGTAAAGCCTACACAAGTGTGTGCGTAAGGCCATAAGGTGTGTGGATGTGTGTGTATGGTTGAGTGTGTGTGTGGGTGTGTGTGTGTGTGTGTGTGGGGGGGGGGGGGGCGTGTTATATTCCCTCTTGTATCGATAAAACAATCTGTATCAATCAGCACTGATCTAAATGACCTGGCAAGTCAACAGCAAACCCTCAGTAGAGTGGTTTTCTGCGTGAGAGATAAGGTCAAAAAAGCCATTTTGGGTATCATAAAGGAAGTATTGTCTAGATATTGATGTCATTTATTACCTGACAAGGATTGTTATAGACGGGTTGGTGCAAAATGGGGGAAAGTGCTGCCCTAATGCTCTAAGAAGACTGAAATGGAGGATAGCCATGATGGAAAAATATATTAACCTTGGCCTGGAAGTGAACTGGTTGATCTTTCAGCACGATTTTATTTGTTGACAAATATACCATCTGCTGTTCAGTGGATAAGGGCCATGACATTGTGTGTGTGTGTGTGCATGTGTGTGTACTTGCTGAGACCTAGGCCTTTTAAAATTGTGAATGCTTACACAATACACATTCTAAATTACATTATAAACACCTTTCTGATTTTTTTTTAAAACATCAGTAAATGTGGGAGTCCATGTGATTAATGTTGGTCAGTAAGAGTAAAGAGCAAAGAAGATTAATAATAGGCCTTATGTTCACACCTGCAATAGCATGTGTGCTTTTGCTCTCTGAAGCCTCCACAATGCGTACATCTCTTTATAGAGGTGTGGGGGTATTTTTTGGTTGAATTGTCACAAAAGTAATGGTTTGCTGCTAGTTTTGGCTGTGTAGTGGATTGCAGCAATAGATGGATATAACATGGATTCCCAACTTGGTGATTGAGACTCTTACGAAGGAGGTTTATGTCTCTTCTCTTTTCTTGTTAAAATACTGAGTGCTTTCACCTCTTCAGGGATCCAAAATTCCCTTTATATGAAACAATAAGGTTGGAGCCACTGCCATAAACCATGCTTATTGTTTTTCTTAATTATTTTATTACGTCCAATTTATTTCAGACTGAAGGGCTGAAAGAGTAATGTGATTCAGTCTTATAGGAAACAATTGTGGGCTCAAATACCGAAACACTCATCAGCTAAATGATAACATCAGAGCTGCAGCTGTGCAGCTGCAATGTCAGAGCTGCACCTGTGACACTACTTGAGACTGAGAAGTGCTTCTTCAACATACAGCAGAATCCATAAACATCCTCTCCTCTCCTCTCCACTCCAATCCTCTCTTCTCTTCCTTCTCCTCCTATACCCTCTCCTCTCCTCTCATAACCCCTTCCTCAGCTTGAACATCAGTCTAATTGACTAAGAAATCAGGAGACAGCAGGAAGCCAAAGAGCAAAGCAAAGAAAAAAAGAATAATCAGAGGACTTTCCAAATCTTATTCCTGGCATCCTCCCTCACTCAATATAATCCTCATGCCTTTGTCTATTGACCAACAGCATTAAACAGTGTAACATATACTGTATGAAAATACTTTGTGTTCATACTGTATAGAATAGAATAACATAGAATAGAATAAAACTTATTGTCCACAATGGTGGAAAATTGTCTTTGGCTCACCAATAACAGACATACAGTGGACAGACATTAATAAAATAAACAACATTGAATCCATAAAATTACATAAAATCATTCTTAAAATACATAAACACATAAAGTATGTAAGGTATAGAAATACAAATGCATGACAGTTCCTGTGTGTGTTTAAAATTGCATTTAGGATAAAAGACTTCTTATAAAGACTTTACAAAATATGTCAACAATATACAGGATACTACTATTGTCATCACCTTAAAATTGTGGAAGTGTAGTATTTAAATGACCTAAATTAACAATAATAGCATTTAGCACAATACAACCTAAGACGATGTGATAGATTATCATTGGACATTACATATTCATTTTTAATCATGGACAAAGAGGTCATAGTAAATCCTTCTAGATGTTTTATTTTGATTGTTGTCTACATCTAATACATGTAAGGCTGATTTTGATTAAACTAATATCAATTTGATAATTTTCCATTCATTCTCTCTTGACTCATAACCTGCAAGTTCATTTGTAGTGCAAAACATTTTTTTTTACTATAACTTTAAATATTTTCCAGGAAAGCTGTTTGAGTCAGCAGCAGCATCAACACAAATTATTATCCAGGATTTTGTGTATTACTCAATCCCCACTTTTACTTATTTTTTTCATTACAGGCACTACTGTTTAGTAATGCGATTTAAGCTGTATTTAAAAACCTCATTTAGATTTGAGCTTGTTCTCTTGTCCCTAGAGACATAATTTATTGTGAAGAAACTGAAGACTTCTTATGGCCGAAAGTCAGTTTTTGGCTAACTAACTGTTTCATATTTACCTGTCTCTGCAGGTTTTGGGATGACAACACCTGTGACAATTGCAGGCAAGGTGTTCCTGATCTTCTATGGACTCCTGGGTTGTGCTGCCACCATCCTCTTCTTTAACCTCTTCCTGGAGCGCATCATCACACTGTTGGCTGTGGTGATGAAAGCTGTGAGGGAACGGCGAATCAGGAACAGTGGTCTACTCCCACCAGGCATCCGCCATGACTTCTCAGCCTACAGCCTCCCAGGCTGGAAGCCCTCTGTCTACCACGTGATGCTGATTCTCTGCCTATCAGCCATTACCATCTCCTGCTGTGCATCAGCCATGTACACCCCTGTGGAGGGTTGGGGGTACTTAGACTCACTCTACTTCTGCTTTGTTACCTTCAGTACCATTGGCTTTGGGGACTTTGTCAGCAGCCAGAATGCAGCTTATGAATACCAAAGCCTCTACAGGGTGGCCAACTTCCTCTTCATGCTAATGGGTGTGTGCTGCATCTATTCGCTCTTCAATGTCATCTCTATTGTCATCAAGCAGGTGCTCAATTGGATGCTGGAGAAAATGAGCTGTTTGTTTTGCCAGCGCTGCAATAAGGCCAACACCTTCCTGGGCAGACGCAATGCCATCCGCCCGGGCACCAAGGGTCGCCAAGGTCAGTTTGGCCAACTGCCCGACTCAGATGGACCTTGTGATAGTGACACTGAGGGACGCAGACTATCAGGGGAGATGATCTCTATGAAAGACCTGGCAGCCTCTAATAAGGTGTCACTGGCCCTCATGCAGAAGCAGCTGTCTGAGTCAGCCAATGGATATCCCAGGACAGTCTGTGGCAGCTCTCGCCACAATGGTTTCTCTGGGGGGGTTGGTGCCCTCGGTATCATGAACAACAGGCTGGCAGAGACAAGTAACTCCAGGTAGAGGACTCAGTGAGACAGGAAACAAAATATGGGGACTGTTTATTCTCATACAGTGTAACAAACCCGGAGGTTGACTGCCATAGGAAAAAACAAGCCTTTTGAAACGGTTGCTAATGTAACTTGTTATGCATGATACATAGGATTTTTGTGGGATACTTTTAGTTGGCATTACCAGCCTGTGGTGATAATACTGGCAGTGATAACATTGATGACAATGATGCTTGATAATGTAGTCAACAAATAGCAGCGTATATAGATCTTGAAACGTGGGGATCATCACCCATCACCCATTTCATGAACCTCAAACCAACACAGAACAAATCACTGAAAGACTCTAAATATCAGTGTTAGTCTGCAGAGGAAATATACGCTCAATATATCAGATTTATATGACTGAAATTGTGCTATAAAGGAGCCAAGGGAAGTATACAGTGCAATCTTTATTGTTTGGGGGTTTCACCAGTTTATTTGAATGTCCATATTGAATGCTGAAACATTTCAAGACAAGTAATCATTGGACGTTATAGCACACACTGATCTATGCATTATAATTCTCATGCATTTTTTGCACCATTTCTAGACCTTCCATTGATTGTGTAAACCCAATTTTTTCTTGACACGGGTCAAGTTCTACCCTCAGGTGATTGATTTCATTTCTAGGGGAAAGCAGAGTTTCTAAGCGCGGCCGTGATGTAGCTGATTTTGACTGGGCTGCAGCAAGAGGCGGTTATATAGTGTGCCACGCTAACGGACAACAAAGAGCAAATTTCCAGCTACTCAAGATGGAAAAAAGAGCAGGGTTGGAGAATGAAAATCCATTTCTCTTGAGAGAGGAGCTGGCCTTCTTATCAGCTCAGAACATGCTTCGGCGGCCAAAGACTTTGACTTGGAGGGTAAAAGGAGGCACCTTCCAACTCTTCCTCTCTCCCTTTTCTCTCAAGCTTGCAGCTGTCTGGCAAGGAAAAACAAATGATAAAGGCTTGCAATGTATTAATTACTCTTTGAACGCAGAATATATATTTGTAAAACAGAATAAATGAGAGGTAAGTTTATGCTTGTTTGAAGTGAAATATAAGGGAATGGAGTGAATGGGTTTATCCCATAGGCACGTTATATTAAATGATTCAGATTGAAAGTAGGCGGGTCAATCTCAGATGCTGGTAAACAAAACCCTGAAGGATCCTCTCACTTGCATTGATTTATCTTTTGTGGAGATTTTCTGTGTTCATAGAGGGAGACTTCTATGCAGATACATGGCTCATTCTCTGAAACAAAGACGCAAAAGCCTGCAGAGGTTGATTTTCCTCTTGATTTCAATGTAAATGTGTACGAACTTTAATGGATGAAGGTTGTTTGCAGAGGATATGGTGCTATCCTGTCAGGCTGCACGATCAATGGCCTTGTTGCCAGTAACTATCTCTGCCAACATATTTGTGATTTAAAGCTTTGTGATGGTATTTGATATCCGTACACACAGAGGAGGAGACACTGATAGTTAAACTGTCCAGGAAGCGGTGATGAAGGAAGAGAACTAGAGAGCAGTGGATGTAGACGGCCGCGTTATTAGTAGCAGTGAAAGATTCCCCCCAAAAGATTTATACCCAAATTCATGCCCAGTGCAAATCAACAGCCTATCTCAGCCAAGGGCTCAACTTTCCTTGGCGTCCATCTTCAAGATCTAATAACCTCCCAGGCCACTCACTTCTTTTTCTCTGTCATCTCTGCATTCCCTTCACACACACTGCACCAAACCCTCCTGCGTCCTTTTTCTTGCAGATCTCAGCTCTGTCCTCATGCTCATTGCCCTTACACTGTGAATATGAAGACATGCCATAAATGTATATTGCATCAAAATGTCTTAAAAATAGGTGTGAATTGGATCTGGATCTATCCTTTTTATTGATTTTTATCCTTTTAGTGCATAGATGATAATAATAATTTCCTTTACTCCCCAGTCTCACCGAGAGGAATAGTGGAAATGACTCAGGTAGTTAAATCTTCAGGCTTGTTTTAGTTTTTCCTGCATGCCATCATGGTAAAGCCATACAAGATAGTTGTACATAAGACAAAGGACTCTTTAAAGTCTATTTTTCTACATATAGCTTTCAAATATCTACACGTGGCTGATTGAATAAGTCTGTCACATGTGTCTTTCAGTCACATCAGATCAGAATCAGCAGATTGACAAGATGCTGCTTTCAGAAATTAACTACCCTCTATAGACATAGATACAAAGATCAACACAGATTTTCTCAACATTAAAGAATAGTTTGGGGAAAAATACGTATTCTATTTGTTGCCAAGAGTTAGAAAGTTTAGAGTTAAATATGAAGCTACCCAGCAAACATTGAGATGATGAAAGACTGTTGTTTGAACATCTGATCAAGACGTCTCATTATGGTTCACAAATAGTTCCAAAATGCAGTTGTAGGACGTTACCTGGCCATCAGCTTGTATTCTTTCAATGCGAAAATATGTTGCTACCATCACCAACTTTATACATCCTGTATGTCTAGATCAACAACTAACATCCTGTCTGACCCAGACGCCTTAACAACGTATCACTTTTAGGATAATCCTGATCAATTATATATAGGCAAACACACAGCAAAAACATTCAGTAACTTAGGTAATACATAATATATGCATCATTCTTACAGAAATACTCAATATTGATGTGCAACAGTATTTTATCTGGATAAAAGAAAATGATGCAAAAGTGCTGCTTCTTGTAGATAATCTAACAGTTTAATTTATTAAATCTTTTAATTCCATCTGATGCACTTTTCCCCAGTTTTCCACTGAGGCTGCAGCAATGCTAACTGCTGAAAACAGCTGCCAACAGTCCACATCTGAACTCTGTGAGGAAGAAAGAACTCACTGAACTAATCATCAACATGAGCATTATAGAACAAACACACAAATATAAAAGCAAAAACAAAGCAAACGGAACTGCACATCCTCAGCTCTCAACTTGCACGCTGAACCACGTGTATCCTCACAATCATTTATGTCAAACATGAAACATGAAAGGTATGAAAATAATACATCCACGATGAAGATATGCGACTCAATCATCAACCCATCACAACTTGTCCTAACCCAGATAAAGCATCATTATACTATTAAAATGTCCAATGTTCATTCTATGAGAGGTGGACATCCCTCTTGGAGAATCCACCATAATCCAATTAATGAATAAAAAGAAATATTTTTGAAGTCAGGTCCAGGTGAACCTTTATTGAATGCGGAAAGAATGACGTCCTGTGATTGTCTGTCCACAATAGATTTTCATAAAATATTCATTAGTTGACACTTACAGATGCACATCTGTATTTCAAATATGAGCATGTCTGCTAAAAAGCTATTTGACTTGAGTTTCATAATTTGTGTTCATGTGCATGTTGCTGTTATACAAAAATCACAACTGTTTTTGTCCGGGGACAGAAGGTCACTATCTGAACTATGTTTGCTGGGAGCCAGCTGCTAGTTAGTTTAGTATAAAGACCAGACACAATGGAAACAGCTAGCCTGGTTCAAAAGGTAACAAAATTCACTGACACATAGTTTGATAATTCCCCTAAAACCATGTCTCATTTTTATACTTTGTACATTTTTGTACAGATTAAACAAATAAGATATAATGATGTAGGCAGATTTTGTTACCTTGGGCAGAGCTAAGCTACCTGTTTGCCCCCTTTTTTCTAGTCTTATCTAACTCTCTGCAAGAAAACACAGGGGGGTATTTCCTAAAACGTTGATTTATTCCTTTAACAATTCCCAACAGAGTATGAGCTGTGGAGTGAGCTAGTGCTGTGATGTGAAGCTTGCAGTGCCAGGGGGTTTATGTGTTGCCACACTGATGACAGCTGCGACATCGCAGACAAGCCCCGGGACATTAAAGGAGGAGTATGTAGCAAATGACTTGGTTTGAATTCAATAGTGTTCCCCTCTTACAATATGCCACCAAGGGGATCCATTTCCCGTGGTATTTCTTAATAATGATCTTCAAGTGATGTTGGAGGCTATGTGAACCTTTGTTTTGCCTGTGAGGCTTAAGGTCACAATGGCAGAGGTTTTAGCATTGCTTATTGATTTTAAAATGCCCCTTTAGCTACTAGCTACATCTAAGCATGTCTGTATGTGTATGCATTTGCGTGTCCAACCCGGTGTGTAAATGGACTGAAAATGAGAATTACTGGACTGTGATGTTATCTTAAAGCAACTACAAGGAACTTTTAACTGGTCATGAAACATTCCCAATTTAATACTGATGTCTCTAAATGACTTACATTAGCAAACATGACCAGCAGTGAGTAGATTGGTTGTTATTCTAAATCCCTGCCACCAGGTCAGATTCCCGCCAACTCAGACGAAACAACTTAGACCAAACAATGCAGAACTAAAGAGTTTATGTTTAGCTTACTTCACAAATAGCATTGTAGCATGAAGGAGTATAAAGATATTACTAGGATGAGAGTGGAACATTTCTCTTCATTTGATAACTTTAAAAGTAAAGTTAGACTTGTTGCATGTGGCTTCCCGAATCATTTTTAAAAGGAGAAAGAGAAAAGAGAGTCTCTAAAAAGAGATGACACTCGAGCAAGTGAAGTGCATGAATGAGAGAAAGTGAAACCAGTCGTGGTTGAGCGAGCTAGAGAGTGAACGAAGAGAGGGAGCAACAGTGTAGTAAAAAAAAAAATTGTGAATCAGAGAAATAAAACATTATTTTCTGATAATCCCTGCTGGGCTGCCACATCACTGGGCTAGTGGACTGTCAAAACATCTGTTTTTAGGCCAATGGACTTTAATTCCCTGTCTGTCTCTTTACCGTTCCTATCTGTGTACCTGTCATTCAGGGTTTACAAGAAAGTGTGCCATGTGTGTGTGGTCCCATGGGATAAGTCCAGGGCTGGATTTCTCTCTCAGTACAGCCCTGCACAGCGATTACACATAAATAAACATGACCACACCTGTGCACAACCCTGGGATAAGGTACAAAAATCAACACAAAATGAAAGTTCCTTGTAGTAACTTTAAATGCTTCCCTAAATATAAGACCCCCAGAAGTTAGTGAAATCAATATAATATCCATTAAAATGTATTTTCCTTAAGCCTGAAACACATTAACTTTTAAGACATTGAATATAGTATTTAGAGTAATTTTGGCTCACTTAAAATGCATGCGTGTCTTGAAATCAATTGCCTTACTTTAGTCCTTGCATATTACAAAAAGGTTCCTTATTGAAAAGATTATAGTGTGTAGAGCTTGTGTGTTGTACTATACAATCCTTTTGCATTTTGCAAAATTGATCTCCATTGATTGCAATGGTTTTAACTGCCCCACTGTCCTCTGTATCTTCTGTAAGAGGAGACAGGTGGTCTTAGGAATTACTGTATGTTTGTACTTGTTATCAGCAGAAATGCTTCTTAAATGTGAAATCTCTGACTTTTTTTGTTAGTGTAATTAATTCCTCCATTTTCTTGCCAAACAGGAAATTAGACTGAATTGCTAACATTTTGAAGCCCATGCTATTTGTACATAATAAGGGTAAACATAGCAGACTTGGATCACAGCGCTACATGTTTCGAAGTTAAATAGTCACAATTAATTTTAAATTGTTAAAAACAAACCTGCTGGTGTTTATTCAAGTGAAGACATATTCTACTGTACTCACACGTGGAGAATTACTCTCGAGTCAGCTCCTCTTTAACTGTAAAATGTCATGCTCCACAGCAGTAACAAGCCCCATAATAAAATCATTTGTTTGGAATAAGCAGAGACTGGAGATGTTGTTAGTGTTAATCATGAAGGCTAGTGAAGGTCCTAATGGAGCTATTATTTATTCATCAACGCTATTATTTCTTTGTAATCACAATACAATATGTAACACTGTGCACTCTGCAGTGTCCTCTAGGGACGAGTGCGTGGACCCTTTTATATATTGAGAATGTTCAAGGATGCTTGTTTCAGGAACAAAATGTATTTGTATTTATTTGGCTGGGGCACACTGAAAATGGCTGTTACCAGGGGGCAGGTAAACAGCAGAGTGGCTCAGATGTATTACTGGATGGATGTATTACTGGCTCGCTTGGCTGCTTCTGATTTTTAACAAGAAACACATTGTTGGCTTTGATCTGGAGCTTGACTTCCAAATCCATAAGACAGGTGTGCCTGCTGTTTTTTTTCAATGAATACTGATGGTATGGAGCCACAAACCACATTCTAAACCGGATTAAAAAGCTGCTTCAGTTGTCTGTGATCCACCTTTATGTTGACCTTTGGCACTATCGACATCAACACCTTGGCGTGTCTCATGTTGCTTGCATTGTGGTGTAACATTGAGTTAATGTATGCAAATTAATTCTGTTTGCAAGTTGCACATTTATACCAATGATTGTACTTTTATATTTATGTAATTAAAAGTAAACCCTATATAAAACTAAAAGGGGTTCCATTAAACAATGATACTTGGTGACGTTTCTTTGATTTTCTTAATTGTTATTCATATAGCATGGACACACCACTTTCTCATAAGACACACTTTATAAAGGGTTTATAAGGTGAAACTGATTAATTAATTATAGGTATTTAAATATAGATTCATTTTTGGGTTGCCAAAAATCTCTTTGACTGATGAGTCATTTATAGTCAAGTCGATAATAAAGTAATTAAAGAAAGATTAGGAAGGTCTTGTTTTCTAATAAGCCGCCAGCAAAAGACAAAAATCCATGAAAGATTTAACTGAAAACTTTGTAATTAATGGATTTTGGTCCAGGTAGTCTTTAGCTCTTTACCATAAGTTCAAAGGTCAAACAGTCAATTTAGAGTACTTTTCTCATTAACTAAACTGCTTAAAAGACAAATCAAGTATTGTACTGAAGAAGGATAATAAACAGCAGCCTGTAATGCTTATTATTAATTACTTATTAACATGACTTAATAAATGCATATTCATTGGGTTATTAGAAATTGAGATACTCCTTTCTCTTTATTAATAATATGACTATTAAATGAATGGAGTGCAAAGAATTTATGAGAAGATCAACACTGCTCTCCTATGACACTACAGACAGCAGTCACTTAGCTTAGCTTAGCATAAAGAATGAATGATGGAAGCTGGAGGATTCATATGGCATGGATTGTAGAGATGTGAAGCAAGTGTTCAGATTATCAGACAACTCAAGATGGTTGTATGATTACAGGGTTAGATTTGTGAGGGGGACTTATGACTATATTCTTCATAATTGCGTTGAAATGTCCATATTTTCTTGCTTTTCGGGCACTTCTGTTTAAGTGGCAAGCTGGAAATACTCCACTAATTTCTCAGTTGTAATTAGGACTTGAATGTTGATGTGAATGCTATTTACAAGATGAAAATTTGTAAGTATAGTAACTCTAATATGATATCATGGCATAAAGTTCACCTCAAGGAGTCTTATTGTCTCCTTGAGGTTGCCAGGCAATCAATGGACAGAGCAATTGTATGGTAATTTAATAACCCCCCCAAAAAGTGCAAATTGTGATTTTTGTATGAATGGAGACACTCAAGATAACAATTGGTTTAGTTTAGAGGTGCTGGCGATTTTTAAAAAGGTTAGACAGAACCAAGCTTGCTGTTTCCATCTGTTTCAGGACTCTATGCTAAGCTAAGCTAAACATTTCTTGGTTGTAGTTTTATATTTAACTGAAAAACATTAGATTGGTATCAATCTTCTCATCTAACTCTCTGCAAGAAATTGAGTAGCGATATTCACTGAACTTCGAACTATTCCAAACCCAAAAGTTCTTGTCAATTGAAATTAATAGCTCATTATTGTATAAATGAAGCATCAGTAATTATTATAATGAATTATTAACAAGTCATAAATTAATAAGGTACAACTTGTATCTTGTTGGAAACATGCCCATAAATCACAAAGAACGATTTCAATTAGATAATGTTACTATTCTCACGAGTATCAAGCAATAATACAAAAAGTCTTTTTATCTGCAGAACTGTAACTAGTAAGCTTTACTAGTTATATATGATTTTTCTTAAGACCTGTTGAGAGCAAGAAAACAGGTTTTTATTGCCTTTCATTAAAAGTTTTTTGATTCATCATAAATGCTCTATTAACAGCTGGTAAATGGTGGTTCTCAGTATGTAACTCTGATAAATTAGCTATCCTGAACTCTGAATTTCTTTCAAATATTTTTCTAGCAGAGCACATACAGCTTGGTGAAAGGAACTTGAACCAGCAAGGCACTTCGGTAATGGCTCCATCAGGATGTTAGTCATAAAGTGGGACCTATAATTGCATTCATTATTAAAATGAGTCTGATCCCAGCAAATTATATGGAAAAACAACATACATTAGCTCACTGCTCAGGGTTTAAGAGGAGTCTGTGTAGAGGAAATGTGCCACAAAGTCTGTTCTCATCAGTAATTTACAATTTAGCTAGAAGCCTGCTTTCTACTGTTTGTTGGGACATGAAACAGTCCACTGTTGTTGTTGCAGGAATTAACACCCACCTAACGTCTGCAGTTCTCCCTCCCCTTGTGCATGACCACATTTGATCACCAGGCTTGTGTTTTTCTGGAATATCTACATGTTTCCAGGAGTCACTTCTTTTTTCCCCACAGGAAATTACACGAGAATAAATCCATTTTTTCTATCCAATTCAACTGTGGCACCCAAAAGAGTTCAATTATTTCATTGGTCATGGAAAAAAAAATCCAATCCTTGAATCTTCTTTTAGTTTTCCTCTGCTGGCTTTATAAACAAACCTCTCTGTCACACCCAGTGTGAACAGAGTGATTATCCCACTGCAGTTAAACCTTCAGCAGCAGGAGGAAGTGTTTCCTTTGGGTCTCAGCTGGCATCAGAGCTATGTGCCTCAATTCCTTCACTGCTGAGTAATTCCTTCAGTTAGCGACACAAAAAAAAGAGTTGTGCCCTACTAAAAAACAAATTCAACAAACAAAGGCAACTTTTTGCAACAGATTTTTATGTAGATCAGAGGTATTCAATTAAAATTTCCTGATGTCCAATTTGTGAAGATTTCCAGTTATAAATTTTCAAGTAAACTTTAAATTTTGACGGTAAAGTTCACTTAAGTTTACTTGCAAAATTAAATGGACTTTACTTGCAAAATTAAGTTATTTTACTGGCACAGGAGCCCGTCGCAGGATTCTTAGGGACCTCGGCCAGGGCAAGCAGCGCACCTTCCTGAAAAGAGAGTTTCTCAAACCCTCTCTCTGTCGTTTGCAGGTTAATCACCGATAACCTGAGGCTGTGTCAAAGCTCGGTCAAGCCACCGGGTGCTGGAATGGGGTGGATTGGCGCGGTTTGGCCGGCCACCTGTCCGACCCAAGGCCCGGTGGCTTGTGACTGAGGGCTACTTGATTGATTCCTGCGAGTAGCAAAATTGTCTGGGCTCTAGTTATGGTACATGCACTTATCAGATCAATAACATATATGGAGTGCCCCTCGCCATGCGCCATGAATGACTGGCACGATACACTTGGCAAATGCTTATGCAAGCAAGACTTATGGAGAATTCAGGAAGGACACAAACGTCCTGTGGATCTGAAGACAAAAACTTACTTGATTTTGACTCTCAGTACTAATAATGAATGTGAAAAAGGACAAAAAATATTTTTCTTTTGAAATGTCGATCATTTATCCTAGACTATCTGCTGGTGACTTGCACTAAAGTGACATTGCTGTTTTGTCCAACTTTCCAGTGGATTCAAGTAGTATGGAGTACCAGGGGAACGAAAAAGTATACACTGTACCTTGAGTTTTTATATATACTTTATTCCATTTTTGCATAAGAAGTATTCATACATTTAAAAGTAAAAGAAACTAATTCAATGCAATAATAATACATCTTCAACAATAATAGTGCCTTGGTAGTTGAGTGGTTACCGCACATGCCCCATAATGGCAGCATCCCTGGTTTGGTTCCAATAAGGGACCTTTGCTGCAAGTCATTCCCCTCTCTCTCTCTCTGTCCCTGTTTTCTATTGGCCTCTATGCCATGTACTTTCAAATAAAGGCAAAAAATGTTGAAAATAAATCTGATAAAAAAAAAGGAAAAGAAAAAGGTGCGGGGATCCGCAGGTTTCGGTTGGGGGGAGAGGTTGATGGAGTGAAGGTCCAAAGAAAGTTGTGAAGTGTTTATGTGTGTTTGGGCTAGAGTCCCAGGACAAAGTCCTCACCGGAAGCAGAGGTGAGGGTCTCAGGGGGTGTGTGGCTGAGTGTCCTTTCACATGCAAATTTCCCCATTGTGGGACTAATAAAGGAATATCTTATCTTATAACAGTAGAATGGCCTCATCAGGATGCATGCTGCACCCTAATTCTTCAATTAATTTCTGAGGCCTGCAGCATGCTTACTGCTACACATTAATAGTTCACCTAATAATTGACTGGCCTCTTCCAGGTGCATTCTGTGTCCTTATTCTTCAATGCTTGCTGCTTCACAATGATAGTTCACTGCACAATAAGGACCACCCATTGTATGGTGTTTTTAGTTTATACCTGGTGCAATGAGGTTTTTTATTGAACATTGTTGTTGACTGCTGAGTGTTGTGGATTGTTTCATTTATGTAGATGTGGTGCTTTGTACTTATCTTGTACTGCCTGAGTCTGTATATTTTCTTGCTGTATGCTGCACATTCGCGCTTCAGCACGGTACGGAACAACTGGCCCTATTGTGAGTGCGCCCTTAGAGTGGAGCTTTCAGCGCCAAGTAAAACTGTATTTCGCAATAAAGGGTTTGATCTATGATGATAGTTCCTGACTGAAATTAACCACCAATTAGTTCTTGCAGGACATGGAAGTCATACGCCCCAGCTGTCATCATCTGTCCGAAATAAAAGATCTATTGTTGCAAAAATTTGAGTCATTTATCTACGGCTGAACAGTTTAATGAGACGGATTGATGACTCACTTGGCAGGTTTGAGGTCCCTATGGATGATGCTGAAGCTGTGGAGGTACTCCAGACACATTGTGGTCTCTGCAATGTACATCCTCAAACACACAAAAGAGACATAATCTCTGTTATAAATTAATCAACTAAAAAAAAAGAAAGTATGCACTATAAACAAAGGGATGTGTGTTTCTTAAATCAGTTTAGATTATTATCTTTGTATCTTTAACTCCAGTAGCCACAGAGAACAAGCAGTTCCTCTCCATTTATAGTCTTCCTCAAAGTTAACAGGAGAATATCAGGTAAACAGGTGATTTAAGGCTAGCGAGTGCAAAGTTAGCCACTAGCTCCCACAGGCTAACTACCACAGTTACTTACAACCATCTAAGCCCATTTTAAGCTCAATGATAAAGACTAATGTTACTGTGCTCTAGATTTAATACACAATACAAATTATAGCTCGCTGTAACTTGCAAAACATTACTCATTGAAATAAGGAATGAAACTATGAACTCTAAAGCAACATATTCCTTTGGCATTTGGCTTAAAACAGTATAAACCAGTTTATTTTCTGGACACAGAGGTAACATAACTTCCTTCCGAAAATTCATCCAGCATCATTTTGAAAGGATAAGTTATGCACTGAAAGACAGGCTCCGACAATTCAATAAAACCTGGAAACCCCTTATATCATACTTTGTAACTATAAATCCAGTACAGCAGTCCAAATCCTAGCACACAATACACAACAACTTTGGGGGATCTTGGTCTGCCTGGTATTGTTCTTGTTGTCATTTTATGTAACTTGTTTATCTCTTTTTTAATGTCTTCTGTTTTTATTTTGTCTTATATGGTTTATGTGTTGTTGTACTTTATTTTTTACTGTCTTATTTGAATTAGTTATGAGTTTTCTGAATGCATATGTGGAATGTATGTTAAATGAATTTTTCAATAAAGAGACATTTGAGAGAGTTCACCTAGCATAGTGGCTAATTAGCGGTTAGCTTTAAAAATGACATTTTATTGTTGAATATTAATGTAATGTTTAACTTTATGATAATGGTCCAAAGTTAAGTTGCCTGCTATAAATAAGTGGTTTTCCATCATTTTTATTCAAGTAACTTGTTAAAATGAACCTGTCTGTGCTGTTAACTGAGTCCTGATGTTATCAAGAGAATTGAAAATTACTCATTTACATTATGGTGAAGACAAGCAGGTGAATGAAACATTTGCCCAATGTTCTCACTTTACAATATGATGGGATAGCAAAAATAATTACAACTCAGACACATTTCAGAGGAAGATTCACCTAAATGATGCACAAAATGAAAATTTGGACTCCCCCACTTTCCTTCCTGCACACTGGTAAAATGTAATTTATCTTCATTTTAAGATTGTCACAAGTGATTTGGGTGGCAAACTGAGAATCAACTCTTCTTCTCAAATTGAATAGATTATCTGTTCAGTTCTGAGAGTACGTAACAGTGACAGGCCAGCGAAAGTGGCAGTGATGTCTGTGGGAAAGAAGTGTTTAAAATGATATAGTCTTGAGTGTCAAAATATCCAAACAAGAGCAACTTTGTTATCATAATTGTTAAAAAAAATAACAAGAAATAGTAAGAATTCAAACAATTGTACTGTCATACAGTAACTTGTAAGAGATCCTTTTCCATTTTGTTATCAGCAATAAGTCAATATTTAATTTAAGGCTTGAACTTTTTTGTATCTTTTTTTTGTATTCTTAGAATATACAGGACATAAAAAGAAATATCAATCCAGGACTGCATTGGATATTTTGTGACTTCATATTTTAGCTGAGTCAAGGCATATTTATGACCTAGAACATATAATGTTGTTTATGTGGGTTTTAAAACAGAGTATTTGGTCTTCTGTAGCAAGCAACTGTGGATGATTCAGTAACTGCAAGCTACATCTCTCTGTCTCATGCTTCTTTCCTTTACTTCAGGATGCTATAACTGTTTATGGGTGCTGCAGCCTGCTACCTGTAACATTAAAAATGACTCTTTTTATTGATTGACTATTTATAAACCAAGGACTCTTAAAACATTTTTCAGTGTCAAATCATTGGTCTGTGCCTCTAAAGGATAAAACAGTCATCAGTATAAAATTTGGGCATTTAAATAACCACCGTAATAACAAGGTCAGTTGCATCAGTTGCCTTCAATATCGTCATGCCCTATTCTTTATATTTATGCGTTAACCTAGGGTGGTGATCTGTTCAGTCACATTAAGGATCATTTTCAACTCAGCCACCTCTTCCCGGTACGAGCCTGTTTCATAAATCTATTCAGAATGCATGAAGCAGTTAAAATAGCCTGCAGTGCTCTACTGGTATCTGAAGAGACCATAAGCATATCTGAATTAAAGGCAGAGTGTGAAAATCAAAAGTCACTGAGCAAACGGGACATTTACATGCAAAGGGGTTGAGCAGCCTGAGTGATGAGGCAATTACCTTATAACATCTGCTCTTTCAATTACCATGGGAGGAGAGATAGAGAGAAAGAGGGGTTAATAGATAAGAGAAACTCACCAATTCAGCTAATGAAGTTTAATATGATCACCTCTTGAGATTAGAATAAAGCAATGTTTATTATTGCAGAAAGTCTTCAGTGCCAGCCTGCTTAAATGTAATGAACCCTCAGTGGAGGTCACAGCAGATGAAGTTAGACGAATCAAGCTGGAGGTGAGAAGAAAACCTTTCAGCTGTGGACTCCTCTGTGACTCAGATCACGTGGAGATATAAACCAAATGTCAGTTAGTTTTTCATTACCTTTGGTGGGAGAATAGGTCCAGATTCTGCAGAAAATCCCATTTCTGTGCACCAATTTCAGTTCCATTTTCTGAAAGTGTCATTCAGGTTTACTCTACTCCTGACATATAAAGGAAATAATAAGAGCTTGAGCTTTGTGAGGCTCACTGTAATCTTACACCCAAAACATTGAAAAGATCCAACATTAAGCTTTCTTTACAAGTACGACAGAGCTGACTTTTGAACTGACAGTGAAACCGTCATCTCATCTCTGAGTGTCTGTGTTCAAGAGTCCTGGCAGCGTAATAATATATTTATGCAAATTCCCACAGTCACAGAGATTTCCACTTTGCTTCTCTGTTTACTTCATATCACTTCTGTTTTGGCAGGCTGACTTCCATACGTCAGAGCGCTGCACAGCAGGTTCAGCTTATTATGGAAAAACAGAGCAATAAACTTTCGTTTCACATTAATTTCAACTTTATTGTTACTGTGGTGAACATATTATCCTTTCAGTCTATTTAGTCTAGCTAGAAGTGTTCTTAGGCCTTAAAGGAATAGTTCAAATGTGTTTGGAAATCAGGGTCAGCGACGTAGGCAATGGTTAGCTTAGCTTAGCATGAAGACTGGAAAGAGGGGGAAATAGCAGAAGGGTAAAAACAACAATTTGCTGTCAGACTTCTTCTTTCAATTCCTCTGGTGATTTCCTGGCAACTTCTCCGAGCCAAGTAATAGTCACACATATCCTCCAGTAAGCCAGCAAATTGTGGTTTTTGCACGTTTTGTTTGGATTGAAGAAAAACAGCTGGCAGGTGGATTTTTTTTTATTTTGTTGCTCAAAATGAACCAGTCTAGCTCTTTCCAGTATTTATGCTAATCTAAGTTAACCAGCTACACACTCCAATTACAGAGTGGTCTTCATCTTCTCATCTAACTCTAAGCAAGAAGGCAAATTAGTACTTTCTCCAAAATGTAGAATAATTCCTTTAAGTTAAGCATTAAAACTAAATAATAAAATTAAACATTGTCTTCAAGAAATCACCAACAATGTGATGTCCAGCTACAGGAGATCACAATTATACCTCCTGGGAAACTGTCCATGGCTTCAAGCTCTGATGAAAGCAGGAAAATAATTGGATAGGCTGCGTTAGGTGTGAACCAGCTTTGTCCAAAGCTATTTATAGTTAATCTGAAGAAATAACAATCCATGTGACTGCATTGGCAAATGTATTCCTATATGGGTTTTATATTTGTATCAAAAAGAAACACCAAATCTATAAGACATTAAAAATCATCAATACTAAGTGTACAGTGGGGGAACATGGATTGGGACTAAAGGGAATTTATGTCAAACTTATCCACTGTTTATGTGAAGTGTTTAAGTCATTTTCATGCATTTTAAAACACTTTTGTGGTGGTAAAATATATTTCAATCTGAAGTTTTTCTAAGTCTGAAAATTATATTCAGTTGAGTTTTTTAAAAATTAAAATGTAAAACAGGAAAGGTTCAATTGTTTTGGAATTGCAAATCAGTAGAGTGTATACAACGTTCACCCTTCTCAAGGAGAACATAAATCATAGGGATGATGGAAAGCTAAATAACATCCTGTATTTTCTTGTTGATCCTTTTAGGGCAGATTTTGCCAGCTTTATTCGTCTGGGTACTCCAAATAACTTTGTTTGCAAAGACTCAGCAACTAAAATGCATCTAAAGTTCCTCATACTGTACTACAGGGAAGACAATATACTGTTCATTGCAATATATTTCTCAATCATTTCTCTCTCTCAGTCACATCTACAAAAAATACAAATTTACTCCATTCTATTTCCATCTATCTAGAGAAAAAGATACTGCAGTTATGCAGTCAGTACTAAATCTGCTGACTGCACTCTCCCTCCACTATCTGTGACTGCCCCCACTTCAGCTCCCCTGGAGGCAGCAGAATTAATATGTGACTGGATCTTACACATTTACTGTATTTCAATAAGGTTCAGTAGCAGAAAAGGGCTGCGGAGAGATGGCAACAACTACTGAACGAATAGCTGTGGGGAGAATAACTGGCAGGAGGCATAAGTCATTTGCATTAAGACTTTAATTGGTCTCCATGAAGAAATAAAAGTAAAAAGTGAAAACCTGTGATCATAAAATCTGTCTCATGTCGAGCTAAAGTAACACAAGCGACAAAAGAGAGAGCCTACGTTTATCTGGCCACCCTATTAAGCAGCAAAGCAGAGGGAGGAAAGATGAGAGGAAGGAACGAAAGAAGAGAGTGCAGAGCTTCTATTTCATGCTGTGTCTCTATACAGTCCCAACAGTGCTTAGGGAATTACTCTCTACATGAGCCTGATGTGTACTCCTCATTATGCTCAAAGGAGTCCCAAAGTTGTTGCTGTCTAAAGGTACCACTTCAGGAACGGCTGAAGAAGAAGAAAACCCACCCAAGAAAAAAAATAACAACAGGTTAAAAACAAACAAACAAACGACAAAAAAAAAAATCCATATTTCCATCAAGTAAAGTGATGGTGATGAACCCTATTAAAACAAAAAGTTACAAAGAGGGTCTTTGCTCTCTCATCAACTTTATTGCTCTTCCTCTGCTCCCCAAGGGCATAACCAGAGATGTTTGTTAAATTCATGTATAATATAAATATGGGTTCTTGGAGATATTTGTTTGTTTCTTATCAGTTCATCCCAACCTCCCCCACACTGCTGGTAATGCTGACATGTTATTTAGTTGTCCACAGAATCCCACTCCAGCACTATCAGGTGCTATTGTTTTGACAGGTCTCCACTTTCTAACTCACACCAAAGCCTTAATGAAGGTGCAAGCTCGGCTCTGCCTCTCCGTTCCTTGCAGTGGTTTTAATAAGAATATGTACTGTGTTTTGACATTTCAAGTGATATGCTGGTTATAACTGCTGCTAATATTTGAAACTTGCTGCATATTTCTTCAACATAGAAAGCAAGTAGCATTGATGGTTCAATAATTGCAAAATGCTGAATTTGTCCTGTAGTCAAGGTTCCTCTGAAACTGAAAATAGCCATGATGATGGACCAAGGACATTTGCAGCAAAAAGCATTTTCTTGTTAAGATGCACTACATAGTTTTGCAATTTGGTTTCCTTAATAGATGGTATAAGACATTTATTTTGAAGAACAATGAAAATTTGATGTTCTCCAACATCCAGACATCACAAGATATAAACACTCTTCTCTTGATGTCTGGTAAGGACAAAGATGGTGAAAGACAAAAAAAAAAACCTATTCAAAAGGCAGGTCAGTCCAGCTTGCTTGTTACTATTTTGGTGGATCTGCTCACAAGGTTCAATAGGTCAGTTTTCATGCACAGAAATATTTCCCTCAAGTGACCAAAACTTTTATTCTGTGTCATCTCAGTGAGCATGAGGTGGAGAGATCTTCTCTTTTGCAGATCTAAATAAGGATTTAGGCAGATGAGGCAGGTGTATTTTTACACATAGAACTGGCCTAGTTCAGTTTTAAGACCAGGTGATAGCCCTGTCATTTTATAACAACATATATCCAAGGCTGCACCTTAAACTGCACCACTTTATTCCACAAAGCATTAGACACAAATGAAACAAGTAAATAGTATAGTTGTGAAAAAGATTCAAGATTTCTGTGTTTGCAATATGAATACTTTATGAGTCTGGTGTATATTGCTTGCTGGCTTGCTGCCATATTGCTCAAAGGGCTGTTTACTAAGAAAAGTATGAGCCGCACTTGACATTATAAAACACAGTTCAACATTGACTACACAAACTCACCGTGTCAACACTGGCTGCACTACACTGTTGCATCAGACTTATTAGTGTGCCTGCTGGAAGAGAAACATTTAGTATCTAATCACGAGGAGGCAAACATGAAGCTTATTGTTTGCAAAAGACATTTTATGGGTCATTTTTTGTTACCCCATTTATTTATGTTGATGCATTTTTTATCTTTCTTTTGTCAACAATAAAATGATAGAGATTTTGTGGGATTTTTTGTTTTTTTCAATTGAATTTTTGTCTTATTATTTTGTCTCAGCAACAGCGCTGTAGGGAAATGAATAGATTTCGACATATATTTGCTTAACGAAGTTAACAAGCCACATTTTTTCTAATACATACATACTGTTAATATTCTGACTCTTCACAGTATCTCTCGTAATTAGCCTCTACACAATTTCTGAACCACAAATCTATTGTTTATTCATAAATACCTCATCAGCCATTAATAAATGAGTGATTAATCCTTAATGAAGCTGTAAGAGAGCATACATTAGGTTTTACCATATTTGTTTATAGAGAAAACATTCACAATCACACTATTTGATGGTCCAGTGTTACCTAAAACAGCAGAACATAACATCCATCATTACTTCTGTGAATGCTACTGAATATAAAAAATGCAATAACATCTTAAAAGGTCACTTCAGCAAAAGTAATAACATTTCAGGCTGGAGTTTAGGGTGTTTTTACTTTTCTCAGATGTAAATGTGGGTCAAATTGGATTTGAACAGTAAATAAGTGCTTTTCTTCTTATTTTTCTTCATTTTTTCCACATAGAGAATGATAAAAAGTCAGTGTCCTGAGGGCCAGCTAATTTCCCACAAACACAGCTCTCTCTTTGAGATAACTTTATATTACTGTACTGCTGCCAATACTACTTGAACCTGGATCAAACAACCACTCTGAACACCGAAACAACAACCAAATAACACAACTACACCACACCACCTTTGCAACCTCTATTTTCTAGACATTAGCTATAACTCTCCCTCTTAAATGTTAGCAGTTATACTTGCCAGGTCATTAGTTTAAGTTTCACTCTGGCAAACAACACATAAAACCAAGAATGTTTCACTAAAGGCATTTTAGGAAAAGCGCAGATGTAAATGACAAAATTAATGGTGTCTGAATTTTATCTAGCTGCTTCAGTTTCAGAGTCCTGGTATTATGCATGCTGGCTCACTGCCACACTATCATCACTTACTAGGATACTTGAATTGAAGGGAGCCATTGTTAATGCCATTAGTAACACCTTCAGTTCCCACATGAGTCCAAATATGCTCTGTTAACGAGGACTGTTTGCTCCTTTTTACTTAGCTGGTTTTCAGTGGACTGCTTCCTCAAGAGCTGATGAATTACTAGAGAAATAGAATGATGAATTTCCATGTTTTCCAGAGTGTGAAAGCTGTTGAATTATTCATGTTCTTCAAACAAAACTTCAGTGGTTTTCATAGAAAGTATATAATATAAAGTTTCATATGTGTCTGTCACACACACCCACCATCTAGATCCTTATGTTGGCATGATAGGTTCGTGTTTACTCATTTTAGTGATGGCAAATCTAGTCTCTGTGAATTTAAACAGCTCTCGAAAACAATTGCTGTGTAAGACTTCATAATGCTGTCTTAATTAGATGCTATCTATCACCCACACACCATATGCCAAAAAGTCACATGTGGGTGGAGGTTTGGTTGTTTTGAAAGTGTAAGAGCATCCGTTTCAGGTTTTTAGAGAAGAATTAATTTACACTAAACTTCGTATGAAAAACTAATGTATGCAGTCAGGCATTTAACATGTTTGTACATCACAATTAGGAATAGTGTTACCAGTTTTTTGCAGAAGATTCCTGTTGACTCAATGCTACACAACAACAACAATAACAATACACACATACGCTGACTCATGGTTTAATGCTTGCATACTGATCGTATTGTTCAAACTGTGCAACAACAGGACATACAACTATATGCCCTGTTATTATATGTTATTGTAATTCATTGACACTTAGGTAACAGAGTGAAGAAAACATGGAAACACTGCTTGAATGCCAACTGGAATGTTTGCTTTGCTATTCCAGAGTACTTGCATATTTTTCATGATGTGTGCTGCTGTGAAGCTTCAAGCACTCTGCTGCACTCTGCTGGAGGTAAATGACTAGTCCACATTATAGGGCCGCTTCACAGTGCTCTGGGCACAAACTGTGACATTAATCTGCACTCATGAAGAAAACACTAAATTCAAGTGAAATTAATCTGTATCATCAATTTGCTCCCAGTCTATTGTTACATATAAGGACCAATTCATGAACTCCTGAAGGAAATTTATTGGGGTTTTTTTTCTTCTTTCTTTTATGGATATGCAACACCTCAGTGAGCTGTTTTAGATTTATTTCATATTTCTGTAGATGTTGTCCCTGGTATGTTTATACTATATGGCTCTGCTGAATGATGAACACTCAGAGGCCTCATAAAGGAAAATATGAAGGGATGGTTTTCAATGAGCAGAATTTTCTCTGTCAAAAAATAATGCAAGTTTGAAACCTTCTCATAATAAATTGTAGCTACTACTCATACACTATTCATTATTTCTACTGCACTCACCTTGTCTCCCTGTGCTGTTACCAGCCAGCAACATGTATTATAACAGCTTGACCTGCATTAAGCCACTCAATGTTTGTTTGTCTATCTTTTTCTGTCTGCTTGTCTTAAACCGATATCTAATTTTTTGTTCATCTTCCTGTGTGTTTATTTTGGTCCTAATACGCCGTCATAACGTACAAATGGAATGAGCTGCAAAAAATCTCAAATTACACCCTCTAATTTCACTTGGAATATTTTATAAGGTTGTACTTATCTCTATCTTATATCTGTGTATTTGTAATCCTATTTGTAATTGGCTTTTGCTAATGTGAAAATGTAATTTGCAACTTTATTCTTGTATACATCGCTCTCTTTTATGCGCATGTGCTCGGTAATAAAGCTATAAACAGGAAGGAAAAACCCTTGGACGTGTCTTGCTGGTCTAGTAACCCTAGATTTGCGAAAGTTCTCGCGAGAATGATCGTTTTAACTCAACCCATGATCTTTCCTTAAGCCTAACTAAGAGTTGCTGTGCATGAACCTAACCAGATCTTAACAATAATCACGGTCACATTATAAAACGTAATTATTTTCCACAATGACAAACAACGTGCACAATTCTCGCGAGAGTTTATATGGCAAGTCTAGGGTTACCATGTAGAAAACGTTTCTCTTAGCGCCAAGAAGGGGAGCCACATGACTTCCATGTTTTAGTGTATTCGCCTGTGATTTGAGGAGACTCGCTGTCCACGCCCACTTGACCCAATGAGTGCCTTTCCCGCGAACAGAGCTCCGTGACGCTGTCTAGCAGAGTGCTAGGTGATGCAGGGAGCTGTGGCACACTGCTCTTAGGATTATCACAAAAATAGCTTCTTTTCAACTCGGACAAATGGCGAAACAAAGCTCTCTTTTCAATTTCTTCACTAAGTCTCCGCCACCGGTATCCAAGCCGAAACCCAGCCCTTCTCCGACCGAGGCAGACCTGCCTTCCTCAGTCGAAAAGTCCAACTCCTCTCCGAAAGAGCAAGCTAAGCAGGCAGCACAGCAGCAGCCCACCAAGACCAACAGAGCAAAGCCGAAAAGTAACTCCAAGCCTGCGAAAGGGGGATTCAACAAACTGTTTGGAAACAAGACACCAACAACTAAAGAGAGGTGAGTTAGCTGTGATATTCATGTCGGGTGCAGTGTAATTGCTGGAGCCACGTTTTGCACTGTTTTTCTTCCGTCTTGTGAAGAGCTCATGCAAGGCCCGAGAAAAACCCGTTAGCTTGTTTTCCCGTTATAAATGGCTAAGCTAAATAAATAGCAGTTAAATCCTCGTTTGCATTTGGTCCATTGGGAAAGTCTGCATTTGGACGAGTCATTTGACCTGTTATATTCTTGCTACTTGCTAACTATACAACAGCTCTTTTAATAAAACAACGTGGAATACAAGCAGAGATTAAACATGAAATTGAATAATGACCCGCACTTGCTGCTGTTCACTATCTTAAATTGGCCCCGCATAAGCTGGTGTGGTGATGATTGATATACTTGCTCTGTGAATTTATGATGGCAACAATCCCCCTCCCCATTAAACATGTGTGTAGTTTTAGTCTTCATCCGCTGGACGGCGTGCATCATGTCATGTTGCTGAAACTAAAACTAAAAGGGAAAACTGGAGAAATTGGATGCAGTTAATTTAACCAAGGTCGTAATGAAATTTGAGTTAGTCTTGTTTGACAGCGTTAGCAACAATTTACATACCAGATTAAGATGCTTATTAACAAAATATATCTTAAAATACAAAAGGACTTGTAATTGTTGTGCTTTGTAGTTAATACCAGGTTTATAGGAGAAAATTGTTGGTAAACCTTGTCACAGTGTAGGTGTTAAGATGTGCTTTGTTCCAACTTTGGAACAAATGCATCCAACAATCTAAATGTTGGACAGTTCTTAACACTGCAGGACCATGTCAGCTTGACAGCATAATGTCATCTCTAAGCTATGATATTAATGGCTGGCACCCAGGTCATGATGATTTAGGGAAATACAAGTAAAGTGAAAAATGTAGTGGTAAAAATATACAATAAACTGACTTCTGTCTGCATGTCTACTGTGATCTGTGAAGGCAAAATGCTCAAAAATAATCTTTTGGAGGAAAAACATCTAATTTCCCTTGTACTTCGTTGAATATAATATTCCCACATTGATTTAGGTCAATATACATTTGTCTTTAATTTTCTTCTTCCTTTCACCAGCTCCACATGTTCCTTCAATGCTGGTGCTCTTGTGTGGGCAAAACTGGAGGGTCACCCTTGGTGGCCATGCATGGTTGTACCACAGCCTCTGACTGGACAACAGATGAGAGGCCGTGGTCGGAGTCAACGCATACATGTCCATTTCTTTGATGAACCTCCCACCAGGGGATGGGTCAGCACCAAATATATCAGAGAGTACCAAGGTTAGCTACCACTACGAATGATAACAATTATTATTATTATTATAAATTCCAAGAAATGTCTGGCCTGTATGTTGTTGTTTTGATTATTATGTGCTTTATCTTCCCAGTAATCTACATGATAGTTTTTGTCATCGTTGAATGATGACTTATCTCGTTTGTGTTGCAGGCTCAGACAGTAGCGACGCTAAAACTGGAGGGGTGTTTTTCAGTGGAAAGCCTGTAATCCGTCGTGCAATGGAGCTTGCTGACAGTTTCATGTTTGACAGCCCCGAAAAAAGATTGGAAATGCCTCGCTGCATGGATCCATCAGATGAGGAAGAGGATGATGATGATGATGATGAAGAAATGGAGGTGATTATATTTGATTAGTATGTGCATAAAAAAGTCAACATTTTCTAGAATAACTTATTTTTGTGCTGTTTTCAAAGTTTTATATATTAAGACAATGTGTTTGTTTTCTAATCTGATCAGTGATGCAAGTCTCATGTTCTCATTATCGATCCTTATTTGTTTCAGCTTGACAATTCAACAGTGACTGACGAAGAGGTCAGTGATGAGGATGAACAGGCAAAAAAGAATGTGAAGTCATCCAAGGACAGTCGACGTTCATCCCGTGGTTCAACAGAAAAAGGAAATAAGGCCAAGCGCCGTCGTATCATTGTAGCCTCAGACAGTGATGCATCAGATGAGGAATTCAAGCCAGAACATGCAGCAAGCAGCAGTGAGGATGAAGAGGAGGAAGGAACAGTGAGCAGTGAAGGGGAGCAAGAGGAGAGCACACAAGAGTCAGAAGTTGACAGCCCTGTTAAACCTATAAAGCGCAAACGTCCTGCAGAAAAGCCTGCTGATAAAAAGGAAAAGCCATCCATCATCCTGCCTAGTGCACCAAAGCGACCTCCAACAGCTATTGCAGTCGACGTAAAGTCCCGTTTGTCAGCTTTCTCTGCTCCTGACAGCTTTGAGAGCCAGGCAAATGGCTCAGGCTCCAGTGGAAGCGCCACAGTTTGGGACCATGAGAAGCTAGAGTGGTTGCAGGACGGCAGGAGGAAAGACAGACAAAGGCGGCGGCAGACAGAGGATGACTACGATCCTACCAACCTGTATGTGCCGGAAGACTTTCTAAACAGAAGCACCCCTGGTATGCGCCGCTGGTGGCAGCTCAAATCTGAGATGTTAGACACAGTCATTTTCTATAAGGTGGGGAAGTTTTACGAGCTCTACCACATGGATGCTGTGATTGGAGTCAACGAGTTGGCACTAACTTTCATGAAGGGAAGCTGGGCGCACTCTGGCTTCCCAGAGATCGGCTTTGCACGTTTCTCAGATGTTCTGGTCCAAAAAGGCTACAAGGTGGCTCGTGTAGAGCAGACGGAGACCCCAGACATGATGGAAGCACGCTGTAAGACCATGGTGAAGCCCACCAAGTTTGACCGTGTGGTGAGAAGAGAAGTGTGCCGGATTATCACACGAGGAACCCAAACTTACAGCGTGCTGGACGGAGCTCCTTCAGAAAGTCAGAGCAAGTTCCTGCTGAGTTTAAAGGAAAAGGCTGAAGAGGAGAGCTCTGGTCGATGCCGCACATATGGAGTGAGCTTTGTAGACACGTCCGTGGGTTATTTTCATATTGGTCAGTTCACAGATGATCGTCACTGCTCGCGTCTGCGCACCCTGATAGCACACTTTGCCCCCGCCGAGGTGCTCTTTGAAAGGGGTAACCCATCTGTTGAAACACGCAAAATACTCAAGGCGTCTCTGTCCTCTGCTCTGCAGGAAGGACTCAATGCGGGCACTCAGTTCTGGGATGCTCAAAAAACTCTTAAAACCCTCTCAGAAGAAGATTACTTCAGTGACACCGCTGCCAAGGATGAGGGGACAGGGAAGAGCTTTCTTCCTCCTCTTCTAAAAAAGATGACCTCTGAGAGTGATTCACTGTGCCTTACCCCAAAGGAGGGCTACGAGCTGGCACTGTCAGCACTGGGCGGATGCATTTTCTATTTGAAGAAGTGTCTGGTAGACCAGGAGCTGCTCTCCATGGCCAACTTTGAAGAATATGTCCCTGTTGATGTTGAGATGGAGAAAGCCGCTGGACCCACCAGCTTTTTTGCTCGGACTCGTCAGCGCATGGTCTTGGACGGAGTGACTCTGGCGAACCTAGAAATCTTTCAGAATGGCTTAGGAGGAACAGAGGGGACACTGTTGGAGCGATTGGACACCTGCTCTACCCCGTTTGGCAAGAGGCTGCTGAAGCAGTGGCTGTGTGCTCCTCTCTGTAACCCTTCATCAATCAGGGACAGACTGGACGCAGTGGACGACCTGATGGGATTTCAGGCTCAGGCTACTGAGGTTACAGACCTGCTGAAGAAGCTCCCAGATTTGGAACGTCTCCTGAGTAAAATTCACAGCATCGGCACTCCTCTGAAGAGCCAGGACCATCCAGACAGCAGAGCGGTTCTCTATGAGGAGGTCACCTATAGCAAGCGCAAGATAGCAGACTTCCTCACAGCACTTGAAGGGTTCCAGACCATGCAGGAGATCATTTCTGTCCTTTCTCCAATTTCTGCCCAATTTCAGTCTGACTTACTTACCCAAGTGGTCAGTCTGAAGGGTGAAAAGGATGGCCTCTTTCCAGACCTCTCTGCTGAACTTAAGCGCTGGGAGACGGCTTTCGACCACCAGAAAGCTCGCACTACCGGCAACATAACCCCTAAAGCTGGCTTTGACCCAGAGTTTGACCAGGCTCTAACTGGGATCAAGAACTGCGAGCGAGAGCTGCAGGATTACCTGGACAGACAGAAAAAAAGACTGGGCTGTAAAAGCATGGCCTACTGGGGCACTGGGCGAAACCGCTTTCAGATGGAGGTGCCCGACAGCGTCTCGGAAAGGAATATTCCCGAAGAATACGAGGTGAAGTCGACAAAAAAAGGCTGGAAGCGTTACGTGACAAAGGAGACTGAGCGGCTGTTCTCTGAGCTGCAAGGATTGGAGGAGAAGAGAGACGCTGCTCTGAAAGACTGCATGAGGAGGCTCTTCTACAACTTCGACAAAAACTACAAAGACTGGAAGACTGGTGTGGAGTGCATGGCGGTGCTTGGTAATAACATCCTTTTATTCCTGTTAATCAGCATATTTTTCCCAGCAACCATCACTCATTTTGTCTCATTTTTAATTACTGCAGCACAAAACACACTCTCGAGTGGGTCCTCAGGGTAAATTCCTCTCTGGAAAAAAAAAACAAAACTTGAAATTGAGTTTGCATCGCAGGTGTCTGCCCTGAATCATTTCCTGCAGGTGCTGCTGATGCATTTCCATAAAGTGTATTTAAGATGATGCACAGCAGACTGAGTGCTTGTTATGATATAGCTGTCACTAAGTAGATATTATATTCACACTTGGCTAAATAGTTTTTTTCACAGTTATGAAAACAGTTCTGCATGTTTGCTCCTAAGAGATAATTGTACAGTTTGTTTATGAAACTCTGTTGCAGTAACATAATGTGCTTATAATGTGTTTTTGTAGTACCGGGCTATGCTTCTGCCTCTGGTCATATTTGGTCTGAGCTGCAAAATCAAACCACCTAATTCAGCTTTCAAGTCTTACCTTTTTTTAAAGGCTACACATGCAAGAAGCAAATGATATATTTATAACTATACATATATATATATATATATATATATATATATATATATATATAACTGATAAATAATAAGTCATTGTCTATTTTCAGATGTGCTGTTGGCCATGTCACGCTACAGTCAGGGAGGAGATGGATCAATGACCAGGCCACAGGTGCTGCTCCCTGAAGGTGATGACCAATTAGCACCCTTCCTTGACCTCACTGGATCCCGCCACCCATGTGTCACAAAGACCTTTTTTGGGGATGACTTTATCCCGAATGACATTTACATCGGCTGTGCTGGTAGCAGTGAGAATGAGGAGGAAAGCCATGCCTCATGTGTCCTCGTCACAGGCCCGAACATGGGTGGAAAGTCTACTCTCATGAGACAGGTGGGTCATTTATGGATGCATGCAGATAAATAAATGTTCATTGTTTTGAACATTAATATAAAGATGCAAAAAACACTTCCAGAAATATGTAAATGTGTTGAAATAATTTGAATACCACAACCAGGTACAGGTTTGTGTTATGTTCCCCCTTTAATATCGAGATACTGTTGTTTGGTGCAGTGTGGACTCGTGATCGTCCTGGCTCAGCTGGGCTGCTACGTTCCTGCTGAAAGCCTGCGCTTCACACCAGTTGACAGAGTCTTCACTCGGCTGGGAGCCTCGGATCGTATTATGGCCGGTAACATCACAGACTCCTTTAACGTATTCAGTAAGAAGTAATGTCCCGAGCTTCCACTTTGTGGGCTGAACATGTATTATGTCTGCTGTAGGAGAGAGTACCTTCTTTGTGGAGCTGAGTGAGACTGCCAGCATCCTGCACCATGCCACTACACACTCCCTTGTGCTCCTAGATGAATTAGGTAAGTTTTAGTGAATTATAGTTTATTCATAATGAAGATATACATCATAGTACACACTGAACACTGTTCAGCTCTGCACTTGTTTTTGTTGTGTAATCATTGAGCTGTGAACTGTTTGCAGGAAGGGGCACAGCCACATATGATGGCACAGCGATCGCCAGCGCTGTTGTGAAGGAGCTTGCTGAGAAGATCTGCTGTCGCACCCTCTTTTCCACACATTACCACTCCCTGGTGGAGGACTACGCCAACAACCCTGCTGTGCGGTTGGGCCACATGGTGAGTACCTCAGTGCAAAACAGGCTAAATACAGCCATGCACAAGCAACAATAACAGCCTCGGTTTTAATGTAACAATGTTAAATGCTGAGAGTCTCTAATTATAATGTAGAGAAATTTTAAGTCATGTCATTGTGTTAAATGTCTGTAATCAAGTCTAATTTATATTCAGTTGTATACACTTCAAATCTTACGTACAAGTTTTTCCTGTTTGGAATACCTTTGCTACAGACAATTAACTTTTTAATTACTTCTAAAAAAAGATAATTATTCCTGGGAATCATGCAGAGGCTGGGAGAAGTATCACTTGTAATTTCTGCAAACAGATTTCTTATTTGGTCTTGTAATCATGTTTTTTATAGTTGTCGTTTTTTCAGCTTGTCTCAATTGAGCAGAAACCATCTCTTACTGATCACATAATATCAACCCATCTCAGTTGAGAGTAAAAATAAAACTCATAACCTGATAGTTTGTACTTTCATTTTGACCAGACTTATAATGACTTGTCTGCACCTTGAAGCCAAAGCTGTCCACAAACAGCTGAAACATATTCCAGCGTAGCAGGATCTTGTACCTAAAAGAGGGGACAAGACAAGCCAAACAGCAGCTTTGTTGTCCTTGTACGTGTATAAAGACATTATTCAGCTACTGGAAACCACTTACATTCCTTATGTGCTCATAGATTTGACCAATAAAACTGACTGCTGAATAATAAAAAAGAATAAATCTAGTAATCTATCACCTCTACACTAAACATAGCTGCTAGACTATAGCGAACACTCTGGATGCTTCTCCAACTGAAACAATTGGAGTATTTATTATTGCAGTGATGTAGAGGGAATTAATTTATGTTTATGTACACAATTTGTCAATGGAACAACTCAGCAGCTATGAATTATTTATTATGTTTTAAATTAACAACCTGACCCTTGTTCTTGGCAGGCTCTGTAGTTTTACCGTTGCTCTCAATTACTTTTCGATATGAGCAGTAGTGTCCAGTTGTCTTCGGACTTCCCTGTAACTTGATCTTATTATCCCTAAGTACAATGAATCATCTTTTGTCACTTTCAGGCGTGCATGGTGGAGAATGAATGTGAGGACCCGAGCCAAGAGACAATCACATTCCTCTACAAGTTCATCACTGGGGCTTGTCCAAAGAGCTACGGCTTCAACGCCGCTCGGCTCGCCAGCCTGCCAGAGGCAGTCATTCAATCAGGACACAGAAAGGCCAAAGAGTTTGAGAAGAGCACCATCAGCCTCAGACTTTTCAAGTATGTATTAATATTCTGGAGAGTTTTTACCACATAATACTGAAGTGACATCCATAACAGGGAACTTAATTATAATTTTCTCTCCCTCTTCTCTTACAGGAAGCTGTGCCTGTTTGCTGAGGACACTTCACTGGGAAACACACACTTTGCATCACTTGTTCAGATGATCAACACCCTGTAGATTGTAAACAGGTTTCGTTCTTGCTGATGGTTTTTTTGTTATCTCAGTACTAGAAAAAACACTACTGTAATGATCTAATAAAGTTTATTTTTAAAAAATGACAATGTTTCATCTAGGAAATTAAACCCTTTTAATTCACGCTAGCGCCTACATAACGGTTATTGAATACTTCACAATATATTAAGTCTAGATGTTATGATACATGCATACATTTCAGTCTGTATGAGAACCCACAATCACCAGTACACATGAATGGGGAGGGGAAGAAGGGGGGAGGGCAATGAAACCATATAGCGCTGTATATAGATACTTGTCTCAGCTTCAGTAGAGTAAAAGCCTTTTAAATTCTCCAGCAACATTGGCAAAAAAGGAAAAAAAAAATATCTAAATTAGCTTTGCTTTCACAAGACTCGTCCTTTTTCATTTCTAGGTCTTGATCAAAGTGGAGATGAACAATAAAGTTTAAAGATTGTGTATCTTACTGGGCCAAGAAGCAGCACTTATTGCAGTTTATAACCGGAGTTGGTGGGAGAAAGGTAATTGTTGATTTTTAATTCAAGGCAAGATGGATAGAAATTTCATAATATACAAAACTGATAAATCGCATGAGGTACAATCACCTAAATGTCATTAGATAATTTCCTGACATCCATTGTAATCCTCTAACCAAAAATGTGTTTATTTGGTGAATAAGTAAACAGGAGGATGTTCCATTAGGATATCATGGGTTCATCTAACTACACAAACTTAAATTGTTATAATACCTGAAAGTCTTGAGTACACATGATTGATTTTGCCCCAAGTCTCTCATCAGAGCATCCTGTAAAGTGGAGTCTTTTATGGGCCAATACAAACAGAAATATGCATAGATTATGTAAAAAAACAAAACACAGACTAAAATATTACAATTATTCAGTTCCCTTACAAAGACGTGCATGTATAATGCGGTCCCAAACAGAAAAAAAAACTCATACGAGTCTTGTGAAAGCACATTTCAGCATCTGTTTCTCTGTATTGCAAATGTAAAAATGAGTCAACATTGCTGGAGAAAGTGTGTAGTGTTTTCCTCTCTTTCCTCTGATCTCTTTCACAGAAAGAAGTTAGATACTGCGACATGAGTATAATTACAGCAATTCTAGGGTATAATAACCAAAAAAATTAACACATTTAATAAAATAAAGACATTCAAGTACAGTAAGATTTTTGCATGAAAATACAAAACTACACAAAAAAGCATTAAAATCAAATCTCAACAGTTGTCTTGAGGGGGGGAAAAAGCTGAAGTGCTAGGTCGTTTTTCTCGTACGTTATCATACGAGCACGTCGGTTGCCCAGTGATGGAAGCATTGTTGTATTCGGGGCTTTTTTGCCTCCACATGAGAAAAGTTGTGCCTCGGCTGACTGAGCGTCTGTCCACGATGGGTCTGTACACGACTGCGGAATCTCGTTTTTCCACTTCTCAAAAGCAGATGAGCCTCGACGGCTTTTGTCCATCTTTCAGCTATTTCACTTACTTGACCAACTCAACACGCCCACAAACCCTGAGTCAAACGCTCTTCTGCTCTGTCCCATTAATGTCAACTTTTTTTTTTTTATATATATAAAATAATTAAAGGAAAAGAAAAAGCGAGGCATCCATAATCACCTTCTTTTTCTCTAAATGTCTCCTTTTAGCATATTCATGTCCAAGTCTCTTTTTTTTTTCTTTTTTCTTTTTTACAGTCACTGTATATGCTCTGTCAGAGTGAATCTGTGTTTGAAGTTTGGGTTTCCTCCACTGCAGAACTTAAAGTGTCTCATGTCAATTACTGCTGAAGCACAATATGGTCTTGAGCTCAGTTGTGCTGCAGTGTATTGGACTCTATAGGAGGGGCCGAGTCGTACAGTGTGTCGGTGTCATGAGTTGGCTCTCCGGCTAACGTGCAAGGATTTGACAGCGTTCCAGCACCACAGTCACAGAAGAATCTACAGGTGGAGAGAAGAAAAGAAAGGATTACAAACAAAACCCTGCATTTATACCCTTTTGGATCACTTCTTACTAAAACTGGGCGATATGGGTAAAATACCTCAATACTGATATGCAACAATATTGTAGGGATGGCTATTGGTGTTTTCACAAAATATTGACACAATTAGATTTTTGATAAATCACCATCAGTAATGTGGATATAATAAGTAAGTGGACATTTAAAACACAGACAAGCAGGTAAAAAAAAGTTTTTATTCTAAAGCAATAACTGCTCTAAATGCTCCAAAAACCTGATCCTGTACTAACTGCAATGACAATTTTGTGTGTAACGTAGTACTAAAGTACTAATTCCTTATTTATTTAATTCATTTATAAGCACCTTCTTTCTTACTTATGGCACCATAAGGATTGCTTTCAATTTTGTTGTACATGTACAATGACAATACAAGACTATGCTATTCTATTCTAAATGCAAATAATAGTACAGCTAGAACAGTCAAGTTCAGATGCATTACTTCACTGTCATGCAGCCTTTAAAACCAGGAAAAGTCTAAACTTATGCCATATCACCATATTATGATATCCAAAATCTAAGATGATATTGATTCTAATATCATAATATTGATATAAAGCTCAGCCCCCCAAGTAAAGCTGCCACACATCAATAGATGTAATTCATGTTTCTGTGTGAGAGCTGGCATACATCAGTTCTTCACACAAGATTCTCCTTTCTTGGCCTGATAATATAAATGAGGTGAAAATGGGTTTCACTCCATTCATTAAGCCTGACAGTGCTGCGACCTCTTTGAATCTCTGAACAAGCGTGACTGATTGAGATATGACTGGCTCTTTGAGGTCTACAGCAATTATGTCTGGTGTGATTGGTATCTAGGGTTGTGGGTGGTCCAATTATTTATGTTCACCTCTGCTGTAACATGGACGATATCTGAACCTCAGCAGAGCTAAACTGATCTGTTTGTAATGGATATTGAAATTTGGGTAGATAAAACCTTTAAATTGAATGTCAGAATGTCTTTCTTATGCCTGCCTTGCTTCGTCCGTAATCAATAAAAGTCACAGTTAGTAATTAATACAAGTCACAGTCAGTAATTAATAGAACACTATATATAATATTATTATGAGTTGTCCTTCATTCCAGTTCATTAAAAGGGGAAGTGCAAAATCTAATGTAAAATATCTGCGGTGTGGA
The DNA here is from genome assembly GCF_027409825.1 of Scomber japonicus. Taxonomy (NCBI): domain Eukaryota; kingdom Metazoa; phylum Chordata; class Actinopteri; order Scombriformes; family Scombridae; genus Scomber; species Scomber japonicus. The sequence goes on along the minus strand of NC_070591.1, from coordinate 21,692,646 downwards.
GTTAAAAAGAAGTTAGGGTACCAGATCTCTGTGGCCAGTTCCTCATCTCTGCTTGAGGCTGCTACTAGCAGAACACTCCTCAACTGGTCTAGTTGCATCATGGGTAATGTTGTCACTAGGTTTTGACTATGTGAGTGTGACGATGTTATAGATGTGCAGGATTTCTTTTAAATGTACGGAGACTCATGATCACGCTTTTTCTAAAGTCCCATTCACAAGCCAAGTGTTACAAGACCAGTTCATGTAGTGACAATCACAAAGGGCTTATGTAAATCATATCATTCATTTGTAGTAACACGGGTCAGTAAGGCTCACCTATCGTGTCTGATGAACTCCACGTCGTGTCCTTGGTGACACTTCTTGATGCAGTTCACACAGATGGCGTTGCGGTCTGTTGTGTTACAGGTGTGACACCTGCGGGGAGCCAAATTGTATCCGTCAGAACTCGCAAGAAAACAGATGGGGAGGTTGTAGTCGACTTGCTCGCCAGCAAAAAACATGAATTACCTGTAAAAATCGTGCATTGGGTAGCTGGTGTAACTTGAAATCTTGTACAGGCACTGACCTCTGCTCACAGCCTTTTCAATGGCATCTTGATTGTTCATTATTTTATTATCTGAAAGGAAAAAAAACAGTAATTGGTAAACTGCAGTTATAGAAATTCATCATTTAACAAGCAAATATGTCAACAACAAAAAAAGTACCTTTCATTGTAACATTGACACCAGATGCAAGAAACAACCCCCCGAAGCGATTGTTGAAGATCTGATTTCCCTCTAGGGTCGCTGTGGCATGATTGGTGATCTCGATACCTAGTGCAGGAAATCATAGTTCAAATAAAGACTTCCTAGTTTCAATTAAGAACAGTTTGTTTACATAAATATTTTCGTAAGCATGTTAAAAAGCCATAATAATAATAATGACAGATAACAGCCTGTGCGCTGGTGTTACCCACCTGCAGCGAAGCCGTCAAATATCCTGTTTTTCCTCAGTACGGGGTGACTGTTGGTGCTAATGAGGACTCCCGCTTGGGCATTTCTGAAGATGTCGTTTTCCTCTAGCAAACCTGAGAATAACAGAAAACAGAGTCAAACTACTGACATGAACACACGCTGTACTAGTATCCTACAGGTAGGATATAAAACTAGCAATTGCTTTACTGTGGCCTAAAAACTGCGATGGTATACGTGCACTTTCGTAAGAGTTACCTCTTCCTCCATTGAATATACATATCCCCCCATCTCTCCCGTCATGGATCTTATTCCTCCGCAGAGTGGGGTTGCTGTCTGTCTTAATCCACACTCCTGCCATAGCATTGTCAAAGATCTCATTGTCCTCAATAAAGCCTAGGCCTGCAAAACATATACACATACAAAATAAGCATGTTTCATTATTAAGGCGACAGGGGAGAGCTGCGGTCACACTGTCAGAGGTCGTACATTAGAGGACTGGAGGGATTCCATGTCTTTCTGTAGAAAATATAAAGCAGAAAAGATAAAGTCTTACCTGAGTTGTAAACCAAAATGCCTCCATTCTGACCTCCCCAGATCTTGTTCCGCCTGATCTTGGGATTGCTGCCAGTTCTGTCCAAAAAAAGGGGGGGAGGGTGACAAAGAAGTATAGTTGATCCACTGCTGCACTAATGCTGATTATTGAGACTTTTGTAATACAATCTTTTTGTCATTGTAGATGTTTCTCACATACCTAATTTGAACTCCAGAATACATGTGATTGTAGATGTCGTTGTCTTCCAGCACGCCATGACCATTGTCATAAAAATAGACGCCGACCTGGGAAAAAAAAAAGTAGTTTAACAAAAACATATTCATTTATTCCTTGTTTATATGGAAGATTTCTATTTGTCATACAGGTATGGGACCTCACATTTGTCTTAGAGTTGTCATTTGACATTTCTAGTCATCAGACTTGAAGTCTTACCTGCTTCCCACTGTGTATCCTGTTCCTCCTCAGCACTGGCGTACTGCCTGTTGTCACCCACACTCCTGCCAGCGTGTTGCTGTACACTTCGTTCTCCTCGATGACGCCTTGTCCTTTTTCATGCTGCGTGACAAAACGAAATCATACCATATGAAAGTAAAAAAGGTGTGAAGGTGTAAGACTACATTTAAACTTTGTGGTTTTAATGTCTGGAAATGTTTTGAAAATATTTACCACGTATATGCCGCCATGCTGGCCATCGTGGATCTTGTTGTGTCTGACGATAGGACAGCTGTTCGTCCTGATCTGAATCCCTGCCAAGGCATTACCGTAGATGTCGTTCCCTTCAATGAGGCCTCGGCCATCACCAAAAATATACACTCCACCTTGGTTACCATTAAAAATGGCATTGCCCCTGTAGTTGGACAAAACAACACATTTCAGATATCATCTGTACATGAGTGCCCAATTTGAAATGATACTTTTCAATTAAGTATTTTTCACACTGACCTTATTGTGGGGTCACTGTTAGAGGTGATCCACACACCAGCAAAGTTATTTGCATAGATCTTGTTTTCGATGAACTGACCGCGGCCCTTTTCATGCACGTAGATGCCCCCTGTCTGGCCGTGATGGATCTCACAGCGAACCACTGTTGGATTGGCGTACGCCTTCACCTCAAACCCGGCAATACGGTTCCTATGGATGTTGCAGCTCTCAAAGTAACCCTGGAAATGATTTTTTAAAAAAACATAAAATAGCAGTAACTCCTGAGTTCATGAGCACCGACTGACACAATTAATTACAATGGATTAATCAACAGTGGAGAGCTATAGTTTACCATGCCGTGGTCGAACGTAAAAACTCCCACATCTCTGCCGTGGTGGATGTGATTCCGCCTTATAATTGGGTTGCCGTGGTTTTTCACCCAGATCCCAGCCAGAGCGTTGTTTGAGATCTCGTTGTCCTCATAAATTCCCTGAACAAAGATGAATAAGTTAAAACCTAATCTAATAAAAAGTTAAGTTTAAACAGCTTCAAGTGTTAAAGTGATATCTAACAGTACAGCTAGAAAGGAGTGCCTTACCTGTGCATGGTCAGTGATGTAAAGGCCAACGTTTTCACAGTCGCTGATGTTGCAGTGCTTGATTGTGGGACAAGCGCCCTGACCGCTGACACAGACGGCTGACCCCACTGAAACGAGCAGGATATGGATTTATTAACACAACCAATCAAAACATCAGTTCCTCCAGCAGTTGCTTTATTTTAATAATGAACAAAAGGTATGCGTTTTCTGTTATTAGCGCACATAGCGCAATGCTACATGCTACTGTGACCGGAAGATAAACAAGGATACAGATAGAGACTCCTCTGAAACCCACACACACACACACACACACACACACACACACACACACACACACACACACACACACACACACACACACAGTCACACCCCCTAGCAACGCGTTCCCTCGACGCAGAAGTACAAATCAGGCTTTAGACACATACACCTGTTCACAAAGCAAAGTAGTAGCTGCATCCTTACCTGTGCATGTGCTGCGTATGATGCAGTGGTCAATGATGGGGCTGCAGTTGACTGTGATCTCCAAGCAGTGGTGTGCGTTGTGGTGCTGGGCGGATTTATCATCAGGGTTGAACTGCAGTGAACAGGACGGTCGGCGGTTAGTTATTAACAACTGCAACCGCTATGACCATAACTATAACTCTGACTTCAAATAACACATTAACATAACACAGTATTAAAGAAATCTCACCCTGATGGTCATGTATCCAACATAAGCATCTTCTGAGCCTTCCATGAATACAAATGTGGAGTCTCTGGTGTTCTCGATGATGACTTTCTCAGCTACTTTTCCAGGAGCTGCAAAACAGTAAAGTTTCAAATGAGAGAGCAGACTAACCAACTACACTGTGAAAATGACCCATTACACTTCAGACACACATACCGGCTCCGATCATTGTGATAGGCGACTCGATGTAAATCCATTCGTCTGTGTAAATACCAGAGTGGACAAATATCAGGCCATCAAAGTGAGGCTCCTGACCCCCTCCGAGAGCATCCTCGATGGTGTCATAGTACTGGAAAGGAAAAAAGAAGGAAAAACAAGTTACGTGAATATCTGGAGTATAAGAGTGGACTTTTTTTTTTTAATGTTAGAAACAATTCACTTACAAACATGTTATCTCTCCCTTTGTATCTGGCAGGATTACTGTAGAAATGTTCTGCAAAGCCTGGTTTAACGTGTGCTCCTTTATACTGTAAAGAAACAGTCACATAATTATTCACACATCACAGAACAGACTAATTCATATTAATGCACAATAATCAGACAGAAAAGACATCGCACTGACATTACATTTTTAACAAGACGGGGGGGAGAAAAGCCATCATTAGAAAAACGTCTGAAACATTTTTTGTCCAGGGAAAGCTATCCTAAAAGGTCGATATATCACAAAGGAATACAATTTAAACACATAGTTCCTTTCTACACCCTGCATACTGAATGTCACCATTATGGCCTGTGGTGTTGCCCTTTCACATGACATTAGCCATCTGTACACAGAGGATTTAAAGTTGCGCAGAAGCAACTCTCAAATATCGGTGTCAAGATTAAAAGATAGCAAAGAGGATCTAATTTGTCTTGATTACAAAACCTTTCAACACCTTTTTACAATACACTATTACTTAACCGACACTTGTAAGCAAGACTTCCAGCAAGATCTCTTTACGAGCATCAGCAGTGAATCAGTAAGTCATCATGAGGTTTCATACCAGCTGCTGAAAACTTTCTTTCCACGGGTTTGGCTGCTCGTATTCTTCTGGGTTTATCTGGTAGAACTTCCCCGCCTCAGGGTGCATCATGGGTCGCGTGTACTCAAACACTTCCATGTACAGCCTCTTCCTGAAACAAGAAGGCACAAATACGTTTGAAGGGATCCTCATAATTCTGGAAGAATTCCTATGTGTTACAATTAGGGGTGTCACAATTCTCCAAATCCTCGATTCGATTTAATTTTTGATTTGAAGGTCACGATTTGATACGAAATCTTTTTTTTTGTCCTTTTAGCATAGATGCCATTTTTAGACTAGTCATGAGTGATATAATCTCCATCAGTTGTTTGTACCACACTAAGGCCTTACTGTCAAAATTAAATTATTCATTAACAATATAAAAAGGTAACAATAACTTGTTTCAGCAATTAGAAACTTACTGTAAACAAAGAATCATCTAGTGACCCTTTTGTAACTGCAGTGACAACTAATGTTAATTAATCTTAAACTATATCCTAACAGTAGCATGTCTGATGCTACAAAGACTCCTATAGCACTAGTTATTTCTTTAGCATGAGTTGAATGAGCTCCAAATGAGGAGGGAAGAGTTGCCTGTGTTAACAGTGCTGATTTCATGGTTAAGTCTACTTGTTTATGATGCCTGCAGAGATATCCTGCTATATTTATTATGTTGCCTGTGAATAGGTATGCTACATGCACATAACATAGCTTACAAACTGTGGTTTTCTTATCGACATGCAAACATTGTTGACATAACTCACGGGGAACACAAAATATTTCAACACCGGTGATTTCAGTGAGGCAGGAGTGGGTTTGAGTTCGGTTGATATGTCTCCTATATCAACGGTTGCCATGGTGTCTTTTAACCGGCTGCAGGTACAAGTTAGAGGAGGTAGTGTTGACTCACCGCATTTCAACACATCTGTGTTTTTCCCCTCTTGACTCACCTACTGGACTTGACATTGGGGGTGTGGCTACATCCTCTATTTCTCTGTTAATTTTGAAGGTCGAGATAGTGATGTCATTTCGATCGATATCCGATTTATCCAATTTTGAGATTGTGACACCCCTAGTTACAATACAGCGTACGATGGTGTCAGTAAGACTTTGTGTGTGTTGTCACGGCTGTGTTTTTTTAGGAAGTCGATGACTAAATGAAAATGATCAGGTTTTCAAAACAGTTGCAGGAACATTCAGCTGTGATTTACAACACGGTGCTGGACACAGCGGGTCTCACCAGAGGATGGGGTCATTGGCCAGCTCACTGAAGCGCTTGCACACACACGCAGCACGGCACAAATCCTGTTCCAACAGGTACGAGAAGATCTTTAGCACCACCTCGTCTGGAAGTTTCTCCTGCAAATACTGCTCTGCTGGAGCTGCTGGGAGGAGGGACAGACCATGGCATTAGAATAAAAACATGTTTAATGGTAAACAGGGTTTTTGGGATGATGCCACACATGCATATTTATAGCATGATCACGAGACGAATCTCTCCACTCACAATAACAACAGCAGAAATGATGAAGGCTACTTTGAAATATTTCAGAAATGTAACGATCTGAATTGCCCCTTCAATTGTTCTACCGCACTGTTCGAAAATTTTAACAGACTCCTTTTTCACAACTACACTGCTTCTTCACAAAAGTATGCAGGCTGCACAGGTAGCATGGAGGCCTGTATCTAAGAGCCACTCATAGACCACCAGAGCTGGTACTTTACTACTAGACCACAAACAGTCACATCCTAATTTCAATGTGATAGGATTAAATTATATATAGTTTTAGCATAGACACTACAAAGTACACAGTAGTCATATTGCAAAGGCTGCAGTGTAATAATGCAAATTAAGCACACCTAGGTAGACACAACATAAACCATCTTACGGTTTGATAGAAAATGAAAATAAGCTCAATTTTTCCCCTGAAACATCAAGTCATGTCAATAATGTGTTCATAATTACCTGGTAAGTCTTGACACTTTCCTGAAACTCTGGGGCGCTTAGGTCGATGTCCAAAGTTTTCTGTGGTTGAAGTGGAAGCACCCTGTGGATAGAGAAAGCCAGTGGAAACATTTATTAATGTTTTTTGTTCAATAAAATCATGCTCTTTTATCATCATTTATACAGTTTTTCAGGGATTCCTTGTAAATGTTACCTCCATATTTGTCTTTGTCGGACACACTGTTCTCTTGGGTAGAGACTTTCTTCTAAGCTGGTAGGGACTATTCTGAGCTCCTGGACCGGATTCTTCTGCGACCATATCTGCAGGAACGTCCTCATCTTGAAAAGGTGGGGGGAAAATGTAAAAAATTAAAACCTGGAATGACATGCATTGAACTAATCTAGGCAACATACTCATGATAGAGAGTTTACAGCTGGACATTCATCGATAACCACTCGATAGTTATCGCTCAATGACTACAATCACTAAATAATACTCAGTCAGTGTGTGTTTATTTTTTCTCTTGTGCGCTTTGTGGTGTAATCTTTTATACTGTGAAACCCTCAAACACATGTAGCTTAATTTGCACGGACGGATAACAATTTACATGCGTGTTTCACGTCTTTAGTTCAACTGCAAATTTTAATTTTATACATCAATTTATAGTCATCCATAGATGATTATGATTTGAGGTTTTAAACAAAAAATGTTTCAGAAAAAAAGCAGTAGAACATATTACCAGAAGCAATCACCTAACAGAATTTATCAGTCACAGAACAAAAAACCCCACAAGAAACAAAAACAGTTCTGTTCATTACCTGCTCTGTATGCTACAAATTGATTAGAGATCCTATCAAGAGCGGGATTCAATCAACAGAAGAAAACCAACCGTAGCATCAACCCTGAGCTAAACCTGACTTCTATTTACAAGGCTATTCACTACGGCATGATGAGGTGATAGCCACCCCTGATGGGAGATGCAAATTCTTGTCTGCTTGTTGCTCTGGTTGCAAAGATGACTCTCCCCAGCTACTAGACCAGTAACCACTACAAACACTGCCTATGCAACAAACTGGGTCAGCAAAAGCTTCTTCTCTGAAATTGCAAACAAAAACCATGTATAGGTCCTTCAAACACATTTAAGAACAGGTGACCATCAGTCCCACTGAGAATTACATAAAGTGGGCAAAAAAAGAGCTATACTGTTACAGCCAGATGGTGGGAAATTGGCACCTTGGCAGGTCATGAATTGAGACAGTTGAGAAATCTGATCATATTCATCATCAGGTTGAGCTTGAGAGGTCATGCTTTATGAGGTTGTTTTGTCAAAATGAATGTGCTGCTTTCTTTGTGAGAAACATCAAGTAAGTAATAGGTAACTCTCTGCTGATTGCCATCCAATTGATACTATGATGTCCAACATCAAAACATGTCACTAGTCCACCTGGCCAGCCATTAATGTTACTAATTAGTGTCCACCACACTGCCCGGGTCTCTACATGTGCCTTTCAGCTATTGACAACTTTAATTGAAGAGCTAATGTTTACTTTGAAAAATTGCTGCCAGTATTCGCTTACATCGTACAGTCTGTTGTTACTGCAGAAAAACACAAAACATGATGTGAATGACTTATAACAGCAACCCTATTACTTTAATTACATGCATAGTCATTTTAACATCGCAAAGGCTATGAAAACTGGGGCTGCTTTTATAGACTGGACACAGATAGCTAGCCAAACATGCTAATAATAACAGCTAAGAGAGGCTAGGTTCAGTTAGCATGCTACGACAACTGGCAAAACCACTTTGTGTGTATCCTTCCCTGCGTTTGTCACTTGTGAGTCAAGCAAACCTCTTTAATGTCACTTACACCATTCACGTAACTTTAGGTGACGGGGGAAAGGGCAAATTTTAGCAGCGATAAGAGGTCAGACAAGCAAAAGAAAGGCCCACTCCGGGCAAAAATCAAGCAAAACAAAGCGCGGCCTGAGTGCTAGGTAACACAAAAGCCTCGGTGTTTCCTAGCTGCACCTCGACCGTTCAATACTGCTGTTAGCTACTCGCTGTTTTATCACGGCGACCGACGTTATCCCGTTTTACGCACTGTATATGAACATAAACAAAAACGTCCGCTCTGTCCCATCACAAAAACACACACCACAAAGCGCACACCAGCTGCTAACGCCAGCTTGGCTAACATTACCTCTTTCCTGGTGGTTCCTCTCCGGCTGCACCGGGCGCGGCCTCGATACTCGCCTGGGTCTTCTGCTAACGTTACTTGCTCTGACGGAGTTCATTTGGGGTGTTGTTAATCTTGAAGAAATGTCGAAGCCTTCACAGCAGAAGAGGCGACGTTGAGCACATCATCTATGTCTTTTTCTTCAGCATTGCACGGTCTGCCATCTTTCGCCGTGGCTCCTGGAAGAAAAAAAACACGTATGGTTGTGTGTTATTCCCCTGCGCTGCTGTTACGTCTTGCCCCGCTGTACTGTAGCAGGAGGAGCCATAAACAGACGAGCAGCACAGTCCGTCAGAGGCCACGGTCACATCACATGGGAGGACCTCTCTCCGTCACGTCTCATTCTCCCCTGTTCACGGCGGTCTATTCAATACTCACTGCTTTCACTTTTCGAGCTCAGGCACTGAAGCGTTTATCCTTGGAATGCCTGCTGCAAACTCTACCTCCCAGTTTCACAACTGGAGCTCATCAGCACAACCCTCATAGGTAGAGGTAAGGTGTCAATGACAATAGCTTACTGAAGAAGAAAAACATTGACCTCACCCTCATACATCCTCCATCAGTTCATGGTCACTTTTGGGGCATTGCATAAACTTACACTCATTTCCTGTAGACCCTTTAACCTTGACCCCTTATCCCAAAAAACACCCTTTAGTTTTCCCAATTGGGGACACAGCTTTTGTCCCCACTGATCCTAAGTCTGAAATGTGTCCCCTAAAGTAGCCTATAACACCAACAAACACACTAACACATACACACACAGATACACTAACACATAGGCCTACACTATAGTTTGTACAAGTTTAAACATGCTGTGATAACAAGCTGGCCTATTTACAGTCAAAAGAGCAATGATCTTGAACTTCTTTTTGTATTGCACATTTGTATTTTAAAGATAAAGATACATGTATTGATCCCACAGTGGGGAATATAAGTGTATCATTTGTAGGTACAGTGGATATGACAGTATTTCAGAGTTATTGCGCAGAAACTGAGTTAACTGTTTATAAGTGTGATAATGAGGATGGATGGAGAAACTGTTCCTGTGGCTGCTGGTTTTGGTGTACCGTGTTCTGTAGCAGAGGGGAGAAGATGGTGTATCTGCAGGGGTCTTCCTAGTTAACAATGGATGTGCAGCCCCATCATGACCTAACTTAATGATGTGTGTTGCATAATCTTCTAAAATATATAAAGACTGAGGATTTATCTGTAAGACAGGTTGGAAGCTGCCTTGAGATCATCCAGGAGGATCTGAACCAGTTGCTGGAGAAAAGGATTTCTGCTGCTCTGCTTAGTCTATCACTGTGAACCTGACCTGGATAAGTGATCAGATGGATACTTTTTTTTGTCAAACAGAGGACATGATTTACCCAAAGAGCAGGTATGCTCTCATTTTTGTATTGCTTCATGCCTACATGTCTTAACCATACATTCAAACCTCACTACACCCAGCAAACAGAATCACAATATTGTGTGATATTGGAATACTGTGCACAATATAATTGACTGCACTTTAAAGACTAGCCCCATATAAGTATGTACAACTCTTAGAGCTGTTATCAACTAGTTTCAAACTTATATAACCACGAACAATTAACACTTACATTTCATTCATACCGACTCTTTGATGCTTACAAATGTGTCTTTTTTAGATTTAAATTCAGGTTTATCAGTTATTCTTCATATGCATCAAAAATGATTTGTTCCAGGAATATCAAAAAACATTTCTACATAGTCTTTGGTTGTGTTTTTTTTAGGGTTTTTTTTTTGAGAAATTAACCTTGCCGTCCTTGCAAGTCAGTATAAGAAGTGCATTTTCATTTAACAAGTTTATCTGATTCAACAAATTATTTTAAAATATGAAAAACAATACAAGTTAGTTAGTCACAAGCAACCATTAATGAAATCTTAGGCCCATGATATTTATGAGTATAACATTTGTTCATCATATCTGAATAGATCTGTCCCTCAGAGATCTGGCAAAAGTCTTGCATAAGTGGGTGAAATTGTGCCGGACAGATTGCCATTTGAAACTGTAGCCAGACCAACATCTGATGCTTTGGCCTGATGGTGGTGCTATTAAACCTGACCAAATGAGCTTGATCATTTCTGTGCTCATCACACAGATAGTTTGAGAAACTTGATTGGCTTGAATTAGTTAATTAATGCAAACATGAACTTCATTACTGAAATGTTAAGGATGAAAAAAAAAGATGTATATGATAACTAGGATCTACATTTACTGGGTGCAATATATTATGGAAATAGTCTCTTGCAACAGTATCCTCTTTTTCAAGAAAAATAGGAAAGAAGAAAGACAAAAAAAGAAGAAAATACACTTTTTAAAATTTTTAAAGCTGTTGTTTGAGCAATTTCTGCTTAAGCTAAAAGAAACCAAACAAAAATCAGTCATTAAATCTTAGTCAGTGAAGAGGTGAAGAGAAAATGTTTGACTGCATAGATCTAAAGGATTACAAGAGTTCTGCGTTACCTGTTTACCATTATAACCGACACAATATGGCCACTGCTTTCCCCCCCAGGGGTGAGGATATTTGAAACCTGTCAACCTACACTGTTTTTTTAAACAGGAAGCATTTCGTAGCCAATGCTGTATTCTTGTGTGTGTAGGAATATTTATATTATTAAATTTAGAGTTTAAAAAAATCTTTGACAGATCAGTTTTACTAAATGTAAAATTTTGTGGATTTTGAGTTTTGACTGTATGGGGGAAGCAATTGATTGTTGCTACAGCAAAGTTGGCCCTAGGTGGAGTTTTTTTTAAGTTGAGAGATGAATTATTCTTAATTTTCCATTCCATAACTGCCATAAGAGGGCACAGTAACTAACAATAGTGTGAAGTTCCTGCTGAATAAGTGTGACTGTGTGAAATTGTGTCTGTTCTTTGTAGATAAAATAATAGAATATCATTAGATTAACTGGAGAGACAGGCATAGAAAAAACAAAAAAATGCAGCATTTTACAAAATGTGGCAGATAATGTCATTGTTTTTATTGTTGATGATGAGTTTGGGTTTATCCACTGCATCTTCAATTTATTCAATAAAGAGATAATTGCCATTTTGATCATGTTAGTTGCACAGTAGCCAGGTTGTCCACTAGATGTCTCCTCTTCTCTGAGTATTCACCACATGCTGTGAGTGAGGATGAGCATGATCACATGATACTTTACCTCTGTGCTCCCTAGATGTCTGTCTGACTCTATTGTCTGAATGATACCTCACCTCACTCAGATTTATTCTCAGTTATAGTAAAATACCTGTTTTTCTTTCACAAAAATCTCAAGCTCTCCCTTTTGGCACTCATGGCAAACTCTAATTTCTTTGCAGACCCCTTGTCCCCATGATGCTGCCATGACGACAAACATTGTTTGTCATAATGATAGTGTCAAATTGGCAAATGAACAGAGGGATGATCCCCTCTATGAATGCCTGTCTTTTCAGCTCAACATTGGGATTTTGTAAATATTTGTTTGTGGGATATCAATATGTGTCTGTTGTGAAAACATGGTAATGAATTCAAATTTTTTGGCTAGTCCAAATGAATTTTGTTCCCCTGACTAATTAACTCCCTACAGTAAATGTGTCACAACACTGAGCTGCAAAAATTATCCTGAAACTGCCTTAAAGTGGCAGTGTGATCACAACTGATTAAATATTCTTTTTGTATACATGTTTTCTTTCCTGCATCTGTTTGCTTTGACTATGTTTATGTTATTTATGCACTGATGACTGCAATCAACTCCAGGCCTACCAGCAGGATCATCTATGAGCCGTTGCTCTCTGGTCATTGACCCATCTGTGAGTCTGAGTGTCTGTCTGATAAGGTTAATGGTGATTGACCTCATGAAGGGAGGAATCAAAAGTCAGCTGAGAATATGGTGTTGAGTTGTTTAGCTTTTCTGTTGTATAATATGGATAAATATGGGGGAGTAGTCTAAGATTTACTTCAACACTTCAACTTATCACATTCTTAACTGGACTTTAGTCAGCTGTGTTGTAACTTGCAAACAAATTGCCTTTGTGTGTGTGATGCACTAGCTGTTGTCCTCTGATGATAAAATGATTGGACTCAGTGTTGCCATGGCCAGAAGGAACATTTTTCACCCCGTCTTACATAATCTCCTTTTTTTTTACTTCAGAATGTTTCCCTTACCAGATCACCAGTCCACTTGCAAATATATACTGAAACATACTACTTTACCTAAGCTTGAGACATGGAGCGCTTAACTGTCAAGATATCTGTTGTTTTCTATACTAATCTGTTGGAGATATGACAGTGAGGCACATGTGTTGGCTTGGTAACCAATCTAGTATCCAGTGGCAACAGAGGTCTATTGAATGCTGTGTGGCTTTGTATTGGCTGGTGTGCCCACCACTCTATCGTGTCACCAAGTCACAGAGGAACATCCATATAGCAGCACCGGATAATGCTGGGGTTGTGTGTTATTCATCTCAGCAGTCAATATTCTGCATGTGTGTGTGTGTGTGTGTGTGTGTGTGTGTGTGTGTGTGTGTGTGTGTGTGTTATTGGGGAGGGGTCATTCTAGCACTGATATTACAAATGCTCTTTGTGTTGAACAACATAATGTACTGACCTGCAGGTGGTAGCACTGTCTGTCTGTCTCTCTCTTTCTCTCTGTCAGACACACACACACACAGAGAGAGAAATACAAGTACTTACTTTTACCTCCTTCCTTTACATTATGTACTCTTGTGAAAACACTGGACATGTTTGAGGATTGTCCCTGTCATCACTCAGTCCTATCTATATCTGAAGGCATCCACTGTAGCAGAGGCAGACACAACAGGATAAGCGTCTTTGTCTCAGACTCCTGTCTGTCAGAGAGCCCCCCCCCCATCCTCTGCCCCCCTCCCTCCTTTCCAGCCTCTCCTCTATTCGGGCGGCTGTTACAGAGAGGGCAGATGGCTCATTACCATAAATAGGACAGAGAGAGAGTGAGTGAGGGGGCCGTGCACACCGACCAACAGGACCATGCCGCCCAAAAACCAAGGAAATGGGAGGCCGTTGCTAGGAGAGAGGAAAGACAGCTTTATGGCAATACAAAGCTGATTCCCCCCATCCGACCTCATCTCGCTCCCGCCCCCTCGCTCCCTGCTCTGGGGACCGAGCCTCGAATCTGCTGGTCGGGGACAGATGGTCGATGGGCCCCACCGTCTCTACAGCTGGACACAGGCTACAACGACACAGTCAGACCTGGCAGGAGTGAATCACACCTCATCCCATCCAACCTATGAGGAGCAGGAGCAGAAAGTGCTGAAGCCCAGGCCACCGGCTAAGAATAGATCCACACTTGTTGCCCACAGGAAATGTGTGGCTGCACAATAGATGATAATATGTTAAGAGTTTGTCTTTGTAGTAGTGTAATGCATTCTCTAAGATGGAAATCATTCACTAAGGATAATCACAGGTTGTCTCTTGCTTATCTATTGCGGCTTTTTAGTTACTTAACGATTAATGGCGATGCTTTGGACAATGTTTGTATAGGGACGTTATACAATGATACACCTACCGCCACAAAAACACACACACACACACACAGTCCCAGAATGACTGATGTATATAGAGTGTGTTTTTTAGCCACACCTGTGTTATTTTTAATCTCTCTCTTGTTTTTGCAAATCTGGACATCCCCTGTTTGAATCATTGCTGTATCTGTTAAAGGTATTCATCCACGTGCAAATGCAAAGTAAGCCAAAATAGGGGAGGGTGAGGTGAGGTGAGGCGCTACTTCTTGCTGTGGAAAGTATTTCAGTCAAGACAGCATCTCTGAAACAATAGCACATCTGCTCTCAGTAGACCTTTGTTTGAAAGGGCAAGTGCAGCCAACTGTCTCAAAGACAGGAAGGAGGAGAAATCAATTGAGAAAACAAGAAGAGTCTCATTTAAATAAATAAAAAATGTCATGACATAAATACTTAAGTGCAGTTTTAATTTGATTTGGAACCACATGCAAACATTTGGTTATGCATGTTCAATTTTTTTTGGACATTTGCCATAATAATTCATGTTGCATGATTAGGTTTGGGACCTTTTGCATGTTGTCCTTGGGGAAATGGGGTAGGATGCATAACAGTGTTGCAAAGAAAGAATAGGAAGGGAGGAGGGGGTGACAACTAGCCAGAACAAGCGAAAGAAAGCGTGGCAGCAGTATGACAAGTAAGCAGAATAGAGGCGGTCCTGCATCACCTAGCCATCCGCCCCGGTTGCATAGGAACACGAGGGCCATGCCTACCCTGCAGACACACTCCTTTCCTCTCTCCTCTGCCACGCTTCATTACCCACTGCTCAGCCAGGCACAGAGAGGCACTGCACCACTTTCTCCACACTACAGCCCTGTGCCCGCTTGCAGCCAGATTCCCTGTAGTCCCAAGCAGGGTATACACTGCCCCTCAGGCATCGGGTCACTCTCACTTTATATGCATAGTGCTGGGACAACACTGGGAGGTCTACACTTGTCACTCTTAAGAGTACCCCTACACCAGAATGAGTAATGGTTTCATGGTTAGTTCATAGATGTACTCGTCAGGTTGTGAATTTATGAGTGTGTATTTTTCATCTGGGTATGATCATTTGTGACTGTACATAAAAAATAATGTACAAGTTGTTTATATGTGTATAATTCATATCGCCAAGCAGCGGACAGCTTATAATTGTATTGCACATACATGAGAAAACACCCCACACATATTCACACTGCTGGAGGAGCAGTCGCAATCCCTCATATGTGTCAGAGCCCACTATGGAGCTGGTAGTGCCAGACAACACTGCTGGGCACAAGACCACTATTGTCCTACAAGATAAAGTGTTTTTGTGACCAAGGCAAGGCGGGGTGAACCAGATGCTGTGAAAAGATAAGGGAGTGTCAAAGAACAAAGCTTTTCGGTGTTGTGTCGTTGTTTACAGTGAAGTCATCAGTAGGCTGTTTTTCACAGACGTCACGGCTTCACATCGCTGATGCAGCATTTGAAACTGTAGGTAGGACGTACCATGTCAGAGCGGGTTGTCTTTTCCTTTATCCTCCTCCTTCTTCACAGTTAATTGACTACAAAGTGTTCATTTGCCTGCAAGGAGCAGTCATTAAGGGTGAATAACAAAATTTAGCTTGGCAATAGAACAGCCAGGGATCAATGGGTTAATTCAATTGCCCCTGCATGTGGTGTATTGTATAGCAGGGCCATTTGAAGGCCTTTATAAGGGAGTCATGCAGTTTTAGTGTGCTTAAAAGTGCAAAGAGATAGCATGGATGTCGGTCAATAAAAAGAGGAAAGAGCAGGTCTGGAGGCACTGAAGTAAAAAAGACCAAAGTTCAGTGATGTGTGTCTGCTGAAAACAGTAAATACAGAAGGCAGTCTCTCCTTTCCTTGTTACAATCAAGTTTGTGAAAGCACTTTGATTGTAAACAGTACAATCACTCACAATTTATTGACTCTCTGCTTAAACTAGTGATCAGTGAGGTAGCCTGTACTCAAACAGAATAATGTAATCTGCTTATTTGAGATGGAATTATTTACACTGAAGACTTGACAGACAATGTGATTATTATCCTTGCTAACAGCATGGGTCTAAGGGTGGCAATGTCGAACCAGCTGCTACTATCAACCATTCTGTTGTGATTCCTTTTTAAAATGATCCAGTAAAAATGTCTAAATGTGGAGTGGGCAAGACTTTCAAATCTTAACCAGTTTTGAAAAGTAGCAGCGTTAGACGTTCATCAAATGATTTGGAACATTACCATCAGCACACTGCACTGATTTTTCCTGATTCCAGTTGAAAAGACAAATATGACTTAATATAATCATGATACCTAGACTCCTAGACTCCAGCCTTTTAAAAGATAAGGTTTGCTGACTTTTTCACATCCTGCAGACATTCCACATTCTTGAGAATACGTCATCAGGCTTACAATCACCTTAATATTACAAATTGTGTTCGTAGCCTCATCTATCCTTGTGAGACATTATTTTACTCCCCATCCCACTTTATAGTGTATGTTTATCAAGTTCTGTTGGATGAATACATAGTAGGTAGGTGACTTTGCACTAATCACAATATGCACATCAGGGTGGATGAGCCATATGTCACATCTTGCTGGGGTCAAGAATTACTGGCTCCGCCCCTGCTTTGGCCATTTGACATGAATGAAAATGGTGCTTTTGGTTATGTCTCTATTGTTTATGGGATCAGAGTTTCCTCTAATTCAAGTATATTATTATTTACTTTGTACGGATGTCAAAAATAAGCAGTAAAATGGTAAAAACTGACTACTAAGCTTTTAGTTACATAGTATTGTCTCATTAAACAGCCCTATTTTAATTTACTGTCCTGTTCATGCTGGCATTCTTAATCCTCCACTGGCGCTAACTGACACTTGGGCCAGTTTATACAAGCGCTTGTCTGGTTTAACCTGAACAAATAGACTGAATCAATACGGAATTACAGGATATTTGTTTGACTGTTGAAAAGATCATTCCTCTGTCCTACATGTTGAGCATTTTATTGCCTCTGCATTAAAGGAGACACTTATCAGCTGACAGATAACACACAATCAGCAACTGCTGACACAATTCATAAGGCCCGGTTAGCAGAAAGGACTGTCAAACAAAGGCTTCTGTAGGCAAACACACTCTTCAATTGAGGATAACTGCGGGCAAAAGCTGGGAGAACCTCCAGGGAAAACAAACCTGAAGAACAAAGAAAGTGATGCATTTGAAACAAGTTGACCACGCCTGGTTGCTCTACTGACAGTTAGAGGGCGTGAGCAAGTAACATTTACACTATTTTCACTACAAATATTTAATTAAACCTGTGAAGTATTTATGGAATACTTAAAGATAAAATTAAGTTGATTTATTAGTTAATTAGTTTTTTTGCTCTCCTCTTAAACAAGTGTTATTTTTCCTTTTAGAGCTTTACATCTGGACTGCTGTGATGTCTTTTAATACATGTCTTTACACAGCAGGTGGCTACTGGCAGCTTTGCAGACAGTTGCAGTTGCCCTCTCATCCAGGGGAGAATGCAAATACTACCTGTTTAACCAGTAACTACTCTGGCTATACTTATCATGGAGAATTAAAATGCCGTGGAGCTTCAGTGCACGTGCGTGTGCATGCGCTTGTGTGTATTTCTGTGCGCATGTCTGCGCATGCGGTATGAGAGAGTGTGTTAACACACTTTAATCTAAGTCACAATTCTCTTGGTGACTCTTCCACTTCGCATTTCAAAGGAGGTTGAAACTAATTAGCTCAGGGTGCAGGTAGTCTTTTGGTCTTGGTCCCATAACAACTGCAGGGGATTGTTCCAACATCCGAATCCACTAAAAGGACGAGGACAGACTTTATGTCACCACTCTCTATAATTTCCTCACCTGTCCAAGGTACATACTGTGGAACCATAAGGAGCATACTAAATTTTCACATACTAGTAAATAATTTGGGTAAATATGGGTCTTAATATTTTGGGTATGTGGCCCTTTTGCAATAAAGAAATTGAGATTTTTTTTCTTGTCATCACTAAAAAAGCATCTATTGTTCTAAATGTGTGTGAGAGTGAGCAGCAAAAGAGAAGTAGTGTTTCTAAGCAATATGCAAAATGTATTTAGTGTGTGTGTGTGTGAGAGAGAGAGAGAGAAAGAGAGAGAGAGAGAGAGAGAGAGAGAGAGAGAGAGAGAGAGAGAGAGAGAGAGAGAGAGAGAGAGAGAGTGTGAGTGTGTGAGTGTATACCTATTGAAATACAATACAGTGAGTTTTTGCTTCCATATGATTTATCTTTTACTGTTTTCAGCTCTTTACTGACTGGGCACCAAAGTGTCAACATCTGTGTTCCCACTCCAGAAACCAAAGCTGGGTGTAATGACAAAAAAGAAAACAGAGAGAGGGAACAACAAAGGCAAGAGGACAGATTGAATGAAGAGCAGCATACAAACAAGGGCTGTCACTAATAAACAGTTTTATGGGCTCCAGACCTGCTGTAATGGAGTACCCGTGCGTGTGCAGCAGCTCTTATCGGCTCGCTGGCAGTAGAGGAGGGTGAGAGCTTCAACACTAGCGCTCCGTAAAAATGGTCTGATTCATTTTCCACATGAGAGGGTCTCACTGGGGCGGCATCAGACCAGCCAGTCCACACAGATTTATGGACCATTAAAGCAGCAGGCCTCCTGACCACTATGCCACCGTAGGCTGGCTGCTGAGACACATTGCGCCCTCATTCATGCTCGCTCACTACTCTCCATCACAGGGGAGCTTCCTCATTGTTCATCGCCTCATCCAAACTACTTTTACTGCTCTACATGAACTCCTCTCATAGTCTGTTATCCTACTATTTTTCACCTTACTCCCATTGATCCAAGTGATCTGTTTACTGTCATTATTTTCACATGCTGTCAGTTAAACACAAATCTTTTTTTTTAAATTCTCAGTCTTGTGTTACTAAAATGCTCATTCCCAAAATCCCTCATCAGCAACGCGGGCAGAGAGCGTGTTATATGGTCCGAGACATGCTCCACTACTGTTATGAACATCTCTGATGGTGGTCAGTGGGGCATGGTGTTTTAGGCTAACAGTTTTACAATCAGATTAGCACCATCGCAGGCACACAGACTAATGGGTCTGTCTTTTCAAGGCATCCTCAATCAACTGTTTCCCTGGTGATTAATGCATCTTGTTCTCCTCTTCTCTCATTTGCTAGCTTTGCAACTTCATCATCCCTAGGAGTGATACTGGAAGGAAAAATGGGGCACAGACTGTGCTGCTTTGCTTGGCCCTAAGAATAGCTCGGTGTGCAAGGAAATGATGCCACAGCAACCTGAGCAAAGGCTGAAAAACATGAATGAATGAATATAATGGTATCCTGAGAGTGCTGCCACTGCTGATAAATCACTTCACACTGTTTAAACAATCCCATAAACCAATTCTACTGCTTCTCTGGTGAAAGGTTACCTCTCTTAATGCCATTCTTCATCCTCCCCTGTACGTATTTATGCATTAATGTTTCTGTTCACAATGCACCCAGACAAAACTGACGTGAGTAAACATAAACAATGAAAACCAACTGAAAAATATTAGCATGTAAGTATTAAGCCACAGATGAGTGACTTAATACTTGTCAGGGAATTCACTCTGACACAGAAACCGCCATTACGCCACTGCAAAGCCTGTTTGTCCAGTTAAGAGAAGGGGAAAAACAAGGGTGTGCATCAACACCAGTGCAGAAGTATTTACAGCACTGCTACATGTCAGGTGTTTGGGTTTATACACAGTAAAAGCAAATAGAGAGGCCATTAGATCAGTCCACGGAGAGCTACTTGTGTACGCTTATGAAATGGAGTGGCTGAGATGAGTAAGGTATCACCATTATGTGAAAGTTACAGTTTGGTGTGAAGTCACTGTTGGCCAGTAAAAGCTGTACTCCACACATAGCCAAAAGGCAAAGATACAAAACTGACCTGCAAGTACTCTTCTAATAGGCCATGAAAGTATATCCATACAATCATGTGACTAACAGGTATGTGTAATTGAGACTTTTGACAAATACACAGTGAATGAGTTTCATGTGCAACTGGGGAAAAGCTACTACATTATTGTGTTTTTTTTTTCTTTCCATTTTTTTCTTTGTCTCAGGCATCACTCAGCATGTATCTGATGTTTGTACAGGTCATATTAGCTCCTTCCTATCATCGTTTACTCTAGGAGGGGCTCTGCTGAGGGTCCACTATCGTCATAAGGCTGGGTGTGGTGACACATCCTTTCTCTCCGCCCTGAGGTGTTTGTGTAGCCTAAATAACGCGGGAGTGTTTGTGTGTGGGACCCGTCCGGTTTGATCACTCACATTTCTTTTTATTAATTAATAATCCATCCTGTTGCCACTTCACAGTCAATAATGCCTTCAGTTTTGATTTAACGGGCATGTTTGAATTACTGTAAAAAACCTATTTCCCCTCTCCTATGTTTCGTTACAAGCAGCTGGCGATAAAAAGTGAAAGCGTATTGCACGATGCAAAATAGGATGGCGTGCGTGCGCGTCCACGGAGCTCCTGCGCTGCGGCAGTTGCCAGGGGAGATAGGAGGGGAGGGGCTGTGATTGGCTGAAGTGGGCCTGTTGCCATGACGACGGCGAGGGGTTTTGGTAGCGTTGCCGTGCGCTGTGTGATCTGCGCGCTGCGTGTATGGAGGAAGCAGCTGCTGATCTGATCTCTTGACATTGTGCTAGACAGACATCGGAATAAACTGCGCACAGTCGTGTCTTTTAAACATACCACACCGAGGCACGCCGTGCATGATTGTAAGTACAGAATCCGCTTTTTGTTTTTTTTAATTTTTATTTGTGGCCGAGAGGACATGGTGTGTGTATGTGTGTGTGTGTGTTTTCGAACAAGCTAAAAGTAAATGTGGTCAAGTGACTTTGCTTAGAGCAGCCAGCATGGCAGAACAAGCGACAGCATGTGGCCAGCTAGCTAATGTTAACGTTACTTACTCCGGGGCACGAAGCTTGAACGATGCAGAGGGACATTTATACAGCAGCGAATGATAGTTATCGTTTAATATAACCGAACGGAAACATTATAATAGTCTTGAAAATATAATGCTAACACTAGCGGTAGATTTCCCTTCACTGACCCACCGAGCGACTGCTGCTAACGCTACTTGGTTTCACGGGGTTGTACTGGCTGAGCTAACGCTGAAGTTGTTGTGGTTAAAGCTAAAACATAATGTCGTTTACCGGTGTTAAGTTATACTTCGTACCGAGTCCGGTTTGTCGGGAAGTGTTGTGCAATAGTCCACGTCATTCTGTGTAACTTTGTATTCCTCATTGTGTGACGTCTTATGTGTGTGTGTGTGTGTGAGTGTAGCATTGAGTCCGCGCTGTTTAATGTCAGTTTATATCTTTGTATTCGCTATACAACCATATTAGTTTTCTTTGCTAATAGCACTTAGGAGTATAGCTTTCTCACTCGAGTTATGAGACTTCCTTTAAATGTCTTCTGTTACTCAAGTTGTTGTAGCCTAGATAATGATATTAAATGAAGTTTTTGTGTGGCGTTAATTGAAGGCTCCATATCTATAATACATGAATAATTCGTGGTATATTTTCATGGTACCAGAGGTTGTGAGGCTACACTGACTGGCTAAGCACATGATGTAATGGATTATCACAAGATTGTCCCAGATAGCTGCAGAGTGCTCTACAAACAAATGTCACAGTGTAGGAAAAAATATCCAGTTGGAACTATATAGTACTATATGATGTTGTTGTTACATAGGTCTTCATACTGTATAGTTTGTTTTATTCCACGTGTCTGCTCTTCCACTTTCTCTACCAAGCTACCTGTCAAGTGTTGATTTTACTGGACTGGACAAATCTCATCTAAAATTCATGGTGTGTACTTTGAGGTTTCTGTTTATATTTTGGGGGGAAAAAAGTGATGGGACCCCCCCCCCCCCCTCCCTCTGTTGTGTGGTTATGACATTAATGTAGACTGACATTGTTCCTTTATTCCTGCTCGACAGTTGTTAAAGCCCCAGTGATAAATAGAAGACAAAGGCAACAGGAGATTAAGGGGGTAAAGACAAAAAAAAAAAAAAGAGACAGATGTTATGAGCCTGACTTTACTGACAGAATTTCTATGGTCATATTGTAGGTCGGAACCATCTGTTGTCTTTGTTGTTGTTTGTGGTCTTAACATGTATCACACCTCTGTATGTATGTACAGAAGCGTCTGAAGGGTAAGCACTTCTGCCTCCCAGAATAGACGAGTGCCTGCTAACTTTACTGACATTCATTACTATAAATAAGACTTGTCGTAACCCAGTGATGCTGTTATTGCTGATGTGAAATGGCTTTAATAACTACAGGGATCTGATCTATTGTGAGCAAAGATTGGTTATATTTAGTTTTGAACCATTAAAAGGTTATTTCAATTGGTGGAAGAGGCCTCTAGGATTGTAGGAGCATCACCTTTATGGTTTAAGTACTATGTTTCTCTTTATGGTTGGGAGGGCTTACAGGGAACTGCCATATTTGAGAGACAGATGCTTTTATTGCTGTTGAACTGAAACTGAACTTTACAGTCAGTCCATGTGATATTTAATTACACAAGTCATAGTATCATTTGCTATTGTCAGCAGTACTCTAACGTAATTTGTCTACAGCCAGCGTGGGGCTGCGTTCAGACTGACATTAGCCTTATGTGAAAAATGCAGCCTTGTCGTTCATTTGAGTGGTGGCAGCCTGTTGGCCCGACACAAAAGTTGGACCAGGGTCAACTTTTTCTGCGACGTTACGTGCTGTCAATCAAAAACAGTCAAGCGCCTATTCCTGGAAAATTCCTTTGTAACATTAACAAAGTATGTCTGTTGTTTACCTGCTTATCATCACCATGAAAGAGAAAATCATTGTCACACTAATAACTTTCCAGAGTTGCAAAAGCCGGAGTATCCATCAACATTTTTGTGCTTTGAGCTTAATGCTAACCTGTTCACCACAATGATGCTGACGTAATGATGTTTAGCAGTTATATGCCCACCGTCTTAGTTTATCATGCTAGTTTGCTGCCATACGCTATACACAAAACATAAAGTTTAGAATGTCATTAATTTAGCAGGAATTTGCTCCTAAACCATTCAACAAAGTGATATTTTGACTTGGAGGCAATAGAGAAAAAGTAATTTGCCTTTCAATTTTGTAGAGAAAATCAACAACTGTTGAGTTGTTGACATATTTCAGTCTGGACAGACAGGCAGACAGTGCCATCCTTGAAGCCATGATGTGAGTATTTTAGCAGAGTTTAATTGTATTGAGGTCTGACAGCCGCTTTCTTTGATTCATTGCTTAATGTCCATGTTTTGACTATACTGACACAGGCCTCATTTCACATTATTGAGATATTTTACACTGAGTGAGCACTGTAATAGACACAGTAGTATCAAATGTATCTCAAGCTCATCTAGACCTCTTAACAATGCCACCCTTCATTTTTACAACTTAGTAAACACACTGGTGTCACTTTTCTAAGAAGTTGTACTGTATTAGTGACAGTAACAGGAAAATGCTCCTCACAGTATGTATGATGACAGTGAAGCATTGTAAACAGACCACCAAAACACAGTGTTTTGATGAGGTGAATATCTAATGTGCATACCCCTGTTTTTTGTTCAGTCAGCGCAATATACTGAATATATAAAACATCTTCATAAAGGAAATACCAAAGCAAAAGCTAGAGTGTAGCATGCATTTGTTACTCCTTATCTACGCATGCCTGGCACAGAACGTGCAGTTTTAAAATGGTGGTGTGTTGTCATTTAACCAGTCTTATCACAGAATTGTGTACTCTGACCCAAAGTAAAAGAAAGGTTGCGTCCTTTCAAATCCGCCATGTTCTTTGTAGCTACACACAGGGCTGTGGTTTTAAATTCATTACGAAAGCTGACCCATATATGAGAAACTTGTGGGATTGCTTAACCAAGTCTAAACCTGCAGAGGTTTCTCATAGATTGAGGAGAAAGAGCTTTATAACCTATTGTTCTCTGGAAACCCTGTAATTACCAAGTCCTGTGTGACTGTGATTATGCTGAGTGTTTGAAATTGTTGGATTGACGAAGCGGTTTTGATTTGTAATTGGAAAAGGTTTAAATAATTTGATGATTTATAGAAGAAGGAAGTTTATTGTCTCTGCTCATTTCCAGTGATTCTACTTCCCGTCATTATGCCGTGGTGTGCATATTTCAGTGTTGCGGTATATTTAAATTACATAAATCATTTACAATAATTTAAGTGATAACAAGATGCTTTATAAAGAAATTGTCGATCTTCTTTACATGTCATTATGAGGACCTCACACATCTGTCTGGGATCAATCACCGATCAGTGAGCTCCGACTCTTAACTGCTGACGTCGACCTATTTCGGCCTGTGGAGCGGACTGCCTCTGAAGCGCCCATTGCAGTTTTGTGTTGACTGACTTGAGATTGAAGCTGCGTGTGTTTCACCACCTGATCACAGCCGCTGTGCGTACTCACCACTGCTGGGACAGAGATCCTGTGGAGTCAGTAGTCTGCTCTGCTGTCCTGGTTCTGTGATGTTCTGCTAATCCTGCTATCTATGTGGTAACTCTGAATTCGGGATGCAAATATTTACGATTGTAACAGCATTTTTCCACCTATGTGTTGCCTCCTTTTTATTTGGGTTGTCTGGTCATGGTCAAGTTATTTAATTTTACATCTAAAAAGACATCAGGGTGAGAATTAGTTGTCCAAATGAAAATTGAGTGTCTTTCTCAGTTTTTCCTCTTTGAGCCAGCCTGTTTGTGTGTATTTACAGAAGTTACATATGGGCAATGTGTGTATTCCTGTTGTGGCGCCCCTCCGTCTGCTCTATTTATTGTTTTACATCTCTTGATTGGTCACAGTGGTCATGCACAAACTCTGTTAGGAACAGCCCCCCCCACCCTCCCCCCTCTCGTCCCTGCCACTCTAAACCCCTGACTCTCCCCTGCGCCTGTCTCTTTTCTGACGGGGTGGACTCGAGACGCAGCCCATTAGGACCTGCCCCTCCAAAAGCAACACCGATGTGACCGTTTCCTTGATTGAGAGAAAGGAAGAGGAAAGCACGGCTGTGTCCTGTGTCACAATGGGGCTTTGTCTCGTCACTCCTGGCTGAATTAACGGGATTTATTTAATTGACGGCGGCATGACAACAAGGACACAGGCTCACCGGCTTGTGTGCAAATGATGATGGGGATCTTCTGGGATGTGCGTGTTTGTGTGTGTGTGTGTGTGTGTGTGGTGGTGGGGAGGGGGGGGATGCGCAACAAAACCATAAACCCACAAAAATAATCAGCAGCATCAGTAAAGCTGAAGTGTTTGACCGTGAGAAATGTAAACCTATAACTGATGCGACATTCGCCGTCATTTGAATGAGAGTTTTACACTGTGATCTTCAAACAGCTCCATCCATCAATAAGTACGGAGCTCAGTTTACTAGAGCATGTCTGGAGCTTTTCTATTTTTAAAAGTCTGGCATTGTCATCAGATCACCATGGTGATTTATTGCACAAAATGTTGTTAAAGTAAACTTTATTCAAGCAAAGGATGTAAGAGAGGCCATGCACAGTATAAAAAAAGCTAGTAGCTCTGGTTTCACCATGGGATTGGATATCAAACCTCTATGGAAAATGTAGCGTTTTGTTATCAGTAAAGAAACTCCCATTCTAAAAGGAAACATGGAGGGATTGATTATGTTAACTACATTTACAGAAAACAGCATTTGGATGTTGATTTATCGGCGCCTGTATTTTAAAAGTAAATGATGTATCGAAGAAACTGATGTTAATGAATCAGCAGTGACAGATGAACACAAGAGGCTGTAATATGACAACCAGTGTTGATAGGAGAAAAGCCACTGAGGTCACAACATGTTTCCCACCTGCATGTTACATTACTGCCACTCACTTCTCACATCTTCATATTAGGTTGTGCGTGCATGTTTGTAGTGATTTGCTCATTTTAGAAGCTTGAGTAAATATTTTCATTTTCTGCCCGCAGACTACTCCCAACTGTCCTGAAGTTGTTATTTAGGTTTTAAGAGTTTATAATGATTTAGGAAGAAAGGCTTTTGTCACATGATTTCTCCTCCAAGGGCTTTTATGGAGATTTCTGTGCGCCTTGTATACAAAATCTTCAACATGGCAAACATTTAGAGTGTTTGTATACAGTTTTTAGAAAAGAAAAAAATTCCCAGTGAGGTTATGTTAGAAGTTGAACTGAGGAAGGCACATTAAGTATTGAGGCTTTTAATGAATCAACTTTTTAGTCTTTTTTGACCATGGTTTGGACCTTAGTGGACAGAACGCCAAAAGCAATTGCTACTGTTTTTTGGTATTGAAAGTATATGAGTCAGATGCACATGTTGATTGGCGTGTTTGTACACCAGTCTATGGCCACATGACCCAAGAGATAAAGTTTCAGTGACGGCTGGGGGGGGGGGGGGCCTGTACTTTGGAAGGCCTCACCACTGTTGACAGTCAAAGTGCAGCGCTGCGTGTTTAAGATTGAAGTAAGTGTGTGAAGTTTGTCTCCTGATGAACAGCCGCAATCACCCTCCATTGTTTTTGTTTTGTTGCTTTAACCTGACTGCTGTTGTAATTGCATCAGGCTGCTACATCGGGTGGGCCCCTGGCGTTTGTCAGCATTGTATCTGACGCTGTCTATAAGCTACACGCTGCTAGAATCCAAAGATTGCCAAAGTAAATATGGCTGCTTCATTAGACGCTGCCTCTCATCGCTCCTGTTTTAGTGTGGAGTGGAGCAGGCCTAACTGTCTCTGTGTGAAGTCTGAATCTGTTTTCTGAAAATGAACTTCCTCAACAGGCAGGAGGTGTTTCCTTCCCTCCCGGTCCTCTGTTTGAAAACTGTGAGGTGAATACTGAGCGCTTCAGAAACATGACTAGAGCAAAAACAACTGCTCCTTTGTACGAGCCGAGTTTAGGGCCAATTGTAACGCTTTTTGTGCAGGCCTTTTTTTTTTTTTTTTTTTTTTTCATTTGCTTTCACCTTGGGCGCCGAATAGATCGTTTAAATCCATTGAACGTTTTTTATTTAAAAATGTGTCATTTAGACTTGAACATAGCCTGATTAGCCTTCGCATTAATGGATGCTTTGTTTGCCATGACATAATTTGACCCTCCCATAAAATAAAAGACTGCCACTTGGCTACCTCGCTCTAGAACAGCCTCTCTCTCTCTCCCAGTCCAGCTCAGCCCCCCTTTGTCTCATTCACATTTTTAGAGAGCTTCAGCCAGACTGGGTAGTCACCTAAATATCAGTTAGGGTTTCAAATAACAGCCCTTACCGTGGGGCTCTGCGGCACACCTTTATGTATCTGTTACAGAGGTGTAACTGGTTTGTGTCGGTTGGTTTCATTCGTGTGAAGCGGGTGTGGCGTGAGTACACACGTGTATAAAATCAAGGCAGTTAGATATAAAATCGCTCTTTTTTTTCTCATGAAATGTTGTTCTGTTGTTCACATAGAAATGTTAAGTCGTGTGTATTTTTTTCCTTAAAAAAAAGAGCGTAGGGGTGTTATAAAGTCTGCCTTAATGGCACTTAGTCCCATGACATCCAGGTTGGCTGTGGCCTTTCCCACTGCTCTTTGTCAGACAGGTTTGTGGAGAACAGCAGTAGACTGCTGGCCTCAGCATTTTCCGCCTGTATTGATCTCCCCACATTAGCTCTCTCTTCATGCACAGACATGAGCACAATTGCTTCCCTTACAACATCGGCTGCCGTGGCAACTGAGTCCTGATCATGAGATTCGCTCCCAGAAAACATCTCAAACCAGCACCTCTTCATTTTGACGCCACCATCGTCTCCTTTACATTCCTCTGTACATAGTTGACACATCAATGGCTTGATTCGCCACTTAAAGCTATCTCCATATGTCTTTGTGTGTTTTTTGAATAGGCTAAGTGCTTAACAGGATAAAAGAGCAGTTTGAAAGGGGGGAAAAATGTGCCTTGGCACCTGCTGTTAGTCCCTGCCTGTTTGCACATGAATATGATGAGGCTGGCGGTGCACAGGCCTATTTTAACTTGCAGATGAGCCATCAGGTCAGCACCATTGCAGCTTTGGTGTATTTTCAAGGATGAGCTGCAGTCAACAGGCCAGTTCGGCTTATTAGCTCCCTCTCCCCTCTCTCTTTACACTCTAGTGTCCCATAATTCACCGCGTTCCCGGCCCCCTCTCTTTGATGCCTTTTCATAAGAGCAATGATAACCACGATCATCGCAGCGGCGGCAGTAATTGACCAGCTGCAATCACGGTAAAGCACTTCCTGTGTTTGGCTGGATGCGAGGCAGCTTACTCAGCCGTCTGCCCCGCGCCTTCTGTTGATATTCAAATGACGGGGTCTTCTGGAGGAGCTACTCAGAGAGGATAAGCGCACTCTGGCACCCGAGGGCCCAGCTGAGAGGTCAGGGTGGTGGGGACGGGCCGAGGTGGCGAAGCTCTCTTGTGCTTTAAGGTTAATCAGCGGTTAACATTTTTCCCCAGGCTTTAACCGGGGCCGTGACTTTTTTTCATCTCCTGGCAACAAAACTCAATCAGATTCACATTCACGGCCTGATTTTGAGAAGAAAGGGCGAACGACTGAATGAAGTGTTTACAGTGGAGTCTGGCTTCAGAAAACAGTTTGGCCACACCTTTTAATCAAAGGTAGACATGATGCAGTCACAGCGCCTCTCTGCCACACCTGTGCTTTGAGGCTGACTGAGGCTAAATGCTTGTTGACAGCACGTATTAGGCAACTAGACCTCTCACAAAACAGCCTTAATCAGGATGGTTGATCAGTCGGCTACTTGATCCATGTATCTACAGTTTCTTTGGTTTAAATTTAGCCTCGGCTGTCAAATGACATCCTCTAAAATCCCTCTGCTAATATTGTAAAAAAAAGCACTCTTTCTACACAGTATTTGCGGCTTTATAAACGCATTTAATCTGAAATTTAAGAAAGAAGAACCCTGCTCTCTCCGCTCGGCCCCCTCTCTATTTGTAAATTTGTTCAGAGTAGGAACCTGTCATGTCGGGTGGGGGGGGCTTTTAGCGTCTTGGTCTGTCGAGCGGAGATTTCTCTTTTAACGCAAATGGGCAGTTCTCTCGCTTCCTGACATATCTGATTGCTCTACTTTGCGCCGTGATTCATCCTAGACTGGAGATAACTAATACAGCCTACCTCACAAGCTCTCAGCCTCTGCTGTTTGTGTGTGTCTCAGTCTCTCACACACACACACACACACACACACACACACACACACACACCTCAGCTTCTCTTTCTCACTTGCTCTGCCCTTCCATAAAAGGATTTCCCTATTGTTATGACTCTTCCTATGTTCACTCCGCCTGTCCCTTTGCCTTTGACCTGGAAAGCTTTTCCACTTCCTTTTCTCGCAGGAGTAAACGCAGCACACAAGAAATCTTTAAATGGTGCTGACACATTCGAACGCAGACAACAGACAACAGAGAACTGATGAGCTGAACGCGGAATGACGCAGCTACCTCGACCTCACCTATATACATGTAGAAAGCCCCTGCATTTAGAAGTCACTCTAAAGCAAAACAGGATCTGTTTGCTATGTGTTTATCCCCTCATCCAGAGTTGAGTGGTCATTCTGTAAATGCACTAATGCCTCTTTCCCCCTCCTGTCCTCGTTGACTGGCTTTGAGTGACTGATTTATATGTGTGTGTGTGTGTGTGTGTGTGTTTGTGTGTGTTTGCGGTTACACTCCCTCTCCTGTCTCACCCGCTGTGCAAACACTCTGGAGTTTGACCCACTTCTTATCTTATCACAGGAATGAAAATATATGCCTATAGAGGCACACTCTGCACGCCTTTACCCTTGAAGCCATGCCGCATCTCAGTCCAGATCCAGAGCATCCCCAGACCACCGCAGACCGGGGCATCTGGTGTCCACGCACGGGGGTGCAGCGGGAGCATTTTGTCACTGTGAGGCTGCTCAGTGGTCGCCTGCGCTAGAGCCAGCCAGCATGGATTACTTATTTTCTTATTGACTCTTGTTTGTGGGATTTCTGCTCTTTAATTGAAAGGATGGCATGGTTGTCATGGTGACACCCAGGACTTAAAGCGTGTTGTGAGCCGAGCCAAGAGGGGGTCTCTTTGTGCTGCTGGCCTCACCAGGCTGCATGTAAGACCACAGCTTGTATTTATGGATTTTAGACTTTACTGAGGAAAACTTATTTCAACTAAAGATGAGACTGGTTAAGTTTAAGAAGAAGAAAAAAAGTTATGCGCAGGCGGCCTGGACTTTGACTACCGGTACTTGTTTTTGGTTCCTTCAAATAAATCTTTTCACTGTATTACTCACAACAATACATTGACAGCAAAGGAAAGAGGACAGTAGTCTCATTAATAAGAGGACTTGGATTGAATTGGTTAATGATGCAGGGCTGTTGGCAGTGTTGAATTTCCTAATGACTGACAACTCCTGGGTTTGTAGCCTCTTTACACTACTTAATCCGGCATGTGACACATTGAGAATTGATCCTGGCTGAATGCAGATCAGCCTGTAAGAGCCATCCACTCCATAAAATAGAGACCTTCCACTCATTCCTGCAGTTGCCGGATGGTTTCATGCTCATTTACACATAAGGAGCAGCTGGGTCTTGTCTGGAAACGAGGTGGGCGTCAAGGAGTGGAGCCTTAAGTCGGTTCAGTTGCTCGAGAGGGACTCCTCCAAGGTCCTTTTGGCTGGAGTCAAGAGGGGGAGAGCTGAGAGCCTTTCCATCCTCACCAGGCGTGGAGGAGAGGGGCGATGAGAGAGAGGAGAGTGCCAGAAAGTGGGATAGAGGCAGACAGCTACAGGGGGTGTGCCCTCAGGGGGAACTTAAGAAAACAAGGTCAACGCTTGGAAGAGCACATCATTCCAATATGTCGCATCCACTTACTTCATACTGCCAACTTTATTTTGAAATCAGCCCGCTATCAGAAACTGTGATTTTGTGTATCTGTCTATCAGACAGAAACTCTCTTCTACATGGTGAATCTTGCCATCCTGCTCACCTAAAAAAAGAATCTCCCCATCTCCCAATTCAATAGAATTGCATCTGCAGTTCAGATGAGGATTACAATAAACAAACTATTGACCTAAAGAACCCCCCCCCACCCCAGTCACCGTCTCACTTTCTTAGTTCCATCCCCTCTGGAAATTACCCATGTGGTCGGTGTCAACAATGCCACTTCACATACAAAACCAACTCCTTCTATCATCCTCATACAGGAAAGAAATATAACATAAAAGGACTGATTTCCTGTTCCACCACGCATGTCACCTACATGCTCAAATGTCCATGTGGGTTGGCATACATTGGAAAAACAAACAAACAGTATTTCTGAACATCAGAGTACCATCAGAAACCAGATGTAGCACTACATTTTGCAGGAGCAAAACACAACGTCTCTACTCTTAAATATATCGGTGTCGAGGCTGTTAAACATCCACTCAGAGGGGGTGATATAAACTCCATGCTTCTCAAACGAGAACTGTTCTGGATCCACACACTGGGAACACTGGCCCCTAAGGGCCTAAATGAGGACTTTGACATCAGACCTTTTTTGTAGATATTGAGGTATTTCTTTGTGTTGCTGAGTGTACATTTTGAGGTCAATTTCATGACGTTTATATCATTGTCCTTGCTTCTTTCAATGTTAATTGTCATTTATACCAATACTGTCTATCTCCTTGATGTGATTCGGTTTTTCTGGTTTACTGAGTATTGTCTGAGTAATATGGTCCCTATATTTGATATGTTTAAGAGGCGCCTCTGAGAGTATTTTTATGTAATATGATGGCCATTACAGCTTGAGTCCTTTTTTTTTTAAGAAACATAAAATTCTATTTAGATGTTTATGTATATATGTGTATGTATTTATATTTCTATGCATGTTTGCTATAACTGTCTCTAGAAAGGTTTTTCTTTTCTTTTTTCTGTTGATGAATTATTCGTCAAATTGAGACAAATGTATCACAGGTGTGTTAGGTCACATGACTGCTTTCGAAAGATAGCGTCTCTGAGCCTCCTCACCTCGCCTTGTTAGCATCTGAAGAAGAGCCAGTATGGCTCGAAGCGTCATGCTTTATTAAATTATACCTGCATGGGAGCTCCTATGATGTGCAGACTTTTCTTTTTACTCTTCTTATCTGTCAATCATTAACAATCTTTTCTTTTCTTCTCCTTCTGCAGACCTCTTTGATTTAATGGGTCCAATCATTGGGATGTCACCAGATAAGAAAACGGAAATTCCGGGTATGCAAGAAGAGCGGACAGGGCTCAGAGGTGTTTGTGGTGTGGGAACGCTGCCAGAGGCGGAGTGTGCGTCCAGTCCGTTGGCGACCAGCGTCGATCGGACCGGAGGCAACGAGGACGAGGAGCTTACCAACCTCAACTGGCTCCATGAGAACCTGCTTCAGAACTTCACTCTGGGAGGCCCCGAAGCTCAGCCCAGCGGCAGTCCTCTTTTCGACATCGAGGGAGACTACGGGCCCAACCAGGGCCCGTCATCCTCCTCCTCATCTTCGTCACATGGCAGAGGCAGGGAGCGAGACTCGTTGAAGTCTAAGCCCCCTTTCTCGTTTTCCCTCCTCATCTACATGGCCATTGAGCAGTCTCCCAGCAAGTCTTTGCCCGTCAAGGAAATCTACGGCTGGATTCTTGAGCACTTCCCTTATTTCTCCAACGCTCCCACTGGTTGGAAGAACTCAGTGCGTCACAACCTGTCCCTGAACAAATGCTTCCGCAAGGTGGAGAGGAGTTTAGGAAAGGTAGGTTAACAAACTGTCTCCTAACTTTCACACAATTCACACTGATTTCAACTCAGAAAACAGATTACGCTGCTTGGTTTGAGTACACCTGCGTTCCATGATATTCAAATTTCCACGGGCCAAAATATGTCCACTTTGTGCAGCAAAACACGGTCAGTGAGCAGTGCGTTGCTGTGTAAGGCAGCAATCCGGCTCCTGTGACAGAGTCCAGGACTGTAACACAGCCGCTGGGACCTCTGACTCTGCTGCGATAAGGCTGGAATCCAGTCAAGGTCGCAGATACTCCTTCAGAGGAAATGCAAACACAGCACACTGAGATAGGACTTTATCTTTATACGCACAACAAGGTAGTGCAACTGATTCAACAGACAGAGAAGCATAACAGTTGGAAAAGTCGCTGTTAGAACTGCAAAAAGAAACCTGACCAAAAGCTGAGAGTGGGAGATTTTTTTGTCAGCCTGTTGGGGCATAATTACTCACATTAATTTGTGTTTTATTCCTATGTAGGGAGAGAGAAAGAGAGGAGAGAAAACAAATGCACACGCTTGTGAGAAACGGATAAACACACCCTTCATATCCTGTATTTTGATCTGAAGGGGAAATTAGCGAGAAATTAGATTTAGTAAATAAATAAAAAAAAAAAACATGTTGGGGAACAGAGAGTACATAAAAGAGCTGGAAAGTGTTGCTTTCAGTTTGTGAGAGGAAAGGTTTTCAAGAGACTTAATTTGTATGTCGCACCTTAGTATAACTGATCCAGGGAGTAACTCGATGGTAGCCATATTGAGCTTCAGTATGAGTTCAGATGTGTGACCGGTAGAGCCCGTGGTGCCAAGTCTGTGCCTGGCTAGGACCGATATTTTCCCACTGTGGGAGGGAACGGCGGTTAGCACTCAGCGAGTAGCTACATGATGCGGTGCAGGCCTGCGCAGCGTGCAGGTGCACAGCGTGAGCCCTTCGTCTGCTGAGAGACCAGCACCAGTTTCACATGACACTGAGCTGGTGGTTTCCGTTGCCATGGAGACATTTCCTTCTTCCTGCATCAGGGCTGGTTGGTAATCTGAGTCAAGGTTATTCTCCTCCCTCACTCCCTCCCTCCCTCCCTCCCAGACTGGGCAAGAATACGCCGCCATCAGATAAAGTGACAGTTAGTACACATCACCAACAGACAAATTCATTCCTCACATACTGCAGCGGGGCACTTGTTTCCTCCTTTTGTTGAGCTTGTTAATGGATTCTTAGAAAAAGCAGGTTGCTGTTTTCCACTGCCCTTTTTTGCCGTTCATGTACAATGTGATTTACTGTAATGGAATTTGTCAGACCATTAATACCTCAGTGCAATCTACTGTATACATTATTATAGAGCTACAATTTCAATATTGTTGTAGCTTGTCAGTTTTTTTGGAAAAGCAACTTGAGCTTTTTTCATTTAGGAGTTTGTATAAAATCAACTGATGTTTGTGTGGGGACTAATCTGTAAGGGTTACACTTGACCTTTTTCTCAAAGGGGACCTATTTGTGCTTTATTATATAAAATATTAGGGACACTTTTCAATGTAGTGCACTCCTCTGTGACCTCAATAATAGAAATTAAGTCAACAAAAACTGAAAATGTATAAGCTTAGTAAAAGTGGAATTCATGGCAGAGCTGTTGTATTGGATAGCATTAGATTGAACAGGTATACCTAATGGAGTGGCCGCTAAATGTTTGTATACACAAACACACACACACACACACACACACACACACATATTTATATATATACCTCATTGTTTGACGTATATTACAATGTCAAACAGTGAGGTAAAGCACCATCAGACTGCTCTGAATGCTTTTTCTAATGTTATTTTTTTTTCTACTTTGAGCTTGAGCTGACTTCAGTTTGTGACTGATTTCTTTATATGGTCGTCTACCCCACACACAGCTAGTTCACTGCTCTACTCTGCTAACATTGTCGTTTTTCATTTACTTTTTGGGGTAGTCACACCAAGTAAAATAAGTAGTTGACCTGTTGGAGCAGTTTGCAGCTCTTCATCAAACATCATCATCATCACTGTGACTGTTTCTGCTTATACTGTTCCTTCCTGAATTATTTCTAACTGATCTACTGAACAAAAGAGCTCCAAATATCGCCATATGTTGTTGTGTTGCCTTATTTTTAGCACCACTAATGAAGCTTCACTAATTTGGTGAGGAACACGTTTCATTTCCTCATATAAAAGCTTTTAATATGAAGCTTCACAAGCAGGAAATGTATGGTTTTCATCAGCTGTAAGTTAACACGACTCTGACCCTCTGCAGGCTTCCGGAAAGCCGGCCAATAAAAACACAGCGGGCCAAAGAGACAGGAAATAAAACTGCCTGTTTGAGATAGAGGCTGAATTAAGGCTGAACTTTTCATACACTCACAGCAACATATTTGATGTACGGTGAATCTAAATTCCCCTCACAACTGTTTGTAGCCACAGGGGTCCTTACCTTTTACACAACCTTGGCTTAGAAGTTTGACTCTCCTTCTTTTCTACAGGCGAATGGAAAAGGTTCTCTCTGGTGTGTAGACCCTGAGTACCGCCCCAACCTGATCCAAGCCCTTAAAAAGCAGCACTTCCCTGCCGCACATGCCTTCTGCACACCACCCGCCTCCCCACCCAGGTGAGCTTCCGTCAGTCAGTGTGTGGATGTTGTGAGTCATGAAGTTGTGCATCGGCTGCGATGAAGCAGGAAGTTGATCACACCAGAATTGGCAGAATCGCCTCGATTGCCGTGAAGAAGCTCCACTTAACAGTTTGTTCTTGTGGAGGTGTCTTGTGATTAGTGTAATCAGGATTTTAAAGATCTCAATTCCCTTTTTTTTCTACCTGCTGTCAAACTCAAAAGCTCATCCTTCATGTTTTTTTCTTTACTTTTTGCAGTGCCTCCTCACCCCCACGCCATCTCTTTCTACAAGGCTGCTCATTTAAAGGTGAGACTGAACCAAACTTCCTCCCTCCTGTCTTTTTAAGTTTGCATACGTCCAATAAAAAGCTGCTCGTTCTGCAGACGTACAGAAATTCCAATCAGTGCAGTTTTTTCTATCTTATGTTTGTGCAGTATTGTGATTGTGTTGCTTTTGCACATTTCAGCCCACAGAACATTCAGCGTCACTGTGCTTCGATCCCTCAACTCTTAGTTTGATTTGTTGCTTTCAAGTCATTGATGCCACATGTTAGACCACAGTGGTGAGAGGCTCCCACTCGATGTCTCAGCCACCTCTTTCTCCCTCTCCCCTCCTCTCTGCCTCTTGGATTTGTAACCTTGACGACAAGCAGAGGTTCTGCTGGTGCTGAGTGTGGTAATCATTAATAATTTAGAACCCCAGAAGTGAGCTATGAGGCTTTTAGACACTTCGTCAGGTCTGAAAAAGATCGGATGCATTCTCCATATCAGTGGCTTGAATTTATCCTCCTAGTTTGTTTCGGGGGAATATTTGTTTTGCATATCCAATCCATTCAGTAAGCATCAGTTGGATCGATGCGTCTCTAGTTGAACGTTAATGAAGGAGAGCCCTGCCTTCTAGCACAGACGCCATGCTGCCATGCTTTCACACCTTAGGACTGACCATCATGCATGTTCTCTCCTCTTCCAGAGTCTGACATTGATGCTGCCACTGCCATGATGCTCTTAAACTCTGCCCCTGGGCACCACGTTGACCCATGTAAGAGAAATCCACAGGCAGCCATACTTTTCACCCACTCTTCCTACTCTCCTGACATACCACCCCACCATTGCTTAAATATTGTTTTGATTTTGTGTGCTGTTTTAAGTTGTGATGTGTCCCTCACCTGTTGTTTGTTTCTGCCATTTAAAAAAAAACCCTTTTCAACTTGCCTTATTGAATTTTTTTTTTCCTATAGGCATATGATTTTAAGACATATTAGTATTAGTATAATGGTAGATTCTAAGCTAAAGTCAGTTTGAGAAAGTGTTGCTGTTGGGATTTATTACCTTCCACATGCTTTACATTAGATTGCATTAGCCTGTTAGTAATTGAATTGAATTAATTGACTACAAAAGCCCTCAAAGGATCGTTTAATGTGACTGGTTTGTGCTAATATATGTACTCTCTTTGTTTTGAACACGCATAGAACAAGATATTTTTAAATCAGGTTTTCCCTCTTGGGTTGAGACAAGTCTTAGTTCTGCTTTATACTTGTAAACAAAGTGAGCTAAAGCTACAGTTTGTGGTTCACTGTGTCTGATTTCTGCTTTTTCTTTGGAAAAAAAACAACCCGATAGTGTGTTTACTTTAATGTTACAATGAGTTCTTTCAACTTTTTAAAGTCCATCCAAAGTGAAACTAAAGCCTGTAAAAAAAACAAAAAACTACACAAAATTACACAACTTTCCGTCCTTTTACAACATTTCTTTGATAATGAAAGATAACATGATACAATAAGGAAACAAGGCCTGCAAAATATGCTGTTGCATTTGCATGTAGACTTATCTCTCGCTGCTTCTTCTGTTCTCCTCAGGCAATTCTGACAGCCCACTGGACCTCTCCAGACCCGACTCTGTCCTGGTGAGCAGCGATCCAAAGCAGGACCACAACTACAGCAGCGTAGCCCTACAGCGCTGCTCCTCCCGCTCCTCCTCCTCGTCTCTGTCCTCCCTCGACGAAGGAGGCTGCGACCGCAGGCAGTCCCGCCGCGCCGGCAGCGAGGGCTTCCACAGCGACGAGGATTCCGACCTCTGGGACGAGAGGGGCGTGCACCAAACTTCGCGGCGCCCGCCCGCTATCAAATGGCCCACTGGCAAGAGGGCACGACGCGAGGCCAAACCGGAGCTGGATGAGGAGCTGAAGGAAGCGGCCGGCTCCTTGCTGCACCTCGCCGGTATACGCAGCTGCACGGAGGGCTCCAAACGCACTGTCAAGAGCACAAAACTTAACAGGAAATGAAGACCACCTCCCCTATTCGCCCTCTCCTCATCATCAGACTCCGGACCCTGTGAACCCTAACCTCTGACCCCTGATCGTGTGTCCCAGTGTGCCTCCTTCTCCTTATCTGATCGTTCATTGGCCATTTTGAGCCTTTTTTTTTTTGTTTGGGATATCCCTGTCCAACAAAACAAATGGCAATAGTATCGTTCACACAGGAGAACAAAGCCATATAGAGACTTTTGTAACTCGGGGGTAACTGCCGGGGTGGGTGTTTGGGCTATGGAGAACCATCGAGATACCTATCCAAAATGACCTGCCTGCTTCTGTTGGATTAGACGATTGTGATTCAAGATTCTTTTCTTTTTTTTTTTTTTTTTCCTCTGAAAGACGACATGGGAAAAGCTGAAGGTTTTATAACTCAAAGCGTTGCATGCTTCCTCCTCAAAACCTGTATCCTCTTCCAAGTGAATCTATTTATGAAGCGAATGAGTGCATGTTTGTAACAGACAAAATCTAACCTCCTGGTGTTATCAGTTTTTCTTTTTCTTTTTGTGCTAAAGAAAAAAAAATGCCACTGTTTTTTTTTTTTTTTCTTTTTTTTTTCTTTTCTAAAGGAGTCCTTGCTCTACGAATCCTCTTGTAAGAGAGATGCAATAATTAATCCACAACCTTAACTTTTTTGACTTTATTCAATGGTGGCATTTTTCAGAGTTGAGTATGCTAGTTAAACTTTACAATTAAGAGAATGAATGGAGTAGTATTATGATCTTGTTATGCGATAAACTTATTACACACGAGCTCCGGCTCTATTTCAGGATTAGCAAGATGTGAAAATAGTATTACTCTGCCACTGCCAAATTTAGTTGCAAAGTTAGCTATACTACTTCGCTCCATTTTGTGCGGCCATCACAGCGATCGCTCGACAAATGAATTTTTTAAATTTTTTTTAATTTTGCAAATCCACTGCTCATCCTGTCAACCCCTTTTCATTCATCAGTGTGTTTTTTGACGTTTATTGTGCAGACACAGAACATATATTCACGTGTTTGGTGACAGCCTATGCAAAGTGAACATCTGCCACATATTGCCAGATGTTCACTGCTTGTTCATAGGTTATCCTCCATAGATTTTATTTTTATTTTTATTTTTATTTTATGTGTGTGTGTGTGTCTGTGTGTGTGTGTGTGTGTGTGTGTGCGCGTGCGTGTGGGTGTGTATCATAGTGCATGTTGATGACTTCAGCCTAAACCTGAGATGACGGTCGTGACAGCAAAGAGTTTGCTCTTCTCCTACTGAAAAAGTAGTCGTACTGCTTCAGTGAATATAATTGGTGGAATGACAGATCTCCTTGCTACAGCTGTACAGTACTGTATGTATGCTGGGACCAGTCGGTACCCTGCTTACTTACTGGTTCCTTTTTGAATGCAGAGCTGGAGCGGACATTAAATTATCACAGCTTCTCGCTCCATTATTTGGGTTTGCAGTTTGATTGTACATTCATATGTGTTTTCCATGTTTTTTCGAACCATGTTCTTTAGAAAATGACTTAATTACACAGCTGTTGGCCAATACTCAACGTGAGGGAAGGTGAGCCTGTTTTGACTTCAATTTAATATAATAATCAGAAAAAAAAAGGCAGAGCACAGTCGAAGAAAGAAGGAGAAGTCACAGCCAGAGAGAACTGGATTGTGTGCGTGTGTGCAGTCGCTCGCAGGCGAGATGTTGGAAAAACCTGCGCCGCTCTCATGTTGTGCCCTCAGCTCTGGCTGGCCACTAGTGTTACGTCTTCGCTCTTCCTCCTCGAACAAAATAAGGAAGTGCTCGCTCTCTTCTCAAGCTGTGAAATGGAGTGTTTATAGTCAGTTGATTGCATGCAGTTCATTGAGGGGAAGTTGCAAGCCACTTGTGTTGAAGGCCTCAATTCTTATTTGAGCTTTTAACAAAAAACCTGCGTGAACACAGGTTTATAATACAAGGTAGCATGGGAGCGAAGAATTGAACGGTAAACAGAATTATATAATTTCTTCCCACAGAAAAAAAAAAAGTAAGACTAGATCTCATTGTGTCACAGTGACTGTTAGTATAGCATGCATGGTCAGTGCCAAACATTTTCTCATGCCACTGATGTAAAACTGCAAACGGCCATGGTCACTATAACCCCCCTGCTGCCACAATGTAGTCACAGTTTAGAGCAACAATGCCCTAGTTTTTTTTCTGAATCATCGGAACAGGAAATGGGAGAGGACTCTGGTCAGTTTAGTGACTTAACCAATCCTTTTGGTTTATTTTTGTCACTTTAGAGTGGGAGCTGTCCTTAGCAGAATAAGCTGCAGTTCTCAGAAGTAATACTTACATACACTGGTCTTGTTTAGCTGTGAAAAAAAGAACAAATTATTGTTCATTAATCATTATTTATGACATTAATTTATGGGATTATTGAATGCATACTCTATCAAACACTGGTCATTTGAAAAGAATGACTAGGCACATAAAATTTTCTCCCTATGTGAAAGTATTTGTTTTTCTCCTTGTTTTGTTTTACAGCAATACACATTTTTTTTTCTTTCACTATGTTATAGTGATTAAGTATTTTTGCCAATGTCTACTGTCTTTTAGAGCGGGTGTTTTTTTTTGTTTTTTTGTTTTTTTCAATTTAACCATGACTGCCAGGTTTTCTTGATGTTTTGTTTTGCTTTTTTGTTAGGCTGGATAGTTGATTAACAGTAATCCTGAAACCTTTTTGTTGCCAAAATTGACGTACAACTGGGGTATCAAATTTCCGATGGACACATTCCCCATGTACTGTAATTTCTTTGAAGCTGATTTAATCATTTTTACATTTGTCTCATTGTTTATGTTTTAGATATTATGACTTAAGTAAATTGAAGATTTGCTCTCAATCTCATCACAGATAAGAGCTGTTTTGGGGAAAAAAAAGAGACTGCCTCTCATAACTCATGCTTCCAGGTAATGTCATGGGGTGTATCAAAATGTTTAGATTATCACTGAAAACTGGAACAGACTAACTCGGTCCCCAGGCTGCTGCTGTGTAGTTACATTTAGGGACAACTGCATGAAAAATGTTGGGAGATCTCACTCATTCTTTCTGTAGCACTTGCAAAAGAAAGTTTACGGTGGTCTCAGAGTGACAAGGGTTGTTGAACTGTCTATGGATGAGCCCACCTGAACATTTTGGACTAACCCAACTTAAAAAAACCCAGTTGCTTCACTGCTCAACAGCTGTTATTTAATATTGGTTATGTGACTCTTTAAAAATTCTGTTGCAGTTCCTATGGGTATGATGAACATTTTGTTGCATTTGACAAAGCTGCCAGCCCAGTATCGGTTTGTGTCAGTTGTCTGCCATGTCTATTGGACCGACACACCTTTTTTGGTTTTTGTATGCTAACCTCTGTTGATAAAATGTTTATAAGATTTATTTTCGCCAAAGATATGCAATTGCATTATATATGGTATTACAAAATATTAATAAAAACCTGTTCTTGTTATCACTGAGCATCTTTTTATTCTATTCTCAGCATTTTACCTCTTTAAATAGAAATATAAACTCTGGTCCGCAACACAAGAATGCTATCAGTTTACATTAGTAGCCTACGCTTCCTACATTTTTGATCAACATTGCCACCTGCTGTGAAAACCACAAGATAAACATCCCACCTAATCATAGTCTATTCTCTAGAATAGCTCTTTTCATGTGGCTACTTTCTCAGTTTTCACATAAAAATGTTGCAGCTGGCAAATATTTCCCCACCAAGTCCAGCAGTTCAGCGCTGTTTTGACTGCACAAGCTGTGCTCAGCACTACGTGTGGCGACTCCACCACACTTTCCCTTTTTCTTCTGCTTGTCATTTGAATGCACCGACATGGCAGGCTGCCAGAAACGCACCTCACATT
Organism: Scomber japonicus; assembly: GCF_027409825.1. Lineage (NCBI taxonomy): Eukaryota > Metazoa > Chordata > Actinopteri > Scombriformes > Scombridae > Scomber > Scomber japonicus. Next base: position 21,650,512 of record NC_070591.1, on the reverse strand, counting down.
AATATAGATTCCTGGGCTGTGCCAGTGATGGATGCATCATCAGATGTCCTAACGACACTTCGCTGTAAGTTAATTAGTCATGGAGGACTGTGGGATGAACACAGTGTGACCCTGAACAAGGGCTTGTCTGACTAGCCTCAGGCCCATTGGCACAGCTCTATTGTTCAATAGAGTCCTGTGTGTCGACTGGAAGAGGGGGGCTTCTCCCTACTGACTGCCTCAATTCAGCTGGAAATCAGAGCATCACCCTCCCTACTCCCCCCCACACGGCCCTAGCAACCACGCCACGCCGACAGTTGCCAGGCAACCAGACAATGCTGGAGCCACTGGCTGTGGTGTGCGTGTGAGAGTTTGTGTTTTGCTTGTATGCATTTAAGATCAGGAGTAGTGAGAGAGCAGCGGAGGAAATGTCTTTTTTATGAAACAAAATAATCACACAAACGTCTTTTTTCACAAATACTTTTTCAAATTTAATAAGAAAAACACAGTTATGATTTCTTTAAAGTGATAGTAATACTATGTGGTGAAAACATGCAGAGATTATATATGGATTAGGTGAAACTAATCGTGGAGGATTTGAGCGGTGATGGCTGCATTAGCAACATGTCATTTCACTTCTAGCTCAAACGAGGTCATGTGTGAGACCATCCTACACTGTGCAACAAACCGCGTGTGATTTCTGGCCTTGTTTTTGTTAATGCAACCTCTACCACACTCAGCAGTAAATAATTTATCAGTGACATCATCGAATTATAAATGGCATTAGGGCTCTTAATGGAAAGGTAAAAGGAGTGGAAAAGAGGTTTTCTTTTTGTGTGATGTGATCATATTCGGACCTAACAACAATTACCATTAAATGCACAAATAGGTACTGTATATTACAGTATATTTCAGTAAAAACACAAAAGTGTAAATTATATTATTTGACAACAATTATTATTATTATAGCACTGTGTAGATGTATATAGATTTGATTATTTTTTAAATTGTTAACTGTACATATATATCCTGTTAATGCACACATATAGTTTATTTACACACAGATTTATCTTTACATATTTATTGGTACTCATAGTTTTGTTTAACTTTCCCAGATTGTTATGTTTATGTTTATTGTTTACTGTTCATGTTTATTGCTCTGGACCACACTGAATTCCTGTGTTTGCTACTTGCTACAATAAATAATTCCGATTGTGCTGCAAATAATATGTTTTAACAATATTTAATGGTTGTTGCTGGTTGAGGTGGGACTGTTGGGTAGTTTATATAAAAAAAGCATGTAAAAAAAAAAAGCTTGTATCTGATATGATCATACACTCACTGGCCTCTTTATTAGGTGTACCTGTGCAATCTAATTGAATCTAACACAACACCTCTACTTTAAATTCTACATTTATGAAGTTTATATAGTTTCAGTTTTTGTTGACAAGAAGGTGATAATTCTACTTTATGTCTATTATTGAGGTTGTAGTGGGTGATGCTGGTGTAGTAGGGTGCATTATATTAAATGATGTTCCTAATATTTGGTCAACTCCATTAACATACATGAGGGTGGTAAAATATAAGGAACAGAACTACATTACACAGGTATACCTAATGAAGTGGCCGGTGAGTGTATGTTTTTCATGTAAAATCTGAATCCATCCATCATCCATGAACTATCTGAGTTGCCCTCCTAGTCTTTCAAACGCTAGGCGGCGCCCTGCTCAGACTAGTCTACTGTTTCGTGACCTCTGACCTATGTGCTGGTTGTCTGCTCGGCTCTCATGCGAGGAGGATTTTTGTGGGTTGGAATAATGAAGGTGTTGTAGGGGATGAATGGATTGTCAGTGCTGTGTCGCTAGCTCAGCAGCAGCCACACTCTCTCTTTAATCAGATTTTGCCGACGCAGCGGGTCTACACGGCCGCTGTCAGACACTACTGACCTACATGTGCCGGTCGCGGTATCGGGATTTGTTTTGCTACATATAGCCAGTTAGCTGCTACCTGCTTAGCTAGTAGTGCTAACTTAAAAAAAAAGCACTGCTGTCAAGTCGGAATAACATCCGGCTTCACAAAGTAGCATTGGTTATATCATATGACTATCAGGACTTAAGACCGTCATCCTGTCACAATGTATCCGATGTTTTTTTCACTAATTAATGAAATAAGCCGCCCTGAAAAAGGTAATAATAACAACAGCGAGCTTGCTAACCTGTGTTAGCCTGGTGACAGCTCAGCTAAGCGTCTCCACCGTCAACATTTAAAGCAGCTGACGGTGTGAAGAAGCGTTTTGAACCACCGTCAGCTAGGAAAACCTTAAAGACAGTGAACACATAGTATTAATATCTTTTTAATATCGGCACTGACGTTTCCAGCGACAATGGCTAACGTTACCGACCTGCAAACTAAATACAGCAAGCTGGCACAGGAGTACTCCAAGGTAAGCCACCAAGCTGTTTTAGCTGTCATTAGCCACTTTCTAATGGTGTCTTTCTTATATTTCTATTACCAAAGACAAGTGTTGCTCATTTTTCAGGCTTATCTATGACGCCTTTTTACAGCAGCTTATTGTAATTCCCCTGGTCCACCTTAAAAAGTGCCATGACGCCTGTAGATAGCGTCGTTCAGTCATTTCCAGGCTAATTCATGCACTGACAAAAAAAAATACAATGAAGTAATGGATTTGACTTGATACTTAATTGTAGCATTTATTTCTTATAGCTTTTATTCGTATTGCATTCGTATTTCTGTATTTAAAAACCGTCAATAAACCAAGACCCCAGTATGAGAGGGGACATCCCAGAGAGTCGCAATCCTGAGTTTTATTCTTATTTAGTGGCATTTTTCCACACTGACTTCTAAACATGTTGCAGTGGTAAAGTAATTTTAAGTCTTAATGCTATTTCTGCCGAGATGGTGGATTTTAAGGTGGACCGGGCATCAAAAGCAGCCAGGTTCAGTGCATAGTTGCACATGTAGGACACAGAAAGATATGGTATTTCAGTTAAAACCACACCTTCAACAATGAGTCGATTGGTTGCCAACTAATACATTCATTGACTATTTTGATAATAAATTATTCATTTGGAGTTGTTTTTTAAAAAGAAGAAAATGTTCAAAGTCTTTAATTGAAACATCTCAGATGTAAATATTTTCTATTCCCTTTAGTCATCTTTGACAGTAAACTCATTTTGGGGATATAGACAGTTGATCGGGACACAACAAGACATTCGGGTTGCATCTTGAACTTTCTTGAACAGTTATTGACATTTTATAGACCAAAAGAGCTATTAATCAAGACAGTTATTGACAGATGAATCGATTATGACAGTAATTGTTAGTTGAAACATTCCATGTAATGCTGGGTTTGTTGTCTGTGTAATCAGATACACTCAGCTGCTGGTTAATTAGTTACTCCTAGCCATAACTAATGCAGTCCAACACAGTGAATCCTACCATTGTGAATGTATGTCCAGTTTTTGTTTAAAATAGAAATCTGTTGACTCAGCACTGTGAACTTTATGGTCATTCTGTTGACTTGTATTGCATTATACTGAGAATTGTTCATAATCAGAGAGTAGGTAATATTAGACCAGTAATAACATCACAGAGTCCTGCTGGTGTAAAGCAGTACAGCTCAGCATCCCAAACAAACCAGAGACTCTTAAATAATAATAATAAAGTTGAAACAATGTTCTTTGAAACAGTTTAAAAAAAAACTGAACTTAAAAAAACTGAACTAACTTTCATGAAGGTAGGATTTATTGCAGGGCTGTGTTGGCTTTTGCAAAGAGGTACTAAACTGGCATTTGAGTATATTGATATGATAATGACATTGTGATAATATAATATATATATATCACAGGTTTGAGGTTGTAATGTACCAATCTTTAGGATTTCATTATGTTTAGATCAATACAATACTTGAGTTTCATACCCTAAATATTATTTAGATTTTTTGATTTATTCAGGTCGACCTCTTTGTTAAATTTGGTTTAACAAGTTAAGGCTAACTTGTTAATAAGTGTCACTGAAGCCTGTGTTTCTGTGTCAGCTGACAGCTCAGCAGTGCGTGCTGCTTCCTGTTTGACTCTGATCTCCCTGTTAGCCAAGCACCATATCCTGCTCAGAAAGTGCTGACTATGTAACTGTCGCTCATAATGCTACAGTCGTAAACTATGTGTTAAAGACCATGTGACCTGCTCTAGTAAAAATGTAATGAGTATGAATTTGATAAAGACCTAAAACCACACACACAAGGTAACAGTAGGAGAGAGGTGCGTTAGATGTTAGAGGCAAGTGTGCGTTATATGCTTCGTTCAGTTTAGGATTACAGATTTCTAAAAAGAAAAGTTATTATTGATTATGTTTTATGTATGTCTCAACATTTTCCTCTGTTTCTTTTAACAGCTCCGTGCCCAGAACCAGGTGCTGAAGAAGGGAGTCGTGGATGAACAGGCCAACTCTACCTCCTTAAAGGTAAAGTGACATATAAAAATAATGCTGCCATATTTGCCATGGACCCTTTATATGAAGACAAAATTCTTTTGCCCGGTGTGTGTTATTCATTCTGCTCATTTTTACTCATCAGGAGCAGCTGAAGCAGCGGGACCAGAGCCTGAGAAAGCAGGAGCAGGAGATGGACAGTCTAAGCTTCAGAAACCAACAGCTGGCCAAGAGGGTGGAGCTTCTTCAGGAAGAGCTGGCTGTCAGTGAAGCCAAGGGCAGAAAGGGGAAGGTGATCACGAGGGTAGGGGGGGTACAAAGGAGTGGCAGAGGAAACAGGAAGCATTGTGTAGTTTCTGTAATGATCATAATGTTCATCTGATTGCAGATATTACTTTGAGTTATTATGAACTGTGCAAACTACAATTACCATTCACATTTAAACACAATGTTTCTAATGTCATCTTTTGTTATTAAAATATTCTTTTAGACTAAAGGAGATTCCCCCTCACAGCATGGCATGCAGACCCAGAATGTTTTTGATGAGGACTTGCAAAAAAAGATAGAAGAGAATGAGCGACTTCATATCCAAGTAAGAATTTAAAGTAAAGTAAAGTATTTAAACCTAAAGAACTGGGGAGTGAGTGCATGTGACGCCTCTGTTTTTCTGCTGTGCACTGATTAGTTCTACGAAGCGGACGAGCAGCACAAGAGGCAGGAGGCTGAGCTGAAGACTCGGCTTGGGGAGCTGGAGAAAGACTCTCAGCAGCACCAGGCAGTGGTGGATGGACTCACCTCTAAGTACATGGAAACTATCGAGAGACTGCAGAGTGACAAGGCACGCTTAGAGGTGAGGATGAGGTGGAGGATGATTAACAGCCCGACGGTCAACTTTAATGGTGTAAATTGTGAAGTGTGTATTTTCATTCTCTCCTGACAGGTGAAGGCACAGACTCTGGAGAGGGAAGCCAAAGAGTGCAGGTTGCGAACAGATGAGTGGTATGTTTGACTTTTATTCAAAGTTCGTTCTGGTTCACAACTTAATCCAAGTTAATGTGTCAGGTTAAACTGTTCTTTATTTTCTCGCTGCAGTCAGCAGCAGTTGAGGCGATGCCAGTCGGAACTCAACAGGCAGGTGAAGCAAAGCAGCAGTGTTATCCAGGAGAAAGTGCCCTTCAATGACACCAGTGAGTATCTGGCACTGAGCCACTCAGACTAAAACCGAAGGTTAGATCTCATACGAAGAAGAGATCTATTTGTGGACGTTTATGTCTTTGTCACTGATCCTGTAAAAACATTCTGCCCTGTAGTAAGTAGTGTAATGTCACACCAAACTGTAACACCGCATGTGAGGCAGCAGGAGGCTAAACCCTTCAAGCAATGTTTATTTACTCTGGTTGTAACCTCTCTTTTCTCCCATCCTCCAGAATTTAGTGACTTCAACAGTCTAAATGTGCCACCACACAATCGCAGGCATCAGGTGGGTGAGAAAACAAAAGCAGTGTGTTGCTTTGTATACCACATGCTCACTTTTTAGCTCCAGCGACACCTGTGTAACTTTGAATGACTCTTTTCTCATTCACTGGTTTGTTTTTAAAATACAGATTGTAAAGTTTTATCATCTCAAACGGTTCTAGCACACAGCCAAGGGCACTGAAAATACTATTTAAGAATTCACAAATACTCATGTATTAATATGTATTGAATGAAAACAAACAGTAGCGAAGTAACTCAGACAGTGGTGTGTGTGTGTGTTCTTTTTCTTGTTTCAGCTCAAAGCACGGGACGTTGCAGGTCAGGCTTTGGGCTTCATTCAGGACCTCGTGGCTGCTCTGCTGAACTTCCACTCGTACACAGAGCAAAGAGTGCACATCTATCCCTTGGACTCCTCTATTGAGCAAATCTCCCCTCTGAACCAGAAGGTGAGGCAGTGGGAAACAAGAACTACAGATATTACACATGAACCACAATGTAAGCTACATAAGATGGTAACACTGGTTCTATATAGGAATTAAATTAATTGTACAGGCTTTCTCTTTACTCAGTTTTCCCAGTATCTTCATGAAAACGCAGCCTATGTGCGCCCCCTGGAGGACAGCTTCCTGCAGTTACACCAAAGCATCACAGAGGACACTGTTACAGTGCTAGTGAGTGCTTTTTTTAAACTGGGTTTGTTCTAAACTATGCTTATATATATATATATATATATATATATATATATATATAATCAATCATTAATTGTTTTTTCTTGAACCGAAGGAGACTGTGGTCAAGCTGAAGGGTTTCGCTGATAACTTCTCTTCGTACACCCATTTTCTACAAAAGATTCTTCCCTACCAGCTGAAAAGGTCAGTGCTGTGTGTGTGTGTGTGTGTGTGTCTCTGTGTGTGTGTGTGTAAGTGTAACAGAAATGGAGTGGAGGAGGTTGTATTGATGGTTATCTTCCCTTCACCCTCCAGCCTGGAAGAAGAGTGTGAGGCACCTCTTTGTACTGCCGCCCTTCGTGCGAAAAACCAGGAGCTGCAGAATGACATGAAGAAAGTAACTTCTGTGTTTGAGAAGCTGCAGAACTACATTAACCTTTTGGCCTTACCCAGTACGTTAACATAAGACATCTGAGCTGTTTTTGCATGAAATTTCTGTCCGTTATCCCAGTTATGTCTTCTTTTTATTTTTTTACTGTTTGGAATTGGCTCCCTTTTCCAAAGTGTGTGTATGAAGTGATAAGAGGCTTGTTTTTACAACTGGCTGCATTGTGTCTCAGGTGTTCAGCAGGATGCCATGCCACAGAGCAGCACCTCCGCCGTCTTCACCCAGCTGGCTGCCTGCCTGCACAGTCTTCACGACACCATTAAAGGTGAGCAGCACCGTGAGACATTTGTGACCCACAGCCACTTCACAAGCACTGTGACACTACACAAAGATTCACTCACACCGCCGCCTTGCTGTGATTGCCGCTCAATACCCACAAGCCCATTTTTGTACACAGTAAATATCCAGAGGCTCCAGTGCATCGTCTATCACACTGAGTTGCCAAATGGAAGTATAATTTAGTCTGCTCTAACAGAGAAGAGCCACTTTTGTACACACATTTAGCAGAGTGGGAATGTTTGGTGCAGACTGCTGTTTGCTGTTAGATGCTGCTTTTGTGGGCACAATAATAACTACAAACCTATAAAGCTTTATAATGTTTATATAATGTGAAAATCCACAATAGATCATCATCGTCTACACCCCAACCAGTGAAGAAGCATCCTAAGTTATCAGCCCTTTGTTTCAAAATACAGCAGGAGAATTAAAGTCAACAGGTGGTGTAAATTCCTCTCATGCTGTTATGTTTCCTCCCTGTGTGTCCAGAAATGTCAAAGCACTACAACCAGAAGGCCGGCTTAGAGCAGGAGCTCCCAACTGTCACCCAGAAGCTCTGTACCACCACAGAGTGTCTGCTGGGATCTCTGGGCTCACTGAACAGCAGCACCGGCAAGGTACGGCCACCAGGGGGCAGGCAGCAGCCAGGTTCATGTTCCCTATACCATGTTTTTTTGGCTCGACCACAGGACCCAGCCCTGTAAATGCGAAAGTCAATGACCGACCAACTGACTGACTGACTGAATTATACCACTCACCACAGCCGGGTGTCGCCACGTGTCGCCACTTCCTGTATTCGTCATTTCAAGTTAAAAGCCCTCCAGTGTCCAGTACATGGTTCTCAGCCTCATTCTAGATTTTGACTGAGTCTCTTTTTTGGTTTTCAGCTGCAACACATTAAGCCTTAATTGTAAGCAGCAGAGAGTTTTCCCTACAACTGGATCATGGTGGTAATTTGCCGCTGATGTGAGAACACAGAGCGGCAGGACTCAGGTGGGCAGCAGTTAAATGCTCAAAGATACCGTCCAAATCACGGTTCATACAGCTGCTCCCCAGTCAGAGTAAGCGATAAATGATTTCTCTTTGGGAATCAAGTGAACCGTTGCCTGAGATGTGTCTGCTGTTGGGAGGCACAGTCCGGTGGGCTGTAGCTTTGAATAACACGCTGGCACACGATATGTGGAGTGAGCTGCATTTTGAGAACGATCATCTCTGCAGGCAAAAGCTTAATTGCTCAGACATTTATCATCCTCGGTGGTGAAATCATCCCCCTGCTGTAAACACACTGATTAATTTGAGGCACAACAGAACGCTGAGTATCTGCATTGAGAGATGTAGGCGTTAATTAGTGTTTTTTTTTTGTTTAAGCTAAAGAGGATGCTAATATCTCTTCCGTTTGAATGAATGAATGAATGAATGATATAAGGTAACATTCCCGTTTTCTCGCAGATCGCCACTTTTTTCAGCAACAACTTGGACTTCTTCACGTCATCAGGCTACAGTCCAAGAGGCAGCACAGCAGCCCTCAACCCCTTGCAAGCAGAGAGCATGCTGGCCAGCAAAAAGAAAGCAGCTGCCTATATTCACGCTATCAGAAAGGTGAGTTTATACTAATGTGCTGGGTATTTCTAGGTTGCGGGTGGTGACAAAGGTGAGCAGGCCTTTGCAGTCAAAGAAAGACTTCAGAACAATTCAAGATTAAGCAGGCTACACCTGTAACATCTTATAAAGTCTCAAATATTCTTTAATGAGAAAGCCTTTGTGAATATTTTAATGGTCTTTTCCACATCTGCTTTTTCTTTTATTTGTATTTTTATTAGTATTATTACTATTTTAAATGTATTTTCCCTTAGAAAACCCTGTCTAACTTTGATAAGATATTATTGATATAAAATGTTTTTCCTTAATAAATGACTGTTTTATTTTTCATTCAGCCCAGGCCACAGTCTGTTCCATACAGAGAAGCCTTGTCAAACCGCCGTATACTCACCAGCTCAACCGAGAGTAGAGAAGGTCTCACTCAGCAGGTACGACACTCAGTTTTGCTTAATAAAACTCTTTCTTTATATTTTTTCTGTCTGTTCCAATTTGAGTCGTTTAAAGATTTTATACTGTATGTAACTTTTTAAAAAGGTTACATCTGGCCAACGGCTATAACCAGCCACTCTGCATTATGTGGACCATGTAACCATGAATGAGTCAGTGTGTCTGCAAGGGTTGGTTGCCATGAATGTAGCGGTATAATAACACAGTGATTAAGACAAAGTCATGACATGTTTCCATGTGTTTCTAAGATTAAAGCAGAAGCTGGAAATTTGGGAAGACTGGAAATACAAGACCAAATGCATCACTCAATGTTTTGGAAAGGTCATATGATATTGATATTGTTTGTTGATAGTGGTGCAGAAATCTAAACAAAAACAGTGACATCTGCTTCACAATCATACAGAGTCACGTGATATTTCAGACAGTTGCGCTCGGGGGACAGGGTGTGAACTGAGTGGCTTTGCCAGTGAGGCAGTAAATATAATGTCCTGAGCAAGTTGAAAACATATGAGGCACTTTAGACAAATGTGTGATTAGGTCCATATCAACCTGGTTAAATTTATCATTGAAGCACATACCGTTTCAAAACCACTGTCATAGCAGAAGAATTAAGCATGTTGGGCTTTTGCCATCTGAGCCTCCAGGTTTTGGAAGGAACTGTGTAAAGAGCTCAGGATAGCAGAATCCGGCCCCAGAGGCTTTTTTCAGTTCTCCTCCTGTGTTTCATCTGCTCCACAGATAGATTTTTTTATCACTACAAACTGCTTTGTTTTATAGTCTCCCCACTTCTTCCTAAATACTGCTGCCCTCTCCCTTCTCCCAACCTTGGCTCAACCCTCTTCCCACAAGCTCACTGTCCGCTCCTCTCCTCTCCCCGTTGGCCTCCCGCAGGTGCAGCAGAGCCAGGAGAAGATTGCTCGGCTGGAGCAGGAGAAGGAGCACTGGCTCCTGGAGGCCCAGCTGGGGAAGGTGCGGCTTGAAAAGGAGAACCAGCGCATTGCAGACCTGGAAACACAGCTCGCGGCAGCTCTAGGGGGAAGTCCAAATTTGCAAACAGCTGCAGCCGGTACACTTGCACAGAGCCACGATGAAGCGGATACAGAGCTGAAAGCTGCAGGAAAAGAGTCAACGCTGTGCACCAGCCTGGTACAGTCACTCTTATTGGCTGTTCCACTTGACGTTTTTTTGCTTGCAGAGGAAATTTTCTGCCCGTTGCATGGATGTCTGACTTGGTTCAACAAAGGGAGTATTATTGTTCTTGCTTGTAGCTCCCACGCTAAGCAAGTTTTTGCTTAATAAAACTCAGACTTCCAATGTGCTGATGTTGCAGAACAGAAGAATACCGTTGTTTATGCAAGTCAGTACAGAGTTCACAGGGCACCCACAATCCAGAGCGGTTGTCTCACCGGTCACAGTGCATTGGCTTTTATTGTTGTTATCCCCTACACTGCTAGCTTGTTGTTGCAGTTTTAGAGGCCTGTCTGTGCTTGAAGTGGATTTTATAATGTCTCTGACTCCTCTCTTATATCTTATCACCAGGTCGGCATGTTGTGCACAACACCCACAGTTGAGCATGTGAGTTGTCATACACTTTACATACTAATTCTTTAAAATATACAGTAGAATCTTAGGTCTGGGACCCCTTGGAAAAGTGGTCTTAGGCTTTAGGACGCTACCTACTGCTTTAAAAAAAAAAAAAGGCAGTGAAATCAGCATTTTAATAAAGACAAAGAAGAGAAATCTAATCTCTGTGAATGTTGTGTCTGTATTTGCAGGTGGGAGATGAGGAGTCCAGGGAGCATCTCATAAAGACTCACTACATGACCAGAGTGGGAGAGCTCACCACTCAGCTCCAGATTTCTGACAGTAAAGCGGTTCACTTCCACTCTGAGGTGACGCCCTCACTCCAATGTTTATCTTAAAAAAAACAACTTCTCGTAGAGCAAAAACTGACCTTTTCATAGCATACACATCTTTTTTTAACATTGCAAGTAAATAAGCAAGGTAAGAGTATGGAAACTCTTACAGGCCGGCCACTTTATAAACACCACATACATTTAGTGCAGGTGCAGAACAGTCGGTCACCCTGTTCCTTGTGTGCTCCTTGTGTTCCTTTCTATAATCATAGCAACTATTTTTGTCTTTAATTTGCTTGAGAACAGGGAGATTAGAAAATGACCCAAAAGTTAACTGTGTGCTACTGTGTTTCCTTGTTCTTTTTCTCTTTGTCCTTTGTGTTTCGAAAATGTCTCTTCAGTTCTATATTACGTATTTAAATGTTGCCTTTTTTTCTGATAAACTGACACCTACTATTTTTAGTATTACGAAGAGGCTTGATCTGAATGCAGATAATTGTCTAAGTGACATCCTCTCGCACTGTAACTAACTGACATGTCAGTCATCTGCGTTGTGTATCATAGCAACAGGAAAGCAGCTGATCTTGACTCAGTGTCTAAGGTATTAAACTGTCACTTTTTCAAACATTTGAATTTACCTTTGACGCCGTGTTCAAATATTGTCATTTGTTTTTTGTGATCACATTTTGAAAGACAATATACAATGATAACCAGAATATAACACAGCGATAGACATAAAGATGAAAAATAAAAGTAGACACAATAGTAAAAAATTAACAACGGCAGAGAAAAGGAGAAAAAATAAAAATAAAATAAGCAGCACAAAATGAAACCCCACTCCCTCCCACCACCCCAGAACCAATTGGTACAAGCAGGCTAGATGACTATATCTTTTAAAAATATGGTAATTTCTTAAAGAAATGTATGCCTTTATTGCAGCCTTTGAAAAATATCTGTAAAGCTTTGTACCCACGTTGTATACATGGGGCTACTCTTTTTAAATTTTAATTATGCACTTCCCTTTTCTAGTGTCGCGCTTTGGCCAAGAGATTAGCTATTGCAGAGAAATCGCGGGAGACGCTGAGCGAGGAGGTCAAACTGGCTAATCAGAACATCACACGCTTGCAGGTAAAATGCTGCCTCGTTATCCAAGAGCTTCCCGTTCCTCCTCCCACGATTGTTCAGTTCTTCCGACACAGGAGACACTCGCATCTCATTGTAACTGCGGTATGTGTGTGTGTGCCTTACAGGATGAGTTGGCTACGACTAAAAGGAGCTACGAAGACCAGCTGAGCATGATGAGCGACCACCTGTGTAGTATGAACGAGACGCTGAGCAAACAGAGAGAGGAAATCGACACACTTAAACTGGGCAACAAGGTAAAGCAAGGTTGTTTTTTTCCTGTTCAAAATCTTGTTAAACCTTGTTAAGATTTTTGTTTCATTTACTTTGAGTTGTTTTCAACCTATGTACGGAGAGGAAAAAAGCTCTATCACTAAACAGAAGTAAGAAAAATCCATTGGCTTCAGTGAGCGTGAGGGATCATTTCAGGCTTTTGGGATTGAAACGTGATGTCGTTATGTTTACTGTCAGAAACGAGGTAAACTGGGGAGGTCACTGGTGGTGTTGTGGTTGCTGCCAGGTCTGATGGGAAAAACACCTGCTGGAGCCATCTGAGGAAGTCATTAAGTTAAAGGCGCAGAAATGGAGATGCCTGATTTTTTTTTTTTTTTTGCACTCAGCTGCGTGCATGTTACTACATGCACGCAGCTGAGTGCATGTTGGGAAGTTGCAGGCTAGAACATGCTAATCAGCTTGAAGGCAGTGATTTTCTCTGGAAGGTCAGAGACCAGCCCCAGCATGTTTGAGGATTTTAAGACAGAATGCAAATCTGAGCTACTGCACTTAAACGCAACACAGGGCTTCTAACTTTTTTACCAGTCATAGATACACCTTGATTATAATTTTTTGCAGAACTGAGCTTTTATGAAAGTTGTTTGTTTTTTTTCGTTTTTTTTTCTCTGTTCCTTTTTCTTTAGGGAAACGCCAAAAAGAACAAAGGTCGCTAGAGCTGCTTTCAAAAACACTGGCTCTGTTTGGGATCACAAGGGCACCCTGAAGGAAGATGTGGACTGTGGAGCCTCCCAGCAGCATCTTGGTACCAGTACCGCCACCGTCACCACAACCACAGGACGGTTACAAGAGCCTCCGATTTCTCCATTATCAGGCAGCGGCAATACAAATGAACTATGTGGGGGCTTGAACATGTCTGACTGAAGTAGCTTCTTTTTTTCTTTTTTTTCCCCTTTTTTCCATATCACAGCATCAGTTATAAGATAACATGATTTGCTAGAAAAAAAACAAAACCTGTTGTGAATCTGTATCGGAAGCTGCTGCTTGACCCTTTGGTCAAAGCAGGCTGGGAGAGAAACAACTTTTTCCGCCCCAAAACGGACAGAGGAAGATAAACAGCTGACACAGTTGAAGTCATGACTTGAAGACCAAACCCTGTTGATGTGTGTTTGTGTGTGGGTGGGTGGGTGTGTGTGTGTACTTTTGCCCTGCTTAATGTACAGTACGTGTGAAAGAAATTGAAACTGCATTCTTACTGCTTATCTGTGGGCGGAGGCAAACTGAGTAAATGTTGGTGCGGCTGTATGTGTGCAGAGTGTCGTCTCATTGTGTGACTGTGGCACCAGGCTTTACAACATGTGAGTATTGTTTTTACACTTATATTTTCTTTTTTTTTTTTTTAGATTAAATTTGAGATTATTTGTGCAAGTGGTTGTGGGGGCCTGTATATCTATATACAGTATAATATCCCTTCTAACACATGCGTCACAAGAAGAAGGGCTTTAAAACCTCTGAACAACTAACAAGAGACACACTTGAATTCATTCCTCATTGTGGAAAATTTTAAGTCCTTTGGGGCCAGATTAAAGAAAAGATGTCTGCCTCTGAGCACTGATTAACTGTGTTTACCTAGAAGAAAAGGGTAGGATGGACAAGTTGGAGCTTGTGAAATGGTGTCAGTCTGTCTGTGTGAAGTTAACTCTTAACAATAGTCATTTTTATCACCAAAGTAAGTGTGGATGTGCACTCAGAAGCTTGGTGTAGCACAGCACTCTCTAAACTTCATGTTATATGGATAAAAAGGGTTTAAATGTGAATATACACTCATCTGAAATCAAGATATAATTGTACTGTATGATTTCTAAAATATATATATATATATATAGATATATACAAAAAGGCATTTATTCAGAGGTTACAACATTTTCCACACACTTTGGAAAGCTGAATCCGCAGCTACTTTTTGGGTGCCTCCTATAAGGCTACATTACTGGGAAAGGTCTGAGGGGTTGGCCTATTCTGTAACTGGTGCTTAGACAACCTGATTCATGAGTGCAGTTAAAGTTTACAATATACTTTGAACCTCTCTGGCTTGTACCAACATGATGAGCTGATTGAGAAAGACAGCAGTCCATTGAACCCTCTTGTTCGCCAGTCTACACCTGCCAGCAAACCTTTGATCGCAAAGATTTGCCAACGCCCCCGTAAATTGATCAAAAAGAATACTTGTATCCTCACAGTGTAACCTGTTTAAAAAAGCACATATTAATATGTGAAACAAAATAAAAGAGCTTGCTCGGCCGTGAAACGCTGGCATCACCTGATTGTTCATCATCCTTGAATTTTGTCTGACCTAAAGCTTTTTTTGCTGCATGTCTGAGAGCTGGAAGAGTGTTGTTGCAATTTAAAATTGCCCATAATAAAAAGCAAACAGCCTGTAACACACCCTGACCACTGGGAAATGAGGCAGCACCATTTAACAGGACATATGAGAGCTAGAAGATTACTTTTTGATGGCGTCACTTTGTTTTGCAGGGAGAAACGTGTTGTGTCATTCTGGTTGAATTCATGTTGCTTTCATGTACTCTTGGTACACTGCTTGAGAGTCACAAAAAACATCAGTAAAGACCACTTACAAAGTTTTTCCTCTGTGTATTCAAGAGCTTTAGGCCAGTGACGTAATCATAAACACATTTTGGCTGTTTTGTCTCGAAAGTTAAAGTGGCAGAGTCACCTAAATACCCTGAATGAAACGATTTATTACATAGTTTTGTATAATATATGACAAGAGAGTTTGGAGTCAATTCTTACAAATAGTTTTGTTACCCCTCTTCTACAGACTGTGGTACACATTTTTATTCTTTAAGTCCATCCTTGAAATCGTAAAAGGGTGACTGACAGTAGGCATTATTTTAAATGAGATATATTACATGGGCTTACTTAACATGCACCGTTATATGCAATTATATGTAATATACACAGTGTTAGTCGCTCAGCCGTACTCTAAAATGCATTAAATTCAGTATTATAGCATTCACAAAACATGAGCTTTTTAATTTAATTATATTTGCATTGTCTATTTACAAGCATCTGAGTTGACCGATTATATGTGCGAGTATCAATGTAACGCTACTTTTTAAGTGCACGGGTTTCTGTGGTCGCGATATTTCCTACGGTCGTGAACGCGGCACAGTTCATTCCTGCAGTGTCCCGCTGGAGGAGGACAGTCTGTGTGAACTCGGGAGGGGAAGCGCCGTGCTGTTAAAACTCTCAGGATTTACACTCTGCCATTTTGAGGAAAACCGGTCGACATCAGCGTCTATCAAGCGCTCAAGTCATGACCTGAATTGTTGAATAAAACCGCTGCGAAACTGTGAGTATACTCTAACATTTGCTTGCATTCACGTCTGTGTTTTCAAAAAGAGAGCTGCGATAGTATGGGTCACGTTAGAAAAACGACGTAAAATCGGTTTCGGTCCACTCTCCCCTACACGAGTATTGACTGTTGTTATTGTGAGTGAATGGCGCATGCGAAACGTGTGCAAAGTGGAGTTAGACAAAAGTAAAGCAGACTGACAACTTTACTCAGGACTTTAGCATCAAAACAATGGCGCAGAAGTGAGCCCAGAGGTGGGCCTCTGTGTCCCGGGACACGGGCCTGGCTCTGTTGTGGATGACAGCATGCTGGTGTTGTTTTCTCGCTCCAGGCTCAGTTGCTATGGACAAATAAAAGATTACGTTGTTTACCGGTAAGCTAACTCGTGTTTTTGTCTGGTGCGTTTACTGACCCCGCGCTGCAGGAATGTGCTGCAACAATGTTTCAAGTAGCCCTTAAACAAGACTAAACATATCCGCTCATGTTGCAGTGGAAATATGGACGTTTTTATGTTTTAAGCTTCTTTTTGCCTTAATAAAATCCATAAATACGTCTTATGTTTTCTATGGGCAACGTAGGCTATACGTGAGAGAATGCATTTTGGTCAATATTTAAAGCAGATATTTCGTGTGTGATAGGTTAATGATGCATATAAAAAGTATGCTTTCCGGGTATTAGTCAGTTTCTAAGAACTCAAGATAAAACTCAAGATAAAACATGAATCACATAATTAATAATTAACTTATGACTGAGCAAACTGAATGCAGGGAAACAGTGGAAAAGTTTATTACAGCTGACTGTAATGTCTCCCATTCATTCTCACTGGATTCTTTTTTCCAGTATTGCATGTCTGATCCGGAGATTAAAGTCACCCTCCACTCAGAAATGTGTTTTTCCTCTTGTTCCTACAGTTGGATATTTGAGCTTGAGTTTGACACTATCAGGCTGCTTTCACATATGTAGAAAGTTTCTCTGTGTTTATTAAAAAATCTGATTTTAAGTCGGAGGTCTATACAAGCAGGATTTGTGACATCACAACTAGTTTGGTAGTAAATCCTGGTCTAATATTCAATTTATAAATGTGATGTGGAAACTTGAAGCCTCCAGTGCACAGACACTGAGAATGGACTTGACATTTCAATAGGAGACATCTTTTGTCCAGCAGTCAAATGTGTTACAATACATTTATTTGCATATTTATAGTTAGTCATTTTTAACAAGGAAGATATAGTCATTTTAAGGATTTTAATGTTGTAACTATATATATATTTTCTACCAAAAATATGCCAGACACACATTATTGTTCCAAATAGAGTATTTATGTGTGTCTCAATACATGTGAAGAGTAGATCTTTAAGAAATGACTTGTAACACTAATTTATTCTGTTTTTATTGTGTACTGTCGGGGGGGGGTGAAACGACAGTACCCAAACTTCCTCTTGTGCTGTGTTTCTGATGAGCGGACAGAGCTCACTTTGCCACTGGAAATGGGTCATCACATTTTCAGCTCTGCACCCGATCACATAGTCATTGTGGTCACAACAGGAGTCTGCCCCTGTCAAATTATATAGGGGTTAGGCTCTTTAGTTATTTATATATTTTTCCTAATGAAAACACAGCGCTCGACAGTGCAAGAGTCCAGGAAATATCCAGAGATTATCAATCAGGAACTCATCTGGAGTCATCAGGAAGCATCTGTCTCCCAAGTTAAAGTTCATGGTTAAAATGTTTAGTTTCCACTCAGTCATCATTTTTCAGGCAGCTGGTTAAAATAGCTTCATGCCATCTAAGGAGTACAATTTGTAGATAAAAAAAACATGAAGTCTTAAAGAAAAAAGCCTTCAATAAAAAAAAGAAAGAAATTACTAATAGGTCATATGAGACTGAGTGCCAAGTTAGTGTCTTAGTCTCACATTTCTTTTAGTTTCAGCATGTGATCACAGTTCCTCTTTGTGGATTACAATTTTGTCTTGAGTGTGTAATAATTTTCCAGTGTGTTCCACTTGACACACAGATGATCCAGACTGTTAGGAGCTACGAGGATTCGCCTATCAAAATGCTGACTGGCCTCTTTTTACATTTAGCAACATATTATGCCTCAGTTTGAGCCAATTATAATGATTAAGTGACTTCAGCTATCCAGTGCTCTGGCCTGAGCTCGTTATTTTACCTCACCCTTATTTAGCAACGTAATAATCTATGATAAGTATAGTAATAATCAGTGATGATAAAGCTGAGATGCTGCAGTCTGCACTTTGTCTTTATTGCTGCGCTTCACTTGCTGTATTTGTGAGAGAAACTTGAGCAAACTTGTTCTTTATAATCCTTGTTTTTGCACCACGATACAGGTGCATGACATTGTGATGTTTTCTTAACTCCCAGGTATTGAGATAATAAATAAAGGTTAACATACTGACATGTTTCAAATGTTTGCTAGCTGCCTAATTACTGTAATCACCCTCTTTTTTTTAACTATCGGTGTTTCCCAGACTCCATCTCTGTCACTGTTTTGTTAAGTTTGACACCGACTCAGCAGAATTCATGACCTGTAAATTTGTTGCATTTTAGGAAGCTGATCAAAATTAGATTAAGATAATATTTGTTGTCAGTTCACACGAATACAGTGTGCTGGTATTTCCTGTGTGCAAAGCTGCTTGTCCCAGAGGAATGTGTGGAATGTATTCTTTTGTCCTCTGTAGATTTAGCAGTGTCTCGTTTCTGTGCCGCCTTGCGAGTCAGAGAGCCCAGGAAGAAGAGCCTGCAGACTGGGAATAAGTCTGAAAGACTGTCAGTAACCCCCTGTGGAGAACTCATCCTTCTCTGCGCCTGTCTCTTTGAACCAAAAACGGAGGGACTCCATAATATGGAGAGGCAAGGGGGGGGGGGTAAACTTGCAGAAATGTCTGTGTGCCGTCACAAACATCCCCTCATTAGAAAGATTTACTCCAGTTTTTGACTGAAGACTTGTCAATCCACCACCCTAAATCAGAACCCCTACTTTCCTGTTTATTTATAGTTGGAGGAAGTTGCCACTGGATGTCTCCTTCACACAAGGCATGGCTGTGATCATGAAGGGAGGAGGGAGGCTGTAATTGAGGCTCTCTGGTTTCATTCGTTCTTTCTTTTTTTCAAGGTTTTTATAGGGAGACGAAGCTTCAACACATTTTGAAAGTGGCTTCTCTGCGGCCTCTGAGCCTGATGTTGTTCAGCACAGAGCTGCCAGCACATCAAAAGATAGATTGTGATTGACTAGCAGGAAATTTAACTGCAAGATTGTATAAAGATTACAACATGTTTACTCTCTGCCCATCGGCTAATTAGCCTGAATAACACTGTAGTTTAGCAGCTTTCCCACACTTCTTTAATATTTAATTCCTCTGTTTTCTTCAAAAACAAAAATCTGCACAACCAGAGTGGATGGAACATTGATCCTCACAAATCGTGCTTAAGATTTAAACAGCTTTGTTCCTTTCTGAAACTTCACGCAGTGCCAGCTGCTTTGCCACATTATACCTTGTTCTCACGGCTGACTTCATGCTGGCTAACGTTACTGGATCATGGTGAACTTTCTCATGGGAACATTACAGCAGGCCTGCTATGAAATATTTAAATTATGTGCATCTCAAAGCATATTTAGTCTGAAATACAATGTTTTATCTCATCATTTAGCATTAGAAAACCTTTTAACTTCCAAAACTTTTGCAATAGCTTTCCATTTAATAACATTAAAGTGTTCTTTTCCCTGACATGTTTCCTTTATCTTTGTTAAACACTCCTCAGTTCCAGCAGCAGTAATAATCTTCTACTTAGACACAGCATGCTAAATACCAACATGTTCACATTGGCAGTGCTGACATGGTGATGTTTATCAGTTATGTTTACCATGTTCAACATGTTAGTTTAGCTTGTTAGCATGCTTATTAGCACTGAATGCAAAGCACAGCAGAGGCAGATGAGAATGTCCTGTGATTGGCTGGACTTTGGTCATAAACTGAATTATCAGAATTTTTGACCTGATGGTGGTGCTAAATGAAAAGTTAAGGGGTTACCAGCATTATTACAATTCATCCTTTGAGGGATATGAATGCCTCTACAAAATTTTACACTGTTTGAAAAATCTATGTGATAGTTGTTGAGATAAAGAAGTTATTTCAGTTTCACAATCATCTGAATCAATTTCTCATTATTTAAGGCAGCAACAGTTTTGTAGGACAATAGCTTTGTTAAGATTGACAATAAGTGAAAAATCAGTGCTGTTGTATTTTTCTTTGTCTGTGGATGTGGATTGATTCTCCTGGCTTCAAGCCTCCAATTAAGTAAAGGCCCATAAAATCTACAGCACTGTGTCATTTTCTTTATTGCTTACTAAATAATCTAAATAAAGACAGATAAAGCAGCTGGCTTTTAGTGGATGTTAACATATGAAAGACACATTTGTAAAGTTGGAAATTACAGTCTATATTAAATAACTGCAGCACATTCAGAGTCAAGATCAAGATAAACAAGAATGTGACTATTAAAGAATTCCCACAAGATTTACTTGACATTTATATAGCTAAAAGAACATACTCTATGAAAGATTGTCAACTATGTGTATTTACAGGACAGTTAATAAACGTTTGTATGAAAAGCTAAGAAATCAGTAAAGCTGCAAATGCTCACTTCAGCCTACATCAAGCAAGCCTTAGTTAATTGTGGAGCTGAGATATAAACTCATTGTCAGTTTTCAAGGTCAGTCTCTCATAAAGCTTTAATGAAGTACCTTCAGGAAATATGTTTTATTTATATCCCCAAGAGTTCCTGCTCTTTTTTTTTTCTACCAACAGGATAAATCGACTTGATAAATCGACATGACAAATCAGAGCTGATCTTTTCAAAATCATGTTATGTTACCTCTGGAATATCTGGATTTCAGTGTTTTTATAATTATTTTACTTTGTTATCTTACAGAGGAGAAGGCCTTTGAAGTGGGGGACAATCGACAAAGGAGGAACTGATCGATTCGAGCTGCTCACTGTTCAGCCATGTGTTCTACGAATCACTCAAACTGGGTCACATTTGAAGATGACAACACGCCACTCTCGTCACCTCAGAAGCCCCAGCAGTCACCAGGGCTTATCAAATCATCGGTACCACGTCCCAATGGACTGAAATTAGTGCTTCCTCCGATCAGAGACACTTCCTGGAGCTTCAACAGTTCCCTGGAATCCCCTCAAAGCCAAACAAGTCTCAGTGGCAGTTCCTGTGTACCATGTAACACACCCTTTTGCACTCCCGTAAGTGGGGTTCCTAGCAGCTCATCCCCATTTTACCCTGGTGCGTTGGAAAAGAACAACTTTTTCCGCAGTTTGTCGAGCACATCCACCACCTCTGTTCCTTCGCCTGCACCAGAGGCCCCGAGTCAAACCTCAGATGGACCAAACCCTTTCCCTTCTTTCCAGGGTCGCTCAGGACACTTTAACCCCTTTTGGGATGACTCTAGACACAGCGCAGATGTGGGCAGCTCCTCCTCAGACTCAGAATCTGACAACACCCTACCACGTTTCTTTATTCGGACCAAAGATGGCAGTGAGCCTCCTCGTGATCACCTCCAGAACTCCTTCTCTTATGTTTGCAACAAACTGGAAGGACTACAAACAGAGACGGACCACGAAGCAGGTACTGAAGGAGAAGGGGAGAGGCGGCTAAGCTGCAAAAACGAGGTACTAAGTGAGGGCTCATCTCAGTTTGTTCCTCGGGGGTTGTTTCGCAGCCAGAAGACAGACGGCTGGGCCGTGATGCTCAGAATTCCAGAAAAAAAGAACCGCATGTCCTCCAGACAGTGGGGTCCCATCCATCTCCGCTTGTTGGCAGGAGGCGTGCTGCAGATGTACTATGAGAAAGGGCTGGAAAAACCTTTCAAAGAGTTCCAGCTTCTCCCTCAATGTAGGCTCTCAAACCTCAAACTGGAAAGCCACGGCGAGCCCCGCAAAGTCCTCACAGTAAGAGTGGAACATTACTCATACACAGAAAAGAAACGGTACCACCCGAAACTGGAGGTTAATCATGAGGCGGAGGTGGACCAACTGCTCAAGTTTGGCTCCACGGTACACGAAGATATGGAGGACCTGGTCGTCTCCATGGAGGAGGAAATCTTCAAACTGTCCGTACCCCACCAACAGAGGCGGCACTATGAGGAGCAGGAGCTGGCGTTGCAGATCACAGATCATATATGGATACAACTGGATAAGTGTGGAGGAGTGATGGAGCGGACAGCCTCCACACAGATCCACTGTCTCGCATTTCTGAACGGATTAGGGGATTGTTTTCTTGCCCTGAATGACCTCGGGCTGCTGCGCTCCAACTCCAGCTACGGCTCCGAGGAGGGCAGTGAACTCTGGATGGAGATCACAGACTGCCATTTTCACAAATGTGTGAACGAGACAGAGTTCCAGAGGTCCCGACTGATTAAGTTCTCCCCTCCTGATGCGTGTAGGGTGGAGCTGATGCGCTACAAGACCATGCTTTTGGGTTGCACAGAAATTCCCTTCTCAATCAAAGCCGTGGTCACAGTTCAAGGCGCCTACGTGGAGCTCCAGGCCTTTATCAACATGTCGGCGAGCTTCTCCTCCACTGGGGTATCAGACTCGTACCCACTGTGTGAAAATGTGGTGATACGGGTGCCGGTGCCGGGCGATTGGGTCAAAGTGACACAAACGGTAGCCTTACTGCGACAGAGGTCATTAAAGGCCCGCATGAACAGAAATGCCTGCTTGGGCTCCATCAGTGCTGCAGACTCGCAGCCTGTCATGCAGGTTTCTATCGGCACCGTCAAGTATGAGAATGTATATTCGGCCGTTGTCTGGAGGATCGACAGGCTGCCTGCAAAGAATACAGGTAACACATTTTTTTAGAGATTAACATTTAGCTTAACACTACCATCTGTCATATTATTTTCTCATTAGCTCGGCGGCCTCGGCCTCTCGTGGATGCGTTCAATATGTTGTATGCCACTCCTACTACACTACAAGTGACCTTTTGTTTTCTCCTATGCAGCTGTGGATCATCCACATTCATTTTCCTGCAAGCTAGAGCTGGGATCTGATCAGGAGATCCCAAATGACTGGTACCCTTTTGTCACGATGGAATGTGAAATAATGGGCGCAGTTGTGTCGCAGACCAGAGTCAAGTCACTGGGCACAGTGAATGACATCCAGCCACAGAAACATGTGACCAGTTGGACGCGGTATCATTGTCAGGTAAGACATCTTGCTAAAGATGTAGATGTTATGATTTAGAAAATCTGTATTTACTAGCACCACTAATGTAAATGCCTTTTTTTTAATAGGTGGAAGTGGAGAAGAAGTGGATTGAAACGGAGTCACAGAGGCAATCTGGGTGTATGACACAGTGATGATCAAAGAAGACAACTAAAAACCAACAAAAAAACAAGGGTGATGAGGGACTTTCTGCTTATCTCTGGTGGCAAATTCATTTATTTACATGTAGCCTGGTAGTATTTCCAATGGACGTTTTGTATCCTTAACTGAGACTGAATAATTCTAGACTTAATAAACAATTTAACACGATCCTTTTGCCTAGCACTTTACATTTAATAGTTTAAATTGTAAAATTTCAGTTTATATGAGTACTGTATATAAGCTTACATTTGCATCATCTGCACTGCCCTCCAGAATGATAGGCAGCCTGAGTAAATATATGGCAAATGAGATAAACAACCTGAGTAATGAGCAGTAATGTTCCAGAAAAGCACATTTTTGAGTTATGTTTGCAGTAAGGCCCTTTTGATGCACACTTAAAACGAGTTAGGGTTCATGTAAATATTTGAATTCCACATGCTGGGCCTCAAGATTTCTAATGGCTTTACATTTCTTGTAAATTCTGTGTAAGTGCCAAGATAATGTTTTAGTATTGTGCTGAAAGTATCTCAATATTCTGCAGTCTATAGAGAATTGACAAACAACACTGATAATGTGGTTTGTGAAAGAAACACGAGACAAAACAGCTGACCATTAAATGTTTTGCCAAAAGTGCATTGGTCCAAAAAGCAGCTGCAAGCAGTCTTACTTTTGCCAAACACAAAGTGCATTTACAAACAAACTTTGAAGCTAACCAGCATATGCAACATATGGCGCTAATATAATTTATTATGAAAGCTGCATTTTAAATGAGATATGATCTATTTTTCTGTGCATGAAATGCAACTCATTACTTTTGCTGCTTACCTTGAGCTGACCTTTGACTTCATACCAAGGTTGTATTCTGGAGGACTGTAATTTTATTTAAGCAAATCAAATGTTTATTATTTGATCTTTTTTGCCTCTGGTTTGTGAATGAGTTGGATTTAAAGAATGGTAAAGCTTCATGGTGAAAAAATAATGCCTTCAATGATTTATGCGGTACCTGGCTTAAGCTGGATATTATGTATGTCAAGAGTAAAAGCTGAATTAAACCTGAATGACTTGTGTTACTTCTCCACAGATGACAAATTTTATACATACACTAATCAGCCATAACATTAAAACCACTTGCCTAATATTGTGAAGGTCACCCTAGTGCTACAAAAACTGCTCTGACCATCATTGCATGGACTTCTGGAGGTCTCCTCTGGTATCTGACACCAAGGCGTTAGCAGAAGATCTTTCTAGTGCATCCCATAGAAAGATCTGATGATTTTGGCCAATACAACACCTTGACCTCTGTGATGTTCCTCAAACCATTCTTGAAAAAATGTTTGCATTGTGGTAGGGTTCATTATCCTGCTGAAAGAGGCCACTGACATCAGGGAATAGCGTTGAAGGGGTGTGCGTTGAAGGGGTGTGCTTGATCTGCCACAATGTTTAGGTAGGTGGTACATGTCAAAGAAACATCCACATGAATGCCACAACTGCAGAATATTGCTCAAACCATCATGCTGCCTCCATCAGGTTGACCTCTCCCCATAGTGCATCCTGACCATTAACATGTTCTAACCCTAACCCATGACCCTGTTCCCCCACTTACCCTGCTTCCATCACATCAACTTAAAGAACTGACTGCTCACTTGCTGCCTAATATATCCCACTCCTCAAGAAGTGCCATTTTAATGAGATAATCAATGCTATTCACTTTGTCTGTCAGTGGTTTTAATGTTTTAGCTGATGGATGTATGTAGAAGGTGATTATTGACGTTTCACATGTATGATGTAAAATGAGAGAAGGCTTTCACTGCAGGATGCCTCATAAACACTGAATGATGATTCTGCGTTTCTGCTTTACATTACGTTTCCCACAGAATTAATGCATGAATGATAAGAAGTGCTTTACTGGATGGTTGCCGTAAAAACCAGTGAACCCTAAAACCCAATTTCCAGTCATGTCATGTTTTAAAAGGGTAGAATCGATATCTATGCACAAACTGCTAGTACTATACACCACACCTGTATGTAGGCAGTGTTATTTTTGCCCTGAAAGCCATAATGTAGTGTCAGAATGCCTTTTAAAAAACTGCACATGATGGCCCACACAAAGCCTCCTTAGCTGTGGCCCCGGCAACCTGAAGAACTACACACACTGCATCACAATACCACATTGCAGTTATTCACCACACCGAGTGTCAAAACAGCACAACTCGAATCAATTTTGCCCATCATCACACTATTTTTTTTTTTTGATGACAGATATACAGCGGTGAGTGCTGACAGGCTGCTGTTCAATAAACCATCATTTGTAGGCAAAGTGCTGAACACTGTTATAGTTTGGATGCACATGGTGCTGAAGGGTGAAGAATCTCAAACTGTATTAAATTATCCTCTTGGTGACCACATTGCTGACAAATTGTCCATGCTACAAGACCGCTGTTATATATTTTTAATAAACAACTTCTCAAACCGCCTCTTAAGGTGATGAGAGTGAGCAAAGCCTCAACCTGCAGAGTCTCCTTGTAAAGAAACCGTGTATATTTTATATGATTTGGGGTTATATAGTGAGGCTGTCGTCTTGTAAATTTGCCTCACTTCATAGAATTCGTAGGAGACCTTCACTCTGAGTCCAGAGTCGCTTTGTAGTGAAGTGACAGGTAAGTGTCTGTTGGTCTCAGCAACTGCAGCATCCACAGAAATGTCTCATGTAGCTGCACTCTCATCGTCATCAGAGGACTCAACCTACCATGTTTCAAAGGTGCCAACAACACCCAACAGATGCTAGAAGGAGGCAGGGGTCACAGCTCATGCTGTTGCTGTGAATCTATTGAGCACCAAGTTGAAAATGAAGTGTTTTGTAAAGGGTGGAATATTTTTAACTCCTGGTAGTGTGCACTCATGGGATCAGTAACTACAAAGCTCCCAGAGATGTGGAAAGTGTGCAGCAGAGTAACCTTTGTATTGAAAGCAAGCAGAAAAGGAGACATGGAGAGGTTCTGTATTGAATAGAAGTCTTTGAGGGATTGGACAACCACAACAAAATACAATAAAATATCAGTACTAATGAGAGATGTGGAGATAAAACTTTCATTTTTGTTTTTTAAATGACTAACTTTATTTACTTTAATTACTTGGAGGTTTCATGAGTCATTTGCAGGTATTTAAAAAAGGTATCATTTATATATTTTACAGAGGTGGTGCAAATTATTTATTACAAAAAACAAATCATTAAAAACAAGTATTTAGTTGGGTGAGTGCCAGTCATCATATTTGGGTTGTTTCTTAGTAAAGTAGTGTGTGGTTTTGTGTGTGAAACACATCAGTATATTAGGTTGTTTCTTTCTACAGCTAGCACATTTCTACTACTGTTATGACCCAGAGATGAAACCATGATAAACATATAAACAAAGACATTTTCTTAAGCAAAAATAAAATTCAAAGTAGACCAAATTAAAAGGTGCAACTAGATATATAAAGTATCAGATGTGGAGATTAGTGTGAGGTGCATAATGCATGAATGGCAAATGTGTGTGGGTGTTGTCGGTGTATGGAAGCAAAATAAGCAATCAAGGCAACATAACTAGCAGTGAGAGCTCCCTCAGCAGCAGCATTGCAGAGAGAGAGAGAGATGAGTACTTGCTGCAGCCACACTTAAATAAGCTGGACACACTGTGCACCCTCAGGTGTTCCAGGTTACACTAACGATCACCTGCAGAACAACCAGAAATGCAGATTAATACCAGATCAAACCCCAAAGATCACCCCAAGGGTCATCACAACTACCAAATTACACAGCCCCTTCAAAGAACTGACCAAAGGAGATAAAATAATAAATCTAATATGTTAATACACAGAATTACACAGTCTGCTGAAGAATCATGAGGAGTCTCATTTATTGAGAATCTAGAAATTAACAAATACACATGAACAAAATAGTCTATTGAGTATGTAACTAGCAAATAAACCAACTTTACACTTTTTCCTGTTTAAAAAAAAATCAATTTGTACTTAATAACTAACCTAACTAGAAAATACCTTGTTTGTGTACTCATACAGTGAGTACCGCCTTTCAACTGAAGTGACAAATACTATCAAATGTTATGAGGATGATAGAGATGTTATCACAGAGTTGATGTAATGTTATTAGGTTGCAATAAAATGAAATGAAATTGTCAATTTGAACTATATTTTAAGTTCATCTTATAAATTAAATAGATCAGGGGAATGAAAAAAAAGATAGGAAATATTCCCAAACAGTGACTCCACCAACATCCAACCAGACATCCTCCAATCACACCTCTCAATGGAGCTTGATTACTATCACCTGTGTGTGCATTCTGCATCAAGCTGCTGAAGGCAAAAATAATTTGACTTGTGGCTGTTAACTGCGTGTATTGTGTTTTTTCAGGCTGATGGAAGCCCATTATCACCGGTCTGCTGGTATTACTGCCTTGAATCATGCTGACCAACACAGGCCCAGTGGTGAGCAGAGATTCTGTTTGCTTCAAGTGTTTCCATTAAGTAGCCTAAATACGCTCATGAAAGCACAATTTATATTCAGAGGTAAAAGGCACTTTCAGCCAAGCAATTTATTTGGAATAGCTGCGTGAAATTTCATTCATCATGGTGTCAAGCTAAATCTCATCCAAAAATCTGTCAATTAAGGCACATGGATTTCTACATTGCCCTGTGTAAAAAGTATAATTAAATACATTTTTGTCTCATTATAACATTTATGTAAGATTTAGTATACCATGTGCCAAAAAACATTTAGTTTCAGCTTGAAATGTTAAACTGAAATTGACAGAAATGCAGAGTGGAGAGAAACGTGGAGCTCTTCTGAAAATATAAATTTTAGCAAGAAAAACACAGTTGGTCTATGTGTACTGTACTGTCAGCGGAAAGATAAAGTATACGTTTATAAAATGTCTCGAGTCACATGTAGGTGAAGGAATATTCAAGAAGACTTAAAGATAAGATATTTGAATGGAGTTCAGGTCATGAAACTGTATGCAACAGATTTACCGTTTATGTGAATAACTGCAGGCCAAACTCTACTTGTCCATAATTGATGATGTGATTGAAAGTATGAGGGAGCTCTTCCTGGATGAAGGGCTTGAAGACCGTGCTCTGGACGAATTAAGACATGTGAGTTCTATCCTACATAATCTTTGTTTCATTTATTTGAAAGAAATGCACAGTTTGACTCCAGTTATCAGTTACAGCAAAGTTAAATCATCTAGTGAGGGAGTGTACACCATACCAGGAAGACAGACTGCTGTGTCCTCTGCTGTGCAGCTTTGGGAGTCAAAGATGATGCAGTCAAAAGCAATGGAAGACATCAGAAAAAATAACATCAACACATCCAAGTTTGTGCTGCAGCTTCCAGCCAATTACAGCCAGGCTGATCAAGAGCTCACAGGTAACACACTACAGCTGGGAACTGCTATTTACCTCATATGTGCTTCACTTTGGCCTAAAGCATTAACAAATGAATACTTGTATGTCTTGAATCACATTTGAGCTGATCTGAAGACAGTGCATGCAGCTCATCACTGATTGTAATTTGAAAATGTAAAATATGACTGTGTGTAAAGTTACAGTAGATTAGCGATTAGTGATGGCAACATGTTTTTTGTTTTTCATTTAACCTACTCCCTCCCCCTCCCCCCCTTTCCTATTTCTGCTGCCAGCCTCAGTTATTATCCCTGCAAGTCAGAATATCCAAAGTTTCCCAGTCAAGGCAAGTGTCATCAAGATTTACATCACCTCTCTGACCAGTTTATATTTTCTAGAAATGGTTCACTGTGGAAAATGTTTATTTGGCTTTTTTGCTGAGAGTTAGACGATGATAACCCCACACTTCCGCCCAGCCAAGAAATAGTGGGACCCATAATTGCCCTGAAACCACAACTTGATTTGATACACTTGAGGATTTTTTTTTTACAGATAAAATAAACGAGAGAGAGAGGTTTTGTACAGTGTATTGTTAAAAAAAATGCTGAATTTTTTTTTTTTTTTTTTTTGCACATAATGTTTAATTGCAGAGCAACTCAGAGACACTTGCTACTTTCTCCCTCCCTGCTGGCTTATCTTACCCTGTGCAGATACCAGCTGGAGTCACTCTGCAAACAGCTTCTGGTAAGCAGTGACTTCACTTGCCTAAATATATTTAGTTTGTACACTATACTAATAGGTAGAAATGCACAAGTCATTCTTCCTTTTTGTCTCACTAAGGTCAACTTTACAAGGTCAACGTTCCCGTCGTGGTCACTCAGGCCCTGGCAGGTCAGGAGCCTTTACCCCAACCCAAACCCAAACCCGACCCCCCGCCAGCTAAAGTCCCACACAATGCCGCTCTTCCTCAGGAGGTGAGCTCATCTTCTGTGCCAACCGCTTCTGTCACTCAGCCGCCACAGCCAAGCATCACTTTACCCCCAAGTCGGGAGAGTAGCCTCCCCCTGCAGCCACAAGTCCCTGTTGCCAAGATCTCAACGCTTCAGACAGCCCTCTCTCAAGAGCCAGAGGTCACACCAGAAGAAAATGAGCCAGGTCCACAGCCTCTGAACCTCAGTATGACCTCCACCTCGACCTGCAGTCAGTTATTAGACTTCCAGATCAGCGCTGAGGAGGCTTTGACACAGGCGGCTCAGTTAAAGACCAGAGACATAGATGACATCCTTAAAGAGGTGATCGAGGAGGAGAGAGAAAAAGCCATGAGAGCCAGGAATCTTGCTCCTGCGAAGACTGACAACCAGTCTGAAGCCATTCTTGGGGTAATTTGAAGAGAATATTCCACTTTTAATGAAATACCGGTAACAGATAAGAAAAGGTTGTTAGAGGGGCAGTCCACTGGTTTTATACTTTAAAATAGTTTATTGACTTTCTTAGGTCTGAAGAAATAAGATATATTTAAATAATATTCTCTTGTTAATAAAACATGGTGTGGCACAGGTCACAGGAGGTGACGCTGCCACTTGGGCTCTACTTATTTTTCCTCTAAGTTAGAAGGTTGCCTGTGCCTTTGTGTCTGTCTCGCTCAGCAGGATGAGGCAGAGTTCACTGAGATTTCTTTGGTCAGACTCCACTTTTGCTTTTACTCCCGGCTAAGATCTGATCACAATCTGAACCAGACCTCCTCCAGATGCAGGCAATCTGATAGCATACAGATTTAACAGCTTACATTAACATTGGTGTCACAGATATAGAGCCCATCTTAATACCAGGTGTTTTTTTTTCTCATGAGTTCTCACCCTTTACGGAATACTAAATTGTTAGTAGTTCACCTTCATGATGAATTCAGCATTAATATTATCAGCCTTTCTTAGGTTTTTTGATTACAAATTATTCAACATGATTTGCATTCAAATCTATAATACCTGAGACTGCTGTGATGGCACTGCAGTCTCAACTCCACTGCATCTCAAATTATTCAAAGAATATTTTTATTATAGCGTTATTTGCAAACTCCATTTACTGATTATCATATACCATGCCATGATATTTCTATAGTATACAATACATTTCACTCTCTGTATTTAAATAGGTTGTATATACTGTACATAAACCCCTACTATACATGTCACTTTTTTACCCTTTGATGTTTATCTCAGCACTCTTTACTTCTTTGCGCTATTTGTATCCTGTTCTTAGTCCACATAAATAGTTTCACTTGTGGGTTATAAAGTCTTTGTGTAAGTGAGAGCCACTAAAATTAAATTAAACTATGCTAGTAAAGATGGTTGTGATTCTCCTTAGCTGGACCTGGACTATAACTACAGAGAGCTGTCAGACATTGTTCAGCTGGACGGTGCCGGAGACGACTCTGATATTGAGGAGGAAGAGCGAGTTCCTCTGGAAGAAAATGACTTTCTGGGTATAATCAACGCTGAGGCTATAAAGGCCCTGCAGGAAGGAGACGGCAGCAGCGGCGGAAACAGCATCTCCTCCAGCAGTGACAGCGAAGGAGTCGATGAGCTCGCTGATGTAGAGGAGGAGGTAAGAGAGAGTGAGTGTAATATACATTTTCATGAGTCAGGGTTTATTTTTTTTACCTTTTTTTTTTTAAAGTCACTGAAAACTGCAGTTGAACTGTGCTTCCTGTCCTACAGAGGAAGCACTTTTTTTTGCAAAGCAGCATGCATATTTTAACAGCAGCATGTTTTTAACAGTTTCTGATGGCTGTTTTTTCTATTATACAGGATCCTTTAAACTCAGGCGATGATGTGATTGAGCAAGACATCCCAGATCTCTTTGACACAGACAATATAATCGTGTGCCAGTATGACAAAGTAAGAACATTTTGCTTCTCTTTGCTGACCCATTGTTTGCCTCTCAACACAAAACCCACTTCTGAATACTGATTGTTAACTATTGTGCATTTTTTCTTGATTGCAGATTCACCGCAGTAAGAACCGCTGGAAGTTCCATTTAAAAGATGGAGTGATGTGTTACGGCGGCAGAGACTATGTGTTTTCTAAAGCTGTTGGGGAGGCTGAGTGGTAATGAGCTTTAGTCCTCCTGGACCGATCAGATAATCGTGTTGGGGGGAAAAAGGAGACAATAACTTAAAAGGGAAAAGAATCAGTAAATTTAGACCTCTTGGTGGTGTAATTTTGCAGGCAGTTAAGACACCGCTGTGCAAAATTACTGATACTTTTGTTTTTTCTGTTTTGTCATTATGTTATCAGAGTAATTATATTATCAGACTGCACTCCGAGTTATTTATGATGCTACAGCCAATTACTTAGAGCGGTGCTTGTGAATCCAATGCACTGAGACAAACAGCATGAATTTGTGTTGTATAATGTTAGTTTTCTTCATTAGTAGAGCAAAACACAGCTTGACCTATTGTGTTTTTCTTTTGTAATGATCATGTTGCTTTGATGGTACCCAATGTGCTGTTTGATTTTCAAACATTGTAATATTTTGCCTTTAATCATGCATGCAAATACACTGAACTGTACTTGCATTGCATTCAATTAACCCTCTTCTTTCTGTGCAACCCTCTACAAAGACTGTTTTGGCTTGTTGTCAAATGATTTTTGTGTTTATCAATGTTATGAAACAAAATTAATCACATTTATGGAGGCTAACATGAATGCTAAAATTGATACATTTTTTTGAGTGTAGTTTTGATGGAAACTAGTCCTACAGTTACTCACAACAAGAAGAATTTGTGGGAGGAATGGTGACAGCTCCAGGAAAAAAAACAAAAACCAAATAAATTAAAGTGATAAACTCCTGGAAAAAAATAATTTTGCCACTGGTATGTGAAGTCGTTTATTTATTTTTTGTTATTTTTTAAATATTCACTTATACTTGTTGATGCGATCCTAGTATCTTTTCTTGTTATTCCAAAACTGAAAAGTGCCCCCCCCCCCCCCCCCCCATACAAAATGGTCTCAGAATATTTGGACTTCCCATAATAAGGTCACAGACGGAGGATTTATGGCAGTCAGTTTTTGTAAATCGAAGACCTTTTTCCACAGCTGTGTGTTAAGCATGCTTTGACCACAGAGTTTACTGAATTGATCCAAATCTGTGTCCATCCTATAAACTCGCCTTATTATATTAATACAGTACACAATAGCAGGGGGAAAATACCTTAATCATGTCTAGACAACCTATTTGTGCAAGACAGGGTATCACTGATGAGGAACAAGTTGCACCATTTACTAAAATATATGCTGTTAAAGCAACTTTAGGCAGTCAACAATAAATAACAGGAATTGAGGTTTTGGCATGGCATCCTTGCTATATTCTATGAGTCTCCACAGATGTTTCTAATACCATAATATATTGAACAAGATGGTTAGCATAAATAATTGACCACAGTTTTTAAAATTAGAATGTTTTATTGTAAAAACCTGGGACATTTTAAACAGCACTAATTGTTTGTTGTGGACCAGGTCCCAGTTTTTACTGGTTTCCTGTGGCTGCTAGAGCATGTCCGCAGTCTTCAAGCCTCTCAGGCTAAATGTCTCCTGAGTACAACAACCCAATAGATGGCACCAACGCTCATTAGATTGAAAAACCTGAACAGACAAGCTAATACAAAGACTTCCATTTGATCAGATTTACTTCAAACCTTATATTCAAGCTTAAAGTTTCAACCATAATATGGCTAGAAAAATAAATAACCTCTACTACTAAATCTTCTATGGAACTAAATGTCTCTTCTTTGAACATCTTACACCAGTTCTGTTTTATGTAGTTTGATCTTAATAACAAATAACCTAAAGCGTATCAGTAAAGGTAAACTTTGCAAAAAACAAAACTGCCCTGTTTATTTGTTCTCCATTCCCGCTCCACCCATCTGCATCTTTGTACTGCACCACGTTACCTGTGCAGAAATGGAGGCTGCAGCACCTGTTGTCTTCAATTTGAGGTCTCTTGGCCCTGAAGTATGAAATTCCCACTTTGTAATCAAACCCAGTTCAAATCTGATCTGAGGTATGTACAAGACTGACACCCTGACCTAGACTCAGAAGAAATTATACATTTGACAGATAAAATAATTATAATAAAATTATTTGTGTTATTGATCATGTGGTCCCCTTGTTTAGAAAGCAACCTTTCCTTTTAATATAGGAATAGAACCTAAGTGAGTGAGGTTTACTGGGGGACACTTTTTGTTTACGGGTGAGGTGTGAAGCCAGAATCTGTGACCTGTAAAAGTCAGATTTTGTGTGACAGAAGCCGCAACGAGTCAACAGCCGGCACACGTCCTTCCTGAAGGCCCGCGTGAAGATGGTGTACAAGAAAGGGTTGCAGAGAGAGTTGATGGGATAAAAAAGGATGAGCAAGATCTTTGAGTGAGATACTGTGATGAGGGGCATCCGCAGGGCCGCAGAGATGGCGAAGAAGGAGATGGGCGCCATACAAATGAAGTCAGTGAAAATGAGCACAGCCATGCGTTTAGCAATCTTAGTATCTCCGTGGCGTGCAGAGTGCTCTGGATTGTGGACACTGAGATAAATGCATATGTAACAGTAACAGACCACCAGGAAAGCGACAACATTGAGAATGAGCACAACCACCACATAAACCTGAGAGCCCAGTGTATCGATGTCCATGGGAAGGCAGATGCTCACTTTGCTGTAGCTGCTGACCCCCACAAGAGGGAGCAGGGCAACTAGCAGAGAGAAGCCCCAGCCTGCTGCCATCATGGCTGTCACATGGTGCATCCGCAGCCTCTTGTTTACATGCATGGCATTGGTGATGGTGTGCCAGCGTTCAAGGCTAATCACAGTCAGTGTATATACTGAGAGCTCACTGGAAAACACGGTCAAAAACCCTGCTATGCCACATCCCGGGCCTGTTTGCCATTCAGTGGCATGGTTGTAGTACTTGTGACGGGAGTGGTGATCCATGAAGGCGATGAGCATCAGGTAGAGTCCCATGCACAAGTCAGCAAAGGCCAGGTTACACATGAGGAATCGGGAGATGGTTAGCTTATGGTGGCTAATGAGGAGGATGGCCAGCACAGCCAGGTTACCGGTCACAGCAAACATTGTGATTATCCAGGTGAGACAGCGCAGGAAGCGAAAGCCCAGCAGGTCCTCGCAAGGGTTAAAAGCATCCGGGTTTGGCGTGCACTTGACAAAGGGGTCGTTGAAACAATCCAGTTCCAGGTCTGAGTACTGGAAGTTGATGTAGTTAATATCGTTCACACCATCTGCAGTGGGCTCCCTGAAGAACACACAGGTGTTGAGGTTATTATAAGAACCCCAGAGCTACTGATCAAGGTAAACTGTCTGCTTATGTGTGTAAACTTTTGTGTGTGTGTATAACATTAATTTAATGTGCCATGTGTAAAGTGACAGTAACGGCTCTAATGGTTATTTTTCCATAATTTTGGTAACATAATTTGATTTATGCGCTTTGTGAAAATGATCATTATATTTAGGTGTAACTCATGGAACACCATCTCAAATTATTTTAGTTAGGCAATGGAAAAATTAGTTAGTACCAATTCAATAGTGTCTTCTTAGTTTGAGATATTGGTGGGAGGGTGTTGCATTTTTTTCTTCACCAAAGGGAGGGTTCAAACTAAATATGAATAATGCTCGACACCTTTTCAAAAAAAGTAAGATTCAGTCCAGCCCAATAACTTTCAAACAGACCCTAAGTGGGCACTGAAGTAACTTACATTTGTATTTTGCTGAGATCACACAACTTTGAGAAGTTCTTCAAGGCATTTTCCCTTTAAATATAAAAGGAGAGGAAAAGGTTAGAGCTCATAGTATATCAATAAACTAAACTGCTAATTACCAAACTGCTGAGGATCTGCATTCATTGGACAGAGCTTTTGTTCTTTATGCAGATGTGAATGGATTTGTTACATTGCTGTGAGCAAGTCAGTTACCTTTGTTTGCGACGCCATGTGTGGAAGGCGCAGCAGTGGCTTGGGTACGTGAGCTCAGCCTCCAGCAGCTCGGCCAGGCTCTCCAGTGGAGGGAGACTCTTCATGGCGAAAGCAGAGTCAGCTCTCAGAAACCTCACCTGCCTCAGTCCTTTAGGGGGGAGGGAAATCAACGCTGTGGAGGAAACATCCCTGAATCACACACGCAGAGAATGTAGACATATATTTTACTATTAGTGAAATAGCTACAAATAAAACACAGTGTTGTAATAAGACTTTACATAAATAAATTTCACAAGAATAGCCTTTAATTTGAATTGATTTGATCTGTATTTTGGTCTTTTAAAATATAAGACGATACAACAGAAAGAAAGAAATAGAAAAAAAACACCATATACATAGCTAATACTGATGTATGTTTAATGCAAACATAATATATCTCTATCCATTATACACAAATGGTTATAAACATTTTTTTCTGAAAAGGTGTAGACTGAAGCCAAAACTTATTCAGATTTATGCTAAACCATCCAGAACGCAACTATATATAGACCTTATGAGCCTTGGATTTCACTTTTAATTTGAACTCAGTTGGAGAGTTATAAAGCCATTTTTTCCCACAAGAGGAGCCATGATTTGGTGCTTTGTTCATGCGGGTGACAAATGCTGTTTCAGGCAAATCTGTCTCCCACAGGTGTTTATTGAGGTCTAGTGAAGCAGCCAAGTCTTCATTTACAGTGTTTTCATATTCATCAAGCCAATGAGTAAAATCACGCTGTCTTTCTGAAGAGACGCTCATTCACAACAGAAATGCTTCATCACAGAATAGAGGCAGTAATTACTGACATTTACCGAGGACTGAATACATTTTATCAAAAGCAAAATAACACTCAGTATGTACTTTGCCTCCTCCTTTGATTGAATACCGCCTTTATTTGGCTGATTACAAGTTATGACCTGACTTTCTTCACAACTAAAAATAACAAACAGATGGAAGACCTTTGGCATTTCCTGCTCATCTGCGGTGTATCTCAAACCACACATTCATAACCAAGATAAGAGGAAATTTCATGTCTACAATACAGGTTTGTGAAAATCAGAGACCTTGGGTGCTGTATGCTCTGCAGACTTGGTTATTTGCTCACTGATCAGTATTCAGCAATCCTGCTTGCCTTGTTGGTTGTTTACACAGACAGGCTGTCACCATCCTAATGTTTATACAATAAAATGATAAACATTGTTATGAATATTAATCTTGCATCACTGACCCAGTTCAAATATGGTCGCCGTAATGCTGTTGATCTAAACAACAAAAGATAGAGGATTCATGATTATCCTCTCTCATATTTAACTTTGGCACAATTATAAATGTGTTGCTTTTGGATCTCCACCTCGTATATGAGAACTTATTAACTTTTATGAGATTGACTAATTGACTAAAAAAACTAAATAGATACTTTATTGATCCTTCACAGGAAGTTGCTTGGTTTACAGCAGCTACATCCACAGCCACACATAACATAACATAGAAACACATCTCTAACTATCCAATGGAAACAAAAACAATTTATTACTTAAGTACTGTGCTGAAACACAATTTTCTGATTCTTGCATGTATTTTCATCGTCTGATTGGTAAGAGTATGAAGGTCAGAGCCTATCAGAGGCAGAGTTGAGCGGGTCTTCGCATGGGAAAAAGATGAACTCTGGTATGTGATGCATGATTGATGTTGACTTTATCACTACCACATTTGTTGTTTGAAGTCGTTTTTTGCATTGTCAGGTTTTTTGTAAAATGAAGGTCATGTGGAAAGAATTATTTTTGAAAACACAGGAGATAAATACTTTCCTTTATATCTCTGGTCAAGGCCTTAATTAAATTTCAAAGCTTTACCTCATGATTTTTATCATTTATGCTACCTTTTTAATTCAACCATATCCCTTTTTGTCTAATTTTATGTATTCAACTATTCTTTTAATTTCACTTGCCTCTTTTAGTCTTGTTTTTAAAAAAGTATTTTATTAGTCTTATTCCTCTTCTGATGTTCTTTTGCACTTTGGAAAAGACTTAAAATGTCCTTGTGTATGAAATGTGCTATATAAATAAACTTGTCTCACCTTGCCTTACTGTACAAAATGTAGCTTTTAAAAAATGACCTAAAAATGTATATAGACATACAACATACTGAAAGGGGCTAACAATACCTCTGTTCTCTGTACAGTGAGTATCATTTTTTCATATTTCAAAATGTATATATGTTTTAGTGTGGTAATGCTACTTTTACTTAAATAACTTAATTAGTGTATAGTGTATTTTTGGGGGTGTGTCACTGTAAAAAATGATTTTTTACTTACAGAGAATTTGGACCTGAGGCTCCTTTGAAAGCATCTTCTTGAATGATACTGAGAAACTTGTTGTCTCTTAAAATTCTACAATAGAAAAAAACAAGAAAAAAAAATCAAATATCACAAAAATGACCTCCAATCCAAATTGTAGTTGTTCACTTAACATACGATATGAAAGGAAATCAAAGATGACACATTAATGGCTAACAAAACCCTTTTTCATTTAGTTTTTATTTTCTCAGCTTGACACAAAGGAAGATGAGCATTATTTTTAGACTGCAGGGTGTCTGCACAAATCTCGTCCCCATCAACATTCAGCAGTAAGGGGCAGAATAAGAAAACAACGGGTCATCCAATCTTTGTTTAGTCTTACATAACATTTGTTTACTGGTACACTCAGTTTTTTATGATTACAGAAAGGAAAGCTTTTAAACCTGACACAGCAACAAACTGTATCGCTCTCTTATGTTGTTGTTAGCTCAGTATGGGAGAGTATGATTATCAAAATGCTTACAATGTGTTGAGCTTGGTTCCATTGAACGCGTGGGATTTTATTTCCTTGAAACCATTTCTAACCAGGTTCCTGTCAGGGACACAATGTTATACATTTTACTGTCAAAAGGCACCTATCACCAAGGACAGCAAACTGAACATTCAATTACATAAGAGGACTGAGACACATCAAAAAAATGATCTTGATAAAATAATGACAAATTGTTGCTCAGACTTCCCATAGGGTGGTAGGAAGAAAAGAATTTGGCTCCTGTACTCACATGTCAACGTACTCCTCTGTGATACCCTGGAAAGAATTGGCAGGAATGGTGTCGATCCTCATGTTGTCTGCCATTTCTCTGCACGTGGAAGAGATAACATGCACTCAGGCTGTTGGTCTAAGTTATCAGTTAGACAAAATTATGTATATTCATACAAAAAAAAAAAACCCCAGCAGTTTGATGAACTGTGACCCAGTTGGAGGATTTGCGGCGGAGTTGGTGGCATCGTGACATTGATAGATAAAAGTAAAACTGGGCTCAGAATAAACAACTTGGGCTCCGCTCAGCTAGAACACGAATGACATGCAGAGACGCACTAATCCAGCTTCAAGCACACTATTTTAAAATGGGATTACTTACAGGATAATATTGGGCACCAAGGAGGAGATAGTTGTGAAGTCAGGGAAGTGTATCATCCCTGTGTTTGAGATGCTCCTGTGAAGACAAGCAGCAGAGACAGATGATCATATGCAAGATAAGAGGAAATCTTCAAAGTGCCCAGGAAATGTCACAGATACTGAGATTGTCTCAGTCAGTCAGAAAATACTAATTTGGTAAAACACCCCCAAGAAAAATATGGTTTATCACATCATTTCACTGACCTTTAACTTTTAACAACACTCAATGCTAAAGTACGACCTGAATTAAAAATATCTCTGGATTGACTTTTTACTGTTTGTGAGCAGTGCAGATTTTGAATGCCATATATAACAATAAAGAAACAAGGCTGTTTTTGACACTGCTTAAAGGGAGACACCAGTGATTTAGTATTGCACTTTCATAAAGTTGGGGGACTCACAAGAGACAAGCTAAAGAAAAGAATTGGTCAAAATTGAAGTATCTGAGATTGTGATATTTTGGTTTTTAGTCCCTTGTGTGCATAAACCTTCAAAAACACTGGCTCCTACAATTCCCATAATGCAGCTCAACAGCATCTCTCATCAGACCCTCTCTGGCTGTTAAATGCCCTCATGCTTCAAACTCCATACCCCCAGTTGATGACGACATAAACAGACAAGATGAGCTGGAGTGCCTCTTTAAATCCCCACAACATCCTTTTTATACTGAATCCCACACTGGCTGTCAAACACATACTCTCTCAGCTGTCCTGTCTCTCATTTATTCTTATATTTTGTTATTTAATGTTTATTTTTTATGGGGAGAAGCACATAGCATGGACCAGGGCCACAATACCACAACATTTATAGCCCAAGTTTGTAATGCCCGTCCCTAGTTGGACCTTTATACAAATACACACAGGAAAACACAACAAACTAACTCAACCTGCTTTCAGTGCTTGTAGAGGACAAATCAGGGAATCACCGGTGTCATAAGGATTTATACTCTGGGTACAATGAATGTATGTAAAAAAAAAAAAAATCATAGCAATCTATTTGGTAGTTGCAGAGATATTTCACTATCGTGGCTTAAAAAAATACCACTGAAGCTGTATGATGTCAATTCTAAGTGAAATATTTTTTTAGCATCTTTGAAAACTTTGGAGTCTCTTTGGAGTTCTTTGGGTTTGCTCAGCTGCATAACACAAGTTTGTAAAGAGTGACGCATTGACTGATCAGTGAGGTTTAAAAGTTAGACGATGATCATGTAAAACAGAAACACACAGACTTACAAATATTCCAGTTTGGGCAGGTCAGTGAAGGCACCTTTCTCAATGATCCTCAGACTGTTAATATTCTGCAAAGAGCTACGGGAAAACCAAAATGAGAGAAGTATATCAGCAATTATAATTATTGTTGTCGGTGGATGTCAACAAACCAAACCCATTCATACATCAGCTGCTGTGAAAGTCAAGGATTAAACACGCAGCTTTTGTAATTGAGAGACTAATCCTGTGAAACTAAAATGAAATGCAAAACACATACCAGCTGTTCAAATGAATAATTGCCTTCAGTGTGCAGCTTGAATGTGACGTGCGATGGAAGGTGACGCTTACATTTGAGCCAGGCTGTGGAGGGAGAGGAACGCCTGTCTCCGTATCTGTGTGATGCAGTCGCTTTGGGAAATCTCGCTGTGGCACAAAGAAATGGCTCAGCATCAATCAACAGATTAACAAGAGGCTGTAAACAAATTACTCTTGAAATGTCTCAGATGTAGCCAGTAAATATGGAATTTTAGTGAAACAAATTTTTGGTGAAAGTGCCGGTTATGGATTCCTTTCCTTTGCTTACTTTATCATTTTTAGAAATAGGACAGAGTTGATTGATACTGGGATGCAAATCATGAGGGGAAAAATGGAAATACCACAACCATCACCATGAATTCATACTTCTAGGGCACTAACACACATGCCTCATGTTTAGAGAAGCTCTAAACATACATCACGGATGCATCTGGGCCAAGAAGACTAAGTGAAGATGTTTAAAAAAGAGGACTAAACAAAGACGCTCCGAGACAAACAAAGTCAACGAGACTTTCTTGATTTGTCCTTGAACACTTTGTTTTCTGATGGAGCCATGGTTGACTTTCTTCTCAGAGCCGCTCTCTCTCTCCATCTTCTTTATCGTAATCACCATTGACGTTTTCGACTCCCACTCAACTGTAATCATCCGACACCTTTCTTAGGTTAACCTCACTCTGCTCCCATTTCAAACCTAGAAACAGTTAAATGACTCCATCTGTACTGCTTATGTTTGGTTTCACTCCCTCCTCTGATTGCATTATGTATGGTGTCATAATTAGCCTACCACTTGCAGCTCCTAAAAAAAAAAGAAGAAGCTTTTTCACATGAATGATCATCCAGATGAAGCTGTGCCAAGATCATCAGTTTGCGTCATCAGTGACAAACAGCATGTCATTCTACCTTGACACAGGTTAGACCAGGAGGGTTTCATAACCAAGAAATTAAAAAAAACATCTTCTTATAAATCCACATTTGTAGCATATGAGAAAAGGTGAAAGACCGTAGCTTTAGCACAGTCATTTCATTGAAACTGGAGTGTCTTTTATCACATAAAAATATAATCTGCTGAGAGAAAATCTAAATTTGCCCTGTGTATTGGAACATAATGAACCTATGGCATGTAAGTACTGTAAGTATCTGGGACTGATAAGGCTCGTCCCTGAGGAGGAGAGCAAAGTCAAACACAATCGACACAAATCGGCTCAATTTGAAAATGGTTTCACCACAGGCGAACAAACGTTTCATATCTGCTTATCAGACTGTAAGTGATATATTAATTAAATAGTGGAGCCAGTTTGGTAAAACGATTCAGGGTGATGTTATAGCTTTAGAACTGAGTATTTACTAGCTGTAAACACGATAAAGGTGACCTAATCATCAATTAAACCCCATTTCTAGAGAAAGAGAAAAAGATTATGTTATTACTTGAGTGCCTGGTATGTTTTAGTGAGATATCTCATTCATGTATAATTGGATTTTGTAGAAATGTGCTGGGCAGATAGCCATTTGTGCCAAGAGTGTTATGGGCTCATGATTATGGGACTCGTTTTTACAGTGGTACACTTCTGTTGCTTAGTCCTTAGAGTGATTTGGTTTTGCTCATTTGTTATTTGACTTTTCTTTTAAGGCCTTTCTGGAATTCTTGGTTAGCTTGTGGTGTTGTGTTTCTTGGGTTTTGGTTTGGTGAATGTTTCCTTGTGTGTTCTCTTCACACCTTGCCCTGCTTTTTTCTCATTAGCCTTGCTCCTTATGTCTTCCCTAGCCAATCAGCTCCCAGCATGCCCTTGTGTTGTGCCACCTGTTGTTTGATTAGTTTGGTTTGGTTTTCTTCCCAGTCTTTGTTATATCCCTTGTCTAGTTTGTATCTATTCTCCTCACTTCTGGATTAAAACCCCTTTTCTGCAGGCCCTGCCTTCAGTCTCTGCATTTGGGTCCACCTGCTCTGATTTCCATGAAAAAGAGTTTTGGTACATTTATGAAAAACATTGTTTGGAAGTTGCTGTTGTGTGATGATGACAATAACACAACATACAGCAATAATGAGAAAAGTACTTTTTCCTTTTAAATACATATTTTTACAGTACAGATACAAACGTCCCCTCCTATGAATAGAAAAATGAAAATGAAATTATCTATTTTTGGAACTGTGCATCATCAACATCATCACATCTACAGTAAACAAAGTACCTGTTTAAAACCTGATGACATAAGCATGTGGGTGAAACTTCGACATTAAAAGTGACAGAGTAGGTTGTGCTCATCCATTCGCTGAGTTAACAAGGTGTTCCCCTTGATCATGCCACAGGAAGTAAACTCCAGAGCGAAGACATCAAAGTGAAATATAATCATGCTATGAAGTAATGAATAGTCATAAACAAATGTTCGCCTCCTGTTGCTATTACCTGTACCTGGACTCAAGATAAAAGCCTTTAGTAAACACCTGATGTAATACTTATATCGTTATTTAGTCATTGAGTTAATTTGTTTAAAATGGGCAAACACTAGTTTTGTACAGATTTCAATTTTCCTTGTAAGCCTATATTGTTTTCCACAGTTGTCTGGCTGTTATAAGTCACTGGCAAAATAATGGATTCTCTATATACCAAGGCAGTTTGCATTTTGTAGTAGCGTAGTATGGGTTGGTATAAAGTTAAATCACTTTCTGGGCTTCTGTTGAGTTAGGAGCTGGATGTTTAGCTTTCATATTGTGTAGAAATTCTCCTTTACT
Organism: Scomber japonicus; assembly: GCF_027409825.1. Lineage (NCBI taxonomy): Eukaryota > Metazoa > Chordata > Actinopteri > Scombriformes > Scombridae > Scomber > Scomber japonicus. Next base: position 21,607,051 of record NC_070591.1, on the reverse strand, counting down.
GTTGCTATAATATATACAGTACCTGGTTAGAGGCTTTTCTCTTTGCTCTGCACACATGAGCCAATAGGTGGCGCTACAGGCAAAGTATATTTTAACTGTATTTTAAATTTGGACCCACACAGGCTTTACTTTTTTTCCTTGTAGTGTGAAATTTCCGAGCAGCTGATTTGTTGCATCTATTATATAAATGCATATGTTCCTTTAATTTAGTGTGTAGTCAAAATTACAGTAAGTAGCCTAGTAAAGTGCAAAATCAAATTTATAGCGATTACATTTGATTGAATTAATCAGATTGCAATAATTCAGGTTAATTAAATTAAATTAGAATATTATTTCCGATGGTTTAAAAACGTTTAGCTTCTGTTTAGTTAGTCAGCATTCTTACTTAAATGTTTTATCTAGGCGAAAGTCTTCATCAGCAGTATTGTCTCTCTCTTAAGTCAAACTTGGACTTACAGCTTTTCTTTTCTCTCTGTCTGCTTCATGATAACTCTAACAACAAAACTTACATTATTGTTATGTTGATCAGCTCCTTGAAGGCATGACTGGGAACTTCTTTCAAGGACAGATGAGTGAGTCTTCTGTAAGAGTCACAAATAAAACTCAAGTCACATGTAAACTTTATAAGTAAGAGCAAATACAGAAAAGTGTATTTTAATGTAACACCATACAGTAACTTTATAGCCATAATAAGCCCCAACAGGAAAATCTAAAGAAAAACGAAACATACCAAGGGCACTGATGGGCTCAGTGTAAAGTAACAGATGAGTTTGGAACAGAATGCTATCAGCAGTAAAGCCAGAGAGTTGGGTTACTTACAGTCGAGGCACGGATGTTGCTCCTGACCGGGAGGCCAGCTGAGTGTCTCTGTTGCACTGGATAGTGTCGGTGCTACAGCGGCAGATGGGAGGACAGGTATAAGCCCAGCAGGAGCGCACATTCAGCACACCGGACAGCGCGACCAGGACCCAGACCACCCAGGGAGCCATGACACCAGACCACTCACTGAGGGATTAATATCAAAACAAAGAAGAAAAAAAAACAAAGAAAAAAAAACTCCACTGAATCTCCTAAAAGTTAAGGATGAAAAAAAAAAAAAAACGACTCTGGAAAATCAGTGTCTTATTCCAGGTCAAAGGCAAAAGGCTAAAGAACGTTATGCTGTGTTTTTCTCCACCTGCGCTTTCAGAATTTCAGCTTTAATGTTGCCTTCAGGTACTGTCGTAATTGCGAGCTGGCTGTCCGCCTGGAAGAGCCAACAAAGTGAAACACAGGCAATGTTCTTTGACAGCTGAGCTGCAGAGATGTGACGTCTGGTGGGTGGAGAGCATGAAAGCTCTGTCAGATAAAGTGATGTGGTGAAGTCATGCTGTCACTCATTTAAAATTAAAGGTGGAAAATAACGTTTTATAACTGTTGTGAGGTACTGATGAGAAGACTTTTTTGTTTAGTTTTGATAATTTAAAAAACATTTGTATTATTCTCAGTGGTCCTCAAAGTAGACTCTGTGGCCCCTAGATGACCATATAATTTTGTTTGTGGGTTTTCCTAAACCTACAACTCTGTTGTAAAACATCTAAAAGCAAAAATATTATCAGATGGGGGTCTATGGTCTTATTTGTGGTCTAATTAGATGTCCTTGATGTGAAAAAGTTTGACACACACAACATTTTCATAGTATGAGTTAACATGAGGTGTATTGTCATACTGTGCAAGCAGCCTACATAATGTTTCTCTATGCAGACCATGTAATCAATGATACAATGAATTTTTTAGAATTTAGATTTTATTATGTATTTTTCTAAACATTTAAGTTTTACATGATCATGCAACAATCCAAGTACAGATTGACCTTTTCCCCTAGTAACAATATGGTAAGTCTGACAGAAATGATGCAGACCGGATGTTCACTGTGACAGGTTACACAACTTAATAACATTACAAGGGTCTTCCAATAGATATATTTTTTATTGTATGGAAATGAACTGGAACATGGATGGCTCGAAAAAGTAAATGCATTCAAATTCATTGTTTTGAACAGAACAACATGGTTTGCTAAATTGTTTGCCATTTTTTCCCACTTTGTAAATGAGCTCAAACATGCAAAACCACTGTTATGATCTTATGTGTTCCCATTACTTTTTAATGCATGACTGCTTTGCATCTCCTCTTCATTCTGTTGGATGAAGAATACTCATTACTGTATGTTCATTTTATTAATAATCCAACCAAAAGCACTAAAATGAACTGATTATCACAAACAAGATGCAAAATTTGAACTTTCAGTCATCAGAATCACATACTCATGTGCACATGAAGGCAGCATACCTCACTGTGGCTGTAAATACCCCCAAAAGGAAGCAGCATAATTGCTTTTTGCCAATGCACATTGAAGACCAGCAATAAACCAGCGAAGCAAAGAGTGTGTTCATCAAGTTTTAGGCTGCTGATGAAGCTGCAGCTGCTTCATTTGTGTCCTCTACACTGCAGAAAAATGTTTTTTATGTTGACTCATACAAATCTGAGTACTCTAAGGAAACCTAGATAACTCAGACCTTCTAAAGTAAAATGTACCTTGTATGAATTGAAAGTGCAAGTGTAGCAGATACAGATAAAGTGACTTAGAAGGACGTGCACCTAAATACTCCTAAACTATCACTGCAGCAGTAAAACCATAAACATCTATGGAAACTAATGGTACAACCAATGTCTACTTTATGTAGTGACTAATTGGTGTCATGGCCTCATTTAACTGTAGACATGGATGAAGATGAAGCTCACACAGGATGCTTCTGTTTGTTGTTCCACTGGAAAATCCTTTCATAAGGTGGCTTGTCAACCTGGAAAAAAGAGGATGGAAAAAAGCCAAGTTTAATACAACCTATTTGCCGTAAAACCACATGCACTTTTACTAAGCCTTACATCGGGAGGAACTGTGAGTCCCATTTACCGCAGTTTGTCAAACGAAAAGCCTTGTGTCACCAACATCCTTAGCTTAATCTCCTCTGCTGTCACTGACCCCGACCCCATTTGCAGCTTTCTCATCCTGCTGCTCCTGCCTGCCAGCGTGACCCAAGCTAACAGATCAGCAACACCTTCTCCTCACTGCTGCTATGTAACAACCTTACACACACACACACACACACACACACACACACACACACACACACAGTTCCCTGGAGAGGTTACTGCTCAGCACTGTTTACCAAGATTCTCGTACCCCGCCAACCTCTGAGCCGAGCACAGTTCCAGTATGTTTAACCCTGTAAAAGAAAGAAGAAGAAGCAAAAAACAGCACTGACAAGCAGAGAGAGACTAATTCATGCAAGCGGACAAGTGAACCAGCCCACGTCTTCATGCTAACCCCCACGCTGGGCATCACATCACACCTAGAAGGTCACGCACAGCAGGGAGAGACTCTTGAGACAAAAAGCATAAAGACACAATTTTAAGCGAGAGTTACATCACATTAAAATTTTATAATTGCTTGACAGAATGTGAAAAATAAGTGGTTACACCTATTCTAGTAGTTGATTGTTGGATGAATGCTGCTTTTCAAGCATTAGCTGTGGTTTAGCCCTTTGGCTGCTTTATTGGATTTATCAGCATGGCTGTAACAGCTAATGCTGAAACCCCTCTTTGGATAATACACTATTAAATTGCATTTGGAGCAGTTTATTGTAATTCTGTGGTACTTTCTTATTTATTTTAGCCTGAGGCAAGTGAGAATTATGCTATTTAAAGTGGGTTAACCACATTGACATACATATACAATCACATCTATAATACATGATGTAAAAGCATTTTGATGAGCCTAAAACTGGCTCATAGATGAAGAATACATGAAGAAATTTTCAGTCCACACGAGATGTTTTCTCAGAAGTTCCTGAGAGAAAACATAGAATAGAATAGAAAAGCTTTCTATTCTATTCTATTCTATTCTATTCTATTCTATTCTCTCAGGAACTTCTAATTGATATCAACATTGTGTCTTCCTGTTCTTAGGAAGATGACTGAGGTCATGTTTACATGGAGCAGGATCAGAGAGTTTTACATTAAGGCCATGTCCACACTGCTGTAGATAAACTTTAAAGGTTTTTTTTTCTCCGTTTTTGACCTTACTATTGTTTTGGTGTTTTAATACATCGAGAAAACATCTGGAAAAGCTTGTGAAAATGTATATAAGTGTAAAATGGACTAACTCTGCTTTTCTTTTAGAATATCACAGGGTCAGATAAGAGCAATGTCATTCAGACAGGCACCAAATAACAGACTGTAGGTGTGATCGCACCCTGTGCTGTCACCTTCACCTGCTTTGTTACTGTACGTTTCTAGAGGTTCCTCTTTTAGGACAAGGTTCTTCTTACCTCTGGGTGCGAGGCTGTTGACCTGTCAGCGTCCTGCTGCTATTCAGAGCACCCGAGGAGAGTACGAGCAACACAACATCATGGAACGACACAATCTAGCATGAAAAAATGGGACACGATACAAAGCAACACAATCCACAAACCACAAACCAGCGTAAAACAACACACACAAGTCAGAAAGACAACATGGGAGTACACATAAAGAGCACAAACACATCAGGGTTGAGTCAGAGCAGGCCTGCAGTCATTACTGAAAGTGGTGGAAGCAGCAATTGGTGTCAAATGCTGTTTACTTACTATTTCCACATAAAGTGACATTTTCAGGGAACGAGTTCAAGAGCGAAACACACATCAGCGTGGCATTTGAGGTAATTGGCAACAGGGGCACTGAGTGTGTTCTGAGAGTCCCTTTGTTTTATTCCTCAGAGTACTGCAGCTCAACAGCGAGGAGCGGCTTCTTAAGGGATCCCTCCTTTGTTGCTCGTGAGGTTTCTTCCATTTTTTCCCCAGTTAAGGAGTTTTTATTTATTCGGTATGAGTGTCCAAGGATAGAGGGTGTTGTATTGTAGTACTGACTGTAAAGCCATCTCAGGCAAATTTAAATTTTTTTAGTAATGTTGGGCTGTACAAATAAAAATAGACTTTAAGAAATTATAACAGGCCTTTTCACTATTTTTTGATATTTTGTGGACAAAATTTAATCAATGATGAAAATAATCATTAGTTGCAGGACTAATGACACTCACTGGGTGTTTGAATGACATCCCATATTAATTTCTTCCCCCATTGTCTGTCATTTCTGTGCTTCTCATGCCTAACAATATCACACTGTAAGAAGGTATAGCTGAAATGTCTTTGCCTTTAACCCTTAAACAGGCCTTACTAGTTATGTCATTTGCACCTAAAGTAAGGAAGGAAGGAAGGAAAGAAGGAAGGAAGGAAAGGAGGGAAGAAGGAAGGAAAGGAGGAAGGAAGGGAAGCAAGGGAGGAAGAAGGAAGGAAAGGAAGGAGGGAGGAAGGAAGGAAGGTAGGAAGGAAAGGAGGGAGGAAGGGAAGGAAGTGAGGAAGAAGGAAGGAAAGGAAGGAGGGAGGAAGAAGGAAGGAAATGAGGGAGGAAGGAAGGGAGGGAGGGAGGGAGGGAGGGAGGGAGGGAGGAAGGAAGGAAGAAAGAAAGGAAGGACAGATGAAGGAAGGAAGAAAGGACAGAAGGAGGGAACATTTACCCTAACAGCTGAACTTAGATCTGAGGAAGGAAGGAAGGAAGGAAGGAAGGAAGGACAGAGGAAGGAAGGAAGGAAGGACAGAGGAAGGAAGGAAGGAAGGAAGGAAGGCAGGAAGGAAGGAAGGACAGGTGAAGGAAGGAAGGAAGGAAGGAAGGAAGGAAGGAAGGAAGGACCCGGGAGTACAACACAAAGGTTAAAGAGTCTGTATCTCCTGGTGCACGTTGTCTGTTTAAGGGTTAACGACACTTTGATGAAAAGTATTAATAAAGCATTCTTAGTTTGGCAAACTTTTCTCCTACTAGCTGGACTTGAACTATGATTACACACTCCTAATGCACAGCTTGTGTCCATGGTTGAATGTGATGTTTTCATCTTTTAACTTGAATAACATCCGTTCCACTCTGCCAGAGCTCACATTACTTGCAGGTGATTTTGTCATCTCTGATATCTCCAGTTTATGAAACTTCACAGTTCAAAAATGTGTGTTTATGCATCAGTTCATAACTCCATCAATATTTAGTCTGTTGTAAGAACAAGATAATGTTTTTGAAGAAACAAGGAACCAAGAATAATAGTTTTTGGCTTTGAAACCTGAATAAAAAAAAAATCAAGGCTCCACACTCAAGGGCACCACAGGAGCCTCATATCATGAACAAGAAAGTGACGGCCAAGAGAGCTGAGAGAGTTCAACATGACGAAGCAAAGATAGCGACACACACAAACACATGCACACCCGTACTTAACACAGAGGACTTCTACTTACTAATCTACTTACTTAATCCTCAGTATTCATAAGGGGGTTCATACAGGAGAGTTGTGGATCTAGGATACTTACTTCAGCAGGTTATAATCATTTCCATATGCCCTCTAATCACTCTCCTTCACTCCCACTCAAAAGACGTTTTGCAGTATGAGCACCATGAGACTGGCATGTTAATGAACGTGGGATAAACAAGCAACCAACAAACAGGGAAGTCATTATTATGAATTATTAGGCGGAATTTATGCAGTCTCGTTTTTAATGGCACATAACCTTGAGGCTGTCCGCACTCTCTCTCTCGATTCCCAATTACACACACAAACACACACACACACACACACACACACCTACACACACACACACACACACACTTGAACGCACAATTTGTAGACAGGGCTATGGTCCTGACAGCTTATCAGGTCAGGAATTCATGGGTCCTTGGACATCCAGAATGCATCACAGAGATATCACATTAACAGTGTTAACCCTTTCACGAATCTTGTACTGTGTAAAGTCACCTCAAGCAACACTTGAGCTAAAATGAATCTCTTCAGCACCAAAAACAAAGTTCTCTTTAAAGCTGTCATACTCCCATACTATCACCTCTTCTTCCATGTTTGATCAGGCTCTGCACAGTTTGATGCATTTACTGTATCAATAACTCTTATTTGAAGTGGCTGTGGCTGTAGTTCTTCAGTTTGATCAACAGGTGTCAGAGAGCACTTCTCTTTCATATCTGGGATTGTGTTCAGGATTCCAACTGTGAAAAGCCAGCTGGTCTTTGATCATTGATTCATTCTGATCCAGAGCTCAAGAATAATCAGTGTTCTGAAAATGGGACACAGGCCTGGTTACAGCCTCAGCGGAGGATATGCTAGCTCAAATGATAATGTCCAGAGAGCTGCAGATGTACAGAAATATGTATATATATATGTTCAGTCTAAATACTGCATATGAGAATTCTAGCTCATGTGAGAGTCTGGAAACTAATATTTATTATTTGAGCATCTTTCACATTGCCCTTCTTCAGAAAATGACTGGTTTTGAGACCCATGTAACCATTTATTACAAGTTATTTGTATAAATAGACCACAAAATGAACACTGATCTGACTTGCAGGTCCTCTTTTAATTGTTTCAACTTGAAAATCTGACAAGAAAATTGGTACTCACATCTTTTTTATTACATAACTGCCACAGTAAATAAGAAATAAATCATTCATTACAGTAACTGTTGAATGTTTGATGAATGTCTTAATGTCTTAATACTCTTTTATTAAGGAAAAGGTGAATTTGAAACTATTGTTTTCACATTAAGGTTCATATTCAAATCCCTGAATACAAATGTCCCCAGTCTGCTATCAGCACTGATCCAAATGACAAACACTGCTACAAAAAAAGATCTTAGGAAAGTTTGCAATCATTTAAATGTTTTTGTTCCAAATGTCTCAACATTATCTCCAGTACTGTGGTTAAAATATGTCTACTACAGGCAGAACTGTTCACAACTTCCACCCTTCATGCAATTCCAGCTGAATTTTTGGCCTCCACCAACATCAAAGCGGCCCTGTCAGTGCCAGCTGGACTGCAACAGAAGTGGTGAGATTGGCTGTGTGTGTGTGTGTGTGTGTGTGTGTGTGTGTGTGTGTGTGTGTGTGTGTGTGTGTCGGAGACTTGGACTAATGCCCAGCCCTTGGCATATTTGTGTTGATAACCACATCTTAACACACCTTTTTCTCTGGATACTTGTGACGCTTATCCAAAAGAAAAGGTGTTTTAGTCCACTGAGGACAAGTGAAAAGCATCACAGAGGGGCAGTTATGTCCGTTGCTGCTGGGAAGCTGTATGGGCTGATGCACTCCTAACTTCATACAAGCCATCTGAGGACAGCACTTTTTGTACCTGCTGGGCACAATCTGAACTCTGTGGGTGAGTCTGGTCCTGGGACGTTTAGCACCTTGGATGTATTATCTGAAAGGAATGCTCCGCTTTTCTTTCATTACAATCTATTTTATTTTTAATGTTGAAACAGATGACGGCAAGCATTTCCGACAGAGAATACTTTATTAATGTAGCACTGTAGCCCACTTCGCATCAACCAAAAGTTGATGAGAGAGACTTAAGATTGAATGAGGGTTACAGTCACATCTGTTCCACTCACTGCCTTACATACAGTGCTATCTTTGTCTGTATTATAAACAGTTTGGATGCTGGGACCTGAGTGCCCCATTAAGCAGGAATCTACAGTGTCTTGTATTTCTGCCGTATACGACAGTTTTATGTGCAGTTTTCAGAGGACAGCTGGAGTCGAACATCAACATACAGAAGCAGCTGGGACTCCTGGTGGCAACCAAATATGCTAATAAAAAATAGAACTTTTGAGAGGGTGCAATTTTAATGAGATGTGAATGATTATGCAACATTTAATAATCCCAGGGAAAACATTAAGCCACCAAGTCAGAACATGGGCAAGCACAGAGCAGAGTGATCCATTTTTTAGTTGATTTAGGCTAGAGGTTAATTAAGGTTTGTTTACAATGAAACATCTTTAGCTCATTTAAAAGTGTGCCTTTGTGGAGGTGCATTAAAATACATTAATATGTCTTACCACACTGGTACTATGAGGAACATGGGGGCATGGCACACTTACACAGGTGTTTCCAATTGCTCAGGCTGATTAGACCTGTAGGTTGCTGTTTTATGAAGCTATGATTAGTACAACAAACTCCATGTCACCAGACTTCAACAAAGATTGGGACACCTTTAAGTTAAGGACCTTGAATCATGAACATCCCACCTTCAACTGGGGACCTTTGTTGCACACCATTCCCTTCCTCTTGTCTCTCTCTACTCATTTTCTGTCATTTCTCTGAACAACGCAGAGGAATAGTAAGATGTACCCCTCAAAACAACAAAACAGATTTCAATCAGTCATGGTGTGTCCATGACCATACAATGTTTTGAAGAGTCTAATCAGGCACAATGAGTGGAAACACCTGTGTGGGTGGACAAGGGTGTGCAAAAGCCAAGAGAGAGAGAGAGAGAGAGTTTAACTTGCTCTCATTTATTTGGAAATTATATAAGCACTTGATTTGTGTCTTACTATGTGAATCAGGTGCTTGATGGCACACAACCGACGCTCTTATTATGCACGCATTAGTCCCTTTCTGTGCTCACCTAAATATCAAACATACATCTGTTTCCTTATATTTAAACCATAAAAATACTAACATTTAAAAGGTGGCTATTGGCTGTATGTATTGGCAGCCATATTAACACAACACAACCAAAACAGCACATTTGAGTGTGCTGTGAACTGCATCTTTGTTCCTGGAACCAAGAGATTCACTGACATAATGAATGAACAAAAAAAAGTCATGGGCATGTTTTCTGTTTCACGCTTTTGGTTTTGCTTTATAACCATCATCAAGAGCAGGCAGAGGTGTCTAAGAATCAACAGTGAGTAAAGTGTGCCAGCTGATTGCTCATTTGCCTCAATTAGGCTGATTATGATGATGATTTCATAAGCCTAAATTGTTTATAAAAGACTGAACATATCCTATGTATGCTCTCAATGCTTGTTTCCCTCCAGCTTCCACTGTCTCTGTTAAGATAGGCTAATCATATCCTGGACCAGTCTCTTTGTTTGTATTCATGTACTGATCTTCTCATCAAGTCCTGGCAGAAAAAGTAAACACACATATTTCCCAGAATATTGGTGAATTCCTTTAAACAAGAAGAATCATGAAACAAGTGAATCAGTAGTTGTGTACTTAAGGGTCAGATTACAGCAGTTACAACTCAATTTGTTCATTACTGTTTTGGTAAATATGTAGGAATGTTTGCACCTTATCTTAAAGCATTGCCAAATAGCTAAATAATTTGCTGTGTTTGCAACCACTGCAAACCCGTGGCTTTGCATGAAAGGGCAGCGATGTAGAAAAAGGTAATAATGTCAAGACATAAACAGCATGTGCTTCAATACAAGCCACAAAACGCTCTCAGTCATACAGATGGCTTTTAGCACAAAGAAGTCCATCTAACCAGCTGTCTGTGAATAAAACTGTAATTGCCTGGCACAAAGAACGAGAGGAAACTACCTTCGCTTTAAGCACCCTAATCTTGTTCTATTTATTCTGAGAAGCTATTGAGTTTTGGCTTCTGCTGTGTTGAAACTGAAATTTACATGGATTGTGCAGATATAAAGTAAGAGGAGCATAAGTACTATTGCTGATTTCTGAGGACTGATGAAAAGCTATGTGGAAGCCTTTGTGCACAGCAGGATAACCATTTTAGCCAACGATCAATACCACCAAATTAGTCTGTCTTGCATCAGGCACACCATATTTCTCCAACTGTCGATCTTTTGTCTGTTATTTTTAGTATTTTCAGTCAGTTGATCTGTAAAAACATCAAGTATTTAGTGTTGCCAGTGTTTTGTATTTTTCACGTCTACAGCCTGTGATGCATGATAGCAATGTCAATGGCCGCATCTGTCAACAAATATAACCAATGATGAGTAGCATTTTCTTTTTTCATCATGCTGTTTTTATTGAAGGGTGATGCACTGATGTGTCATCCCTAAACACACCAGATGCAGCATTACTGGCCTACAGTGACTCCTCATTTACTGTCCCTCATCCCTGTAAAAAATCAGAGTGTAATTGACTGTCTATGAAACACACACACACACACACACACACACACACACACACACACACGCACACACACACACACACACACACACACACACACACAAACAAACATATATAAGCAACCAACAGAATTATTTACACGACTTTCTGAGCGGTTTCCCCTCAGACGTGTTTAAGCAGGATGCTGGAATGGCCGCAGCCGCACAGCTGGGCCTTCTGGTGGTCAGCAATAGTTAAGTGGTTCGGGCTGCAATCAAGCAGCTGCAGAAGAAACCAATACGCACAACGAATCAAGGGCTGGCAGTCCCCTGTTTCAGATTCACAGTCTGTTGCTGTAGAGTCATCCATCCAGCAAATCTGTCCCCCCCCTAATTAAGTTGAAAAGGCGGAGTGAGAGGGTCATTAAGCATTTATTTATTTGGCAAACCACTGGCACAGAACGGCAACGGTAATCTTCTCACCGGGTCATATAATTGGCTGAACAATGATAAGCTCAGCGACATACAGAGTGATAGGCAAGGGCACTTGGGGGTGCTGTAAATTGTGCTATGTCTGTGGCACACAAACTTTGATCATTACATCCTCAGCAGGGAACAGCGTTGATGAATACCCGCGTTGACCTTAAAAACCACTGATCGCATTTTGGGAGCCGCTGCTGAAGTCAGCTCACCATAATACTTTATTGCTTGAAATGAAAAGAGGATAGGTGTCCTGTGAGAAGTGGCGCTACCAAGTGCGATTACATCACAAACAAGAAAAAAGAGGAGAGAATTCAATTTGGGAAGAAGTGTATCACACGGGCAGAGTGGCCCTTGTGCTTGTCAGAGATTGGGAGAGAGGGGTGTTAATCATGACACGCAGCCCACATCTCGAGGGCTCCAGGTTTGGCTGTTTAAGCATCCTGTGAACAGAAATATAGTTGATGTCAAAGAAAAGGTCAGTGACATTGTTAGGAGGCCCTGTGAGGACACCAAACAGGTGTTCTTTATTTGACAAATATAAACTATAAGACACCATACCCCTCTATACTCTATTCGGAAAACTACCACTAAGTCTTTCAGGCCGGGACACAGAACTGATTCACACGAGATTGATCACAAATTACACAGAAATGTACTGCAATTCATCACATGATTATCATTAGATTGTAGTGTCATTATTCCAAACAATAGAAGGTCAGCTATTAGCTCTACTGGCTAATAATGAACACAATACTACAATATGTTTTCATTCAAGAAAAATACAGTATGAACAAATGTTTGACCTGCTAAATAGTGTTTCTGATTGAACCTGTTAATATGATATGAGCTAGGTGTTACTGTGTATAATGTATTTGGTGCACCAAAACCAAGGCTAACACTGCTAAAGTTAGCAGCCGTGGTAGTGATGATGTGGTAGCTTAGCTTGCTTTTTATAGATATATTTTATTGTTTTAATTGTCAGCGTATATAATAATGTTTTATCTGACACATGGGAAAGGTAATAATGATGTTGTTTGTAGCGAGAGTTTCACTTGATGCGTCACACCAGGAAGAGTTTTGTAACTTGATGTAACTGAAGCTAGCTAGTTAAGCCACCACTGACTGTGGTGGGTGAGGGAACAAGGGATGGGAAGATTGTCTTTATTTCTGTGTTTCTATTTATTGTCTTAATGGCATCAGTATAGCCTATATACTGGTCAGTCATATTGTTAGCTCAAACCATTATCCCGTCGAAGCTTGATAAGTGCAGTTTCAGGAGCGGGAACACACACCAATTACACCCCTTCCGGCTCCTATATAAACAGACCTAACATTTTCTCCCTTGTTCGCTCTCACTTTCGAGTCCCCCCCCCCCCCCCCCCCCGCCCTGTCTTTTGTTCTTCTCTCCTCTCTCACAGGTTCCTAGGGGTTCGTCACTGCCTGGGCGCAGCAGCGGATCCTTCATCCAACCTCCCCACACCGAATCAAGAATCACAGTATCAAGAATCACTCCGCATCAAGAATACACAATTCATTCAAATTCTGTCAATAAATCTGTTAAAACGTATCTCATTGGTGATGTGTTCCTTGCTCGTGAATTGCACTATAAAAGATAAGTTATTTTAGCACAACACCTTGCTCCTCTGTTGACAAGGATACGATTTCAAGTTCTTTGACTGTTTGGCACATTTAAATGGATTGCATCCACTTGTTGCATTTCTTAGCAGCTTTTTCATGTTCGTACAGGAGACATGTTCAACTCGTGGCATTTGTGTGAAGAACTGTTGTACACCTGCCTCAGGCATATCTCTCACGAGTTGGCAAAGTCACTTTCCACCAGCTGCATTCACCCACTGAGAGAGGAACCCCATGAACCACTAAACATGCCAACCAAAACTACTGCATTTATATCAAGTGGAATTACACAGAATCCAGACATTTACTAAAGTTCCCCACATTGTCTCCAAAATTGCAGATCATGCCTCTCAACAGACTGTAGGTACCAGGTTTTGGCCAGCAAACCACACTGAGCTCTTAAATGTCCAACAATACATTTGGACTACTAGTGGAAACAATTACAGCATGGTAAACAGGACTCACATGGTAAATGAAGATAGTGGTTTTGTGCAGCACAGTAGAAGGATGTGTGTCTCTAAGACTGATTAACAGACAACTGAGAGCATCTGACAGTTATTCAACTGATTTAGATGGGCGAGGGTCCTGATTATTTCTGTTGGGCACTTCACATCCACAACAAAATAACTAGACGGACAAAATATTGACTTACTCAGTGTCTAAGTGGCAGCACATCATATAAACATGTTCTTTTCCTTCATGATTAGTTTAGTTTTTATTTATGTTAGTTCTTGTCATTCACCTAAAATAATCCACATCATATTTGAAGAGCTTTTAACAGGAAAAGAATTTTCAAGGAAACCTAGGAAACATTTTGAATAACAGTTTTCATAAATTTGGATGAAAAACAGAACAGTTAGCAACAGATTAGAAAACAGTCAATACTGTCTTCTGTATATAAATGATATAAACTTACCAGAGCCTAAAGCCCTACTTACCTCAGTGTTAATTAGTACTGAGTCAGTTAGATTCCACATTTGGAAAATGTATTCTATGCAATTTCAGGAAATCTCAAAATGTGCTGTTGAAAGATATATTAACATGTAAATATGTACATGCACACATCTCCAAAATGTTTAGCATGACATCATTTTAAATAGAAGCTATATACAGATCTGCAGGCACTGCACGGAACTGTCACTACACAGTGATATATGGCTTTCTGTGTATTTAGAGATTTGGTGTTGAATGAGAGAGTTTTGTATAATAGGGTACTGAACAAGACAAAACAATGGTTTTCAAGTTTCTCCTCAGCACAACAGACAGCTGTTATGGGATGAGTGTGAGGCATCATCATTATTAAAGATGAGGAACTAACAGCAGTCACTTGTCCGTGGAGGAAGTGCTGCAATCAATCCTGATTGGGCGTGACATGGAGACGAGAGGGATGTCGGCGCTCCTGATATTTAAGGGGGTCAAGTGCCATCGATCGTAGGCTTCCACGGAGACACTGACCTGTCATCCATAAGACGGATTAAGCTCTCAGTGCCAGCACATGTTTCCCTACTGCCCATCATTTCCTCACATCCTGTCTGCAGCGTCCACTCTGTGACTCATTTTCCTATGAGTACTCATTGTGGGCCCACTGCTCCTGTGTCATCAACTGCCCACTTAGGGAAATATGAAGTACTGCAATCTGAGACATTTGTAGTGGGAGGAAGCAAAGTATTGTATTATTATACACTTATATGTATTTATTACTTCTAGAAAAAGTTTTGTGTTGGTTTTTCTTTTAGCCAACAGAAACCTCATTATTCATAAATATAGACCCCCCCCCCTCCCCCCACAGAGCATTTATACTCAAAAGATATCATCCTCTAGTATGTTCTGTGTGTTATAATACATCGTAAGATAAGTTTTAAAGCTGCACCAGTAATTATCTTTATATGAACAGTGGATCAAAGACTGTGTTTGTACTGAAATGATCACCCAACTCTGGTATTGGTTCCTCTCAGGAGTATGGAACATTTAAGCAGTTTATTGTTTTGGTTTTACAATCTATAACTTTATTTACTGTTTGGTTGTTTTGGTTAGCCGCTGTCCTCCTTCTTCGGGACCTTCCCCCCTTCAAATAACCTAAAAACCCCCCCCAAAAAAACCCTCTGATAGGGAACAAATATGCAGGTTAGTTGGTGAACACATGTCGCGGCTAAAAAATAGCTATTTTGGAGAAGATGGTTGAGACATGACAAGTGACCAAACATATTGCTCAGAATGAATTTTATTGTTGCTCCGTGTCTGCCTGAGGTCTAAGGAGGAAACTGTTTGCTAACACATAAGCAATACACTTTACGATAATGTGTAAATGTTATGTGTTATGTTTATAGCTCGTTGCTGCTTTAAAGATGGATGACACGAAAAGTGAGTTTTGTATTTGAATATATACTTTAGAGGTTATATATATTCAGGAAGTCATGCTAGTTTGTGAAAAGTCTAAACTCTTAAAGAAGCATAACACTGCAAAATCTGCTTTTGCTGCAATTTGCAGGCCTAACGTTTTACTTTTTTACTCCTCTATGCTGAAGTAGCACTTCATAACATGATACTTAAGCCATGGTTTGTTATTTTTATTTTAGAGCCTATCTTTCTCACTGTAGTTAAAACCTGATATTCAGAGAGCTTGCGACACCGGGAAACACAACATTTACAGGTTAAATTGGCTCTTCCATTCATGATGACTTTATAAAGCACCGCTATGCTGAAATGAACCATGCTGTGGAGAGGTGTGAATTGCTGTAGACAAAACACTGAGCAGTTGGATATGGATATGTGAATTCAGCAAACAGCTGCTCTTCTTCTCATGAAATACTGGCATGTATCCAGACTCACAATAAAACACTGTTAAGACTTCAGGGCCTTCTCACAGTCCTCCGTGTATTTTCACTTTCATCCCGCTAAAAATATATATATGTATAGACAGAGTAAAACACATGTTCCTTGGGCCTTAATCTCATCCTTTCTGTATATGCATTAGATCCTGAGAGAGAATTTCACTGCAGGTACATGTTAATGTTGACCAGCATGTTTCCTTTACATGTACAGGTGGCACAGAAACGATATAAGTTTTCATTTGATAGCTAATACATCCTCCCAATTAGTGCAGCAGTGAGGATGTGGTTGAGCAGGTTTTGCTTATTTCTTAAGGGAATGATATCTCACAGGAAACAGTACGAGTGTTCAGATTTTCAACACAATCATCATGTGCTTTGCTCAAGCAGAAATTGCTAGAGGATTGCAGATTCTGCCCACATAGTTTGGCTTTTGTTTCTGTGTGTAAGTGTGTGTGCTTTTGCATGTGTAGTTCCAGAGTACGGCGGTTTGATGCAGATGCATGTCGACAAAATGCATATTTCATTGTTGGGTGTGAAATTGCTTTGTAAATAACCACAATTATGAAAATATTACCTGTATTTCAGTATTTGCCTGTTTTATGATGATAAATTCTAATTCACCTCTTTCCCGCATAGCAATAATTAGTGAGTTAGTCAACCGCATTTGCTGTACCCGCTTCTACCTGCCATCACCAGCCTTTTGTCCATTTATTTGATTTTTAAAAATATATATTTTGTGATGTTCACATCATGACCAGCAGATGTCAGAAGTGTTCCTCACAACCTGGGTGTTCCTCAAAGCACTGAGATCACATTATTGTCATCAAGCTTGTTTCCATGCACATTTGACATGTAATATGAGTGTTTCAGTCACAGGATACAGGCATAACATAAGGACTGGCCTCTATTTGAATGCTGTCAGGTGTGTAGACAACTAATTTCAATGAGGAGGTTTTCATGGTATGTCTCTGTGTGTGTGCGTGGTTAGAATTGAGTAATTAATAGGGAGTGGGGTGCAGAACAAAGTGGGTGCAGATACATGCAGTGCTCCAGCTGTGCACCCAATAAAGAAGCAGATGCACCAAATGAATCGGTGATGGAGGAATGGTACCGGGATCGACTGAACAGAAAGAGGAGAGAGGAGACATCTCACAGAGGCAGACGAGCAGGCGGACGGACAAATAGACTGACAATCACGCAGGCTGAGCATACATATAAACACGAGTACCTGTACTGTATGGATAATGACATGGTTTTAGAGATGAAAGCAGAAACAATGCAAATAGCCCTCACTCTCAGCTGTTACCATGACGACCAGCCACCTGAACTTGGAGGTAAGTCCCAGGAGAGGTCTGCAAGAGAGAGAGGTGGGACAAGAAAGGTGTGTGTCCTGGTTTTTTAGTCTGCCAAGTCTTCTATGTATCTCCTTACCACACAAGCCCAGTGCTGTGCAGTCAGGGACCTCAGTTAAAGAGATGGTGAAAGAACTGAAAAGCTTGAAACCACTGACTGAAGAATCCTAAACCATACATGCTCAGAGTTTTAATTGCCTGCCTCCCCTCCGAACAATGTTTATTTATTAAAAGCTTCTGCCTTCCTGTGCTCTCTTGCCCTTGTCAACTAGCCGCCCCACCTCTCCATGTGTTGCACATGTAATGGATTCTCTTTGATATGGCTGAACTTGAGTTGCTCTAACCCAGAATGTAATCAGGTGTCCAACTCTGAACTTCAGACTGTCTGCATTTGAAGGCTGCCTAATGTCATGGGTGGTGGTAAATCCAGCAAAATGTCCTCAGTTCGAGGGAACTGATTTAGCACAGAATTTTGACAAATGCAAAAACACACATAGTGAGCGGTGCATCAATCAGATGGTATACAGAGGCAGAAAAGAATTTTCATTTGGTTTTGTTTGCTGTCTGCGTTGATGGCCTCAGAAGAAGCCTATTCTCAAAATGCTTTTTATTGTGGAGGAGCACACAAAGCAAACTTGAGCATTTCTGCATAAAGGCAAAACTGTATCAGTTATGGAAAATGTGTCTTTTTGCTTTTTAGACAGCAGCCTTAACTAATGAAGATAGGAAACAAATCATTATTATTGTTTTTTTATTGGAAGATATCTAAATAATTAAAACTGTATCAACAACAAAGGGGACAGTACAGCCTGCATTTTAGATTTATGTCTTTTATATTATATCAAATTTATAGTTTATAAAGTTAATGGCCATGTTAATTGGGTTTCCCCCCCTGTCCTCATTCATCCATGCAGCCACTCACTTAAAAACACCATGAATGTGCACATCACTATACTGTACATATTCCATCTGGCAGTGAATCTTATGCAAAATGAGAATTTGTATTTTAGGCATGGCAATTAATTTCCAAGCTGCACCTATGAAGCTAGATTTTAATTACTCATTTCAGGGCAGTTATGGTTGGAGCCACAGCACACTAAAGATAATTTGCCTTTTCGTTAATCTTGGGGGCTGGGGTAGGGGGTTAGAGCAGCTATAGCAGCGAGTGTGGGCGATTTTTGTGACAATCAGACCATAATTACATGTGGGGATGCAGCCAAGTGCAACATTGCCCGATGTCATTAACTTGCAGTCCACCTCAGACTGAAAGGGGCTGGGGGTTTGTCATTATTTTCTATTATTCTGAGAGGAACACAAATCCAAATGAGCACAGATAAAAAAAATGTAACTAAGCTTGATGCCACAGGCTTAGCCAGCTATTTGACATTCAGCAGTTAAACCTTGCTGTAGTGAAAAGAGTGGGGTCACAGGGATAATATTGCTTGAAGAACAACGTGAAATTTCATTAGGTCCGCTAATGCCTCCCTGACATTAGTGATAAATTCTCGGCTGCTTGCTAATGGGTGCTAAGGAAGCGGATATCTACAGCCTGTGGTAACTGTACCATGTCCGATGGCAGGTAGTTGGGGGGGTTTGGCTAGAATTCAGAGCTGTGTGCAACAGGAACATGTTGCTGCACACAGTATGTGACTGTGACAGTTCTGCCTTATCAGGAAACATGATACTGAGGCAGTGAGACTGTCTGCAGGCTCTTTTCATGACTACCCTGCATCCTTAATGGTAAAAAAACACATCCACAAATCCAGTTTGAACAAGAAAATATCTCTTATATCCTGCATTGATATGGCTCCATTTTACTGTGCTGTTGTTACTGTGGCCCAGGATTCAGGAGGGGTTGTGTTGTACAGTATTCATGACAGACATTTTGGAATTATAGATGAATATTTCATGGACTGATGGACTGGGATCTAGCCTGAGATGCTGCTGGCAGTGGATACCATTCATACTATCACACTCATACCAATGCCATGATACGTCTCCTCCCCTTGAAATGTCAATGTGAAGTGATCTGAGAATCCGTCGATGTTTCCTGAAAAGGGAAACTAAGAAATCAAAAACAGGGAGAGGCAGAGTGATTGTCTTACCACTAAGTGCTGAGACATATTTTATCGAATACATGTTTCAGACAGCAAGGGCAGTGGCAGTCATACTGAAAGGATGGAGGGGAGTGTCTAGTGCCACTCTTACTGTCCAGACCCCCGGTGGGCTTCTCCACTCGCTGCACTGGTTATCTTTGGATCAGAGGGAGTATCCGGCAGACAGGCAGGGTTCACCTCCTCCGGCACCCTGCCGAGCTGCTGCTGTGGAAACATCAGTGACATCTATCATAACTAGTGTCCGAGGCCGTATATTACTTGGCCCTCTGGGCACTACTTTGCTTTGTCATCTCTCTTAAGCATCCCTTCCTTTTCAACTCCTTACTCCACTTCACAAACTGGAGCAGGTGAGGAGTTAGAAAACCGCCAGACTGCAGACCAAAGCTGACTGATGGAGGACACGGAAAAGGTTTGGAATTACTGGCTTAATTAGACCTACAGGGAGACCAGATTGAATGATTTGCTAGAGCGATGATACTAATACACAGGTGCGAACGGGCCAGTGAAGCACCTGAAAGCCCCCCTTTTAAGACCATTTGCTGTTCAGGTTCACAGACTTCTAGAGTTATGTGTTTTCTGAGTGAAGATTTTGAGGAAAAATATTGCAATTTTTTATTTCTGAAATAAAAAATGGTTTCCAGATTCTTGCTGGTAAAATAAATGGAGCATTTGAAAGCTGAAGTCAACAGAGATATTAATTAGTGATTTTTTTTTCTATCAGCACATTAATGCCAGTCAAATGGTAGAGGATATAAATAAAAGATTTAAATACCTAAGTATCCTTGGTCATATCTTGTTTGTATTTATGTAATAAATCTACTAACTACATGAAGTGTTTTTGTCATCATCATCATTATTGTGAACCTGAATATATATAAAATACTTTTTGTAATAAAGGGAAAAAGTAAACTGCAAAATTTTTGTCAAATATTATGATATATATATTATTATATGTTATTAAAATGGTATCATTATTGTACAGTAAAAACGTGTTAGAATGTTGGTAAAAGCAAAAATATTCATAATGCCCACCCTGCTATAACTTATACTGGATACACACTACACTTACACTGGACATAGTTAGATTTGATATGACTAAAACTACAGAAGTGATCTAGATGAAAAAAGATGTGACACCATATGACAGAAGGTTTTGCAATGGCACTGTAGTTGAGGACATATACAAAGCAAGAATGTGCATTTAAAGACTCCCTTTAACAAAAAAACCCCATAACAAAAACAAATGTAAGGTGATTTTGTTATGCCTGTGTGTCTTTGGGTGATATGTTTAATTTCTCCCAGCTCCAGTGCTCCTGCTCTTCTGAAGTTGACCTTGAAATCTGACCTTACACTGTGGAGGGAAACAAATCGACAATTTTCCCCACAGAGATCAATTAAGTGTCACATTATTAATGCAATTAAATCTTGTTGGCATGCGCTGCAGGTATATAAACCTGTAGTGGACAAATTAACTCTTGCATGAGGGAAGTCAGTATGGTGGCAGGCAAATTAAATGGGTGGACAAACAATAATCAAACACATGATGCAAGACTACATGCAGCTTTACTTTAGATAAAATCTTGGTAAGGCTGGATAATAGCTCACAGTCAGTATCATTAATATAATAGCTGACAATACATAACTAT
Source organism: Scomber japonicus (assembly GCF_027409825.1). NCBI lineage: Eukaryota > Metazoa > Chordata > Actinopteri > Scombriformes > Scombridae > Scomber > Scomber japonicus. Next base: position 21,586,005 of record NC_070591.1, on the reverse strand, counting down.
ATGAAGTCACCACAGAGTAATCAAAACAAATGTTCATATTTGCATTATATTGGTAAAATATGATTATTAAGATAAATCACTTCCAATAGTTCTAATGTAGCTACTGTAATAAAATATCTGCTTTGATTTCACACCATGGTAGAGGAAAGGAAATGTGTTTTTCCAGTTTCACTTTTTTTTACTGAGCAGGGTAATACATGGCAGAAGAAACAAGATCCACAATAATAGTGTAGATAATGTGAAAGAGCCACCGCTGACCTTATCTGGCCCTTGAAAAATAACACAATGTATTATTTGGAGCCTCGCAAATTTTTGATCTCAGACAGCTCTGCACTTGTTTGCCCTAACTATATGCTTTCTGAAAGACAAAAGATAGTTTTTGAAGGTTCTTTGATGGAGATGACAGCTTGGAGTCCATAATAAGGAGGTTAGTTTTGCTCTGATTGCAGCTCTCCCTTTGAGCAATTGTGAATCGCTTTTCACCACCACAATGGAAGAGCTGGACACCAACCGCTGCCATTTAAATGCAGGTTATTTTCCAGCTCATTAAGCATATTGATAACAGTAAACAAATGGTAGATTTTAAGGAGGCGCGGAATCGTACCCCGCTAAGCGCTTTCATTAAAAGTTTTCTGGAATGGCTTGTGTGCTTCAAGGAAATTGATCCTGTATGAAATAATGAGTAAAATAAAGGGAGATAAACGACACTAAATAGAAAAATCCTTTGTACTTGTTTCATGGTAAGTAATATCAAACGCATTAAGATGCCTGATCCCCCAAAACATTATCAGATGAGCTCAGCCTATCATCTATCATGTTCATGGTATGTTTTTATGTAACACTAATTGTACAAAAAATTATCCAACTATTTATCAAATCTGTATTAACTGATTTTTTTTGGCCACTTGTCGGCAGCAGAAACAAGATGAGAATACAACACTGTAATACTGTCATCTTTTGAGTGGCTAACTCTTTAGCTAACAGTTTCTTCTTTACATATCCAGCAGTTACAGAACAATGTTAGCATTCATTTGGAGTGGTGTTTATGTCCAACTGCTGAACATAAATCCAATATATGTATGTTGTTTTTGTTCTCTACCAATGTTCACTACTCGCTAACTGTGTGGCGGTGGCTGTGGCTCAGGAGGTAGAGCGGTCGTTCTCCATTTGGAAGATTGGTGGTTTGATTTCCAGTCCACATGTTGATGTGTCCTTGAGCAAGACACTTAACCCCAAATTGCTCCCGTTTCTGTGTGAATGAGAATGAATGGCTAGCTTTCCCCTAATGAGCAGGTTGGCACCCTGCGTGGTAGCCCCTGCCATCAGTGTATGAATGTGTGTGAATGAGATGTAATGTGAAAGTGCTTTGAGTGGTCGTAATGACTAGAAAAGCCCATTTACCATTTACTGTTTAGTGTATGGTAGGTTTTTGATGCTTTATCTCTAAAAACAGCTAAAAAAAACCTACGTAATGTAGCTGAAAGTGATACTATGTGAGTGATGAGAGTGAATCAAAACAGTAAAGATGCCGGACAGCTGAACAATGAGCTCAAACTTGCAATGTTAAGGAGTTGCAAAATTGTGGATAGTTCTAGGCTAAAAGGCTCATCGTCATAAATGATGCCTCTGACATTACACATGGACATTTAATAGACTGTGATTAACGAAAATATTGATTCTAGCTACTTCAACTACTTAAACTTGCTTAACTGTCCATGATTTTAGCTAACAATTTCAGCCATTCATCCTTTACTTTACAAGTAGCTATTTCAATTTCTCAGTGCAAGACCTTGTGTTAATATTGTACAAGAAAATACATTCTGTTCGGCTGTCTTTTCCCATGTGGATACATAAAAAAAAAATCTACTAAGTCTAATTTCTACTTTTATTTGAGTTAATTAACACTTAGCCTCTGATAGCAGTAAGTATCCACCAGGGTACAAGGTCCCACAGCATTGTGATACCTTGTTAGTGGAGCTGTAGTTGCACCTAATCATGACCATTAATAAACTACAATATTTGTTTTTCACATAGAATATATGTACTAAACACTGTCAGTTGTAACCAACCTATCAATATAAGACTGTTGGTGTATCTGAGGATTAAAGAGGCAAGCTCGCACATCAGTCAGCAATATATATATATTGTTAGTATCCATTGGGGAACTTTCATTTTGTCGACATTAGTGTCTAGTATTTGCTTCCAAAATTGTACTACTTCCTGTCTCCTCTGAGAGAAAGGTGTTGGGTCAGATCCTAATTTAGACCAATAAATATAGGCCCCTAGCTGCTGGGGGAAGCACTGTCACGGCAAGATTGATTTTATCGTGTCAGCCCTGAAGTGTGTATGTGAGAGTGTGTGTGAGGGAACAAAGGGTGGCGCAGGACCACTCAGTCTCCACCGGGATTTGAAATGGCTCTTACCATCTGCTGAGAACAGTCAATACATCCCAAAGCATCATGTAGGGCCTCCCTATATTCTTCTCTGATTGACTTGAAAGGTCACAGGCGGCATCAAGAATAAGCAGCCAATCAACATGCATGCCTTTACAGAATGCCGATATCTCATCAGCTCTTTTAAACGGTCATCATGCTGACATTAGCTCTCACCTGCCTGAATAACTTCAGCAAAACAAAGGTTTTCACTGAGAAATTAACAAAAGCTGGTTTAAGCAGCCAATAGTTTTTGCAGCACCTATCCTGAAGGTATTCAGAAGCTATATGACTAAATATAACAACATAAATAAACCACTGGTTTTAAAAGTCACCGCTATACTAACCTACCATTTTTGTCCCATGGGATATGTACGCTACACTGAAGACAGAAGTGAAAACACAGAGTTTGAGAATTTGTTTTCTAATGCATTATATGTGAATTAATAAATAATGAGAAGCATGACGTGTACTTATGGCAGCAGCAGCAGCAGCAGTATCTGGCTCAGACCTGAGATCAGTAAATTATCTAACATCATAGTGATAAAAAACATCATTTCTGTTGAAGTCTGTGTGTTTTGCTCTCATGTAGTACAAAATCCTTGAACTGGAAGAAGAATTTGACACTAAGGTTGCCTCTACAATATTGACTGCCAACACTGATAAAATGGATTGATCATGTAAACATTCAGTGGTTTAGAGAGGCATGTGAGGTAAGCTGAAGCCCTTGATCTTAGAGCAGCTCGTAATCTCAAGTATTTTATCTCACTCTCAGAATCAGAGAGTCTGAATCGTTTTATTAAATTGCATTCATAAGAATATTTTAATGAGGTGCTAATAACTTTGTTACCTGTGTAACCTAAACAACAAACTCCTCAGGCACTCCTCGTTCCAACTCTGTCACAGCTGAATAATTACTTGATTTTGGATTTTCAGAACAACTCAACTGTAATGAGATTTCAGAATGAAACTTCTCCTTAAGTGAAACTTGGTTAGACAGAACAGACACTGAACCAGCAAACTGCGAAAGATAAAGAAATAAGCTGTATGATCTTTGCAATAATGTCAAGATGCTTTTGCAGCCTGTTTCAAAAATGAATGTCCAAAATAGTTACTTGGAAACAAATAAATATATTACTCAATTCAGTTTCACTACATAAAGCTGAAACTGGACAGTAATAGAAGTAACACTTTAAAATGATACAAACTTGGTCATAAAAAATTACAAATATTCAAATATCGAATTTCATCCATAAAAATTAGTTACAGTTTTATAAATGTGTTTGATGAAATATGTGGGTCATATATGCAGCATAACCAAAGTCAGACTGGGCTCTGTTACATAAGCAGCACACTACACTGTACATACATATGAGGCATCTGCCAACAGTTTTGGACATTGTAGATGCCCAAAAGCAACAAAGCAAAATCAATTCCACATGACAAGGTGCATGGATGATGCCAGAAGTCTGGGGCTCATCTCGTTCAGCCGAGCATGAAGGGTGCTAGTATTAATAAACCACCAGACACACAGTGAACAAAAAAAAAAGAGAAGAGGGTGTGGAGCTGAGTGAATGCAAAGAATGATTTATAAGATAGAATAGTTGGTAATGGTTTGGGGGTAAACAATAGTGTCCCTCTGGCATGGTCTGCATTTCATACCACTGTGATGAAGCTGTCATAAGCATGCAGCACTCCAGTAATACAATCCTCTGGGGGACGCTTAGTTTTAATTTGGATGTCAGAGGAAAATGATTGACTTTTATCGTTTTGATTGTGTGTGTGTGTGTGTGTGTGTGTGTGTGTGTGTGTGTGTGTGTGTGTGTGAGCATGTCTATAACCATCTCTGTCTATCTGTCTGTGCTTTCAGGTGCGCATGCATATTGCTGTTGTTGGATGAAAACCTGACATACCTAAAATTGTAAAATACATATATTATATTATTACATATTATACATATCCCATGGCTGCAGAAAAAAAAATTGATCAAACAAAATTAATAATGAAAAATAATAAAAGCTATTATCCTGTATTTCAATCATGGAAAATAGATCACAGATATTATTCACAGATATTATTCATAGACATTATTTATCTATCTTAAAAGTGCTGTGTGAAAGCAGGAAGCGCTGTGGAGGACAATGCTACAAAATACTTCGAGAGTTTGGATGAAATATTGTGAACAGAAGGTGAGAGGAACATTCACTCCCTCCGTATCTCCTGGCTATGAGAAACTTCAACAACATCACACTCTTCCTTTTAGCAGTCACTAACATATAGAAGTGCATTCCGTTACTGTATTCCTGAGGCCCAATACAGTTACACTTATCGTTATCCCTTTAAAATACCTGCAGTACATTTTAAAGCTCTTGAAATGTTGCTTCCAACTATCCTGTAAATTGATAAAATAAATGATAATCCCAACGGCTGCAGATTTTTATTCATAGGCATGAAAATTTGAATTGACAGATTAAATCAAATGTTTTTTTGTTTTTTCCACTGAAGAGCAACAATGTGGGGAATCTCGATGTTCTTGCTGTTGCATTCATGAAATAATTATTATTTGATTAAAAAAACTTTAAAGTTAGATTCACATATGACAGTACGCCCAGTATGTTAAAGTTAAGTGGGAAAATGCAAGTAAACAATGAAATAAATGTAGAGATTATGATTCCGAGCAGAGCAACTCATCGAGTGTCTGGCTTTAATCCATAACCCAGTCCCAAGGTGATAAATAGATGTGGCATGAAGTGTATCATCATCAGAAGGGCTTCATCTCCTCCTGAACAACTGCATGTCTTTTACAGTATTTCATTAAAATGGTTTATTTATGTCTCTCGAATAAAATCAATGCTCTTTGATGCAAGTGCATAAAGTAAACTAAAGTCACTGCAGTGTTTCACTTGCTATGTGGAGCAGAGTCATGGCGAGAGCAAACAGAAATATATTTGAAAAGGATTTGTGTAATCATGTGCGGACTGTTTCCTGGAAGACAAACACAAAAAGGAGACGGGCTTCTTCATAGAGCCTTTAATGTTGTTATTAAAGCTTCCCTGGAAGGCCTAAATATCGACCTGAGCGTGGACTCCTTCACAGACCAGTGCACTTTGCTGTCGCGCCGCCAGTGCCATCAAATCAATCAACCTTTCTAATTAACTGCATCCAAATGAGGCATCTTCTTCTGTGCCTTCAGAAAGACCCTTTTTCCACATCACCTCTTGCTCACACAGGATGTGCTGCTCGCTCTGAGTTTCTTTGCTATTTCTGCCTGCACTCTGCCTCTAACCTCACACTCACTGTCCTCTAAGGGGCTGGATCTCTCGCTTTGACCATTTTTCAAAGAGATCCAAACAACAAATTTGACCCAGCATTTAGATTGTCAAGTGAACATTTGCTGATAATCACTTTCATTTCATTAATAAAGTAATTTAGAGCAGAGTGACATATGAATACTTTATAAAGATGCAAAATGTATTAGTTATTGTGTATGTATGACAAAGTGTCTCTTTTAGGGCTGAAAAAACAGGAAGCTGTGGAAGGAACAGCTGTTCAACAGTACAAATCATACCCTGACAGCCAACCCTCTCTCTCTTTTCTTCCTATTTTCTTAAATGTTCCCTCTCCCCTCGCTGTTTCTGACAGAGCCTGGGAGAGGAGCTCCTCTTAGCGACGCCCCCAGGGCACTTGGAGGGGCTCCAGATGTGCTCCTCCAGAGCTGTGGACCGCAGCATCTCTGGCGTTTTTCCATGCATCCAGCTCTTGTTCACTTCATTTGCAATCAGTCCACATTTCAAACTCAATCTGGAAATCAGCTTCTCTTTGGGCTTTTTTCTCTCCTCTCTCTGTCTGGGTTGTGGCATTAATTGAAAATGCAAACTGTAATCAGATCAGCTGAATAAAGATGAGTGGCTTAAAGATGGGAGATATGAGTGACAATTAACATGGCTCTGCATGAGAAATGAAGAGGCTGGTTGAGATAATGGGGATGTGGGTTTGATCAGTGTATGAGCTGCTAATGGTCTGTTTTGGCAGGCGGTTTGGCTGGTCCCCCTCTGCCCTCTTACATTGGCTGCAGTTGTCTACAAATAATTTTACTCTGAAATGCATCTCTAGAAAAAAATATACTAATTAACATAATTGGATCTGTACTAGGCCGTCTTTTTAATTATACTCCTGCTACTGTCACTAAAAAACAGAATATTTAATCAGTGTATTTTTGTAATTGAGGCTAGTCATAGATACCGTAATAGTCTGTGTTAGGCAAGTTACTGACTAATTGTCATTAGCCACTCATAATGTGTGTGTGTCATTTAAAAAATACCTGAATTCCTTTAATAATTACTCAACAACACTACTACTACTGCTAATAATAATAATAATAATAATAAGAATGGTAATAATAATAACTTTATTTGTATTACACCTTTCATACACGAAATGTACATCAAAGTGCTTTAAAACTAAAGAAATTACATGCACAAGTGCTTCATGAAAAGAACATGGAAAGCATATAAAACAACAAACTTGAACGTAACCTAAGATTGAAAATAAAATCCGCTTAATAACATTAATAGAAATAAGATCAAATAAAGTGAGAATGCAATACCTAGAATATGTGCTTCATTGGCGGTAATTTGAGATGCCGCCAATGAAGTATATCACCCTGTATACACACTGCATAAATCAGCGCTTCAGTCTCTCAACCTCTGCTTTCCCAATGGACACAGACTCACCACTGGTTTAGAGTAACTGATATAGGCTTCTTTCAGCTTACACGAACATGTCTTCACACACAACAGTTTTTGTCTTCAAATCTACCAATCACTGACCTCAGGAACCATGTAGAATAAGATGGAAAATAAAACCCACTTCTTGATAATAACAAAATAAGATAAAGTTAAATGAAAATACAATACAGCCCACTCCATAATACAAATAAGTTAAAATAGCAGATCATGTAAAAGTAAAAAAAAACATTAATGTAACATAAGATAGAAATCACCCAATAAGATAAAATAAAGTGAAAATGCAATACATGGAATGTGTTCTTCAGTGGCGGTAATTTGAGATGCAATAAGTGAAAACTCAGAAAGTATGTCATCCTGAGTATGCAATCCATAAATCGGTGCCTAGTCTCTGAAGGCATAAGAAAACAGAACCTTCATTTTCCCAACAGACACAGACTCACCGCAGGTTTTGATTAACTGAAAGTAGTTTGAGAGTGTTAGTAGTTTCAGAAACACACTGCAATACATTGCTTTCTTGGACTATTTATTTTTGACAGGGAGCAGTCATTTCCTGAAATATTGTCTTCACCATGAGGTTTGAACAAAAGAACTAACGCTGAGGAAAGCCTACGGCTGAATCCTGAATTCTTATGCACCATTAAAGAAGTGATATAGACTTATCTGTTAGTGTTGATAACTCCATTTGTTATCCTCACCATGAGGTTGCCAGGCAACTAATGGTACTTTCAGAAAGTACCTGCATCTTTCTAGGAGATAGGCTATAGGCTTTGCCCAAAATCACTCCCTTACTCATTCATTCACTCCTCCCTATATGATAGACAATAAACAGTGAGCAGAAAATTGAGATCCTGTATACTCTCATTTTGGATCATCACCATCAGCTGTATAGTTGCACCACAGTAATGTTTGCATCCATAAAGGATTATGTTGAGGGATCATGAGCAATATAGTGCACTGTATAGTAAATATGGAGGTATTTCAGATACAGCCATATTCTAAAAACAAGATATAACTATTAATGAGTTAATTAGTGACCTTTAGGGGTGCTGGTAGGCAGATTGTGTTACCTTCAGACAGAGGCTAGATGTTTCCCACTGTTTCCCAGGTCTTTATGCTAAGTTAACCTGCTGCTGGCTGTAGTTTAATGAAGTTATTGGGAATCACATTTCTCTCTTGTGTAAAGGATAGCTACCTCCCCACGCTTTTAGCCCCTGTGCCATACCAGACAGGTCTCTTCACTGATTACATAAAGACCAAACTGATATCATCCTCCACCAAACTACTAGTAGGACAAGAAACAAGCCACCCAAAAAATTTTAGTAATGAAAGGTTGTGATTAATAATGAATGTCAAATGATAATCCCTTATAAGTACTGCTTGTCACTGAAAAAAATAATTACTGTACATTATTGTTCTCTACTATTAATTGTCTATTTAGGTACACTTGGGGTCTATGGGCAGTACAATTCTGGAAAAATGAAAGAGTCGGACCATATATAATAAGAGTAATAACCAGATTTATATATCATATTGCGTTGAATGCACAGCAAAATACATACCACTAAAGTTCTAGGATCTCAGTCAGTTTTTGTGATGGATTGTGACAATAATTTCCTTTCCTGCTTTTCTTTTTTTTGTTACAGTTAAGATTTTGACTGTGCCAAATAATCCTCATTTACCTAAATGTAAATGGGGATTAAAGGTGAAGTTAGCGTTTCTAATCCAATCTCAATTTTAAGAGACAACAATGTGTGAAGTGACTATATACCTGATACATCCCTCTGAGTTCAGCCATATTTCTCTTTAGCAATGACTGACTCTTCCTTTAATAGAAATTGTGCAGGGTGCTGGCCAAATAGACTCATTTGGCTGACACCCAAAATGTTTCAGTTCCATTACCCAAGGCAACCTGCAAATGACACAAAACCACCAGAACATGGGGGAAAAAAACAAAAAACAATCAAACAAAACAAACAAACAAACAAACAAACAAACAAACAAACAAACAAACAAACAACATTATGAACCGTTAGTGTGTCTGAACCTGCACTCACTCTCTGAGCTTTAGGAAAATGCAGCGTCTTAAAAACAATCCTTCAGTGCTTTGTAAGAGCCTTTTGAGTACAAAACTACACGATCACCTGGGGTTTGATTGTTGTATGATATTATAACTGGCTTGTTGATAATTTAAGAGTTTATGTAATTAATGCCAGAGTTAGGGCAGATGTTGATGAATAAAATTCCTACAGGGAGGACTCCAGTTGCAAGCACAATATCTTAGAGCACAGACGCTAATTAAAAGCATCAATATCCAGGAGTCAGGAAGATAATGAATTATCTTCAAATGTATTTCAGGCTTCTTCTGAGCTCAAGTGTCCAACAATAGCAACTCTTACAGGGTGCACTTTGATAAACATTTTAAATTGTCCTTCATTGACCCAGGACTGATGTTATGAGTGCTGTACAATATATATCAATATCTCCTTGCTGAAACAACTCAATGAAATCTTATTAAATTATTAATAGAATAATGAAACAATATTCTTATGTTAAGCTGGATATACTTGATATATACCTGATTACCTGATTACATTTAATAGTGTGAACAGCCACAACACATAGAATACAGAACCTCCCTCTACAAAACCTTTTTTTTTTTTTTTTTAACTCTCGCTTTCATTTCCCTTCTTTAACTGCATATTTAGTTTTCTTAAAATGCAGTATTATTAAGTTTCTTGATGGCTTAGGGTCAATTATATTATGCTATTTTTTGTGTCCATATGGTCTTGCTGAATTGAAAAGGAAAGGGTTACAATTAGGCAATAACCTCGGAAATTATTTGCATACATTATATTTTTCCGAACCTAGTCTAAAATTTCTATTTTTGATCAATTTTGTAATTTAAACTGTAATTTAAACTATTTTTAAATATACACACCAGGGTCATGTGCTTACATAGGTGTCCATGATAATTGATTTTCAAATTAGATGTTTCATTAGAAATGTCAAATTGTTTAACTGGTTACAACATTTGCCTTCTATTATAGGAATTAATACAATTTTGTTAAGTATCAGTAGTTTATTATGCTGACTAAACTTCTTTTTTTTTTAAATAAATTTGATTTCAAACTGGCCTTCACGCATTCTTTTAGACATTTATTGTTCTGCTATCTTCAGCAGTTGCTCCTTTGTGCACAGATTTAAAATCTCTGAAGGAGAAGCAAAAAATTCCTCCACACTCACCATACTTACTCAAGGGTGTAAAATCGATGCAATGAATAGTGAAGGCTACCCTGGTACACATGCCAAAGACTATGGCATAAACAGCATATGAGTGCACCCCTCTTATTGACTGCCTAACCACAATCTAAACTCAGCCCTGGTCATGCTGTTACTGATGGAGGGAATTTACACACTGAAGCCCACTGCTGAGGGAAAACAACCAGAAACTGACAATTGCCCCTGATCCATGGTTGCACTCCCAAATGCTCTTACCACAATCTCAAAGCACAAGTAAAACAACAAACAAGATGCAATCAAAAGGGGTAACGCCACTGAACCACACAGGGGAACACCCATTTATGTCAAAGTAACTCTACACCATTACCTAACACTGATTTCCTTTTTCAAACTACCCCACCCTGTCCAAACAATTACTTCACCAAAACATACTTCAAACTATTGCATTCCCCCAAAAACCTATTTCCCGCTATTGAATGCACAAAGAAATTATGCACACAGGACACCACTACAGGGAGTCTCCATGGAAACCTCCCAACACCTTGCAACGTCAACTGTGATGACAATTCCATTAATGAATTTGGACCAGTATCAAAATATGCCATCCAAAAGTGAATAAATGTGAGGTGGAATAAATTATAACTACGAAATCACAAACACCAGAGTAGTACAAGAAACACTGATACACTTTATTGTGAAACAACCCAACAGCACTGACAAGTCCTCAAACAAAAGCATTTGACTGTAGAAGCAACATGATCAGGTTGACTGGTTGATGTCAATTGGTGTAATCAGTTTCTTATCTTAAAAATATGATTATATACGGGAAATGTAATGTGATATGAATTGTCATCCTCTATTGCAGCATAACATGTTATTTTATTTAACACAATTTGAAAAAAGATAATTCAAAAGATAATTTAGAAAAGAGATCATTATCAGTATATGTAAAATTTAAAATTATAAATAATCCTTTTCATGTGATATTTTAAAATGAAGTAATTATTTTCATGAGTACACATGCCTATACACTGTAGGTGGATGACATATTTAATATTTTCATTCTTTCGTAGTAACACCACTTGACATTTTCAGATGCATTCAGTCTCACATTTTGTAAAAAATCGTGCAAATGTCATTATAAATAACATGGAACCAACATAAATACAAAATGTACATTTGGACAAACATGATGCATGCTTTTAAAACACGTCTGTAAAAGATTTTTACTCTTGCTAATCCTTATTTATCACTGACCCTTTAGCACTTCTCATATAGGCAGCAAGACATATATCCTACCCTTCCCCCCTTTTTTGTTTTTGTAAGCTTGATACAATTCAACAGTGAACATATGCATTATTCATTTTTAAAGCCACATTCTCTGAGTGGATCATTTGGCCTGTGATCATTCCTTGCGGGGGAAGACTGTTTATTTTTTATTGAAATAATCTCTCAGTAGGAGAAAAGTTGCCCATGTGAGAAATCTGATTTTCTGGCAATGCACCAGAGTGCAGAGGAGGAGTGCAGAGGAATAGAAGTGAAGAGAGGAACTGTGTGAACAAGATTTCTTTTGTTATAGACTATCAGACAAGACAAACAGCTCTTATTGTGATGGTTGACAGCTAATTGCTACCTCAAAACCACTTTACAATCATTATCCTGACTACCTGATCTTTTGTTGGCACTGGTGTTGTCTGCGATCTGTAACTTGGAGGCTGCAGCCTGCGTTAAGTGTTTTGCTTAATAAGCTAATTTTACTCACTTCTGTCCACACTCCCTCTCCAATTTGCCTCAACATTACAGTTTTAGGTCTTTGTGTGTTGGTCCATGGCTATGTGCGCCTTGAGTGTGGGTGTAAACAATGGGCACTACATAGTTGTCATACCTAATGTGCTTGTTAGCCATCTCGGACTCCCCTGAGGCGTGTGTCCCTATCCTAGGACTTATTCATGGTGCGGTTTTAACAAGCACTGTCGATGTGAGGCCATTGAACGCTTGCAAGATTGCAGTCAATGGCAATTTCATGTGCCACACAGAGTGCAAATGAGCTCTGCAAATATTACTGGGGCCCTTAATCTATGTCAGTGACAGCAGGAAGGCTGAAGTGCAATGGCCACAGGCTGCAGTGAATAGATTTTATTGTATTAAGAACAGCTGGTTCAACTATCCCAAAAAAAATTAAATAAACTTCACCTGCACTACTCTATTAATCACTGATAAAGCAAAAGACTACTTTATTGTTCAATAATGAAAAGACAATTACAAAACAAAACACTATTTTATGGTGCAAGTTACACTTAAAAAAAAAAAATAAAATTGGTTAGCTTCCAAAACCTTTCTCCTTCCATGAAGTTACATAACACAAACAGTAGTAGTAGTATTTCACTTCTGTTTCCCATGTTTCTGTTACTGATAATCTCAATTAGCTTTTTCACCCACAATGTTGAACTCTTCAAATAAACTATCAGAGGCAAATCCAGTTTATGTCCATCAAAGCTATCAGGTCACGAAAGCGAACGTGGGTCCACAAATTCCCCAAATCGTGTTGTGATCTCTGACTTAAACTTGCCGATGTATTGGCATATTTCAGTGGTGCTGATGCTGTGCTGTGTGGCCAGCTCCCCTAAGTATGTTGTTGCACTGTCACTTGAAAGAATTGCTAGCTTTCCAACAAAAGCCATGTATTGAAAACCTCCAAATAGTCCACTTCTTGCCCTCGAGTTAGGGTTAGAGTATTTTCCTTTTTCAAGCAAAGAAGGCCTTTATGGCATCAAACCAGCTGACAAACCACTCCAAAACTTTTCCACTGCTTAGCCACCTAACTGCTGGGTGGAGGGACATCTTTGTACGAGCAATCCATTTTCTCGAGCAGGGACTGGAACTGTCGGTGTGTCAGAGTAGATTGCTTAACTATGAAGTTAACAACATTCACCACTGTAGCCATGACCTCATTAAGATCTGAATTTGACATCTTTGCACAGAGGTTTTCTTGGTGTATTATGCAGTGGAGTTTTATGACGGGTGACCGACTTGTTCCTCAATTAATGTGACCGCTTCTCTCTGTTTCCCGACAGTGGCAGGGGCACCATCTGTTGTCACTGCAAAAATCGTGCTAATGTCAGTCCCTAGCTCGTCAAAATGCTCCATAAAAGTTTGACCATGTCCTCATCTTTTGTAGGTTTTAAGCAGCAGAGCTCCTCCCTTATAGTCAAATCACACTATCTTGCCATGGCTGCCAAATGGTTTGTCATATTGTCATTCATATCCACGCTCTAATCAAGTGTGTTGCTAAACACCATGGCTTCTTTCAAACCAGCTGTTTTTTTTTGTAATTTCTTCAATGCATTGCTTAGCAGTTTTGGCTGACATGGAAATGTCTTTTATTCTTGATTTTATTGTCTCTTTGTTTGGTAAGCCATCAAACAAACCCCTGAGCTACAGAGGAAAGCCTCTTTATTTGCCGTCAGTGAATGACTTTCCATGTTTGCCAATACAACGAGCAATATGACAGCTTGCTTCAGTAGTATGATGTTTAGCAGTGACTTTGAGGGTGTTTGACACTGCACGTTTGATGGATTCGGACTGGTCTGCCTTATCCTTGAACGTTTTATGTGTTCGGTCTCAAAATGGTGTTTAACACTCAACATTGGGCAAACATTATCAAGACATACAGTATATGCATGATCATTCTAAAACCCTAACCCTAACCCTAAGTCTCTCTCTTCTGTAAAAGAAGGCTGGAATGCCAGAACCTTTACTTTAGCTTTCTTAGCTATTCCTTAGCTAGCGGGCTCGCCATCATCTGCCAAGCCCGTTCCGGCACTGCTAAAACAATTTTAGTAACAAATTAATCAATCAAACTAAATAAATGTAGATGCCAATGGCTGTGAAAGAGATAATCATAATCATCATTCAGAGGACATTTCAACATTTCCAAAAAAATTCCTCTCTTGCACACTTGCCACTTGCCATTGGTTAAACTGACAAGCGTGCCTAGGTTAATAAAGGTTAATAAAGTTCCTTATAATTACCCTGAAAAAAACAATATTTGTAGAATTGCAAATACAAGGTATAATAGAATATATTATATATATCTGATTTATATCAGAATATAATAAAATTGAATATAAATGTTTCTTTTTTGAAACAGATTAACCAATAAAATTAAGTTGTAATGCAGGAAATGCAAAACTGAAAACTGTGTGTGCTCTTACATAAGCCTTTTTTCTTCAGATCAAAGTGTTGGGAAAAAAATTGGAGGCTGGGAATCCTAAAAAAAGAACAACATGGAGTCCATAGACTAAACATTGCTGAATGATGTTAGGTTTCCTCCTCATGCCATTTAGATAAGTACATTAGCAGGTAGAAGGCTCTCAAAGTGTCACGACTGCTTCTCTGTTATTCCTGCATGTCCAGAAATAACTTGTACCTTGTACGCTGCTGAATTATGAAGTGAGACATGGTTTGGACTTGAAGCACTCCCAAGCGGAATGATATTCTTCTGCTTCAAATATGACAATGAAATGAGAGGAGTTAAAGTTCGAGGGCACAAAATATATCAAGAATCAAGGAGAATAAAGAAAAAAAGGCCATGTGAAACCAGAGACCTCTGAGAGGAGGGGGCAAGAAGAAACCCACTTCATGAATTAACAAACCCGTGGTAATGGAGTCTAAGGTCTCATTGCTATTTGTGATGGAGGCAGCCATGCATTCACTCTCTACTTATTAGGAGGGAATAGGGAGACAGAGTTCTTTTGATTAATACTCTTGCCTTTGTGGGGTTGATGGGGAGAGGGGAGACAAGCAGGGAAAAGAAAAAAGAAAGAAGGAGCAGAAGAAGGGAGATAAGATTACCATGAGAAGAACAAAATTATTTTTATAAATCTATACCTGGAAACTGACTGATTCAGTGCAGCAGGACAATCACAGAGATTTAGCAGCTGGCCAGATTAGCAACACAAGAGGCACAGCAAAGCAAAACAATGGCAATGACTCATAATGCTCTTTGACTAAATATAACACTGTGAAAAGCCAAGGTAGACTACATTTCTGGAGAAGCACTGATCTACAGTACATACAGTATCCTTTCAGACACATTGGCAGCCTGGGTAAACATGATCCAGAAAGGAAACAGTAAAATAGGAAAAGCTGAAATATGTGGTGAAACAGACAAAATGACTGTAATAATCTACTGAAACTGTTACAAATCCATATTGTTCATGTTGAATAAACCTCATGCTGGTCTGGTTAAAGCTTAGCAGACCACTAGCCGAACTCAAAAATGTCACTTGCGTGTAACCATGAAAAGCTCCTGACAGGCTTTTATATTTAAAATATCTACAACTACACTGAATTTCTGGACAAGTAAAACCTCCAACATGAATACATTGTTAAAGAGATGAGGCGCTTATGTCTCATCTGTGACTGCCTGCATTACAGTCAAGCTTTTGAAAGTAACCCATGCCAAAATTTCCTCTGTATTTTCTCCTTTTAAGGACCAAACTTGCAGCTCGTTTCACATCTAAAGTTATCATAGTAGATGTGTGAGCGTATCATGCTTTTAACCAGTCTCCCTCACATTAAATACATAAAATATAAATAAATCAGTTATTTAACCAAGAGGTTTTCCACTGGACTGACAATTAAAAAAAACTTCTCTCAGTGATTTAAAGTAAGTTTTACTATTTTGTGTTATAATTTGAAGTTGTCATTTATCATATAATTTTGTATGTTTCAAGGATTGCCCATAATAAACAAGCTTTCTTTTCATCCTGTTAATTTTCTCTCAATAGGCAGAAGCATTTTGATGCCAGACGGTGTTTGTGTAACTCTTTGGGTCACGGTAGATAACTAGATTTCCTTGACTGTCTGTCGAGTCTGTCTGTAGACTGTAAGTTATAAAAAAGGTGTTTAAAAATAAAATCAAAATTTGCTCTTGCTCAATCATTTTTTAAACTTTCTTTCTACTATTTCACTTCCTTTTGTTATTTCTCTCTTACTTTTGCGAGCCTGGGCTTCAGAAATCGTGACATAACGGTAAGGGTGGGAACATCTGGTGACGCAACCAGGAAATCTTCGGAAGCCACAGCCCCTGAATTAGGACACAGCTACTGTGTTCAGGAAGAAAACACTTCCTTCAGAAAAGCAAAATGAAGAAAATTATGGATACAGACACTGGCATTTACAAATCATAATCTTCCTTGTTCTGGAGTAAGATTTTTTTTTCAGGCCTGAGCAGCGGCACACAAAGGATCTTGGGATATTGGAGGCCGCAAAGGATAGTAGTGGTGCATCCTCCAAAAAGAGGGAAAAGAAGGCCACATTTGTAGGCTACATTCGATGGAACCTTCGAATTTGGACAGCCTTTGCCCAGCGTTGTGACCAGGTGGGGAGTTCCAGCCCTCTGCAATGATGCCAACGTGGAAGTAACTTAGAGTTGCAAACGGCGACCAGGGGACGACATTCAAAATGTGTTTATGGTCTCAATCGCTAGTTTAAAGTCTTCTTCAATGCAGTATGATGTTCATTTGTGAAATTTTGGCCTCCCTGATTTTATATTTGATGATAAAGCAGGGTATGCATTAGGGCGTGGCTACATCGTGATTGACAGGTTGGTTGATTCACAGGTTCAGGAGGGCGGACAGATAGACTGTATGGAAATAGCCGTGTTGTTTCACAGAGTCTATGAGTTTACCTCAAATTGTGGGAGCTAACTTGGTTAGCATCACCAGGTGGCCGGTGTATACTGTGGTAGGTAGGTGTGCAATTTCCTTGAGATCCAGCCCTCGCAACCTCTCCATCCTCTTGCTCCTCCGGATGCCCATATAATCCGTGTTCTTTTTTTCCCAACATGCACCTCAAATTTTCAAGATGGTGCTGCTCAGATCCGATACTATTAGCCTCCAAGCAGCAGTCCACAAACCAATGGGTGACTTCACTGCTGTTAAGTCCATTATATATACAGTCTATGGTTGTGACGTAATCTGCATTCAAATGCCTCCTTTTGAAGAATGCAGCCCCTGAATTGGGACACAGCTATTGATGTTCTACAATCAATGTTAACAAGTCAGTTTGAAACCCACATTTTTGTCTAACAGCGAGGTACACAGCACTTAAGTCTTAGCTGTTTTAGTGTTTGAAAGCTGTATGTTTTAAAAAATAAAGGTTAAAATGTAACCTCTGATTGAGGTTTAAAGGACAAATGGACTGTTATGCACTGAGCCACAGTTGTTCATTTTGTCTATTCACACAGATATATCATCATGCAGCTGACATACAATCATAATGAGACTGAAGAACATCAGTGGTTAAAACATTGTTCCAGTATCAGCATCCTGAATAATTGAGCAAAGAATTTTTTGTTCAACACGACATAGTGTGTCAGAAATTAAACATGAATGTCATAGATAGATGATCAGTAGTATTGTATTACACACATTAAAGATCTGATCAGTGTGAACTGTTGTGGTGGTTGGCTTTAATTGTTGGTATCTGTCAGATGTATTTTTACTGAGGAGAAATGAAAGCTTTTTCTGCTTGCATATGTGCCACTGTGTCCCTACCAATTTGCCTGGAATGCACGAACATCACACATTGATTATTTAAAGGGATTTCAAGTGAGGTGTAGACATGGATGCCAGCTATCCTCACAATGTTTCAGTCATTTGCTTTAAGAAGTTTGGCGTTTGAAATTAGAGAGGAAGCCTTTGCTATCACATAAGGAAACCTGTTGTATTAGCCACTAAAGGATCAGATACAGCAGGTGTACTAAAATGGCAGCATACCTGGTCAGCAGATGTGCATTATGTTTTGTTTACATTACATTATATACATGGATGTGGATGTGTTCACACATTTTTGTCAAAATAACGAAATCCACATCACGCAGACTCTCCCAAACCACCATGACAAATGTGAAGCATTATATTATAGTTACAGTGGTATCATGGGATGCTTTTTAAGATATGAAAATGTCTTAATGCAGGTTTTAAGCCTTTGGGGAAATGAGGTATTTTCAACCTTGTCTCCTAGAGATGATGTTTATGTACTGTAACAGTTTCCCCAATTACATTATGACGGCAAATGTAATCACTGCTTGGATTATGTTCACAGGCAGCGTTTTCTCAAATGAAGTGAATTTGTGTACCACGCTGAAGTCAGAGGGAGGTGATTTTTTATATTACCATAAAAAATGTGAATTATAATCGTACTTTGGTTACAGTGAGCAGATATTGTATTGTAAGGGTGGATTTTGTCTTGAAAATGAGTATGTTAACAAGTTGTAGTTGTGTTATGAACATTTGACAGATAAGTTAATTAAAACATGTTTCTTTATTACTGTATGTTGATTTAAAAAAGACAGCATTGCACTTCTCTCAAAACATATTAATCGCTGTAAATTACCTTACTTCTAGTAGAGAGGGTTGAAAATACTAGTCAAAAGAAGATACTGTAATTTTGAATATCTGGTGGATTTTTCCTTTAGTGTATGACTTTGTGTACCAATGCATGATACTCACACTCAGAATAGATTTTAGTGAAGGACACTTCCACTTTATCTTTGTGAGATTCAAAGATGTAATGGCTTTTTGTTTGATTATTGAATAGTTCACACAACTATTTATTTTATTCTGTCATTGTTGCTGCTGGCAGTCAGTATCATCAACGCGGTTATCTTTACACCTGACCAATTTTTCTAAGACAATCATTGCAGTCATGAAATGCAGTTTGACAGCCAGGTCATAATTTCTCTTGTCCTGAAGGCTTTGGCGAAGAAAAAAAATAGCTGTTCGGCACCCATGCACTTCAGCAGTTGAAAATCAATCTTTTACCTTCCCAATTTTGCTTTCAACACAATGCTAATTTCCCCCTCATGACTGGGTCAAAATGTAATGCCCTTGAAATTAAGAGAGTGGGGTTGTGCGTGTGGTGTGCACACCATAATGAACATTTTGGACAGCTTTGAAAAATGCCCTGAAGGGGAACAGTGGAATTGAGACAAAGCTTTTCAGCTCACAGAGGCTGCCAAATCTCAGCTTGCATTTATCAAGCAACAGTTTGGTATGCTCACCTCCCCTTACCACCTGTCTCATACAGATCAACAGTTCAAACACTTCTCTTTCATGTCCTCACCGACTACAGTATACACCTAAAAAGAAAGATTGGAGGTGAGGCTGTTGTTTCTGGTTTTTTCTTATTTTATTCAATTCCAACTCCATGGCTTGACCTCAAAAACCACTTTCAACAAGCAATACCTGCACCTTGGGTTACCATGGAAACTCTTCACTTAAAAATAGACATAGAGGAATGAAAGCTATGGGTAGAATATGCCTGCTTGATGTGGTTCAGGGAGATGTATGGTTCTAGGTTTACCAAAAAAAAGGTTAGCATCTGGCTGTGTTTTACAGCATCCTTAAAGCATTAAAGTGCCTTGAGACGCTCAAATTGTGTTTTGAAAGCTAGAAAAGCAATACAACCAGTATTTGCTGATGCAACATTCTACTATAAAACTGCATTTGTTTGGTAGGATGTAGCTATGGTCTTGTTACTTCTGAATGATGAATAGGCCTATTCCATTTGACATGTTTCAGTGTATTTTACAGTAAATGACAATAACAAAGCGCCAGAACAAGGTCTGTTTTTCATCTCTGTGCTGAATGACATCTCGACAGAATAGTGTTTTGACAGCTGTGACAGACACTGCTTCACTTCCTGGATTTACATATGCTGTGGCTGTGAAGATCCCTGACGAGGTACCAGTGGGGCTTATTTCTCCTTTGTTCAAGTGCCACTACGGGCTGAGGGTGACTTTAAATCTGGTTTGTGCTGCGATGTCATATGACTTTACACCTTTAATTTACTATTAAAATGGAATACATAACATATCTCACTACAGTTGTCCCTTTCCCTTGAGTCGCCCTGTACATATCCTAAGAAATCCCAAAATATATTTTGCGTGTTGCCAGAAATGTGTCTCAGTGGGCTGATTCACATCCGTCCTGGTTGAGTTTACAAATCAAGCTTTAGCACAGCTTTTAACTCAGCACTTAGCCTAGATGTTTCATAAAATGATGCAGCTTTTAACAATAACAAGAAGACGCAAAATGAGCTGGAGCAAAAACAACCTAAGCTGCTCTTCATAAATCGCAACAATTCTTATCCTGATGGGGGTAGAAATTTGTGACTTTTACTTACTTTCAATCATAGAAGTTGTTGCCACATTTTAGGTTTTTGGTGTGTCACATTTAGTATTCAACTAATCTAATCTAATCCAATGTATAGTACGGCACAACATTACAGAAGCAGTACATCTGCTTAATTTTTTGATTGTGTATTTGCATATGGACATCCCTGAATGTGTATGTGTGTCCATTTGATTTAGCATTTTTCTTCCCATGAAATGCTTCATAAATTGTCCATGTCTTTCTCTTGTTGATCCAATTATATGTGATTGACAGGTAGACAGACTCAAGGCTCAAGTGGGTAGGGCCCTCCGGCTGTTTACTGATCTACATTAGGTTCACTATTTCATAATACACAAAGAGAGAGCCATAATTTGCCTATAATAAGGGGAAAACAACACGCAGCAGCAGGTACTTAAAAGGAGTTATTGAGACAAATATGAAAACACAAGCTGCTGTGGTGTGAAATAAAGCCAAGACGCCTTCTTAACTGTCAGAGTAGAGAATAAAAGAAAATTCAGCAGCCTCCATAGATACAAACACAGCGGCTGTAGGTAAAAAATAAAAAAAGAACATCTACATTTATTGTCTAACAATACAAAATCTGACTATATAGGAAGTTACCTTGTCACTTTGTTTTCTGTCATCTTTGATAATGGAGATTGTGATCTTCGAGATCATAACACCTGATAAAATTAGTCATTTACATCAGAGAATGTTTTTATTCCTGTAACATTTAAAAAGAAAAAACTGTCAGATTGACTGGACCTGCTGCAGTATTCTCCTGGAGAGGCTGTATAATGTAAACAGAGGAATCTATAAATGGATGTTTCTTCATTAGCACAAGTCTTTACTCTCACCTTTGTGTTGGTCACATGCACAGACTAAAGAAAGGGCAGGGTATATGCTGAAGAGAGACGATGGAGGTCAAGCCCTGACTGTGGCCTATTAGCACTGGGGAGTTGGTAGAAACACAGCTGGGTAAACACATTAGCCGATTGTGACAGATGCACTAGATGTGGGTCCTTGAGCAACCAGCAGTTCCATGGATAATTGCAATGTTGTAGATTGTGGCCTATGTAAAAGACATGAAAACCTATTGATAAATGCAGCCTTTATTTAGATATACAGTGTATCTCTGTGTCTCATTTAGCTGTTTTTCTTATAAGTTCCCAATTTTAAATGACGTAATTTACATTTGACAAGGACAGGTACGGATTTATCTGTAAAGAAATGCAAAAAACCATACATTATGTCACAGATGGTTCGGTTCTGGTGTCAGCTCTGTAAGGATCATAAAGAAAGGTCTTTTCCTATAAAGGCCATTTTCTTTTACTGATGCTCAGCAATCCAGCAATCATTTATGGAGCAGGCCATTGAAGAGGAAAAAGAGATACTGTACTAGATTTTCCACCAGCGGCAGTCTCAATAGTCTATAATGCAATGTAGCCACCAGACATGTTAGCTTTTTAGCTTTGGTTTTTTTCTTGCCTGGAAAGTCATCAATCATGAATATTGCTCTCTCCTCCTACGTGCACATAAAACCCAGCTGGATGCAGCAGGTCCAGGTGAATTGCCTGAAATCCACTGAAAGATATTCTGGATAACAAAAAGGTAAATTACAACATTTCACAATATGCAAATACTCCACAGACTGAAATTAAAGTGTTCAAAAGAATAAAGAGATGCTTTTATGGGCTCATAAATATTAATATCACCATGATATTAGCGTTATTTGTTACATGGGTCATGAGTATTTTAGCCTTCATACAGATTAAATATAGGCAAGGGAGATGCCATATAAGATCATATCCAATGTTATATATATAGAGTGCATGTTTTTCCAGCTCATAGCCTGATCTCTGACCATGAAATGAGAAGATTATGAAAAATGATAGCTGCGGTTAAGTATAATCACTATAGATTACCAATAATGAAAAAACAGCCACAAATGATCATATGATTTGAATTTGGCCCCAAAAAGTCCTGGTAGGTTATATATTGATTGTGATGTGCAATGGCAGTGATGAATAGCTTTAAAAGCAAATGTCACATTAGGTCTCTGCACAACTGCATATCAGGCATTAATGTATTTTTCATATGATATTTAGATGGCTGTGTAGGCTGAGGGGCAGAGGGATGCACACCTTTATTCTCTGATAATAGCAAAGCAAGTAAAGTCAAGTTTACTTGTATAGCTCATGAATCACATTCAATGTCTCAAAGGGCTTTAGAGGCCCACAGCACTATGGGTTCCTAACCTAGCCCGAGCTCTATAAGAAGACAAGGGAAAACAACAGCAAAAATAACTTAACATTAGCCTGGAGTGCTAACGATATCTGGTGCTAAATGAATTGAAGTCAATCTCTTCTTTTCAGGAACAAAAAATCTCATGTTACAGTGTCCACCCATGCATCCATTTTCCGCTGCTCATTTGGGTCTGGAATGGAATGGCTGTAGTCAGGTAAGGCAAGCCAGACATCCCTCTCGCCAGCCACTTGATTAATTTTGGATCCCAAGACATGATTTGGGCCAGATGGGATAATCCCTCCAGCATGTTCTCAGTCTGACCCTGGTCTCCTCCCAATAGGATGGCAGAAGGCATCCTAACCAGATGCCCAAACCGACTTTACTGGTTCCATTCAACAAAGGAAGAGCAGCAGTTCTACTTTAGGCGTCTTCCTCAAGGGACAGAAGAGCTTAGACAAGAGTCATAATTATTACAGTTGCTAGAGTTCTTTGTCACTTCAACATATGTAGTTTCTGGGCATTTTCTGAGAAGACTGATCCTCAAATACACATGAACAACTGTTGGATGTTAACATGCAAACGGAATAAACATATCCATAGATGTAGGTATATGGATAACGACTGTACCAAGTTGCTAAAACTACATGATAAATTGGTCTTTTTCTTTGAGGGCGATGCCCATTAAGCTTTTATAAATGTTCTTTCATCCAAAAGAATGAGGAGTCACTGATTCCAGCAGTATTCCCTCACTCATCACCCTGTGTTGTGTTATGCTAACAGATTACTGCAGTGTAGATGACAAGCGGCCTAGCTTGCAGTCAGCTGTAAGACAGTAATAGTGCACTCCTTTTCCTCCAAGACATCAATATTTCCTCAATGCTTGCATTAACAATGTTCACTGGACTGAACTTAAAGGCAACCACGTCACAACAGAAATTCTCCCTGGGAGAGTGAAACCACTCAGAAGGAGTGAGAGTCCATCCATTTTGAGATGCTAGCTGCAACAGGGACATGATCCCTTGCTGTCCTCCTACAATGTCCTTTGTTCTGGGCCAGAGCCTGCTGGGAATTGAACCAAGGTCCCTGCAGTGGTGGGCGAGTGTTTTACCTCTATACCACCCGGACGCGTTGCTGCCTTTCTTTCAAGCAGCGCCACGAAGCTCTTATCTATCAGTGCTTCCAAACACTAGTCTGTGTACGTGGTAAGCCAGCCATCCAGACTCATCCTACACCCCGTGTTTGTTGTTAGCAAGCAGTGAGGGTGAGAGGGGTTCTGCACCAAGAAGAAACATTTGTCTTTGGGATAATCACATTTAAGTCTGCCTGGAAACTTAAACACTGCAAATTCCCATGACAGATTACACTTCTAAATCTGTTTGCTTACATATTTGCACATGAACACTTGAAGGTTGAAGAGGTCATACTCACTCTTTATTGATTTAAAATTGTTCACACATCTGCACAGTCTTGTTTACTTGTGAAGGCAAAATGGTTTGATTATAGTTTGAGTCAGTCACAGGGCATCTTGTCAAGATATCCAATTATAAACATATCATGTGAGAATTTCATAAAAGACCTTTAAACCATATCACATAAACTCCACATGTGAAATGGCTTGGAAGAGTGGGCCATTCCAAAGAATGAGATTGACTGGAAATAGGGTGTAGGAGTCACACCACAGTGTTTCTTTTTCGTCTTCTTTCAGGACATTTGTAACATCATTTGATGCTTTTTCACCCGAGTCCTGTGCTCGTGCCTTTCCACTATCTCCACCAGTGAGATCAAAGGTGATCTTTGATGGGATGGACAATTCATTCCACCTTGACAGGTGGGATACAGTCAGGGATGTCCATCACTCAAGCTCCCATCAAACTGTCAAAGACGTTTCTTGATCAATCACTTGAAGAGGAGGAGAAAACTGGCCCCTAGACTATCTAGAAGGTAAATAATGATATAGGAACAGCACCTCCTTTGAAATCCATGCTTTTTTGTGCATTATGCTTGAATGTGTCCTCATAATTGAAATCATGTAAAAAATGATTGTGTTCAAATTTTGATTAGACTTCCCTTTGCTTTATTTCTTAAGTAGTTATGTTTTTCACGTTATTTTCTAATCAGGTATTTTTTTATTAATATATGCACAAATTAACTGTAAAGACTAGCAATATGTTTATTCACTCAAGTGTAAACTCACATTTCTGATTTGGCTTAAAATGTTTCTTGATTTATCAGATTTGCTTTGTATTGTATTAATTCTTCTTTGTTGCTGAAGCTAAATTTCAGTGCACATAAGTAAAATGGAACAGGGGTGATTTTGCCCCTGCCTCTTTGTGAACAGACTAAAATGACAGTAACAAGATAAATGCAAGGCATTCTCATTACTTTGGGGCTTCCACTCTTTATAAATATGCATGACCTCCGATAGTCACAAACATTGCGGATTAAGGAATGGAAATCACGTGGTCTCTTGTAGCTTTGGTGAGTTTAATTTGAATCTATGAAAGCTACATCTATATCTCAGAGCTCTGTTTGGAATATTTGTGTGAGAATGTGGGGCATTTCCTTATATTGGTAAATGTGTGTGTGTTTGTGTTCATGAAGATCCTCAGTGAACAATTTACTATAAAGGAGTCATTAATGACAATTGAACAGTACAAAATAATCCTTACAGTGTATACTTTCATATGTCTTAATGATGCTGCAGAATGTCATTAATATATGCACGCATACACACTCGTAATTTACATAGGCACATAGGGATAGATATGCTCACAAACTCTTTTATCTATTTCTACTGGAACACATAAATTCACATGAATAAAAATAATCTGCAAAACACAAAACGTTATGTTGCTGCTGTTTGTATTAATTACTCTGAAATCACAATCCTTGACAGACTGTACCTGTGATCATGGATACACACTAATCTCCAGAATGAAATAGTCAATGGTAAAATCTATAAAAAGAAAACCTCTCTAAGTCTAAAGGAAACAGAATGCAGTTAGTAGCTGTTAGCATGGATAGCATTGCATTGACCCCTTTTCATGTATTAGAAGGACTTTATGTATGTTTCTATGTTATTTGGTCAGTTCAGGCTAAAATATCTCAAAAACTATTGGATTGATTGCCATGAAATGTTTACATATAATCCTGGTTCCCAGATGATATCTCAATGAATTTGGCGATCTCCTAACATTTCCCTTTTTCTCCACCAATAATGCTTATTAGCAAATGCTAGCATCCAGGCATGCTACAATAAGATGGTGAACATGGTAAACATTACCTGCTAAACATCAGCATGTTAACATTGATGTTGTGAATTAATGAAACACTTTACTAGAGCATTTTTTAAAAAACATCAGCGTATCACAAATACAACAACAAGAACAAATTAAAAACTAAATTAAGTATTCCTGCACATTCAATAGGGCCTTGAATAAATATAATTTTTTAACACACCCTGTCTTAAATGTACATAACTAATATACACATGTAGCTGGTACATACTACAAGCCCATTTATAGACCTGTATGATAACCAAATAAAAAAACCCTGTTAATTGTCCTAGGTGTCTTCTTGCCTTCCTCTCAAAGCATGCTGGGATAGGTTCTAAAGCTCTAAAGCTGGACATTTGGGGGTATACCTATCGGCTGACTGGGGTCTTTCTGTGTGGAGTCTGTAAGTCCCCTTTGGGTATCCAAAACCACATAGTTTAGCTTGTCCTGATTGGCACTACTATGGTGAATTATAGTCTACTTAAGTGAGTCTTTCAAATCAGGTAAATGTGCCAGAAAAGAAAAAAAACCTCTCTTACCTTACCTTTCAGGGCCTCCATTGTATACAACATCAGTGTTAATTAACTCTGAGTGTTAGAATCAACACTGTGCCAGTGTTTATACAAAATTAATGTAACACTCTAGTTATGAACAGTCGCCCCTAGAGCTATATCAGCTCCACAAGTGTACCACCATGCACATCATCAACACCTGTCATCTCAAAATAAGTGACACAGAAAAACTAGCACTTAATAACTCAAGAAAATATGTAGCTACTCTAAGACACCGGGCCTTTTGAATCTGCACCAACTGTATCTGTAAATCTTATTTTTACAATGGAGAGCTGAGGCAGCAGTGTGTTCTTGTATCTTTCAGTTTAAAGTGAAACCATGACCTGGGGTGTACCAGGGGGGCAGCTCCTAATGGTCTGATCCTGCAGACTGAGTAGAACCAAAATCTTGACTTTCCTTCAGGACAAATAAAAAAATGGTTGTGCTCGTGCCTGTGGGCAGTTCAAGCAGCAGGGTTGAAAAAAAGAACCTTAATCCTAACCCATTTGGGGCATAGACAGTCAAGCTGATGTTAGGCACAGCAAGCACCAGGACCATAGATATACAGTATGCTCATGGTCAGTGCTCAGCCTGGGGGCGTTGCAAATAGTATATGTCACAAGTGCCTTACCTTACCTCTTTTGGGGTAAATGACTATCATTCAGGGCTTCCTTGGCCAGATGACAGATGCAGGAAACATGGTATGGGGAAAAGTGCAGAAATGCCAATAAAAAAGTCATTTTTTTTCATTTTAAACAAAAAGGGCAGAAGCTATCACACCAAGGCTGTGCTGATGACAGGAGTTTCCTCTGTGGATAGTAATATAATTTAACGATGATAATAAACAGTATAGCTATAAGTGTCTGAAGAGTTCCTTAATGGATTGAGGTACTATACCATATGGTCAAAGTAATTTCTTCCACACTGGCAAGGATGCTGACATGAACACAGTAGGATCTACTTTTGAAAGCGTATTTGTCGGAAGGACCCTGCAGAGCACATAGGTCCATCCAAGCTTTAACATGGACAAGATTTGGGGGCTGTTCCCTTGTTTCCAGAAATGTTTCCAACATGACAATAGCTAAATACAAAATAACATGAGACCACAATTCAAGCATTGTTTCTCTGAAATGCAAATATTTCTAGAAAATAATAATAATACTAAAAAAAAAATAGTTACAGCTGCAAATGTATGGCAAATGGCAATACGGCATTGTGTGGTTAAGCATGTTATCTTTGGGACAATTTAAATGAGGCTGGCCAGGAATAAATTGTCATGCCAACAAACACAATACCTTAGCCCCAAACAAATGCATTGGACAAAGCTTCACCGCAGTAGAGTGGAATGAAAAGTCTCACCTCTCATGCATTAAATCTCATATTCTTGAAGGGATTGATGCTTCTAACAATAGTTCACTAAGCCCAGCTTGTGGAGCCCTTTAGCCATAATTGCTTGTAGCAGCATAATTTTGCTACAATAACAGCTTGCTATTGTGGGAAGGAGAATTAGAAAAAATGTCAAAATAAAATATTTACTCTGCCTGGCAGTCCAAGGGGTAAATACGAACACAAAGCTTTGGACTTAGTGTTTCCTCTTTGTCAGAGTGTTGACAGTTTTAAAGAAGCATACCCCAGCATGAGCTCACGATGAGTCACCTTCAAACATTTACTGCAACACACACGATCAATAACATCAGTGAAATCCATGCTTTACTCCTGACATGCTGTAAAACTTTAAATCAGATAGTTAATGCCAGACAATAGCAGTCACATTTTCGTGATACTTGAAGGATTTCAGTGTTTGCACTCACATTCAGAGCCAATTACATCTAAAATGGGATCTGCCTCAATTAGAACACAACAAGCAATTAAAAGTGAAAGGTACAGCAATCAAGACACGCAGTGCCCTGGCAATTTTCCTGTGAGAGAAGGTCTAGAAAAGGAAAAACAGCCAAAAGGCACTTTATGTAATTTCTTCTTCTTGTTGTTTTGCTGAGTGCATATTACAGTAGTAGAGAAGGGAGATTTGTGAGAGGGGATATATTTTAGTGGAGTAACCATGTACTTCCCCCACTGGAAAGCCATTGAGTTGAGGAGTTCAGTCTGAACAGAGCAATACTGGTGGAAGGATAATAGTGGCTGGACCACATCATGATGAGGAGACCTGTAGCAGCTTTGTAAGACAGCCAAGGTTTTGAAGTTGTGGATAGACAGCAAGAGTGGAGAGATACTCAATAATTTGGGAGAGTATGTCAGGAAACTGATTAGGATCAAGCTGCTGAAGTCCAGACACGTTGATGCTTGAAGCAGGTGAGTATAGTCACCACTGAGGAACAGCCTGTTTCATTACATTTTAGAAGGTAGAAAACCTTGGGATGTTTGGAGGCCTTTTGGTTTCATAAAAATAGAAATGATTCACATAAAAGTATGACTTTTGAGACCACATCCCACAGTGATATGTAACCTCATTCTCAGAGTACGAGAGAAGCTGATGCATGGCACTCTTAGCAAATTCCATGCCAAAATTAACTGAAAAATGATCACACACACACACACACACACACACACACACACACACACACACGTCACAATCTATGCTTTTATGTACAAACATCAAGCTGATGAAAATGACAAATTCAGATATTTTTGTTGTTATTTATGTAATAGCTACAATTACTTACTCAACATGGTAATTCTTCTACAACTAATAATGATCTTCTGAGTTCTTCTTTTTTGTATAATGTTCATCGATTTAAAAAAAGAGAGAAAAGAAGCCAAATGAGTAACAAACAAAATACCCAATGTAAAATACATTTTCACTCTCTCTATGGCAAATATTCATAAAAAGTAGGAAGGTCAAAGGCACTCCTCTGGCAAAAAGTTTAAAAGCCTTTATTCAGATGGCTATTTCTTGGTGAACTTCTTAAAGACATAGACAATACTTTTGCATATTAAATAGAGCTGGGTTACAACCCACGCTTAGCGGCACAAACAGCCTTCTTCAGGGTGTATGTGCCGCTAAGTGTGGGTTGTAACCTAGCTCTATTGTCTGTATTTTTTAAGAATTTCACCATAAAATAGCCATCTGAATAAAGGCTTGTAAACTTCTTGCCAACTTTTGTGTTCCCTACCAAACAGCAACAGACCTTTTCTTTCTGTAGCAAGTATTTAAGTTGATGTTGCTCTGTTACAGTATTTTTATGTAAACCCATACATTTGTAAAACATGCACTGTTGCCTCTTAAACAACAAAAATCCAGTATTTTTATCTGACTGTATGCCTCACACTCTTTCCTAATAGGGTGGCATATTTTTGGTATTAACATGTACTGTATATTATAATTGTAAAAACCAGACAGAAATGCATTAATAGGATACACTCTTACCGGCAAGAAAAACACTATGCATCATTCATTAGACGGCAAGCTTGATATCTAAATTGAAATAGATAAATCAACATCTAACAGGAGAGAAAAAAGCAAGAAAGTGAAGCGGGTGTCATACACCAATGGCAAAGAAAAAGGAGCCAGGAAACTGAGGACTGCATAAAAAGTGTGTATCTGTAACGATGCTAACAGTTGTAATGAATAAATAACTAAAAGTTTATGTATAATGTATGAAGCAATCTGCAGCTGGAGTGAAAACAGTTTTAAAATGGGCAAGAATAGTTTGAGTTTTTTAACGTTTCTGTGTTGGAAAATGAAACAAGGAACAGACGTTAAGGGAGGTGCCATTAATCTTCTGCAGCAGTTAGATATAATACTGTATGTCTCTAATCACATGATGTGAGGATAACTTGCCATGAGGTTGTTGTTAATTATGACAAATTCATCAGAACATCAGCTTAAATAGATCATTATTGAGCTATTTTATGTGTTATTAAACAAAATAATGTTCATTATTTCACACAGACTCACTTGCTCACTTGGTTTTCTACTTGGACTTTGCTGCAGACCACACTTCACTTACATACTGTCTATCTTCTCATTATGTGCACATCATAAAGATTGAGTGTGGCTCTGATGTCGTCATGTAGCCATGGTTACCAAATGCACTGGCATACACATCAACACCTCCTTTTGAAAGAGAGACGATGCTCAAGGAGACTGGATGTGAACTATTTTCTTCTTGCACTTCTTTCCTCTTCCCCAGTGTTTTATATATATATCTATACATACAGTATAGATATATGAGTTAACATCAAATCTTCAATGTCTCATAGCTGCAAAGGTCTCTTACTCAACAAGCAGTGGGCAGAGAAGAGAGACAAATAAATACTGAAGTGGTGGGTCATAGTCAGATAACCAGTGTCATTCGGTGATGGCTCGGCTCTCTGTAGAGTTTGTTTCTTAAATCCAAAAAAAACATACAGTTTGGTCTTTTTTTTTAAAAAGAAAAAACAACAACAGCAAAAAAACAGTAACTCCCTATAGTGAGTGTGATACAATTCCTGTCTTCTTTACAATGTCTAGGACCAACCAGTTAATAACGGAGGATCTGCAGTCCAGAGCTGTGCTTTCCATCAATGATGACAGCAAATGTATGATCTGGCAGTGTGAAAATTGTCACCATGTTATAACTTGTCAGCAGGCTGTTTGTGGTTTATCACAAACACTCAGGAGATGCTACTGCTGCAATGTCTTCATGGGATTTCTACAAGTCATTTGTAATAGCTGATATATTGTAGGACTGCAGAGTTCAATAATATTGTTAACATTGACACTGTTAAATCTTGATCTTAATCTAATTGTTTTTCATTAGCCTTGCATTGTACAATATACATATTATATATAAAATTGTATGATTACAACTTTTATATTCAAAATTGCACTTGTTAAGCAATTTGGGGCATCATCCCCATTAGGAGGAAAATAAATACTGTTGAATTATTCAGTCTCATAACCAGGATTTGGGATTCTTTCCGATACACTTTCTGATACTCTTTTGCTCTAAAGAACAGATCAGACAATGAAATGCTGATAAATGAGGACATTTATTTATTATTATTTTATATATATTAGAGCCTTTAAAGAAACTGGGAGACATGCTTTCAAATTTAAAGCACCATCAGTCTGGAATCATTTGCCAAACTCATCCAAATACACATTATTCCATGACCTCAAGGCTTGTTTGCTTGTTTACCTTAAATCTACTTATCCTTGTTTTGGTTGTATTTACCTTCATTTTCAGTGGACTCAGTATTTTAATTTATTTCTCGTTCATTCTTTGTACAGATGACAATTGTAACAGGAGGTGTGGTTTGGGATGGAGTTAGAGCCCTTACGTGTATGTGTATGTGTATGTCCTTGATGATGTTCCGATTTTGATGTTTTGTGTTGTTAAATTGTTTAATTTATTGTTATTATTACCTACGTATTTTCTTTTGGTTAAATGTTGTTAACTTCCATGTTTTTTGTCTGCCAACCTCCTTGAAAATGACACAGTGCATCTTCTATGATGGTTTATCCTCTAATTACATTTTGAAATAAAATAGCTAAATATCTACAAATGACAGAATAAATTAAACATTAATAAGGTGTACTCAATGGAAGAATATAATTAAATGAATAAAAATAAGTTATCATAAACACAAGAGAACTAATCAACTTCTTTAAAATGTTTCTCATTTCAATTCAGCATCAACTTTTAACCACAGAAAGTGGTGATTTTGCCTACTTGACATGAGTGACTGCCATTAGTGGCTGAGTGAACAAAGGCCCAACAGCGGGTTCTACCTGCAGGTCCTCTGGTTTCATTCCAGGCTGATGACGCTGTCCTGGTTCTCTGAGCTATGGGCTGGCAATACGGCTTCTATTGAGTCCATGTGATTTTGTGGCTGAATTCTAATACATTTTGGTGGCTACACTGACTTCTCTACTAAAGTATCCTCATCAAACAGTGGCAGTTCTGTTAAGAATTTCAGAATTTCAACAGGAAAATACAATAAAAACTTTAAAAATTCCTTCTCGTTAGCAACACCTGTAGCCGTTATTAAGCTTGCTCCAACGCATGCTTGTAGGAAGAGACTTTTGCAGGTGATGTTTCCCCTCCTCCTGTATGCACACACACAAACATACATGCAGAGGCTCCTGTTGTGCTGTGGCAACTGACTGGTGAGAGCAAGCTGCACTGCTCAACCTGCAAAAAATATGCATTGATCAACCACCCGAACCTGACCTGACCCGCAAACCCCTAGCTTTTTTTTTTGTTAGTAGAGTACAAACTGTGTTTACTACAGCTGTGGGCCCAGTGAGCTTTAACCAGGAAGTGACATGCTGTGGCCAGGAAACAATGCGCTGTCACTGAAGATGCAATGCACTGTGGCTGGCGAGCAACATACTGCAGTGTTGTTGTGAAATGTGTGTGTGTATGTACCTTTGGACTACCAACAGAAAAAACCAAAGAGGTAAGTCATTTTCTGCTTTTACTCTGGAGCTTGTTTTCTACTCCTTTGCTGAGGAAATCATGTTTTAGCTTGTGTGCTTGGGAGTGTGTGATGGGTCATTGTGGCAGTGTTTTATTGTGAAATGTGTTGTCGTTGACAGGGGCAGCTAGCCGTCTCATTAGCTGGAGAGTTAATATCTGCAGGGTTTTTGTTGTGTTGTGTCATAATGTCAGTTTTTTGACATTGGTGGGAAAGAGGCCAGGCACTCGGCCTGCAGAAAATCAGGCCAGGGTAATTCAAAAGGAAATCAGTTCACAGGCTGTTACAGGCAACTGAGAAAGCTGGGGAAGGTCTAATTTTTTAAGTCACATTAGTACCCATTCACTCATTGGCAATGAAGATAACATGATGATTAATGCGCGTGAATTGCTTCACAATTCTACATACAGAGCCTGTAAGATACTCTCAGGCATGTTTAGAAAAAGGTTAAATTGTGTGCACACTTTAGGTGAAGAACTAGAGGAGAATGAAAGAAGACATCTGGGAAAACAAAGATAAAAACAATAAAAATGTTTCTTGAGCTCAGTTGACAGCCAGTGTGCTGAAAAAGTTGGTCAGGCTCTTTTTTATCATTTTGCCATAACAGGTGGAGTTTAGTGCATGTTTTGGGTGTTGATATGGCCTTTTGCGCCACAACCTATAATACATATATTCCTCTGTTCTCAAGAGAAAATATGGCATGGAACTAAAATGGTGACTTCTCCTCTGTGCTTAAGACAGTGGCTTATATGTCTCAAATCTTAGGGAATTAAAACCTCATACAATGATCAAACAATCATGATTTTAAACACTAGTTGTAGGTGATAACACAAAATCTTCAGGAAACACATGGTTTAGCAGCAGTTCTTATTCCTGCATAAATTCATGACTAATCAGCTGTTAAGTTGATTTCCCAGACTGCTAATACAAGCATAAAGGTTAAACACCAATTTGGTTACACGATCAAATTTAAAAATGCAGTCTTGCACACATAATAATATGCTAATAAAATTGTTGTTAGACAATATACATTTGAGTCCATGGTTATACAGTCTCTGTTCTCTTTGATCTGACTGCACTGGTGGGAGGTCCAGGCCGTGTGCTGCATCCATGTGTGGGTGTGTGTTTCTGCATACATCTGTGTTACCCCATGGGGACCATTTACATAAACACCAACCTTGACTAGTAGTCCTTATGGAGACCAAGGGTCAGTCCTAATGAGGCAAAATGTAATTTCTGAGGTTCTGGTTAGGGGTAAGGTGTGAATTGAGGTTAGGTTAAGGTTTAGGTTAGGCTGTCCATAATGGACAGAAGTCAATACAATGTCCTAACAAGGATAGCTGCACAAAGTTGTTTATGTGTGTGTGTTTGACAAAGAGAAAGGGGCTAGCAACAGAATGGGGGGTGTGTATTCAGTCCCCCAGTCTCCAGTTAAAATACCCAAAAGAAGTAATTTCAGTGTTTTTCGTGCTGTTGTTCATTCCTTATCTTGTCAAGCCATCTGTCTCTCAAAGTTTGAGAACCCAGTGTTAGATCTGGCCAGCCTCAATTCTGTCACCCCCAACTGTGAGATTGTGAGAGATGAAAGGACTGATCCAAAAGTCTGGAAAAGACTCACCTCCCATCAGGGGAATTCAAAGAAAGGATTTATCACGTGGAATTCAAAAACCAACAAAGCTGTCCTCTCTACACAATATTATATACCATATTCTAAATAGCGCAAGTAAAACCAGCATGTTTGTTGACTCTCATTCCTTAATGTTAAATGATCACCAGTGCTGGCTAGCTAAACAGCTAACATTAGATTTGAAGGTGCTAATATGTTTGTGTTCAGGTAGTTACTGATAGGGGAACAATTTGATCATAAACATAGAAGCCAAAACAGATGATTGATAAAAATGTGTGTTGGATGTGAACATTAACATATGTATTGTGAAACTGAACCCCCTTAAAATACTGTATGCTGCATACTCAGCATCATGTAAACTATTGTGTATGTTTTCTCGTTAAAGGCTCCTTTCTAGCAGCTGAATCTTAAGTAATTACAACAGTATGTGAGCGCACCACAATCGGCATACAAGCATGTAGCAGCCTGCAGTAAATCAAATGTAGTAAGCAGGATAAGAGGAGCAAAAACACTTGCACTTGTCTTATGCATGGGTGAAGAAGATTAAAATGATTTCAGGTAAACACAATCAAGGGTTTTCAAAAGCAGCATTTGGAATAAACAAAAATGCACAAAAACACATTGCAGAGCTATATTGTATGCTTGAATTTTTTACTGTAAATGTTTTAAGACTAAAACTAATACACTTAACCAGAATAGCCAGACTCTCTAGCCAACAGTATCTTGGAAAACACTATTATTCCTGAAATATTACCTGAAAAATATTCATGCCATTATTTTTGCATTTGTAGCCTCATATAACGTCCTCCATACCTCATTGAGAGTGTCACATGAGAAAACTGAATTTCCACAACTGCATGCTGTTCCAAATGCAAGCAGATTATGGCATCAGAAAGTATAACAGCTAGAATCACATGCTAGAGTTGGCCTAGATTCATCATTTCACTTGTCTCACTTTTCATGTCACTGAAGGCTATCACTTCCACTGGGTCCACACGGTGCATGCATTAATTTAAATTTGAGTACGGTTTTAATAACGGCATCTGGAAAGTCTGATTCACATTGTTGAGATCCCAGAGCTCATATTCTGGCAGTACAGTGTATGCTAAGCAGCTGTGCAGTTCATGGATATATTATGAGAAGTGGAAACAGTGTACCAAGACAGTTTCCTATTCATTCCAATTAAGGTTGCTCATCCTCTGAAAGAGTTTTTTGGGCTTTTTCTTTAACTTTTTG
This sequence comes from Scomber japonicus, assembly GCF_027409825.1. Lineage (NCBI taxonomy): Eukaryota > Metazoa > Chordata > Actinopteri > Scombriformes > Scombridae > Scomber > Scomber japonicus. Next base: position 21,550,042 of record NC_070591.1, on the reverse strand, counting down.
CCCACAGGACATCTGCACTAGAGTCTTTCTCTGGCTTTGCGTGTTCAACTTTGTGCATACATGAATAAAAAAACAAAAACAAATCTAAACATATATCAGTTGTATTGTATTGTATGGTGGGTTAACAATATACTGGACCCAATGGCTCTAAATGTGATACTGTATGTAAATTCTGATACTTGTATGTTTTTATAATGGAGTTGTATGGCATGGCATATCACCTACCAACTATTCCAATTATGCTAAAAACACTACACAATCCAGTGCATTAATGCGCCACCTCGAGTAACCACCTTTTCGCATAATATGTGTCTTCAACGTTTGGTAGCTGTCTTTCAGATTGGATATGAGCCGTGACCATAAATCCATAACTGAATGAATGAAGTAGCCACACTGCAAGCCCATAGACTCCAGCTACTCATTAATAAGACTTAATACTTACAGGAGAAGAGCATGTTCTCATCTCCCTCAAACACTAATGAAATTAAATATTTATGAGGCAACCTTCAAATTTTAAACTTAGACATAACAGATATATTATTAAAAAGTAAAAAGAAAGCCCTGAACTAGTTCCTTTAAGAGCTTTTTCTCTTTTAGAATTAATGCGTATAGAGCTGATGATAATTTCACAAGCCGACTGTTGGAACATCAGAAAGACAGACAGCAAAATCAAATGAAATGTCAAGTCTGTCATGACCACGAGTTGCTCACGGTGACAATTCCAAGACAGCAACTGAGGTGTGTATCTGTGAGTGAAATGAGAGCGGAGATAAATGATTCACTAAGACAGACTCCAACGGCGAATTAATTAGGTAGACCTGACAACGCAATTGAAAACATGTAAAAACAGAAACATCATTCAAATTAGACACGCACACACAGGCACCACATAAATACGTGTGTGGGCGCATATACACTCACAGGTACACAAAATGAGTGCAGTCAATTTTCTGATGCTCTGCTCTCTTGAGGGCAATTTTTACCTCAATCTACAAGGTATAAACTACATCAGGTCAAGGTCCATTCAACAGTCATACATTAATGCCACACGATTATTCAGATGTCATTCACACCTGACATTATTCTGCTGAGAGTATACCTCCGTGGACCCACTGCTGAATGATGTATCACCTGTCGACTTAGAAATCACCACCACTTCCATCACGCACTCTCTCTCACCTTGGAGCAGCGGAGCAGGGGTGCACAGGTGTGGTAACTTATAAGAATTCACGTTCCCTTCCCCTTCCACTGTATCCTGGCAGAGTGCTGTCATGGCACCTGTCATCTCCAGTATGTCAAATTTCATTAGAGGAGGAATTCGCTGGACTCCTCGCTGCACAGCGGGCAGCAGGTGGCCAGGGATGCTAACATCAACTGTCCTCTCGCTGTCTCCTCATGGGCCATCTGAACACTCAGAAATGCTTTCTCTGCCATTCTCACACTACTTTGACCTGCCTCTTTTGCATAATAACACCGTTGCGACCCCATTGCATGCCACTGTCTTTTGTATCATCGGGCATCAAAGGCTGGCACTGTTCATGACAGCGGCGCGGGTTTGCTGCTCAGACATCTCAAGGCTATAGAAATACAAAGCACCAGTTCTTCTTATAGTTTTCCCCTGACCACAACCTTTAAAAAAAGAATTGAAATCATCAAAAATGTTTTGCATTTCACCACCATCTAGTCAACCTGAGCCAAAAGAAAAAAAAGAAAAAAATCAGCTAAGGATGACCAGACCTGCTAGAAAGAATCTTGAGTTAAGGTTTTCTGTTTTTAGTTAGGACATATGTAGTCATGAGTCAATGTTAGTATGTTATTTCCTTTCATTTATATTGCTGCATCGTTGCTTTTTCTTGAAACCATCAATTCAGATATAAACTGAAAAGTAGATGATAGAAACACCATCTGTTGTCATCCTGTACAATTACAGGTTTAATCCATGTATTGTGAAAGCATTATAGTGTACAGATGTTCCTCATTTAAAGTATAGCGGGCATCAAAGAAGAAATGTAGAGGTAATCACAGATGACGAGAGATGAGATATCAATGTTCCTAATAGTTTAACAAACAAACAAAACAAAAATATTCAAGGGGTACGCCAGTGATTTTGTATTGCAGACTTTTAATAATATTTCTATCCCACATTTACTGTCAAGATCTACAGTAAAAACACTGGATCCTATAATTCCCATATTGCTCAACTCAATAGCATCTTTCAATAAGCCTTCTTTGCTTGGTAAAGGCTCTTGTCTTTCATACTTCATGCTCCAGTTTGTAATGCAGCCTTTCCTTTAGAAATTTGTAGTCTTCATGAGATAATCCTGATGACATTATAGTAGGTACAGTAGGTGACTCAAGGTCAATTTACTAGGTTTGTGGGTGCTTTCAACCATATTTCATTGTCCTCCTCAGCAGATGGAGTTTGCTCAGGTGTCATTATGAAAGCTCATCTATATTTCACATATATTCTGAGCAGTTTTTTGCATCAAATATCATGATAGAACCTTCACATTTATATTTCTGATTGCATTCAGAGCAGATTCATCTAAAATTAGACTCATAAAAATATATGAAATATTACGCTTGAACTTGAATTATAGCCCTTGTGGTTGAGAAGCACCTGAAGGTAAATGAGGACAGAAGGTCTGCTGATATGCTGGTTTTATCTTTTTTTTTCCAGAAAATTAAATGCATCACTAACTTCTTTGGATATGTGTCCCCGGGGTAACTGTCGGAAATGTTTTGTTTAGTAAGCATGTTGAAGTGAAACACATCAACGGAAGGAGACAGATCATTTCCGCACTTTATCTGTCTCTTTGTCTTTCTGGACGTCTGGTTGGTGCCACTCACTCTTTATTCTAAATGTTGCCGGAAACAAACCCTTATTATTGATTTCTACTTCTCTCCCACTGATTTCAGATAGAAATCTATATGCCCAAGTTCCTCATTTCTCCAAAGTGAAAGTGAGCACTCGTCTGATAAATGACAAAGATTGATGACAGAGACGTTTTTGTAGTTATTGAAAGAAAGCCTCATCCCATAAATATTTAATACTACCGCGAGTCCTTCCGATGAATCAAAATCTGTGATGAAGTATCGTATTTCTCACTTTGTTTCCTATTGTGCAAAATAGCATAGCAGTGAACATCGGCCTACACAGTGCATTTCAGCCCAGGAGTACAGCAGCACTGAGAGCATATTTATCTGATTTGAAAAAGCAGTTGTGGATTACAGTCTAATTTAAATTCAGAAGAAGGGACATTAAATTAGTTCAGGGGCCACCTCCAAGGTCTTCTACTGCTTCTTATTATTTACTACCTGCTCACTTTATCTGTCAGCTGGGGGCAGAGTTATAGCTCCCAGCTCTAAGTGCTGCCCAGCCCGGGACAGTAAAGCACAGTCTTTGACTCAGTCCTGAGCCAAATATCTTCCATCACAGACGCTGGCATAAAACTGATTACAGTTGTTCACCTGAAGCTTCATAAAACTGTTACTACACGGCTAACAGAGATGTTGAGGGACAGATGAGTAGGGAAATTTGACAATAAAAAAGGAACGTTGGTCAGAATTGATATTATAAAGACAATGACATATTTTAAAAGAAGCTAAATTAAATCCCCAATGGGGGAAAAAACCCTGGCACAGGCACACTCAGTTTATATGGCTGTTTTTCTCAAGTGGCCCATTTCTGTTGTGTGTCCTTCAGAGCCTGACCTTGGGGCTGTATGTTGGATGCTGGCTCCAGCTGTTCCTGCAGAGTTTATCTCAGGCCATAATTACCAATGACAGTGTCTCAGGGAGGAAGTTGTCTCCTTGACAGATAGACAGCAAAACACAGTCGACTGGACAATGGAGGCTGAAGCCATTTTACAGCTGAGGAGAGACAAAAAAAGAAAAAAAGATGTCATGCTGGACCAAGACGCAAACCTCTGACTGTGCAGAATGGTAGGAAGAGTCTGCGGGACAGTGAATGCAGCATGTGCATTCAACAATATCCATTCATTCAGTAAAACACCCAAAGGTCTCATCATGGGATCCTAAATGTAGTTGCACGTACAAACTGAGGCTTCACACTGGCAGCAGCTGAGTCATCACTTGAGTGTGTGTATGTGGCATAGGATTTCAGTTTACTGAAGAGATTGAGAAACTGCAGATTAAAACCTGCTATTTATCCACAGGAAAGTAAGTACGTTTTATCTGCTGATTTCTTTCTTATTCCTCTGATACCTCCATTTGTTCCTTATGTGGCTCATACTGAGTGGTCCCACTCAAGGCCAAAGGCTGGTGATTAACAAGCACAGGCTTGCAGACATTTCAACATTAATATGTCAGTGGGAATGGTGTCTCAATTAATGTTGTCCTCTAAAGGGAGAGTGCATAGTTCACTGTCTGATAATGTGCAGAGGTTGTTCAGGGTTTAAGCAACAAAAATCTTAACTACATGGAGCTGCTCATCTCTAAATATCTTGCAAGTCTCCACAATCTCTTGAGATTAGCGGAATGGTTGCATCAGCACATGAGATGTATAGAAGAGATACAGATGTTCCTGCTCTCACAGGCTAATATCTCCTCTGGGCTTATGCACCAACTTTGTTTCTGTGATGGATAGATTCAGCTGTCTGTGGGATAGGAATTCATTATTTAAACTAAACACTTGTTTAAAACTGATACAGTGTGTTTTGCAGGATATGTGAAGTGCAACACATATCTTTTAAATCTGAATTTCAGGCCATCTTGGTGCCTCTCATATTTAAACTGGTGAGATGAAGTTTAGTTTACTAACATGGTTAGCTATCAAGTGCTGTTTGAACAAGGGTAAGATTTATAATGTAGCCAGCAAACTATCTTAGGGGTTGAAAGGATATTTCTGTATTCTATTTCTGACACAAAATGTTTACACATGTCTACACCTGTCCTCCAGAGACCCTTGGACTTTTCCCCTTATTTGTTTGGACTGGATTATGTGGAAGGTTGGAGAGTTGGACTTTTGAAAGCCTATTTGACATTATATTATTTAAGTTGCCTTTATTAGTTAATCTGTTTGTTTTCATTCTGGTTAGTACTCAAAATAGTAATTAAGAAGTTTTTTTTTATTTTCTGTTTATTTTGGGTAAGAGAAGTTGTAATGTTTCTTTTGTATTTGAGTTGTGTTCATGTGTATTTTGTGCTGGTTCTATGCATGTCGGTTTATTATGAAGAGGATTGTGTTTTTGTTTTTCTGTTAGGTGTTTGGCCTCCTGTGTTCCTCCCCAGCCCTCTTTTCCCTACTCCCCTTCCTACATACCTGCCCTGCATCTCACCCTGCTCTGCTCTGTGTTCTCCCCACCTGCACTGCATCTGCTCGTTAGTTCAGTTGGTATTTAAGTCCTGTTTTCGTTTCAGTTTTGACAGAGTAGTGTGCTGTTTTTTGTGCAACAGTTTCTTTTGATTTTCAATAAATAGTTCTGCTTTTGATCCCGTCTACCTGCCTCTCCTGCCTTTGGGTCTACCTGCTCTGATCTCCTTGTGACAGAAATACCTCTGGAGATAGCGATGTTGGTCTACTGCTCAGTCAGTCTTTGGTCCAGATTGAAATATCTCAACAACTATTCAATGGATTGCTTAAATTTTAGACAGACATTTATGGTCCCCAAGGCGATACAGCCTGACTTTGATGTTGCACTGACTTTTTCTCGGGCGCCTCTTTGAGGTTGACTGTTTTCATTTTTAATGAAATGTCTTGACTTCTATTAGATTGCCATGAACTTTGGTCAGATATCCCTTTTGCCCAGGATGAATCCCATTAACTTGTATTGATGCCCTGACTTTTCACCTAACAGCATTATCAGGTCATCTTCAGGTCAAAATTTCTTTTTGTCTAATATTTTGGTTAGACACCTGTAAAACAAATGCCATTCCAATCAGCCAGTTGTACCGTGAATAAGTACAACATAACAGACCAGTAACCATCTTAGTTATAATAATATTGTCTTGAACTATACTATAAGCCACATCCACTTTAAGGAAATAAACAGATCTTACATCATTATCAGGTCAGAGGCCAAAAAAGTTAGGAAAATGATGGATATTTTGGAATGTTTAATCAGTATGTTAAGTAAAAGAAGCAAAAACATAATCATAGATTCACAGTTGATTAGAAGATGCTGACGTTATAGTACCGATATGCTATGATAACAGTGAATGGACTGCAGAATGTACTGTGTAGTGTGTTTTTCCTTACTGTATCTAATCACAAGATAGCAAACACATTATCATGCAGAATAAACACAACAGCAATAGAAAATGCTGTTGTTTTGACAGGGAGCATGATATACAGTTACAATGCAACAACACAAAAACGGGCTGGCATAATGTGTGCCGCAACAAAGACTTGACAGGAGATGAAAGAAGCCATCATTTTAGGTTCACCAAAGGAAATAAACAGAGTTCTTTGGAGAGAGACCCAGGAGATAACTACCAGGCTGGGTCAACAGCAAACAAATCTGACACTATGTCAAACTACAATAGCATATATTTTCTTCCACTTTTAGATTATGTGATTAACTTGGAAAAACATTATATTTCATTATGCCAGCCATTCATTACATCAGTTGTTATATAATCTAAACTAATTTCTTCCTATGATGACAAAAATCTCAACTTTCTCCACTGTGTATACAAATGGAAAAGTAAAGTTTGGTTACTGTTGTTGTTGTTGTGAGTCAAATGCTTTCAATTATATTGACGTTATGTTTCTTAATCTAATTTCTCAATCGGTCTTTTTCTTTTTACTTTTGATGATGCTGAGAAGATCACGAGCATCTGACTTCTAAAAATATCTGATTCTTACCCTTTGAGAAATATCTTCTCATTGGAGCTTTTGGCAAGAGTTTCACTTTCTTCCTTCTCCATTGGCTCATCCACAACTGACACTTTTAGCTTTCATCAAACTAAAGCTCTTCCTTTGATCTCTTGATATATTCGCATGATTTTAGTCATTTAATCTTTCATAACTGGGAAATGTCTCTTAATCAGGTTTCAGCTTGAAGTTGCTGGTAATTTGCGAGACATTATTTTATATCAAGCGAGGATAAGTTTCAACGAAGCTTACCAGCCCCCCCAAAGGATATTTTCTGCTTGACAGCGCCTGACAGTTACATCGACGTAGTCTTATGTTTATCAAATGCGAGGAATAATGCAAACCCCTTTTTATTCATTCATGCTATTACACTCCGTTACTATTGTTTTAGTAGATAATTGTTACATTTTCATCATTCTTTTATTTTTTTTAGGAAAGTTAGCAAATCATTTCTGCACTGACTTTTGGACAGCATAGCTTTTATTACTTGAAATAATAAAGACTAATGCCTTTTAAAAAGAGAGAGAGAGAAAAAAAAAAGAGAGAACCATTCATTTATTTACTGTCAAACAAAAGTGACATGTTGTAATTGCCGCGCTATCACTGTATCCTCTCTCCTCAGCTGATATCTACTTCTGTTGCGAGTGTCACTGTGATTGTAAATAAATAACAAGGCACAGGTGGTGCAAACCGCATTTTATGAGCATTCACAGTTTATGCATCATCACTTTTTAGTCACCTCTAAATTTAAACCTGTGCTCTGCTGTGAAGTCTTATGCATCCTTCCTCTGAGAGCTGAGACACCGTCACAGAAAGGAGGGGGTGGAGGTGGAGGTGGGTTGGGGGGTGACGACGCTTGGACTCATGCGCCAACTGTTTGCTACATGTAATAACGTAGCCGCCATTGGAGAGGCACTTCCAGTAAAACACCTACTGTATCATGCGTTTATTAATAAAGCAGGTGTTACAGTGCTTTATATCACTGTGGCTGCAGGCGAAAAGTCCTAATGAGCTGAGGTGGCTACATCACTGTTCATGTCCTTTTCACTTCAGTCCAATTTTGCATTCATTTATACAACCTCAGAGTCCCAGTGTAGCTCTCATTCAAGTGCTTTTTTTCAAGGAGAAACACCAATCAACACATTTCCTCCCTGTTTGCCCATTTCTCCTGTGTGCTGAGTCTTTAAAACTTATCAAGTTGGGATGCTTGAAACCTTTCATAGCCTCTTATTTTTTGATTTGACAATATCTCAGAGTAAACAACCAGATCTTTCAGGGACAGATCAGTTGGCTAGTCTGCTAACTTCAGGCTTTTTAGGCTTTTTAGTTAGGCTAGCTTGACCAAGTTGAACTGTGTTTTTATGTATTATGCATCTTTCTTTTATTTAAAAAGTACAGCAAACATTATAGAGCATCTGTCCTAGGTTTTCCGGGTAGTTTCATTCATGGCAGTAGCCAGAATCTGAGAAATACTGAGTTCTCAGTTCTTGTTGGATCTTACACTCCTACAACATTTTTGACTATAGCCTCCAACCAAGCTCTGTTCAATTTTCTGACTATTATTTCTTTTCTTCATTTTTTGTAATTCTTTTCCCCTGGTTTGATAAAAATTTCTTACTTAGTAGCTTTAACCCTTACATACTGTTCATATTCCGACTAATAATTGGCGTTTCCACACCAGTTCACATTCACAAATTCCCCATCAATCATTAATACATGTTTGATTCATTCTTAGTGAAGCTGTCAGAGGGCTAACATGTTTGAATGCTGATTTTTGAACTTTTTCAATAACACAGGTCAAATTTGGACATTTGAATTTATAAAATAGTGTATCAGCTGCACAAAAATAAAGACATGATGCATTTTTTTGTATATTCATGGTCACATTAGGAAATGTCCCCGTAAAATAAATGTGTATAGGCTCTCAAATGTAAAAATGGGTCAAATTTGACCCTGAACAGTATTTAAGGGTTAACTAGCTGCATTCTGACCAGTAATAAAGGTTTAAGATGAACTGTATCTCCCATTTGTTTCAGTGAATAATTTAAATTAATTTCTCTTTTTTCCCCTTTTTTTATGGTAAACCCCCCCCCCCCCCACACACACACAAAAACAACAAACTGTCAAATCTAATAAAACTAATATCAGAATCAGCCTTTAAACATCCGCCACATAATTTGTGTGTACAGTGTGTTCATGTCAGTCAACATGGACTGAATGGGAACATGAACATAAATATGTTAAGTGATGGAGTTATTATTGATAGCAGAGAACAGAAAAGATCCCATAAGTACAGCGAGTAATGCCATTCCTGAAATGCCCTTGAGAGAGATATATTCCCCAATTCTTCTCTCTTAGCTGCTGTAACAGCTGAAGAACAGTTTCACAGGGCGGCTCTCGGGGGTGTAACTGAATGAATATGAGTGCAGGTGGTACTGAAAGAGCATACATGCTCAATCAACTTTGCCTTCATAAATTCAGCCCCCCCCCCCCCCCAAAAAAAAATCCAAAGTGTCATACTGCATTCCTCAAAAACATGTAGGGAGAAGAAAGCTGAGGAAAGAGAGATGTCATAAATAGACACTAGTCGCATTGTTGACAGAGTGAGGATCGTAGCAGGGGGCTTCTCCCTCTCAGGCCTGACTCAGAAGTGCAGCCTGCAGGAAAGGCACATTGCACTGTTTCTTTGTACTTATAATCCGCCCCACCTCAACAAACGACTGAAAACACAGCATGCATAGAAACTGGAGACAATGGGAAAACTGTGAAAAAGATTAAACTACTTTAGGCAATACGTGTGCATGCTGCCAAGACAAAATAACGATTCAGTGGAGCCCAGCTGTGCATTTGTGACATTGAGAATGACAATGATACAAGTCATTATCAACTCATTTCAATGTGATCTCAGCTTACTGGCTGCTAATTTACAGTCCATGTGCAATGCATCTTTTAGCAAACTGCTTATACAGTGACATCTCACATTCAGTATATATTGTCTCATAATATAAATCACTGTATAATCATGATCACAGCAGTCCATACAAGCTGATTAATGAGTCATCAGAATTCTTTTAGGTATGTGGTTTTATGAAATTAAAATTCACAATAATTTATGGTTAAAGTAAACTTTTAGATTAATAAATCAAATATTCTTCTTAAAGCACAGTTGATTAGCACAAAATGAGAGCCGCAATGCATGATAAAATTTCATTAACTTCATTTTCTTCTTCTGATTGCCCTGACTGTGGATATTGCTGTGCTGCAAACACTTCAACAAGCCTAAACAATTTCAAAACCATTATTCAACTGAAGGAGGCAACTTTTTTTATTTTTCCTGAATTAAAAAAAAAAACAAGTACAAAGGTTCGGGGCGTTTTAGCAACAGGTATTGTTTTCCCACAGAGCTTCTTCATAGACTGCGATGCTCCACCTTTAAGTTCAGACAAATCCAAGGTTGGACTGCCTAAGCTATGTCAATGAATCAATAAAGCACCCTGTAATCTCTCTCTCTTGTTTGGTAACCAAGTCTCAGAGAAAGGAAGTAATGCCTTTGAACAGAGAGGATGCTGCAATCTGGGATCAAGGACGATGCGTTTTGTACTGGGTATTTTTGGTGGAGGTTGTTATCAACGCAGTGGGGGGAAACTGTTGTGAGAGCGGAATGAGAGTGAGACAGACAAAGATGGACACGGACTGAGATAGAGATATAGAAATTAAGAAACTACTGAAGACTCTTGTGAGAGATCAATCCGATAGCTGTGTAAAACGCAGTCTGCATGACTCACTACCATGAAAGCTAGGAGGGAAGTCCAATGCTGCTCTCTAAAGCCCCTATGTATAGAATTTTAAAAGAACCTTTAATCAATATTTTTTTAACAATGGGACAAACTAGTATTTGAAATGTGAAATGCATCACTTGTAATGCTGAACCCACTGAGAATCACCACTTGGAGTTTTGTAGCTTCTTTCAGCTCATTCCTTTGGTTTTATGGGCAGAAACTTCACTTTTTAAAATTTACTCCCACTACTCTCATAGTATTGTTGTTTCAGCGACATTAGGCTTCTTTTTTCAGCAGAAACACTCTAAAAAAACAATTTTACGCTACCTTCGCGACAACAAAAGGCAGCGAGACTATATGTTTGGGTCTCTAAAGTCAGCAGCGTTCAAATCCTACACACCCTCTTGGGGTTTAAACCATAACAGCATGTCAAACACTCCGATTCCCCAATTATGTTCATGACAAAGATAAACGGGAATAAATTAGAAAATAAATTAGTGAAGGGAATACATTTGGAAGCTCACTGCTGTTCATGTGTGTGTCTTACAGTTTAATTGAAGGTTTTTTATCTCTTTTTTTCATCCTTTGGTCATAACTCCAAGGCTAACAGTGTTATATCAAGTTATAGAAGTTTACAGGATTTCCTTACTTGATATTTTGAAATTATCTGGTGAATACATTTCATGTTAAAATAGGAACTGTGACTAGCTGAGTTGATGCTAGCATCCTACTGTTGCATTGTGTTTGAGTTTTCAGAGTTTATGGTTGTGTCATCGTTGAACACAAGCAGTTATTTTTCCACCAAGGTCAACAACATAATTGGATTTCCCTTTAAGAAGAAAAATTCACCTTTATATAATCTGAACACTGTTCACTTCAATCAATGTTCCTGGGAGTTATTACGACAAGTGTTGTAGGTTTTTGTTTTGTTTTGTTTTCTTTGCGAACCCATTTTCCCCTCAAACAGTTTGGTCTACTTTTGCCTCAGTCACTGATTTCCTGCATTTCCCACAGTGACTTTCAATGGCCTCAGAGAACGGGCTTCTCCTTACTGTACAGGTTCAGAGAGTAATCACAAAGGCAATAGATTTTTCCAGCCGAGAAAAATAGGTAATACAAAGAAGGATCAATGCTGTGGTGTTCTGTGCCCGTTTGTTCAAAGTACAAACAAAGAAATTATTTGTGGTGCTCTGAACACCTTGGCACTAAACTGAATCAGGATTAGGACCGGGATCTCTGGTGTGCAACCTTAACTGAACTCACAGTGATGCTGCTGTTTTGTTCGGTTTCATGCTGTTTTGAGTCTTTATAGCACAGCTGTGTTGCTGCACATGGAAAGTAGTTTTCTATTCTTTAATTTTGCCCAAGCGACCAAGAGATTTAACTAGTAGGCAACATAGCTGAAAAGGTTGAGGCAGTCAAAGTGGGATCTTGACTTTGGATTTAGGGATTTTCTCCCTCTTTGCTTTCTTTCATTTATTATTGATAGTGGAAAACGGACAGTCATTCCTTTAGATAGTTGAAAACAAATTTCATTATCATATGTTTATATAGCTACACTGAAAACATTGTCACAATAGGTAATTAAATCCAGCATTCCCACAACAGTTGATTTGTATTGTTTTTGTTTTTGTTTTATTTTGAATGTTTTCCGTGTAAGACATGACATTTATCATTTTAAGAAGGTCATCATTTGAAAAATTGGCTTCAGTCAGAGTCACTAGATTTAGATCAGCACAATATTCTGAAGCCACAATAATACCATGAAATACAGTGAACTAAATTAGATCCAATGTTTGTGCTTGTGTTTATACAGTGCCAGATGTTTCAAATGCAAATCTGTGTTTTTCTTTCTAAATGATAAATATTCAACAAACCTGGCTAATTTGCAGTCTATCCATTTAGTGACATCTCAGAAGTGTTCCACACTCACACTTAAAAACACATGTTGCAGCCCGTCAGTCATCAAGCATACACAGCAAGAACAGACCTTTCAATTAGGCTTGATAGTGTAACTACTGTATAGATTTATTATGATGTTTAAATCATGTTGCTATTCTAACTCATATTATCTGTAATTTCTTACACAGTGACCTAGCTTCTTTTTGATCTTGATCTTTGATCTTGAACTTTTGAAGTAAAAGTAAATAATATTGAGTATTATCAACAGAATGTATTTAATATAGCAAAAAGAAAAGTAGGCATTCTGCAGACTGACTCCAATTAGAGTTATATTATTACATACTTCTGTCTTATTGTAATAAATATATGAACATCTAAGTATGGTTATACTGCTTATACTGATTATACTGCTGGAGGAAGTAGAGCTAATTTTAAATACTTTATGAACCTCTGGAAACCTTCTATAACAATCAATCATATACTGTCAGTTCAATAACTTTGATTGGCTGGTCTGGTGAGCAGTTCATGTATGGAAAGCAGATGAAAGACATATGCATGGATATTCACATTTGAATCATGCTTATTTGATTTGAGGTAGGCTACTTGTCCGTCAATATTTCCATATTCACTGCACGTCTACTGGAAGGGTTGAAGTCTCTTCTTTGCAGCCCTTTGATTCTAGTTAATACATCTATATGACTTCTGGTTTCTTTGTAGATTCAGATTTTACACATAAAACATAAAGTAGCCTATAATTAACAAATGTGCAATCTATTATAATTATCTACAACTTTTAAATTTTATAGGAAGTAGTGGTAGTGGTTAAGATTTTAAGCACATTTTTATGACAATGTTTTTATACTTTTACTCAATTCATTAATTTTGAATGAAGACTTTTACACTGTGGCATTATTAATTGTATTTAGGAAACAGGTGTTAATATTTTTAAACTACTGAATTAGAAAACGGTGAAATAGGTGAATAGGCGATTTCATTGTAATGACATATTGTATATTGAACAAATGACTTTCCAAAGTGTTGTTTAATCCAACTAGCAGCTAGGAAGCTATTGTTAGGCTCAGCTCTACTTTCTCATTTATATGGTCACTTCTGGCTCCAAAAGTCCAGGAGGGTGAGGTCATGGTGGCTGTGTCTTTCCTTTTCTTTTCTTTTATCTTTTTTACATGGTCCAAACATATACACAACATATACATACAAATCAAATGTATATTTAGCACAAAATAAAGACCATCTGATTTAGTGCTGTGTGCAAAACTTTGTTGAAATGATGAAACGATAATAACACTGTATATGACCATCAAAATCAAAGAAAAACCTCTCAAGTGTGAAACCCAAATAACTCTCCATATTGATCCAAACCAGTTTTTTTTCTCAAGGACGAAGCGCTGCTTCAAAAACAGACTGCTGTATTAAATGTACACTGTGTTTTATTAAGCTTATCTTATTTACAATATTAGTGTTATCTGTAATAATTCACACAGAGGCATCTCGCTGAATGAATTTCACATTTAGCAAATAGATTTATCGCAGAAACACTATCTAGGAGATGCCTCATTATACCGACACTTAATGAAGTCATGGAAAGATGAGTAATTTTGCTCGTGTCCTTTGTCAACATTCACACACTCACATAATCAGAGATTATTGCAAATCTTGTATGCAGGAGCAGCACTGTATGTTTCTCTTATCAGCATTGTAGGGAATCTGTTATAAATACAATGTATGTACATACAAATGTAAACAAGAAGAAAAACACCCATTCTGCAATATATTCTGAATCTGAAAGTCAGACTTTCACTTGGCTCTGTAAGAATATTTGATTTTGTTTCCCCCAGCTGTCTGATCCAGTGTGGTCAGCTCAGCCTGCAATTGTCAAGCCTCCAATCACCAGTCAATAATACACTTCTAAGCCATCAATCAGGAAAAATGACATAGCAATAACATAAAAATACACTGAGTAAGTATTTTAAAGTTTGAATTTTCTACTTCTCAGTATAAAACCCAACCAAAACTTTTCTAATCTAAGAAAAGATGAAGAGAGACAAAATATGGAATCTTTAACCCAGATGCCATGTTTTTATTTCTGTCAGTCTACACATAATATACTAGTATAAACCTACACTCAGTTTTAAAAAGATGAGTTAGGATATGTACCTTTAGCTTTTTGCTGCCTTGTGAAAACAATTACACAGAGAAGAACATTTAGTTTCTTGTTGACACATTAAAGGATACAAATTATTGAATGCATGATAAATTATTGAAAGGGTAATGCAGTCTCAAACACTTGACCTTTTGTTACCATTGCTGCAGAAAACAGTTTACCTCAAGGAAACAGGAACAGAAAGACACCGATGTGCTTATTATTTATTTATATACTATTTGACAAGGTAGTAAAATCTGTAACAATATATTATATTTTATAAAAATCATTCTCAGATTATTATGAGTGAAAAATACATAATTTCCTTCTGAGTTGGAGTTGCATTAAAATGTGTTTTGATAACATTGCATTTTGTCTTCATAATCTTCATTCATTGATTCTTTCAGGCTTCCTATCATTGTTATGGTGGTTGCCATGGACACAACTATCACTGAAACCACATAGTTGCATGTTGTTTGAATCATTGTCTTTGTATTGTGTAGTTATCTAAGCTGTTATGTTATTTGTATTATTTTATGTAACTCTTTTTCAATATTAAAATGTGAATTTAGTGTGCCAGAATTTGAAGCTTTGCACACCTTTAACATTTCTCACCACAAAAACAGAAGTCTCCTTGGTAACTCAACAACTGCTTTGAATCTGATAAATAATGTTTCTTTTTGTTAGTTTTTGATAGTGGAAGGCTAGGGAAGGCTAGGGAAGAGCATTGTTTTGTGGGTAAATTGGTGCATATGACTGATATTTCAGGTTGTCTGCCATCAGTGAGCTTCATTCTGTTTTAAATTCCTGACATCTGCTGCAACCCGTATCCAAATACCACTATCTCTGTTTTAAAAAAAAGGGTTCTTATAGCCAGTGTTTGGAAAATGTGAAGGTGCTCAATTTTTTTTTCAAGAATATTTAGGATGAAATCATCTTTCTTAAAACATAGTGTCTTCCTCAATTAATGTTGAGTCACGTCATCCAATAAAGCACTCCAATGTAGTGTGTGTGTGTGTGTGCATCAAATCTTGTACCATTGTCATATAAACAGGATGACGATAGGGTTATCAAACTGGACTTTACATTTCACATCCCTCATTCAATCCTTGCATTTGTCACTTTCATATATTTCATCAAACAGGACTTTACATTGCTTACAACTGCCACTGTTCTATAATTTAATTATTTATGCATGTCACATTTAATTGTTTCTCTTTTTACATTCATGTATTTCATACATTTCTTTGTCGATTTCACAGTCCATATTTCTGTTGTACAGTCAATATTTAATTTCAAGTTTTATATCCTTTTTCAAAACTAATTACTAAATACTATTACATTCAGACCAATTCTTTGTATGCTTGCATTGGCTAATAATACAGATTCTGATTGAATGGACTATGTCATGCTGACATAAAATAAAAATGAAAAACAAGAATCATAAATATGTTGTTGTTTTGTTATTTTAATCTTCAGGGTTGTATACATAGTAGTCTATGTAATATTTCACCCTAACCCTGAAGAAAGAAAGAAAGAAAGAAAGAAAGAAAGAAAGAAAGAAAGAAAGGAAGAAAGAAAGACAGAAAGAAGCTTTATTTTATACATTGGGCTTTCAAATCACTGTCTGAAATAGGCCTGTGATGGCTTGTGTCCATGAAATGAAAAAAATGTGAATGTTGTAGAGCTAAACCAAATACATTCTTGGAACGGTTTCAACCTGGAGAGTTACATATGTCAGTTGGAAGACTCTACATGGCTTCTGCTTTGAAATGTTGACCTTTGAACTTTGACGTTAGTTATGACATGAGTATAGTCAACAACACGGACATTGCCAAATATAGATATAATATGGTTAAAATAGATTTTTACCAATTTAACAATTAAATATTTAAAATCTGATTACACATATAGTGTGTATTTACCTCTCGGTGTACTCACATTTCACTGTTTCCAATTTCCAATTCTAATGAAAACACTAAGATTTTTTTTTTTACAAAATATAATTTCCTAGAGCTGCACCATGCATTTTGATACAAATCAGCACCATAGTTGTAGTTCTTCTTGCAGAGCAGGGTTGTCTATAAAAAGAAATATCTACTGAATGTATTAAATATCTTGTACTAGTAATTAGTTAGACTGTATCTAGATGATCTATGCTATGTTAAGATCAAGTAAAATCTTGGTTTATTTCAGATAATAAAGCTACTTTTCCAGAAATGGGGTTTTGGGTTGGTGTTTAGTATCCATAGGAGTTATGCAGCGCTTCAAACTGTGTTTAAGCAGCTTGTTTGTTGTGGATTGGAAATGTTTGTTCAGCCACATCGTGCATGTATTAAACTGCCTCCTGAATGCTTATCAATATGTTAACAATTGCAGTAGATTAACGTCTAACTTTCCTGCAATCACAACTGATCTTAGAGCAGTTTCTATGGTAACATCCAGTGGGGGAAACTATGGCCTACTACAAAGCAAGTTAAACATACCCAGGATATCTTTTTGTTATCTGCTATACTGAGTCTAACATTGGCTGTCCAAATAACCAGTAGGCTACTATGGAGCCAGTTATTAACTAGCTCAGTCATCTCTGGGTTCTCCTAACCTATGAAATTGTGATCATAGGACTGAAAACCTAGAGTTAAATGTGAAGTCACCTCACTAAAACCAAATCCTGCATCGTACATGCTTGTGTTTTTGTGTTGAGAAAGGTTAAAGATATTAAAAGAAAACCTGAAGAAGTAAAGAAAATACTTCTGGACAGGTCCTCCAGTCAACCAACCATAAAGCTTTAGATATATTTCATCCCTGGAGCACACTTTTTTCTTTATCTTCTTCATCTTCTTTTTTTCTTTTTACATAAAAATACATAAAATAACAAACTATGCAAAGACGATGACTGAAAAAAAACATACAACTAGGTGGTTTCAGTAAGAGCAGTGTCCATAGCAACCACCATAAGAATGATAGAAAGCCTGCAAAAATCTTAATAACTGACAATGTATATAAACATTTACTCAACTTAACATTCACTGACAGCATTTTACAATATTCCATTTTCAATTGAGAATAACCCTATATCTTTACAACAAATCTGTCAAGTGTGTTTTTCATGCTAACATCACGTGCAACAGATATTGTAGTATATAGTCTCGATTAAGCTCATGTCATGGCAGCATCTTACTGAGGTAACCATGACCTGAAGCTTTCATTATGCTTCAAGTCTATTTTCCTCCATTTTATGTGAGTCATTCCAGTAATGTGTATTGGGCTCTGACATCTAGACATATAGGGTTCAAGTAATGCTAGCCCTTTTGATTGTTTGAGCAGGCAGAAAAATAAAAAAAATAACCCCCAACCCCCATCATACTGTAGAAATCTCACAATTTTAGAGTTGTTATTGTGAAATTAATACATGTGCTGTGGGCCAACATAGCTAATACACATTTTATATGAGACAAGGACTAAAAGCTTGACAGGCATGGCAACAGCAACTAAGGGGGGCGAAGCTTAGCAATTGGACTAATTCATGGACATATAACAAAATATGAAATGTCATTAAGGGTCAGAGAGTAATGACTGAGGTCTCATATTAGTCCACCATGCATGTACAGGAGACCTGAACTACATCTGGATGTCAGGTTACACAAAAAAGTCAGCTCAGTATGTGGAACCATAGTTGATGGAAAGGCATCAATCTCCCTATTCAAACACACTTTTCCTTTCACTTTCACTGTGAAAGCATAGGGGGAAAAAACACAAAATGAATGTACACATGGAGCTGACAGAAAACATTTTCAACAAAGGTCCTTTAGAAAACCATTTACATTCAGGTCAAAGTCATAAACTACTGCTATATTAGTTTTTTTCCCCCCTGAATCAAACTCACAGCAGTGACAGTCTCAATGTGACACACAGTGTTTCACGATGGGGGGGGTCCCATCTCCTTTTGTCTCCTTCCTGTCTCAATTCTTTGCCCATCCCCAAAACAACATTTCTACATGGATCCTGCGCAAATTTGGCATCGCAGTGCACACGAGTTGTGCAGGGGACACTTCATAGTACATTAACCCAAATTCAGAAGATTAGATTCTGCCCCCCCCCCCCCCCCCCCCAATACCCTCTCCCACCCTGACATCTACTCTCACCCCCTCTTGCCCTGTCAAAAGTCATGCTTCATTTCATGGCTGCAGTGTTTGGGAGCATTTTCTCACTACTGCTTTGGCCAGGAAGATGTGAGTGAAGGAGGACATGAGTAATAACTAAAACCCCAATTTTCTCGTCGGAGACGGCTTTAAAACTCACAGCATGAGTGGAGTGTGGGTATATCATTAAGTGTATCTGGGTCTTGTGCAAACCCCCAGGCAGAATAAATGAAACCTCTCCTAATGGTCCAGAGAACCATTTAGAGCCAACAAATACATTGTCTCTGTCAACTGAAGGGAAATTTGACTGTGTCTATTCATTTTCTACTGGTCATAACGTTATTCCTCTACAAATGGACCTATACAGTAAAACGATTGTTTCAAAGGATAATCATGGGTTGTGGGTATGCTTAGATGTGTTTTTCCGGAGACTACTTTTTCAACAACACAACTTCAATTGGGTTCTCAAAATGTGCAAAAGGAGAACCTTAGTTTTTATTTATTTATTATGTAGCTTTTTTCCCAAAAAGGCTTGAGGACATTTTATAACCTCACTAACAAGCAGACGCCAGATATTTTTAAACTGTTAGTGCACACTTAATGAAATATTGATATTTTTCTTCTGTTCCCTGCATCTGTCCAGCAAGATATTTCATATTTAGAGGAATAAGTCAGATTCTTTGACTAAGGTTATATGAGTGGTAGCGAAATTGATGTATACTACTACTATTCCTACTACTACTACTACTACTATTACTATTACACTACTACACTACTACTACTACTACTAGTACTACTACTACTAATAATAATAATAATAATAGGACACTTAATTTGTACCAGGCTTTTCATTCATAGTGGAACTGACAGAGAACACACAACATAGAGAAAATAGTAACAAGAATTAATAAAAAAGCCTCCCTGAATAAAAAGGTTTTTAGGCCTGTTTGAAAAGAGTCTAGGGTCTGTGCTGTCCTCAGATGGTTAGGGAGGCTGTCCTACAAGCGTGGTGCAGCAGAGCAGAAGGCTTGACCCCCATGGTGCAGAGCTTAGTAGTGGGGGCCTTGTGGAGCAAGCTGCTAGCAGATCTGAGGGTGCGGGTTTCCTGTAGGTAGTAAGGCACATGTCCGTTGATGGTTTGTGTGTGAGTAGCAGGACTTTGTAGACAATCCTGAAGGAGTCAGGCAGCCAGTGCAATGAAAACACAAACTAGGATCCTGGCAGTGCTGTTCTGAATGTACTAGAGCATCTGGATGCTCTTGACAGGGATCCTTGTGAAGATTGTATTGCAGTAGTCCAGTCTTGAGGAGGTAAAGGCACAGGCAAGTTTATCTGCATCTGACAGGGTGACAGAGGGGCAGAGTTGAGAGATATTTCTGAGAAGGTAGATGTCTCATATGTTCATAAAAAGTCAGCTCAAGATTCATGACCAAAGACAAAAGGGGGATGTCCTGGCCCTCAAAGGCGAAATGAGGTATGGGGAGAAGACTGAATCTGATGTGGAATACCAAAAGGAACATTTTTGAAAAAAGTTTTGCTGGCGTTACACTGCAGGAAATGTGTGCTCATCCATTAGCTCCTGTGGTCAGAGATACATCAGTCAGTTGGCAGCCTGTCAGGCAGATATTAAAAGCAGCAAATGTAGCCAACAATGTTTTCAGCATCAGCAGCGGAGTACAGAAACTTTTATGTATTTTCTGCCTCTTGGTTCTCCTCTTAGACTCCTCTGAATCATGAAACTGTCCAACAAACAGAGTTCCACGATATAGAGAGGTCTGAGAGGAGAATCAGGCAGCACCCTCGCACACAAACACACTCTATGATGTATGTACTTTGGAGTCAGCCAGGGATTCAAGAAAAAACCTGCACAGAGTCATATTTTGTTGCAGCATATACTTTTTAAAATCTCTATGGGCTTGACACCACCTCTCACAGTGCCTCCTCTCCCAGGGAGACTGCTTGACTTGCAGCAGAAGCTTATTCTCGAATCTTTTGAAAAATCTCCTCAGCAGTGTATTCATACAAGAATGACTGAAGTATTGGATTTCCATGAAATATGGTTGGAAATGTACTTTTCTTGCACAATTCCACTCTCTGCTACTCTTCATGTGTACTCTAGCACAATGTAAAGCAGATAATAAAGTCCTCACACCTAAACGACCAAATATGCATTCCAGGAAACGTTGGTGTGATACGTTTATTATGATCATGTTTAGACAATGTAAAGCACTTGAAGTGAGGTTGGAAAAAGATTTTTTTGTACTCACTTGAAGAACAAGCAGGCCAGTATTTCTAGAAATGACATCCATATTGGACATATTTGCACCTCAACATGTATGTCCACTGCCTTCTTGGGTGCCAATGCAGTCCTTTCTATATTAATAATATTATTAGAGGTCAGGGTGGTTTCATGCAGGAGACTAGAGTTTGTGCTTTGTCAAAACCCTGCAATTAATGTTAGCTTTTTTAAAACACCTAATTTCCCCGAAATTGGAAAACTGTTTCCCAGGTTTGCCATTACACCCCTATTATATTACTTTTAACCATAAAACACTTGCCAGTACAGATATTACAGAAGGTGTTTTTCTACCACATTACTCAGTTATAGAAAATTAAACAGTTTAAAAATGCTGGTGTTATTTTACTTACTAGAAAGGGAATATTTTTCTTTAAGATGCATTGCCTTTGTTATTAAACACCAGTTATTACCTATGTCTGTGAAAACTTAATATTATACTGGTAGTTATAATACATCACAATTCCACTGTAATTAATGCAATCATGCCTTCCTGCTAAATCACTCCTTCATTTTTAGGCTGTTCTTTGTTACAATTTATCATACATGAGTATTATTTTAATGGGGAAATAAGAACATGGGGAATTACTCTAAGTGATCATGTTATCTTCAGAGTACAGCCTATGGCAAAAACACTGCATTTTCCTACGGTGATAAACATCAGCTGTGGAGCGACTCCTGTTTTCTTCATTGGAGGAGGATGGAAGACACTTTCTGTAGAGACACACCTAATGTGATCACTGTGAGATAAAGCAGCATGTTTACAAAATACATAAATTGGTTCTACATAAAGTACTATACTGAAGTTCTGAGATCATGTAAGAAAACAGTGGAGAATGTATGTCTTTTATGTGAGTTTCTTAACACAGGTTGACAGTTTTTCCTCTTATTTGAGATCAAAAGTGAATATCAATTTTGGGTTTAATTTTGACAGTTACAAAACACAGAGAAGAATTGACATCTGGGTAAATAGAAATCAACACTGACTATTATGAATGTAATTAGCTGATTATATTGTGCATAATAAGTGATGAACACTAATTGGCAATATTAATTTGACTCATGAATGCCACCTCAGTATATGCAACACCAAAGAACAATGAGACATTACATGTATGGAGCAGTCAGTGTTTCTCTGTGAGTAAACAAAACCGTGTTATCGTTGCATTAATGAAAAATCGCCCTGAGCTGCTTTGTTTCACACAAATAACATAAAGACCTATATCCTATGAAAGTTTTATATTATTTAGAATTCATTTCTGTTGTGTTGTCACGCATCCTACGGTTCTTCCATTGGGCAACATACTTGTGTAATTAGGATGTGCATATGCAGAGGATGCCGGGGGTGGACAATGACATGAACACCTGTACAACATATTGTAAACCAACACAATCATCTTGCAATAAATACCACCTTCGTGAAGCCTAAGGCTCAATTTTTCAGCACGTCTGCAACACTGCTGTCATAAATTGAACATTATAAGTGTTGCAAAGGCAGTATTTATTGCAGAGCTATTGTACTGGATTGCATAATATTATACAGGTGTTCATGTTATTGCATCCACACTCTGTGCTCTAGCAATTTTGAATTTAAAGGGGGTTCTGGGATGTGATGTGCTCAGTCTTAGACACTTACGTTAAAGTCCAACTGAAATTAAACTGCCTTTTTTAAATCACTACAGCATTATCTGCATTGCAAATTATTTGTTCTGTTTTCTCCTTTGAGGAAAAAAAGAGGAAAGGAATTTATATCTTTAAAGTATTAAAGTAAAAGTACCAATTTCATCCCTCTGACTGATATATTATAATATATGACATCATTACACTATTAATACTGAAGCATGCATCAATATGTACTTTATAAACAGATATAAACAGCCAATTTAGTCCAGTTGTTCCCAAACTGAGGGTAAGGCCCCTCCAAAGAGTCACTAGACAAATCGGAGTGGTCATGAGATGATTAATGGGAGAGGAAAGAAGTAAAAACAAAGTTCTGATACACAAAGCTGTTTTCAGTTTTTGGACTTGTCTCTAATCTTTGATTTCAGTGCAGCATTTTGCTGCATTTGAACTTTTATTGAAATGAAACCTTGTGAGAAGCTTAGAGGGAAAAATGTGGTTGAGCTGTTAACAACTCATACACATCTGAAATGTGACCCTGACTGCACACTGCCTTTTTAATATGGCAAAGGCCAAACCACTAGTTTCATCTTTAACTATGTGTTGTATTTTAAATGTGTGTATTATTCATTCTGTCAAATCTTCATCTGAAAAGTAACTAAAGCTGTCAAATAAATGTAGATGAGTAGAAAATATAATATTTCTCTCAGAAATGTGGAGTGGAAATATAAAATAGCAGATCATGTAAATAATCATTATCTCCAAGTACCTCAATATTGTACTTAAATGTACTTTGTTACTTTCCACCACTCTTAAACAGCATTTAAACATACCTGAAAATGTCACTTTGGTCTGGTTATATGCCGGTTTGGTCATTACTCTGCAAGATCCGGGCTGCTGTCACTGTGTCTTTCCATGACTTGTAGTTAAGGCAGTGTGTTGACTTTGTCTCTGTTCAGTACAATGTAACACCAGTAGCCTGCCAGCTAATGTCATCAATCTTTCCCAACCCCTCCAGCTGGCTGACACAAAAATCAGCATTTGTGATATTTCTGAAGACCCTTTTATCTCCATTCTAATAATACAAAACTATTACTATTAAGAAAGAAAGAAAAAAAAAGTCAACATATTTTTTTTACTGCAAAGATGCATGATTAAATGTGATTTCAGTTGGATTGACCATAAAAAATGTTGTACAGTTAGATTTGGTGGAAAAAGATTCTCCTTTAAGGGAGATCTCAAATAATCATGGACACAGATTCTGCTGGGGAACCAATCTGACCTAATAAACATGGACATCAATCAAAAATACTAAAAAATGTTGCACCCAGAGAGCCAAACTATGCTATATTCTATTTGTGTTTAAAAACTTCAAGTCATTGGGGAAAAAATAACATTCTCTAAAAGTTACTAAAGATTACCAACTAACATGAATTATTGAATTAGTTCAATTTTCACTGTTAAAAAGGAAATTCAATCTTTAATTCTAGCTTTTAGAAACGTATTTGTGAAAAATGTTGTTTGTGTTTGGTCATGTTCCTCTAGCACCCCTACCTTTTATCACACCAACTCTTTTATTTCCTGTAACACTGCATCACTTCCTCACTGTCTGCTTGTTCTCTCCTCCCACTTTCAAGGCAACACTCCATCTGTGATAGCGAGAGGCTTACACTCTCTGCCAGTGTTGCCTTCTCTTGAGGATTCAGACAATGTCAAAGTGGAGAAAGAAGGTAAAGAAGGCAATGGCTAAAGAAGATTGCAATTGATCCTATGGATGCAAACAATGACTGTGTGAGAAGACCCTATACTCTTGGCGGACCAGTCCAATCTTTAGCCATACATCCTCACCTCAGAGACTGTGAGCTTCTTTGCACCCACTTATGTGTGTGAACACCTTCAGTTTTTTTTGTGTCTCAAATTAGTAATACTGTAGATCATCAAAAAATGAAGTAGACTTAAAATGTATGGCCTTCATAATTAATTTACCCAGATTAAATTATAAATTCATTTTGTTTACTTGAAATACATGAAGCGGTGTTTTTATACCTTGCTGTAATTGAATTTATGTTGTAATATAATATTCTTTTGAGAGACAGGATATTGCTCCAGGATATAATGCAGTGTGAGAACCGATGGCATTAGTTAGGGACAGAAAGTCAGTTTGTTATGGTGATATTTTAATTGGCTGTGATTTTCCTTTCTGTTTTGTTAAACCTGTCATTGGTGATGAGAAAATAAGTCAGACTCAAAGATTAATTCTAAAAATCAAACAAAACATAACCTGTTATTATTTTCAAAACTGTCATATAATACTGTTACCTCAAAGTGTCAAACACATATTTATTACATGGACAAATAGGCAGTTTGGTAATATTACAAAATATTATATAAATTCACAATATTCTGTCAAGTCTTACAAGCACAAATAGTTTCTATACAGTATATATGCAGAATAACTACTGGATGTAAAGGCTCAGCAGGGATGTTCCCACAGCATGGTACATTTCTATTCTCATATTTAAAACAAGTCATGATGAACCAACATTTATTGACATTTTTGACACTGGGATATAGGTTAACATGAAAGAGTAAAATTAAGTGATCTTGGCTTTTTGAATGTTTCTGTGATTCCCTTAAAAGGGGTTAAAGGAGTACTTTGAACTTTACTGCTTGCCTGTTTGACTCTGTTTTTTAAGACACGTTCAGTCACAAAACCTTTCAAGTGTGCTTTCTGATTGTTCTTTAAAGTCAATGTCAACTGAACATTTTCCCTTGAATCCATTTATAGCTGGCAAATATTTTCTTTTATTGTATGTGATAACAACAAAATGTAATCTCTGCACTTTTATGATCATAAGTGGCAATAGGTCATGGTTTACAAAAAACTGAAAAAAGAAAACAACTTCACTTTTTTCATCATTGAACTAAGTTTGTATGTTGTCAAGTGTGCTATTCTGAAGGAATGTAGTTAGGCCCACAACATGCTTCTATATCTTTATATGTTAAAGACTCATGTATTAATTATCAGTATCAGCATTATTGGCCAAGTATGTTTACACCTACTAGGAATTTGACTGCAGTTTCAAGTGGTTCTCAGTGTGCTAAGACAATAAACTCAACAAAGGTTATACAAAAAAAACATATCACTATTATGTTCAAGTGTGCGAAGAAATAGAAATATATATATAAAAAAAAGTGGACAACAACATACATTGTCTACATACAGGTGAAACCTTTTCTGTTAAATGTGAACAGGACACAAAATGTTTAAAGAGTGTAAGGAGTGATGCTATATTATAAACATAGGGGTGGATGGTCAAATATACAGTAATGAATGATTTGTATACATCTTATTATAGATTGTGTGTTTTGAATTAAATATGTATAATCTAGAGGTACAGTGGGTATTATAGTATTACAGGGTTATAGCACAGGGACTGAAAACTGTTCATCAGGGTGACAAAGAGAAGAAAGGACCTTTTTGTTTTCTGGTTGTTTGGGCATACAGTGTTTTTTTAGCATCTACCACAGAGGAGTTGGAAGAGGTTATGTCAAGGGTATGAGGGCTATGTAGTTATTTTCCCAGCCAGGTTCCTGACTCTGGGTGTGTACAGGTCCTGGATGATGGGCACATTGGCACCAATGATCTTTTCTTTAAGAAGATTTGTAATAAATACCAATGTGCCAAGACAATCACAAATCATTTAGTCATCTTCACATGACAAATTTAAATATCATTACAATCTGCTACATTTTTATGTATTAATGTATAAAATCTGCTTTGTCACTTGCTTCACCCTTTGATAAAGCATGAAGGATTCACCTATTTAAGTATTCATATCGCCTATCGCATGTCTAGACATCTGGTTTGTGTAGGACCTACAAAACAAATCCTCAGGTGTACTGGAAGCGATATATTCTCACTTGAGCAGCAGCTTGAACAGACCCCTGTTTGGAATAAACAGAGAAACTGGGTAAACATAAGCAGCAATAGCCAACATGGTTAAACAGACAGAAAGGAGTAACACCTACAAAAACCTCAGTCAACAGAAACTCTACATACAATACATCACAGTGTACTCCCACACAGTCTGACTGACAGCTGATATCTGACAGATGATGTGCAAAACCACCACAATGACTGCTTAACTCCGAGTATGTCACCAAAAAGGGAATAAACACATTAGTGAACAAACATTATAGAGTTTGACACGATTCATTTAATAATAATTAGATATCAAGTTATTTATATCACCAACCGCAGGGTCAGTAGAAAAAAAAATACTTTACTTAAATCTCCATTTGCTTCAAAAACACTAGTGTTATATCCACCCAAGCTCAAACTAAATATAGAAAAAAACAATATGTAAAGTAACACAACATCCCCAAAATAAAAACACAGGTATAAACAGTTTAAAAAGTCAAAACAGTGTCAGACCTAAAGTAAAAAAAATCAAGTGATGTCCAGCACTATTGGGAGGCTGTCTAACCAGAAGAGATCCGCTGTCAGGTCACCAAAGACAGTCAGGCAATTTACAAAGACTGTTGCTCTCTCCCAACTTTCCACAGTGCAGCGGGTAACCAGGCAACGTTAACTCTCAGTTGGCAGGGGAACAAGTTCCTGAACTCAACAATTTGATTTTTTTGACAAGTTTATCTTTGTTGTCTTTCTCTCCTCTCCATCCCTACCTGCCACTAGCTATGCCTTTAAACCTTTCCCTTCAGCTGTTGTAATTGTTATACAAACACATATGTTGAAGATTTAAAGGGTATTGTTTTTTCACTAGTTTTTAGAGTATTGTGTTTTATTATGCAAGCGCATTAAATCTAATGTTTAAGGTTTGATTTAATTTGCTTGTTTTACATTTCAGTCTGTTCTCTACAATTGTTTCTCCCAACTAAACAGTTACTCAAGAGAAAATAATGAAATTTTTCACAGCACTGACACCCTCGTTTCTGAAATATGGATTCTGTTCCTAATCCAGTAATCATAAACTAGTTCTGCTGTGTCGCTGAATCTCACATCTTAATCACCAAGGCCTGATGCTGAATATATCTGAACAATCCACTTTGTTTTACAGCACCACAACCAAGTCAATTGGTTCCAAATCATAAAGTCCTTCGATGCAGGGAATGATTGAATCCCTCTGGCTTCCAGTGATTGGATTTAGCAGTCCTTGACTGTACATTTTATTGGTCGCTGGCACTGATCTATAGAGTGATCAATGGCAAGAAAAAAAAACTGACCTTGCTGGAATCGTCCACCTTGGGTTCAAGTGAGGATGGAGGAGCTGATGTGCTCCCCAGGTCAAAGGTTTACAGGAGAACATAAACCCAATGGCAAATTCATAGGGAATGGTTGATTAATGCATGAATAAACAGGCAGTCACGCAGTGGGCCAAAGCACAGCACAATCATGTATCATGCTAATATCCTTTCATGTTTTGCAGATGAACAAAGCCGTATCTACCATAATTACAAACATAATATTAGATTCAAGAAAACCTAATATACCCATTTTAATCTGTAGCATGTAAAGGTGAATTTAAATCTTGTTCTCACAAGGCCAGTCAAGTGGAACATTGATTTGAAATCATCTGACTCCTGCAGTAAATAAATATTTTCATTTCTAAAAGAGAGAAGTTAATTATTATTTATTTAAAGAGAATGTGTTATGAGAACAGAAGTAAGGCATAGAATGGCACATATGCAGTGGAAGTGTTAACCAGTTGTTTGGACTGAATAAGACTTAACACTTTGCACATGGTGAGCAGACAACTGTACAGCTGTTTTATCTGATATGAAACAAATCTTTTAGCACAGATCATTGATAATGCATGAGTGTAGCTAAGTTCAGATGTTTATAAACCATAAATAATTTAAGAAACAGTTAAATAAATAAGTAAATATGTTGTAAAAAATAAATCATTTGTAAAAAAAAGTTAAAGTCGATTGCCAAGCTAGCAGGTCCATGAGTCTGTAATGTTGGTAACACACCAGATAACAAAATTGTTGGGCAGATGCTGGAGAGACAATGTTCCAACTGTCAAAACCACAAGTTTATTTGATTTTTTAAAAAGTCTGGTTTTCCTCTCTACAAAGGCCATTGTAGGACAACTCTAAGACAGTCAGACTCAATTCTACACTGGCAGACAAGGTTCAAATATCAGCCTAAACTGCCAGGTTCAGCTGTCAGTCTTGGCATAGCAAATACCCTAACACCCCCTGAAAATATCTGTATAAGATGGTGGTTGCATATGAGGCAAAGGCAATATACATCCTCCCTCATATTTTTTTTTTTTTTTACCTCAGCAAAAGCTTGCTTCCAGCGTGAAGATCAAAACTCTCTCAAGGTGCACAGGTTGGATGTGGTAGGTGTGCTATAGGAAAGAGCTGAGCCTATAAATGTGTCTTAGGTAATACTTAAATGTACTGTAGCTACTGTATATGTTCTCATATTAACCTCAGTTCATTTCCATCTTTCCGACCCCAAAACAACCTTGCAGGCTTTGCTGCCTTGCATTATGCAAATTAGATTATACCAATCAGAATCATATGAAAGAGAGTCACATGGGAGTCGTATGACATACATGTATAGACACTGCTGGCTTGTCTCATGGATATTACTTGCACCCTTACACTGTGAGGGGGCTTTGACTTTGTTTACTCGGAGAGGTTGCTAGGCTATTGTCAGCTTTAATAGTCTGCCCTATGATTGCAGCTAATGTAGGAATTTTGTTAATATGCCAGTGATTTAAAGGAGACTTCAGGTGGAAAAGCCAAATGTGGTATGTTATGGCTGCTTGAGTGGAAATAGCCTTTTTTGCAGAGCCATCAGAAATACCTCTAAAGCTGATGGGACAAACAGAGTCTCCTTTGGATCAACCTTATTCAAACCCTGGACAGGTGCCTGGATGTGTACTGCACTATATACGAATAAAAAATTGGCAGGCAAGCATGGCCAGGCTTGGAAATCTTTGGCAACCATTTTGTGATGAGTCATCACTGCCATAGGCTTCCAGTGTAGAGATATAAAAAAAATCTTAAGCACCTCACAAGTAAGGACAGTTGAGTAAAATTCCTTAATAAACTCTGAGGTGCTACACTCCACATAAAATGTTACTCTAGGGTGCATTCAAACAGCATCTAAAAAATAAGTTCTTCCATTGATACTGTATTACAGCACAGAGGAGCTAAACCTCAAACATGGGAGGTGAACATTTCTTGTCACTGAATGAAGATTGATTTTTCACCTGAACTTTGTTGAAAAACCAAATCAGATTGAAAACAGTCTATGAATATGCATATACTGAACTTTGTGTCACTGTGCACCCAAGATGTGTCAGCATATACACACTGAGAAGTTTATTTTCAGAGTTTTCACATCACAGTTGTGTAAGTTTTTAGCCACAACAAACTTCCACCAAACTTTAGTATACAAAAATAAAGTTAAAATTTAAAAAATCAAACTTTATTTTTATCCAATACAACTCTATGTGCAACAAGAATGGCAGTTATGAAAATTCCTCTGCAAACTCTAAACTGGACCCCATTAGATGCTTCTGAGCAGTACAAAAAGTGTGAAAATAAAGTGAGAAGTATGGTTTTGGTTGTTCAGTTAAGGTTTAGCTTAATAAAACAAAACATATGAGCTATTGCAACTTAACACCGATGCAAGGTGCCACCTAGTAATTGGGCATACCAACTGTATAGCTTATACATACTGGGTCTGGATTAAATGCTCATGGTAGAACACTTAATAGAGATTTCTATCATAAGTAAGGTGTGCACAGCTTTTCTGCCATCTTTTAAGAATCCCTCTCATAATTGAGATAAGGACTTATTCTCCATGAGCAACCCCCTCCAAAGAAAAACAACTATTTTAGAAGTGAATCAGGCCATATTATGCTCTGACAATGGCCAAGCATAGAAACTGGACCAAGGGCATATTGTGTAAGACTGTGTAGAGCTCAAAACTCCCAGCATGTGGTTCAAATAGGTGAGAACAACAATACATTTGTTCTACAGTCACTAGTCACTGATGGGTTGCAAACCCATTCTCTAGAAGAAAATGTCAGCAACTGCTGTGTTGTGTATGTGTGCACCACAGTGTAAAAAAAAAGAAAATTGCACTTGCTGTGTGTTTGAGAGCTGCATTAGCTCTGGTGTTTACATTGCTCCATCTGCAGTATGTGTTGTCTGGCTTTGCGATGCTCTTTACTGCTGTTGATTGTGTAAGAAGTGTAAGCCTATTTGATTCACAAAGGCCTATTGCGTGAGTCTTTTTTGTGTGCTTTTTTATGAATAATTCTAGGAAGGCTACATTGAGGAAGAGGGTTATGAAGTAATTTTGGTATTCTGTTGTATAGAAAGCAAAATGCCCGCTTTATAGAAAAAGTAATTCACAAGCTGCAAATTGGGTCACTAGGGCCTATTTGATCTGGCTCCACTCATGAGAATCTCAAGATCCATAAAAAAATGAAGTTTTAAAAGAAATATTTCAAGTGGAGAGTTATGGCACTGAATAACAGCCAGAAAAGTCTTCTTGCTGAACATAATTATGTAAAAGTGAAGCTGACCTTTGACCTTTTGGATATAAAATCATTTTATCATATTAGACATTTGTGTGAAACTTTGTCATAATTAGGGTATGAATTCTTGAAGTATGGCTAAAAACATGTTTTGTAAGGCCACACTGACCTTTGACCTTTGACCACCAAAATCTAATTAGTTCATCCTTTAGTCCAAGTGGACGTCTGTGCAAAGTTTGAAGAAGGTGCCTCCCGGCATTCCTAAGCTGTCACAGTCACGAGAATGGGACAGACGGACATACAGATGGACAATACAAAAACATAATGCCTCTGGCTATGACTGTCATGGTGCAGAGACATAAAAAAGAATCTGGAGACAATGACTACTATCACACATGAAATAACTCTGACTATCGAGGAATTCCATGAAGGCTCCAAGGCATACAAGCTGAAGAAATTTGACAGAGACACTACAGACTACTAAAATGGTACTGTTTAGAACCTGCAAGGCAAGATGATGAAATTCTACTCTTACCATAAACCACAAAGTTTTGAGCAGACTACAGAAACTGAAGCCACAGATCACAGGGGCACACAGTGACTCTGATACTTTTCACAGCAGAGCAAGAAAACCTCAACCCCCTTATTAAAAGCAAAAGAAGGCAGACAAGAGGTTAGAAGTTGAGGATGATTGACAATTGCAGAAGAGCATGCAATGATATATATCCCTATTGTCCCTTTATTCAAGCTATCTGTGTTAAAGGAGTGTCTTAAATATTAAAAATATCAGTGCATGCACATCCTGGTGCATACTGTATGTAAAACAGTTAATACTGCGAGAATGTAAAACTAAGCAAAAACTCAAATAATGCAGAGATAGATAAAGCTGTAGATTACATGATATAATAGCAGAACTCACTGTAGAAATTTCTACACTGCTTGATAAATCAAGCCCAATACATTTTTACTCCCACAGTGTGCTCAAACCACATGCTGTGTAGTTGTTTGGAAAAACGGGTCATTGCCTTGATCATGAAAGCTTGTATATGCTGTAATAGACTGTGATAAATTAAACTCACTTTAACAGCTTTCAAGACATCATCTGCATTTTGGTGACATTCTCTCAAAGCAAGCTCTATCCTCTTATTCATTACAGTAATCTACATCCCAGTCTTCTGGACTGGGCATAGAAAAGGTTCATTAAATCGCATTTCAGATATTGGATCACATTTCTTTCGCAACTGGCTGAGCAGGGAAAAGGAAAAAACGTGACCTGATTAACAACTATGATTCTTATAACTCACAAAACATATGAAGAAAGAGACAGATAAATTGGAAGATGTAATTTCAACAGCTTCCTGGAAGATTATCACACCTGAATATTTGATAGCCTCTCTTCTTTGTATCCGATAGATCCATTTTTTAGGCATATGTTTCTAACACCTTGAATAGACATTCATCTTTACCCTTCTACTGTTATCAGCAGCATGATAAAAATAGACTCAGCTCATTGGTTAATGCTGATATGTGGTTTCATCTTTAAGGGAATAGTTTATTTTAAATACTGTAGCTTGCCATATTCTGCACAGTAATCCAAAGCTGTTACCTGCCTGTTCACAAATCTTTCCACACAACTCTGTGGAAATGGATTAAAAAGCACAACACACTGCCTGCACATGCA
Organism: Scomber japonicus; assembly: GCF_027409825.1. Taxonomy (NCBI): domain Eukaryota; kingdom Metazoa; phylum Chordata; class Actinopteri; order Scombriformes; family Scombridae; genus Scomber; species Scomber japonicus. The sequence goes on along the minus strand of NC_070591.1, from coordinate 21,517,092 downwards.
ATGGCTGTATGGCAAAAGTCATGCTTGAAAGGTGTTTTTCTGGTTGTGGTACTTGCAGACATAATATTTATATGAAATGTTCATATGCTGTATGTGTCCACATTTACTTATAGACAATTCACTTGTACTGTATCAAACTCATGTACAACTATCCCTCTGTAATCCTTTGGGTATATTTGTTGATTCATCGCACAGAGGGAATGTAGTATTGATCTGCTAAGCTGTCTCACTTTCTACAGCTCAGACTCAAATGATGGCTTACTGACTGATTGCCTTGCCTGCAGCACCTTCCTTAAAGCTGGGAACCATAATGTTAAAAGTATAACTGTATTTTTCAAAAATCTCAACAAATGACCTTTGAAAAAAATCTGAAACCACTGTATCTAGAAATTTAATTCATTAAAATACCATTAGTTCACTGTCTACACAGACAGGGAACTTGCCATTTTTAACCAAACTTGCATGCAGTGATGTCAGTGTTCAATCAGAGGCAGAGAAGACATTACACTGACAGTCAAACAGCACAAAGCAAGAGCTTTGCTGCAAAAGATTCCTTCTCATCCAACTTACAACCATGAGCACGTCTTGTCTGGCACTTTTAGCTTGTTGAACTAGACACCAAACAAACATTCACCAAGAAAAAGTGCATTGTTAACATCAGTTTGCTAACTTTATAAGAGATTTCCTGCAAATGTCACTGCAGTCTGTTTAGATATAGTGAAGTCATCCTCACTCTTCAGTAACACTCCTAACAAGACATTGTCCACCCAAAACTCTGCTTTGTCTCTCACTCCTCTGTTGGAGCTCAGGCAGCAAGCTGTTGGTAATTAAACACAGATATTCTTAAATATTTCCCCAAATTTAATTTCCTTTACTTTAAAAATGGAATTGAAAGCAGAAATGGATGACTGAATGTGATTACAGTAGGATGTTATACACTTAAAACTTGCATTCGTATGGTGGGCCAGTGTGATACTTTCACAAAACCTTACACAAATTGAGTCTAGATACAGTCCAGACTCATTTTTATCACCAGAAATGCCTCGAGTCATAACCAAAGTTTGCCCACTGACCCTCAAGTAAGTTCATTTTTGTCACACTTCTATGCAAAAGATGTCAATTTAATTTATTTTCGTTCTTTCAGTGATTTCAGTCTGTTAGTTGTTCTCTGTATTTCCACATTTCAAAGCAGCAATTTATATATAACAACATGATGAGACAGGCTCTGCATGGGTGCAGGTAAATTTAGCCTTGGCCTCTCAAAAAGTCTTGAGGTTGAGAAGATATTTAGTAAAACAGCAATACAACCATTTTCATCACAGCTGTAAGAAAATCTAAACGCTGCTTTTATCTGAAACTCATCATCTTCAATCTACAATTACCTGTCAGCATTCGCACATCATCAGACGCACACACGACTTAAATCCAGCATTGGAGACTATTTAAAGGTCTCTAGGAAACCGGTGCTTCCATAATCATGATGACATTACTCTGTTTGTAAAATTATTAGGCTATTTAGTATAAAGAGGTTGGCTATTTAACAGTTTAGGTACATATATCAGTCATTTAAATTGGCAATTGAAACTATGATATACTGCAAGCTGAGAATATAAATATTAGCGGCCCATACTACAAAAGGTTGTCCACAGCTACTTTTCCACAATATAAACTGACTTTTTATTAATAACTTTTATTCATTTAATTGAAATATTGCTTATTGAAGTAGTAGTTTAACTCCCTGGCTGATGACATCCCCTGGCATAATTCATATTAAATCATTTTTGTTTTTATTTCTGTGACGGTGTGCGCAACAGCCGAGAAAGCGTTCACAGCATGGGTCATTTTTCCTCATTCTTTGTCTTTCTCAGGACCTTTAATTCCACCACTAACACTAAATAATAATATGTGTTTCTTTTGATCTATTTCTGAGAGTGGGACCTTATCCACTTCATTGTTCATTTAGAACAGGTGGGATTCATCATCATGTTTACGAAGGTCATTTACGACTGTTTCCTGGTGATACAAGTGTTTGGTGAATCCCACGTGGCACAATCGTAAATTCCACCTCACTAAAAAAATATACGACAGATTTAAGAATGAAAATATGAACATATTCTTGCATCTGGCCCATTGACTCTTCCACATTATTTTGCTCACAGAATACTCATGTTGGCCCTTTATTACTCATACCATATACTGTACCTGTTTATGTTATTAATACATAAATAATACCATATAAAGCTCATCCATGCAACAACTTATGAGTAAATCTGTTTGAAAATATCCAATACTCCTGCAAGCTATAGTTTGAAGGTATTGTGATTTTCAGAGAACAAAGTAAGGCCATATTTAGCCCGATAGCCTGATCGCGGATATTAATAAGTGGGTGAAGAGACTGCCTGAGGCTTTTTGTTGCACCTCGCACCATTATTCTCTTGTGGTGACATTCATTAGTATAACCACTGCAGATTTAACCAGCAAGCCTTACACAGGGCCAATTAAACATACTAAGCACATTCTATTTTTAAGGTAAATATGTGTTCTGCTCTCATGCCTTTAATTGCTTAAGTACCTTAAGCAGCATACCTGGCCTACAGTGCAGTATGCATACTGTGACTAAAAGGGCCCTTAAAGGCACTTAGAAATCCGGAGGACAATAGGCAGAGTACTCAGACTATTAACGACAGAGAAAGCACACAAAAGACAGATGAAAGTGCAGAATACCTCGACAGGGAGATGCACTTTGAGCTATGCTTAACCATTAGCCCAGACTTTGATGCCACCAAGAAGACTTTGAGGGGATACACTGCCTAAATGGATTCTGTCCACAGGTAAAAGAGAGAGACAGATAAAAAGAATTATCTTGATATGATGTGATAAAATATTCACCCCGGTAACATAGCTCCATTCTTATCTCCGAGGGCCTGGCTTTTTTTGGCTCCAGAGTTCATCCGTGTTCTCTAACAATCTTGCATTAAGCAGCTCCTGCGAACCCTTGGGCTCACATCCAGGTCCCCCAATGAACCTGTCAGAAACTTTTCCCTTGAAGCTGCACTGGGATTTCCTCACAGGCTTGTAAGTGTGTTGTGTCCTTGAGTCTTTCTTTGTGAAGTAGGAAAACACAGTGTTTGTAACATCATGTAAAAGCAGGCACATATGTTTGCTTGAGTTTACAGTTTCAGTAGAACAATCCACGAGTGAAAACTGTTAGGGAGTATCTGATATAAAAATACATGGGTTATTTTTTTAACAATAGAAACCAAGGGAATTACTTTGTTGTAGTCATGTTTGTTGAATTCCAAAAAATTTACTTGAGATGAAACAATAAGCTGGTAAACAGAGAAGAAAAAAAAACTGAATCTACAAAACTGAAAATTTCCAAGGAATATAATCACTTTTTATCACACTACGACCTGCTGATGACAACCTCAAACATAGACCATATACAGTGTGGAGAGGATGTTTAGTTTGCACAACTTGTGGATTGCTTCAATCCATTCTTGGAATTTTCTGCGAATGTGCTGCTGTGATTTATAAATATCATTTCAGGATGTGGAGTCGCTTTTCTATTTCACACTATCTTTTCAGAAGGCTTGAGACCGTTATGCAGTTTCCATGCCTTTCCCTCACTGAGCCAAAAGTACGGTGTATAAGTTATGAATATTTTAAATTCTACCACAAAGCAGTGAAATCCACCTCTGTGTTTGCACACAGTGCTTAAGGCTCATTTTCAACTGGGTTGAGAAAAACAACAATCGAAAAAACAGACTAGTCTATGTATCCATCTTGTGATTGATTTGCATAACGTGACCATCCTGGATAAAAGATACAGGTATTTTACAATGACAAGGGAGGCTAAAGTGAGAAGTGAGGAATGAAAGTCCATTACTCTGTAGGAATGATGGGCAGGTAAGGAAAGATCATTCCTTTCTTCCTCCAAGTTGTTGATACCAGCTGCAAGAGTCAACATAATACCCTGGAATCTGCGCCATCGATCGGACCCAGCCTTCCTTTGAAGTTCTCACTCCACTCATATCAATGAAGCTGAAGTTAGAGGTTATGGTCGTTGTAGTCAACCTGATTCTCTCTGCCTGTTTCTCTTTTCATTCAATAAGCTCATTTTGCATAGTTTCCACTTTGATGTTGCAAAGAAAGAAGTCTTTCAGGACACACAAGGAATGCAACATTCAGTCATTCCACCACATTACTGTGCAAATGGGTGTGATTTCAAAAATGGGGTTGACACATTCTGGCTGTTTTGGGAAAGTTACTTGAAAAATGCAACCAATACAGTGTTATTCATAGAAACATAAATTGCATTAAACAGCAAAAGTAATTTGTTCACATTGTTACTTTACTTTCATTAGTCAGGCCATTTTAGATCCTGTCTCTTTAAGACCCCCCCTCCAGATGAACCCACTCTGTTCTGATTGGCCAGATTACTAGTGCTGCTTCTCAGCCGACTACCATCGTAAGTGGACAACCAGAACAACCTGTGGATCAACCTTAGCAATGAACACTATGTAGGAAGTAGAGGTAACTTTGCAGCCAGACTGTTAAGAGCAGCCAGAAGCCATGGCATTATCTTTGATCATGTTAATCGAAGCTTGATAAGTGCAGTTTCAGAAGCAGGAACACACACCAATTACACCCCTTCCAGCTTCTATATAAACAGACCTAACATCTTCCCCCTCCTTCGCTCTCGTGAAGGAGCCCCCCCTCGCCCTCTCTTCTGTTCTTCTCTCCTCTCTCACAAGTTCCTAGGGGTTCGTCGCTGCCTGGCCTCCCCACACCGTATCAAGAATCACTCCGCATCAAGAATACACAATTCATTCAAATTCTGTCAATAAATCTGTTAAAACGTATCTCATTGGTGATGTGTTCCTTGCTTGTGAATCATAGACATCTGACATTATAACAGCATATAGATGACAGAAAAAGAAGCATGATATTTAAGAATCCAGGCTGACACATTACTTATGCTGTACACACAAATAGAAAGTGACGTGAGACATGATGTAGGCTATTGTATGGCAAGCAGCGAGCCTACAGTTTTGAGGTTAGCTGACATTGAACCAGTCAGCTATTGACAGGCCATCTGGCACACCAAGCACAGTCTTGATGGGCTGATGCATCTTTGGTCTGGTATTTCTTTTTGTCCTGCCTTGGCTGACTGGGAAGATCAGCCCATCAGCACATCAGCCCATTAGTTTGTTTCACATAACTGACAGTAGGGGTCAATTAAATTCTACTTTGGTCTCTCATGTGCAAAATGTCAGTAGGAGAATCTGAAAAAATTCCTAGGTGGCGCAGAGAATTTACTATTTTGATCATTTTATGTTTTATTCAGTCATGTCACCTCTGAGCAAGCTTTCTAGTTAGCTAGCTAGCTAGCTAGTTTATGGACGAGAAAGAAAACGAGTGAGAGAGAGAAGAGAAAAGGACAGAGTGGAGGAAGCAGGACAAGAGGAGAGATGATTGAGGGGCGTGAGAAAGGAGTGAAAAGCAGAAGTTAAGAGGAGAGAGAAAAAATGTGTGACAAGGAACCAGTAGGAGAGGAATGGAGAATTGGTGAGAAGCGGGCACGAGTGGAAATGGATTTAAGGAGAGAGGAAGAGAGAAGAAAGGGATGAGTGAAAGAGAAACTAAGAAGAACATGAAGGAAATGAGATGTGAAAACTTGTGGAGGGAGAAGTTTAAGAGGAAGCGGGACAGGAGATGAAAACGTGTTGAGAAGAAAGGAGTGAAGAACAGAGGAGTAGGAGAGCAGAGGTGCCAGGAGTAGATGTAAGAGAATAAGATATGCATTTAATCTTTTTTTTTGCATGTTAAGTTTATGATCAGACATCTTAATATTTTTTAAAATATTCATATTATGTATATTTTTTCTCCTTTCAGTGGAAGACATTAAATAAGCGGAGAGAGTGAGAGAAGTTAAGAAGAAGTGGCCAGCAGTAGAGTACCATGAATATGCCCATGTGGTTTATCCTACAATGATATTCTGTAAAGACATCAAATTCAATTTGAGTGAATGGCCTTCTGTTGGACGAATATAACATGTAGAGCATTGAAGACAACATTTACTTGGCATTGTTAAGGATCCTTGATTTGCTTTAAAGCAGCTTAGATTATTATGGCATGGATTCAAATGCAGATTTGTCAGCTAAACATTCATTCCATGAACTCGACTCCAGCAGAGTATAACAAAAATAGGTTTCAAGATTATTAATGCAGTTAATGCCAAATTCCTACCCTCACTATGTTATGTAACTTAAAAGTAGTGACATCTGACAAGTTTAGCTTCTTTTAAGGTGGCAGGAGTGAAAATAAGACAATTGAAAACAAAATAGGATGTAGGATTTTGGTTTTTCTTAGGTAACTTATGTTCTTTCCAAATCATGAAGGATTTATAGGCATTCCATGATTTCGAATAGTAAAAAAATAGTACATATAGCTGCTGTAAATGGGAAACAAAAATGTCCCAGGGGGAGCATGTCCCTAGACCACCTATTTTGGTCTGGTTACTACAGTTTACGTCAGCACTGGTGCCATTATGGTACCGAGTATTGGTAACTATCCCTACACCTCGCTGTGGGTTGGTCTGCATTATTGATTACAGTCACAAATCTGCATTATTTATTACAGTCCGTTAGTGTACCTTGTGATCTGGTTTAACTTTTGGGCCCAAAAAGGTTGAGAACCACTATAGTAAGCTACAGTGTGTAATGTGTATAACCAAGACTACAACCTGTGACTGTCTGTATCAACCTCATAGCTAACAAATAGCCTGGAAGGATAGCTAAGATGAATGTGAAATATGTTCTTTTGAAGATTTTGAAGACATTGAATATTATCTCATCTGAGTCTGACACATCGCCAAATTATGAACATTCTTGCACAATTCCAATCAGTTTGATCATCAACAAGTTTAAATTTGGTTTGACATTTAGATGGGTTAGCAAAATCTTATCTTCCATCTTTTTTATGATACAAGGAATGCAGTCCACACAATAGTCCATAGTGCAGTGAAATGTTATGTTAGCTAACTTTACTAATGCCAACTGATGCTCTTGAAAACAACAAATCCCTTCCAAAGATGATGTCACCTGCACAGGATATTCTGGTATCTCCTTCCCTCCCTCCTGGAAGTTGTTATGCTAATGAGATAGCTGCATTAATTATTTTCCAGTGTCCTGATACAGCCACTTAATGCATCAGCTAGTATTTTTATAAAGTGGAAGTTCAGTTTTACCCTAAAGCTATGAAAGATTATGGCTGCTCTGATTGCCCTATCTATTTTGTATCACCAGAGCTGTACATGCTTGCTCTTTCTGTCTCCCTCCCCATTTATTTTGATCTCTGTTGCCCAAGTCCACACCGGTCCTCTAGCAGTCTGTAAATTCTGGATTATGATTATTCAATGTGCTGGTGATATGAACGTGACACTTGATTAATTCAGATAAGTATTAATAAACACCAATACTATACAATATCTGCACTTGTTAATCAGATGCCTTTTACTCCCATATAATAGTGTTGCTTGTGCTGTTGTAGACATTGTGCGTTTTTTCTAATAGGCCCTGATATCGTCCCCAAATTATAATATACCATAGTTTATCAAAATAATAATATAATTATTATTTTTGCTATTCTTATTTAAAGTAAAAATAATATGTTGCACACTCTTGCAAGCTCTATTACTGATTCATATAAATATGCCTACATATTGATAAATGATGTCATTGCTGCCTGTCAGATTTAATAATTTGTCAGTGTGCCATGTAGGGGAAATATCTCTAATGGCATTACGTGCCTTTTTAGAAAATCTGCATTATTAATTACAGTCCGTTGGTGTACCTTGTGATCTGGTTTAACTTTTGGGCCCAAAAAGGTTGAGAACCACTATAGTAAGCTACAGTGTGTAATGTGCATAATCAAGACTACAACCTGTGACTGTCTGCATCAACCTCATAGCTAACAACAACAAATAGCCTGGAAGGATATCTAACATGAATGTGAAGATTTTGAAGACATTGAACATTATCTCATCTGAGTCTGACACATCACCAAATTATGAACATTATTGCACAATTCCAATCAGTTTGATCATCAACAAGTTTAAATTTGGTTTGGCATTTAGATGTTGAGTATTAAACTTCAATGAACTCATGTGAATAAATGTTGAGAAAGAATAGTTGCAAAGCACAACATTTCAACAACAGATACTATTGAGAAAGAGTTCAAATGCTCTTTGGATGAAATTCCACTTTGGGGAAAATCTTGACAGTTGTGGCCACTGAATTGTGACATTCAGTTCAATTAAATTCTGTTGATTGTCATCATACAGAGCAGAGCAATGTACAATGAAACATGTCATCAAGGCAGTAGAGTACAAAAAGTGCAAATTAAAAAGACAAGAATAAAGGTATCTGTAGACATCTAGTACATTAATTTCTTTAGGGATGACTAAGGTAGGAGGCAAGGAACATGTTAGACATCCAAAACTTCTAAAGAAAAAACTCTCAGCCAAAGCCCCAGGATTAGGTCAGACCAAGTAGGTTAGATGAGGACCAGGGTCAGACACAGAGCAGTACAGAGCAAGACCCGGAAACCGGTCAGAGCACAGGTAGGTACTGATTAGTGAGCCAGCAATTGCTTGAAGATGGTACACAATTTACTACACATAGACACAGAGTTAAACCTACACTATGTAACTTTAATGGAGTAGGATAAGAGACAATGGGGGAACAAATCTTAGAGCAAGTTAACTTTGTGCACTGTTTTTAAATAGTGTTGTTGACATTTATGCTCTACAAATAATTCTAGCCTTTCACATAATTCTAGTTCTATTTCCTGTTTGCAGAAAAGTGAAGAAGAAAGTGCAAGGTTTCATAATTTTGATTGGAACTACTATGAATGCTTGTGCTATTATACCATTGCATTTCCTCTGATAGGTAAAAAGTTTTATAATTTGGGTATGAGTGTAGCAGAAATGTTGTGATATGAGTTAAATGTGAGGATGCGAGGACAGCACCCATGAAGAAGGCACCAATGAGCCCCTGCCACCTTTTTCTGCCATCAACTTCTAATGCTCCCAATGGACCCAATGGTATGTAATTATTGGAATGTTGATAAAGATAAGCTAAAAAGGCTAAAAACAAACAAAAACAAAAATAGCACAAGCAATATTTGTATCAATTTTTCATTTTCTCAGCACATAAAATGAGAGAGAGAGAATCCTGTCCAGCCATGACTGAAGATATTCCCCCGGTTGCTCCAAGGAGACTGGATGAGGTCATTTAGTGACACTTGATACCAGTCCTATAAATGGTTGGAATAATCAGTAAGCCAAGATTCAAGTTTTTTTTAGGCATGCCTTCCTTTTCCCTTCCAGTTGCCCCTGAATCTGCATTTACCACCAAGTTTGGTTTATGCCATTAGAAAAAAAGCCTTGTATGAAGATGCTGGCTTTATGCTTAATGCAAAGTCTAAGGAACATACAAGTGCTATGTATGCATGAATGGAACATACAAGCTTTATGGTAACCAATTCCTCCATGCTCCATGCCTATATATAAGAACAGAAGGAAAGAATATAGAAGAGAACGCGCTGCAGATGTATTCTTGCTAACTGCAATTCAGTGCATTGTGGAGAGAGGCTATATAAAAACTGAGGGGTCGCTTAACCGAGGCGATTTCTTAGCAATTTTGCAGGAAATAGCAAAAGACTACCCTCAAATACAAAAAAGCATGAACGCAAGTGGCAATACAAAATGTGCAAGCAAGGTCATTGAAAATGAAATTCTTGATTGTTTGGTCAAGATGGTATGCAGTGACATAATCAAGGAAGTGAAAGAAAGTCAGGTCTTCAGTGTACTTGTTGATGAAAATTCCTTGAGCCGAGCAAGCCAAGAACAAACAACGTATAAATAAGCCAACTTTCAACTCAGAGCTACAGAGAGGAGAATTTCTTCAATCACTTCAGAGGCTAACTATTACTCCACATCGCCAGCTCTTCTGCCAAGCTTACACATCCTGGACCAAGCTAACGCATCCTGGACCAGTCATGAATCTCTTGGCAGGAAACAACACCCAGAATGTTGATTAGTGGTAATGGTAATATGTTACTGTCCAACACTGTTTATTAACCATCCAACATGCATCTTAAGGCAGAAAGAAAAAAAAATGATGGGAGTAAAACAGGAATATTTAATTAGTATGTATTGACATGCTTATTCCATGTATCAATACTTTTATTTGCATTTCAAGACTACTGAAGAGAGACAACTATTGACCTGCTATGCTTTTCAAATGAGTGTCCTTGAATGTCTCTAAGGTCCTGAATTGCATTTATTTATTGACTTATGGGTTTTTTATCCATAATACATTTTGGCATTTTATTTGTTGTCATGGATGACTATTTTCACTTTCAGCCAGAAGAAAGGCAAATAGACAAGGTAAGCACATTAAAGTCAAGCATATTCATTATATTGTAATCAGTACATTTTAGACTAAATTTAAACATGCCTTGCATTTTGCGTGACACAAAGCCACAGTGCTCTCTCTCTCTATGGGCCGTGTTCCCTTTGGCTTTATACCACCTGGAATGCTAAAGATGACCCAGTATCCATTTGCTACTGTAGCAGCTCCATCCCAACAGTTTCCCCCTGGAGTCAAGCAGCTATGAATAATGAGATGAAGCTCCATGCATTAATGTAACAGCATGGCCCCTAAAGGAGTGTGTGGTAGCAGGTGATTGTTCGCAGTCTCTGTGGGGCTGTCAGTAAACATGTGTCCCCTGTAGCGCAGGGCATTTTAGCAGGAGCAACCTCCCTTGCCCACACCCCTCACCCTGCATCCTGGGAAATTATGGATGAGTTTCTACCTAACCCCAAAGCAGCATGTTAGCTTTTGGGCCACCTCTGGCTACAAGTGATTTATGAGTACACATCAACATGAGCATTGCTTATAATACAGTGACATTTAAAAGATGAAAGAGTTGAGATGTGCATCATGGGTAATTGAACAAATTAGAGTATTTGTACTGTGGAATTAAGCATAGGCTGCTTACCAGGAGATTTCTGTAGGCAAGATGCCTGCAATGCCTAAAAGCTTGAAATGACTGACAGATGTTACTCTCAATATACTGAATATTCTTATTCATGCTTGCTTCCGTGTCAATATTTGCAAGATGATCCCTAGAATTTCAACTGATGTTTCAAACCTATCCAACTAGCAGCTGCCCCATTTGATACAAGCATGGCTGAGCAAATAATTAGAAATAAATTGGTCTGGCTGATGCCCACAGAGTATGCCTTATTGATGGCTAAAAGAGCTGCTGGTTGTGCTGCTGGCCTTCGTAATGAATCAAACAAGCAAGAGCAGTCGTACTTTAATACAATTCACAAAACTTTCATAACACTCAAACAAGCTCTTCATAACTATAACTACATGGTAAATGAACAGCAATCAATGAATCAAACCTCATGTCAGCTTTCATTAGGCATCCATGCACTACTATTGTCTTTATTATTACTGTCCGTTGTGTTTATTATTGTTGTCATTTTATCACAGAGCCAATTTATTGATTGAAAAAAACCTCCTGGGTAAACCGACCATGACAGGGCGCCAGCCTCTTTGTTTGTCAATATACCATACAACATTTGTAATACAACAGTCAGCACTTTTTTAGATGACATACTGGTCAACATTGGGCTTGCAAAGTAAGGGAGATTTTCCAGGAACTGCCATCATTTTTACATGATCAAATGTCCTCTTCCAGCTTTAGAGGTCTTAACACCACATGCATGTACTGCCTGCCTTCCTACAATTAAGTGGATGGTTGATATGTTCTTTGTGGCTTCTTGGGTGCACTTATGTTTAACAAATCTTGTATGCCGGTTAACATTATTTTTTTATCAACATGACCAACACTGAAACCAATCCCACACACCTTGCAAAACACATGGTTGTTTCCTAACATGCCTTTTGTAATAAATGGGAAATGGGAGATTTTTTTTTTCTTTGCTGGCGTTTCACCTATTCTGTTAAGGGTTAGTTACTGAGCTCAACAACCTTTTAACAGCTTAATAAAACATCATATTAACTGAGCTGTTCTGTGGTGTTAGTGGCTGTATTAAAAGACCTGTAAATCCTTTTATAGCAGGTTTTAGTCTAGTGCTTTGACTTTTGTTTCAGGAGATGCCCTTTAGTTTATATATTTGGATTGAATTTGGACATTTTGCAAACAGATTGTGCTTTCAAAACAGAACAGAAATTAATCTAGATAAATTAGTTTTCTGTGAATGTGTTCATATCTCACCATATCACCTAACACCTCATTAAACTTTTTTCTTTAAACCTTGAATCATCTTGAATCAGTTCTTTAATTTTCTTTGTTTTTCTTTCAAACAGCATTGCATCCTGAAATTCTGCCTCACTTTGACTGTCTCCTTCAATTTTAATTTGTGTGGTATAATTACAGTAAGTGTAGACAAACAACACAAAGTGGGAATGAATCAGCAGTCACCCTATTCTATCAACTCTCATGCTACATTCATTTAAAGCAGCAACACTAGATGAACTGGACAGTTAAAACAACACTGTCAATTACAAAAAAAAAACTTAACTTGGGAGTTTTTGCTATTTTGTTGTATTTTGTCTAAATTACTATTATTAGATACTGCATATGTCAAGATCATATTTCAAAACTCAAATGAATTTGTATGTCTCATTCAAATTACCTTCAGTCTGCCTGCTAGCTTTAGCACTGAGGGTCTGTTTGTTTTCTAACCCTAACACCCACATTGCACTGGTGGGCAAATGTTTAGGTGCATTTGGTTTCCACTACAGCCCTGCGTTCAACTCTACAAATAAAACAAGGAAAATGTGGGAGGGGAAATTACAATATTGGAGCATAGCAGGAGTGGGGGTGAAAAATACAGGAGAAACTCAAATACACAGTATTTTACTTTAACATGTGAAAACTATGATTTCTCCTTTAACTTATCAAGACAGTGATCGTAGTGAACCAGAGAAAGTAAGTACTGTTTATTTAAAGCCAGTGATGAAATGGACTGCAATGCACTTACTTGTTCCTAATATTAGCTTGATATTTGTAATATGTTTTGTCGTCACAGAATGTTTTTACCTTGTGATGTCAATATACATTTAAGACAAATCTAGAAGTGAAATATAACATTAGCAATTTGTTTCAAAAATATATCAGTCAAGAATTTTAAACATAAAATTACAACAGTGGTAATGGTTCAATAATTCACACTTTATAAGTGACTAGTAAGCTGCATTTTTCTGTTATACAGTAACTATAGTTATACGTGTGTGTACAGTCCCAGTACCAAATATTTGATGTCTTTCTATATTACACCTTAATTAGCTTTAGCATCATGAAACACATCCAGTAGGTGTGGCTATTACACATAGACAAGACATTTCAGTTATTGGTTTGTCCTGAATTGTAATAAAAAGGCTGACATATTTGGAGTAATTGAGTACTGACCATCTTAGTGAGTATATCAAGCTTTCATAGTGTCTTCACTCTGCAGGTACAGTAGCTAAAGTGAAAAGTTTACTCCTAATAGCCAAGGAGATATGGCTGTCGTCATTTCTTTGGAAACAGACACATGGAGTGCCTCAGGGACAATAGTAAAGTCCCAGTGATGACATTTCAGTCTGCTGCAATGGCTTCCCGAGCAATTTTCAAGTCATAAAATGCAGTGCTGTCACAGACGGGTAATGACATTGTTACACCTTCTGCATCTAATTATATTACTTAAAATGTTTTTCAAGTACTGTAGGTACTGTGCACAGAAATATAATGAAACCAGGTTAAACTCATTGCCTGCTAATTTATCTTTTAGAGCTCATATATAACACCTTTCATTATAGGAGAAACACAGATTCCAGTCTAGTGAAGAAATAGATGTAAGCAAGTCCTACTGGAGCTCTAAGGTATGCCATAAATAGGTACTTAACGGCTTACAGCTGCGATTGCATGTACTTCTGTTTCACTTTATTATTTTGCATAAAGTCTGGCACACATAACATTAATTCATTATTGTTTCCTCAAATGAGCAAGGGGACTTTCATCCAAATAGAGCTTCATTTTAGTGTAGTAGAAAGAGCACAAAAGCAGAGTTTTATGTACTGTAAATAAACCCAATTATCCACAATGTTGGCCACACAATGACAATGTCAGCGGCAGTGATGCTTGAAGTCTTTCTCTCATTTCTGGCTTGACTTGTTCATTTGCATCAACCTACAGCAAACTGTTTTATTATTGTAGGAATGACATTTTAATTTTCTCAGACAAACTAGTATTTACTGAAATACATCACACTGTGACATCATTATCCATCATTAGCCCAATATCACATATCTCAGTTCCCCAAGAGAAATATATTAGATCTAATTTAAGCATTGTGCTCCACCTAGATGTGCTCTCTTATTAGACCCAAGATATGTAATGCATGGGGTTTATTATCTGAACACTCTCTCTTGCTGTGGTTACTGGTGCAAGGGAGGATACATTTAAGATGTTTCTGATACATTTCCCCCCATTTACTGTGAGAAGAGATGTGTTCTTGAATAAAAAAGATCAAAAATGAGCAAAAAACCAACTCTGAAAGGCCCTGGAATAATCCTGAATACTTGATTACAGCATAGACACAAAACATCACTTAAGGTGTCAGCTCCTTCCTACCACTCTGCTGCCTTCTACACACTCCACCGTCTCCTTATCTCTAAATTACATGTTATAATAAATACATAATCGACATGTAATATATATATTTCATAACAATGGACTGAGCTTGGCTACCAGGAGCTTCCATTTAATCAGAGAGAGCAGTTATCCACAGGATGTCAAAGATGAGTGTTCATATTAGGTCATGAACTTGTTACTTATACATACATACCAACATGTCATTTCTGTACATGTCTACTGTATATTCACAGAATATTTTCACATCATATCTCAATGACATTTTTAATAAGTATATTTTGCAATTTTTTTAGATTTGCATCCTCCAGCTTCAGGCTTCTCATCACAGTGTTCTCTGTGAGAGCAGCAGTGAACAGCAGTAGGTGATGTTAGTTTTTGTCATACACTGTACACTAAAGGCTTATTTATTCTACATGAGGAAGAAAACATGCATTATTCTGCCTTTAACCATAACAAAGGCTGCTTGTGCACCGGATACATTTTTGTTTCTAATCTTGGTATGTTGGTGTCAGATAACCTGTGTGTGTGTGTGTTTGTGTGTGTTTGTGTGTACAGTATTGCATATGTGCGCATTTGATGCATGTAATTAGGAGGGAAACAATCATGCTACTTACAGTTGCTATCAAGCTGTCAGGCTTTCTGTTACGGTATGCACATGGTGGTAACAGTATAGCAGATTTACTGCTCAAAATTCATTCATTTTTTTAATAGTAGCCTTTAATTTCAAACAATTGCCAGCTGCTGCCTGTTCATTTTGTTCTTAGTTAACATTTTTGTTGCTAGCATATTTTATTGGCTGTAACTAGCTAGCTAATTAACATTTAATAATAATAATAACAATAATAATAATAATAATAGGTGAGATTTATATAGCGCCTCTCACAAACCCAAGGACGCTTTACAAAGGATGAAACAAACAAACAAACAAACAAAACAAAAATATCAAGACTGAGCAGGAGAAGAGGAAGCATTTGATGGCTACAGTGTACATAATAAAATGCTATAAGAGTGAGCCTAAAGCTACTAACCCTAACCCTAACCCATATACCATGCAAGAAGTCAACATCCCTGCCAGTTGATGATCCAGTTAGATAACATGTAAATAAAAGAGTAGCTATATTCTTGCATTGTAGGGTATTGTTCAAAATAAAATGTAATTAATATAGTCATTTTTCTAAAATTTGAAACAACTATTGGATGGTTGGTGTGTTTATTAGAGAAAATCAAACAAGCGACATGATGTGGGTCTATATGTTCGAGGCTATTGGCAAGTTTGGCACATGAAATGCTATCACTGGTAACACTTTTGGCTAGAGCTTTAGGATAGAGCCACTCGCGTTTCAATAAAGTCTCATATAGCAGCATCTTGAATACTATGCTGTAGATGTTCCAGACCTCGCCCTATGTATGTCTGGCACAGAGCCGTTCTGCTCAGCAGAGGCTCGTAGAGCAGAGAACACAGACTGGAATGGTACATTTGGGACAAAATTATACTGCAAGGCATTGTATCAATTAGATAGATGAATGACCGTGGGTTTTAATTAGAACACTGGGTACACATTCTACTTCATTATTCAGTGGAACCAAACCAATTCTGCTGCCCAACAGCAGTGAGGAGCCTGGCTGCTCCATCAGCACTCTGCCTCTGATAAGAGCACTGGGGCTTTGAAAGGTGGTGACATAAAGAGGAATAATATGGTCTCATCAGAGGGAAGAAAAATCCTGAAAGAATTAAATAAAACTGGGTGAAGACACACAAGTTTCTAACTGTATATGTAGCTATGTCTGTAGGCATAGGCATAGCTTTGTTTGAACATTGCAGAGAGCAGACACACTAAGGTTATGTGGGTCCTCCCCCAGGAAATGTTGAGCTTCAAACACTTCATTTCCTACATTCTGGTTAATATTTATGCACAATTTTGTGCCTTTTCTGCATCAGTTTATGGTGGAAATGTATTTATTTATGTAAAGGGAAACACACAATTGAGCCACCAGGTGAAAATTTAAAACATAATGGAATATAATGTAATAAGGCTCTCATGCATTCTGTATTGCTTTGAAATATTTATTCTACTATAGATCAACTTTTTCATTTAATATTATTCCTGCTGAGTCAACACACATGTAGGCATGATTTATTCTTCTGTCCTCCTTTGTGTCTTTTGTTTGGGGACCATTTTAAATGTGTATGTTGCACCTGTTCATGTCAATGATAAATTAAATTCATGTTAATTAATGTATATAGCCCTGGTCTTCAATAGCTCATATGTTTCAGCAAGATTTCTGTTTATGTTCAAAACTTTCTGCATGTTCAAAACTCACAAACTTTCCTCAGTAGCCTAAAAATGTTTTCTAATCTCACATTGCACCATCTATTATTTAACACTATTGAATCTATAATACATCAGTCATGCTAATTGTGAAATTCAAGTTTAAATGTCCCACACTGTCAACAATTCACATGCTGCCATTCCTTTGACTGTCTTTGGAAAACTGCTGTGAAGCTTATTGCTGAACTAGCTTGTCTACTGCTATCTCAGCTACAGCAATATTACTTTAAGATTAGTGAGCAAACCAGTAAACACTTCTAAAAATAAACTCAGGAAATATTACCTAGTGGCTCACAAGTTACTTAGTTTTGAAACATTTTGAGAAAAAATGTCCTGACATCAAACCTCCCTTTCTGTCCTGGCACCTCCATAGTTATCATCCTGCCTGCTACCTACACCAGAGGAGAGGAGGAGACGCTGGTCTGACTGATATCACACTATGTGTGTGTGTGTGTGTGAGTGTGTGACAGGGAAAATTACATTTGCCACAAAGAGATTCAGTGGTTGTATCAACACATCCTCACAAAAAACAACAGTAAAGGTCTAAAATTCAGATGGGCAAAAACAGCCGTAATGTATAATGCACTGTCCCAAACAGTTACAAATCACTGTTAAAAAATAATTATGTTTTATGGTGTGACAACACATTGGTTAACGACTGGTTGGGTTTAGGCAAAAATCACTGGGTTAGGGTGGTCTACCACAGCAGGGTCCACAATTTACCTAGCCACCCACTCAACTCACTTCCACCTTAGAGAGAAAAATCATCTTATCAAGTCACCTTTTATTGATGTTATCTCAACTGCATCCCTCCCCTGTGCCATGATGATGATGGTGTAAACATAGGTAGTTTTTACTGGCCTGAATTTTAGACCTATCCTACTGTTGTTGGGGCTGGTTGCATGAGTTCATTGTTCATAGTAATGTGTTGGAAGTAAAAGTGCTGAAGAAAAAGGGAACAAACATGCACACATGTGCATGTTTTAAATATTAAGGGGGATGTATACGATGTCCTTCCAAAATCTAAGCCTATGTCTGCAGGTATTCTTCTGTCATACCCTGAATTATAATGATTTGTGTCTTTTTTCCCCTTATAAAATGCTATATTGTATTTGAGACTGCTCAGAGAAAAGTATTCATAATTTTAAACAACAACAACATTGGAATTTCATTTTATCACAGCTGGTAACAGGGGTGCAATTCTACATAAGAACTGGGTTTACCAGTGACAGAGAAACCTGTGATGTGGTGGTATGCAGAGCAGCAGTGTGGTGTGCAGCCAGTGATCTTTGAAGTTCCACTCAAAGTAAATTAATTTTGAGGGCACTGTAAGCGGCCATTGGCTCTATCCTTTTTGAAAAGAGTCAGACCAGGTCTGACATTTGCTGCAAATCCAAAGCATGATCAGTGTTAGGTTTGATTTAAAATATTTTACTCACATGAATATAAAACATACCACTCATGTGAAGACATGTGATACTCCCCAGTTGCTCATTATTTATTTCCAAATTACAATTATGTTAATCACTGAAAGCAGTAGGTTTTATTATTGATTACTTCAACACTCTTGTTTCACTTCTAATGCGAATAGCATAAATAAATAATCATTTCCTTGTGTGAATGATCAGCAAGTGACTAGATGTTTTGACGGCCCATGTTTTGGTCATCCTTCATCAAATCAAATTATTAAATACATTTCTTTTTGACAATTTCTTTTTCTCTTCTTACTTTTTCACATTTAAGCTTTTTCAATCAACTCAGAGAAAAAAAGAGACAGATTATAACTGTGTATGACTCTGGGGATTTGTGTAGTATATAGTTATAGGTAATAACTTCAATATTATATTACAAATGATGATGACAAATACCCAATTGCCCAATTTTATTGCTTCAAATGAAATAACTGGTAACACTAATGCCTACATGTTGGAAAAAAGAATTGCTGTATTATTGTAATATGTATAAGGTCTAAGTGTGGTCCCATCACATCTCGCTCATCTGCAGCCTGACCTGCGTTATGCATCACTGACCCACTGCATTTCCTTCCAACATTACCCTCCATTACTGCTGTGTGATGCGCTTCACTTTAATATGTACTGTGGGTAAATATACTCATTTCCTCTGCCTTTTGTTTGAACATTAATTGTATCACTGTAATGGCTGTGTTGTAATAAAGAGGAGGATACAGTCCCAGTCCAGTGTCTGCCATAAAGCATATTGACAGTATGCTTTTGCTCTGTTCACCTCATTTTACAGACAAGTACTTTATTTAATATCAGCAACAAAGCAACAAGGTTAGATTACACTGTAGGTAATTAGTTGGGAGTCATATGATGGCTTTTTAATTGTTCAGCAATGCACCACTATGATGAGAAGCAATAAGCGAGTGCCACTGTGTCCTCTTTGCAAACACAGCACTTCATTACATCCTGGACTCCACTATACAGTATTGTAAATGTGACAGGGTTGTTATACTGCATGACAAGATGTGCTACCTCTCCTTCTTTTATAGTTTTCTCTAGTGAATATGTCAACCAAATAGTTGTCAGCATTGTTGACATCCTACTGTTTTGGCAAAAATGTAAAACATAGCAATAGAAAAATGCTGAGATGACAGTCGCTGCCTTCATTTTATTTTCTTATTTTTTGTTTGTTTTTTTGCTAGCCCCAGGTGGCGTCTCGCTAACTAGCGCAGTCACCCCAGTACTCCACCCCTGCAACTCCTCTGCAGCTATCCACCTTCATAGTTAAAGATCAGTGGTACTTGTTCATCTAAGCAGGTCCAAAGGTGAGGCTGTGAGGTTGCTAAGGTTTCATTCAGATCAAATGATGTTACAAAAGGTAGTGGTAGTGATGAGTCGAGCTTTTCCCTCACCATGGCACCATGTGAACACAAATGTTTCAAGAAGGGACATAACAACATTGTAGAAATAACTCACAACTGACATTATGAATTGCCTGGCAGCCATTTAGAGCATCATATCCACACCCTGTTATAAGACAGTACCACAAATAACCCTGACAACTGAAAACTGTATGTTTATATCATAGGGATGCAAGGCCATTACCACATTTGCTAGGATGTTTATGTACTCAGGATACCACTTTCATACTGTAGAACAGGGAAATACAGAGCGTGTCCTTGAGCTGATAACAGAGGTACAGTTTGCTACTCAGGCTCTCAGCAAGAGCAACCAGCTCAGAAGTGCAAGACGAGGATGTGGTAATGGATCAATGGCAAGACTTACAGCATTTGGTGTAAAGTTATTGATCTCCAAAAATAAAGGATAGAAAACAACCAACTGGCCTTTTCGTCTGTTGTGACGCAAGTTGTAGATCACTGGGTAAAGCTTTCTCTGATTCGTGACTTGTTCCAGCTGTTTAGTCAGTCAGCTAATCCAAAGGATCTCCACACAGATTGAGACTGACACGGTACATTAACCTGAGCCATTTATGATAGGGGGGTGGATTTTTTTTGACAATCATAATATACACATAATACTGCTTCACCTTAAGACAGTTTCACATACACTTACAAACTGTCAAGGATTAAATTATACAATAAAGCCCACAGGCTTATTTCCCTTGTGATCTTATGAAATGAATATTGAGATGAGATGAAAGTTGTTGACTGATTTGAATGCCAGTGAGCTTTATAGAGAAAGTGCCAGCAGTGCATTCATAAGATCAAATTTAAGCCAGTTTCTGTACAAAGAGAACCAAACACAGAGAGAGATGACAAATTAAAGAAACAACTGCTGGCTGTGGTCTGTCACCTATTATGGTGCTCTTTTTTTGTACGCAGGTTGTTTGCAAGTACTAGCTACAATATGCAAGTTTTCACTTTGAGGTAGAAAATATATTGTTAGTCCTGCCCTTCTCCTCAGCTGGTCAAGTTCCCGCCCCCACACTTGTCACTCATTTTGAGGAGCTGTCTACAATTCAAACAGCATCTAGCCTGAGGCTAATGTAGCCAGCATCCATAAAACCACCACGGGTGTATAAGAGGCAGACACTTAGTGCAGAAAATCTAACGAAAAATATAACATTTCTGGTTCCCTACTGTTTTCAAAACCATCTGTTTGCCATATGTTTAACTTTGTTGGGTTTCTTTTTTTCTCTCTCGTTTTTTCTTCATTGCACCAGTGTTGTTGCTATGGCTTTTCTGCACTAGATTGTCACAATTCAGCTCCCTGCTGTGTTACGTACACCTTACAAAAGATACTAATGTAGCTGACAACATTTTGGGAAAACATTAGGGCAGAATTATTCTGTTTTTTAATTACTGGTGTATTGTTTGATGATATGCATGGTTATCAGAGTCATTATTCCTATTGTACTGCTCATTTATAATTCGATTACATTGAATTACATTCTAATAAATGGAATAAATTGTGTTGACTCTGCTCTTGAAGAATGAGGAAGTACAATTTGACCAAGTAACTTCTTACTCAGTGATAAAAAATATTAAAATACCCAGCCAAGTGG
This sequence comes from Scomber japonicus, assembly GCF_027409825.1. Taxonomy (NCBI): domain Eukaryota; kingdom Metazoa; phylum Chordata; class Actinopteri; order Scombriformes; family Scombridae; genus Scomber; species Scomber japonicus. The sequence goes on along the minus strand of NC_070591.1, from coordinate 21,495,532 downwards.
AGTAATGTTATGTCATGGACAGTCAACAGACTGTAATATGGTGTTTCAGTAATGCTCCTGTGGTCTGAGCAGAGGTCAGCACTGTTGATATTATCTGTTGAATTGTGCATCTGTCTGTTTCATTTTCGCCAGATCTCAAAAAAGCTATGAGACAATTTATACTCCAGTAGATACAGAAAGAATATTCCTGGATTATTTAAAATAAAAATAGTCTTTAGCCTAGAGCAGAGCTCTCCTTCTTCACAATATACTGAGTGAACGCTGTCGTCATCCTAATTATTTCAGTACTGTATAAAGTTCATCTGCAGTATTTTGTTGCACACCAATAATACCACAAAAGAAGTCTTTTTTTCCCTGTTGAGCCCCCACTTGAAGTCCTACACAGTTCAGTACATTTCAAACCAAACTGTATCAGAGTTAATACACTAACAGACACCGCAAGCTGTTATATCATGCCGGTAAATTGAATATTATATATTTTCCATATGATAATTTGAGGTGATTTTCATTTTTTATTTTCAGCTGTCTGTCAGTTATCCAGAGTGCAGCTATAGATGGATTAATACAGTATGTCTTTCAGGAAATGCTGGGTCTCTTTACAGTCACAATCAGATTTATTTATTCATCAAGTGGCCAGTAAAAGAAATTTGTGGTCCAGATGTCAACAGAAAAAGCAGCAAACATGAACATTAAACAATAAGCAAAACACAAACATAACAGTGTAGGACTCACACAGGATTCTGTATAGTGGGGATGGACTATGTGCATGCATATTGACATGATAAAAATTATGTGTGCAAAAAAGCAGCATATAAACTTAAGTATGACTACCAATGTAGATATAAACATTAATTTGAATGTAAATAAACTGTTTCCATTACCATATATGTGCACAGTTAACAATTAAAAATAAAATCTATTTCCACAGTGCAAGACAGACAAGGACACAGAATACACAATATGAATTTGAATGAGATATGCAGATGAAGTGGAGTTGCTATTGTTTACAGCCTTTTACTGTTGACGATGGCTATCACCTGGGGCAAGAAGCTGTGGGGGTGGTGGGTGGTCCTGGTTCTGGGGGCTTTCAGTCTCAGGGGAGTTTTTGACTGCACCGCTACAGCCTTTTAAATACAGCTGTGTGTCGGTGTGTCTGACTCGGTGATTGAGTGAAGATATACCATTAGTTGGTTGAAGTTGTCTAAAGACAGATCCCAGTATGCATTTTGCACCAACTGGCAGCGATGTATTTTGAGCCAGTCCAAAAGATGTTATGATTTTTTGCTCCTTAATCAAGTCAGGTAAGACAGTAACAATTTAGATTTCTGATATGTGCTCAGTTTATCCAAATAATGTCTATTTAGACATTTTCTCTGATGAACACACTGGCTGTAATGGCTCCATATCATTTTGATATGATTCTTTTTAGAAGATTAATGTTGGTTTCACAGATGAAATCTAACAATTGAAGCTGTCACATCAGTTTGTCTCAATATATAGTGAAGCTTCATATTTCACTGGACAGAACAACAGTGCTGTCTCCAGGGCTTTAATTTCAATAAATATAAATTTATTAGAATGAACACATCAGTCTAGGTGATTTTGTTTTATTTGATCAAACTCAAAATGTGCCCATGAGATACAATTTGTTCCCACGTTTTGGTTCTATCTATCTATCTATCTATCTATCTATCTATCTATCTATCTATCTATCTATCTATCTATCTATCTATCTATCTATCTATCTATCTATCTATCTATCGATCTATCTATCTATCTATATATACAGAGAGCCAGCACAACAGACCAGCCTTTCTAGCACAAGCATGAAGTGCAGTGCACCTGCTTCACCTACAACTGCACTATCAGGTGTCAAACTGTGACTGCCCATTACCCCTGAATAATTTGGATGGGTACATAGTATAACAGTATAATAAGGCTGGATATGTTTTTCTGGATATGTCCCCTTAGGGGCTCTGTAAACTACATAACAGTTTGAATTTTTATTATAGCTACATTACATTAAATAATATAATTTACTGCATCTCTCTGACAATAAATTGTTTGTGGAGCTTTGAGTTGAGATTATTTTATGATGGTACAGTCAGGTAGTTGTGTTGAAGGTGAGCTGCTGCTGTCAGCAAGTATGCTGCTGTTCCATTTACAGAATAATCATACTGCATCTTCCTGTCCACAGAAGTTTGCACTCCTGAGTCGAATTTGTGAAGTCCAAACTACCAAGTGTACCAGTCTCAACTTGGTGTACTTGAGAAAGGCCCAAGTCAAATTTGTGTCATCCAAGGCCTGGCACACGTCCTGGGGTTAGGGTTATTTGAATGAAAAGACCCCTAGCATTTTATACAATGTCCAGCCATATACTAATGTAGGTTTTGACATAGTCTTGTTGGAAGGGTCTGGTAGGGGTGAGTGGGGTCTGACATGATCTTACCCACTTGCTTGAATGGAGTTGAAAATATCTGCGAAAGAAGGGAGTGCAAGCCCAGTGACCTATATTTGATCAAGCTTCTTCCACTATGTGCCTGACTCAGCTAGTTTAGCCATTAAGTGACATATAGAGCTAAAGGTGACTTTTGGTCACTATAGTCCGAACTAAGTACATGGAATAGCGTCTTCAACTACAGTATTAAAATGAAACAAGTGAATTTGACACCAGTAGTTATCTAATGGCCAAAAGAAACTGCCAACAAAGAGATATCACAATTAGATAAATCATTGACAGCAAATTTATACTCAATTTAAAATAATGTGTTTGCAAGAGTTGTTCCTGTAGGGTTTATCTTTGTGTTTAAATTCTTTATCTTTGAAATGAAAATAATTTTGCTCACAATTTGAAATGTTAAGTTTGATTTAATCTATATTTTGTCTGAAAACCCTTGAAACAGATTTAATTTGCAGTTCAAATCAAATAATTGGAAAATGCAGATACTGCAGCCTATATGGGCTGAAAATCAATAACCTAGGTAAGCTGTTTTCATAAAAACAACACCCTACTGCAGATCACACAAGTGAAAGAGTCAGTGTGCCACTCTCTGATTTGTATGCCATACTGTACTTCTGTACATATTGCACAGCTGACTGAGGCAAAGATGACTGCAGTCACATGAGGATGCACTTGTAAACAGGGGGGACCTTGCTATAATTATGGTGACTCAGTGCAATGTTGACAGCATGTCTGTTCTCTGTGCTGCTTATTTTAAAGACAGGAGAGCGTTGCAGAGCATCCTATTAAACTATGGATGGAAAATAGCCTTGCCTTTATGTTTTCAGGCGGTGATGACTCAATTATGAAGGCAACAACCGCAAGAATACACTTCCTCCCAAGATAAATAATAAATTGTGACCTTGTCCTGGACAATAAAAACCACGGGAAGAAAGGGCTTACATTTCATTTGAACTTGTGGGCACATTACAGATCATCTGCCCACCCCCATCCATTCCCCATGAGCACTCCTGCAGTTAGCAGCATCACATACCTTTACAGTAACTGAAGTTAATGTACACAGGAATGAACATTCTGACATTTAAATGACATATATTATAGTTGAGCTCCTTAGATCTCAATTACAATGGTTCATTAAGCCCTGGGTCCCTTAGTTACTGTTGCCAGGCCTGTCAAGACTTCCATTCATTTCTATTTCACAGGCAGATTAACCACTTGAAATTTTCTGTACTTTTTGAAAGAAATGGGTCCTTGATTTCACACAGAAGCAACCAAGGCAGGCCTCAAATTCCTAGAGGTTGTTGCAAGGAGACTTTATCAACTGTCAACTGTGTTAATTAGCATAAGCTAATGCTAATGTTAAACTCTGAGATTGTAAAAAAACCTATTTCTTTAGCTGACTTTTTCACTTTTCCAGCTTACTTATTTTATAACAAGACCCCGCATAGAGAAACTTACGTATGCACACAGTAGCTACATGATTCCAGGTCTGAGGAGGTATTTTTTGTAATGGATCCAATTAGTTAATGACATCCCCCTTATCTTTGGAGGAAGTAAGCTTTTTAGCTAGGATATGTCAGAGTTTGCAACAGATACAACTGAATCTATTTCTTACACTTGCTCTTGTATTTTTGTTTTTTTAAAGGTAACATAAACTCTTACAAAATATCTCTCAAGTAAGAGTTCCATGAACACCTTTTTCCCATGTGGAGAAATGTGACGTTTGACAGGCTTGCTCTTCTTAGTTACAGTTGCTAACCTGCTAGGTTTAGTGACTGGTCAATTGAAGCAATCATTACAATTCATCAGGTCTGCTTTATTCTTTTTTTTCTTGAAACTGAATAAGTAATTTATGTTCCTTAAGTCCATAAAAAACATATTTGTACATCTAGTTCTAATCGGTAATAATGGCAATACTGAAGACAGAAAGAGTTACAACTTGGACACATGATACTAGTCAGATTAAAGAGCAAAAAGACTCATAGTCTCCACTGACAAAGGTACAATACCTTAGCAATATTGGCTCTTTTCTTAATCTTTCACTGTTGCACATTATTACCTTGGAATACTGACAGAACCAATGCAAAATAAAACCTCACGAAACATTGATCCAAGGATATTAAATATTGATTCCAGCATTATGATAAATCCCACAAGCGAAAAATAAATTTCATTTGAAAGAGCATATTTAATTCTGTGAACAAAGATCTTACCCGCTGGCACAAATCAATCAGTTCATCATCTTCATCACCATCACCACCACCACCAGCATCACCACCACAACAAAGATAATGATCAGCTCCATCTCACAGGCAACGAGAATGTGACTTGTGCTAATGAGATCCTTCCTCTCAGGCTATGATTAAGAGTTGGCTGACAAAGATAAAGTGCACATGCTCTTCAGATAAGACAATAGATATGCAGGATGAGTCTATTTGCATTATGACCTGTGCTGTGCTGCTCTGCCTCCTGCCACAACTCTAAAACTTCATGGAACATCAGAAATACTTAAAGAGTCTGCTGTCAGTTTTAAGTGAAGACTGGTATCACTGGAAAGTTTTTGAGAGAAAAGCTTTGTGTATCACATAACTTTACAAGAAAACTCTGGTTTAACTTAAGCAACCTACGAGTCCTCGGCTCATTTTATTCTGACAGATGAAAAGTCTGAATACACATGAATTAAATCAAGAATTGTTCTGTTCAAAATCTGTTATTCCAGTATGATAATATTAGATTTGGGTGTGCCATTTACTTTTTCACAATATCATTATTATACCAATATCATTATTATGAGCACATTCTCATCAATAGTTTAGGCTGTCTGTAAAACAGAGATTTCTTCAGCGTCAGCTTTGCTCTGCTTTTGGCAGCAGCAGCGCTTGAGGGTGCGATTAATATTTTATGGTCATACTTTTTAATGTCCACTGTAAATTTTGCTGTGTCATAGATAGTTTGTGGTGTTTAATCAATAATTTGTGTAGTGGAGGTTTTTATTATGAAATGTGAAGACCGAGTCACCTGCTGACTTATTAAAAGCCTTTTATCGAACAAAGATCGTTCTGTTACTCTGGATGCTAGCGCTTGTTTGAATAGATTTTGAATAAAATAAAAACATTCAATTTGATTTATCTAGTTTGGTCCCTTGTAGAGCTGTCTACAATGGCAGAAGTATACTGGAGGCTATTCTTGAACTCAGCATTAGTGTTGTAAAAACAGCTATTTATTATGGCCATTTGGTGTATGTTATAGGTTATGTTATGTTATAAATTATTATAATAAATAAATAAATATATGATTATAATAAACATTAAGCTAGTAGTAAATCAGTTAGGTATTTAAAACTTGTCATGTATAAACACAATAAACATCAGACTACTGTGTCACTTCCATAATCAAATAACAAGAGCTTCTTATATATTCAGTATTGTGCACAAATATTCAAAAGTTACATACCAATTCTGTTATAGGAAAATTGAGAGGACCTGCAACAAGCCATGCTCCACTTTTCAGCTGCTCCCTTTATGTACACCTGCAAAAGTTCAGGCTATAGGTTTACTTAATATTGGATAATAGATCTTTGCTTCATGGTTGTTTTTCCATCATAAAAACTCATAAGGCACAGAAGTGCAGCATTTGGTGTGGTGAATATTGTGATAACTCGACCTTCTTACAAAAATGTTTTCTTTTTCCACTATCTTCTATCTAGCAGTGTAACCAGTATTCAATAGCAAATATTAATATAACTTTACTCCAGTCACATACAGCCAGCAGTTAAATGGAAAAAGGATTTCTGGGAAGGACACCACTACATGAAGAAGAAGTAGGCAGTGTGGGTGCAGCTCAAAAGTCAATTACAACACTTCATTGCAAACTGAAGATACCATTTGTTGATTTAAGAGTATATAATAATATATATAAGTGATAAGTAGAGTGATGGATTTTTGTTCAAATGATTTATCCAAAGTAGTTGTTGTGAATCGTAATTTCTCAGCAATTGTGAGTACATTTCTATTTGGGGAAAAACCAAACCTGGTTGTGCAGCTAAAGGATTTGATTCCCCAAATAAGAGTGTGGTTTGAATACCAATGTGTGCAGATATTAAGTCCCTGCTGCATGGATGCTGATATGCAGACTAAATCCTCAGGTACAGCATGTCCTCAAACTTGTATCCAAAGTAAGAAACTCCATTTCCTCTTTGTTTTATTTCCATGTCCTTAGAAGTCATATGAAGCAAACTTCATATAAAAGAGAAAAAAAAAACAAAAACTGTCACCTTGATGTTTCCGCTGCAGTTTTTCATTGAAGCTGGTCTCAGAGGACAAGTGCTAAGGAAAACATCATTATGTGGGGAGAAATGTACCGGTAATAAACCCAAATGGCACTGAGAGGTGCAGTTGTCAACCATGATAAATGGCACCTATGCATCCTGAATGTGTTTGGTGCCCTTGCCATGTTGACTCCCTCTCCTGAGGGTGGGCTCTCGACTGCTGGTTTTGGCCTGGAGCACCAACCTTAACCCCTCCACAGTGAGCTCGACACTGACAGGATGGGGGAGGCACTGAGATTGCCAGGAATTCTGACTCACGATGTTTCAGCTTATTGTCATTCACACTGTTTAAGTGTTAAACATGTTATGATGTAAAAAAAAACATCTTTCCTCAGAGAACTGTGAATATTTTCACAACACTACATCACAGGTTAACAATGTTTTAATTTAAAAAAATTCTACATAACATAAAGGGAACAGCTTTCCTTATGATTAACACTGTTGGGATTTCTGTTCAACTATAAGAGTTACCTGTCTCTCATTTCCATCTTAATTGTCGCTGCTGTAAGTGGTTTTCCTGGATGTAATTTTGCAGCTGCTTATGTTTGCATGATAATATAATGCAATTATTACAGGAAGGCTCAATCTACATACCATTAATTATATCAGTTTTAAATTAAATTCTGATTCTGTTTGATGATAACCTGAATTGTTTTATAACTATTGATATCAGACATCTCATAAAGTGCATGGTGCAATAAATGAGATATAAATGAGTGTTAGTCTGTATAAAGAATATGTAAGTTGAACCTAAAATAAAACCATGGCAATACAGTAATTGCAAAATGAAGATAAAGACACTTTTTTGGGTGGTGCTTTTTGCTCCTTTTTGCTTGTTATTTATTTAGAAACATGCATGATATTTCGATATTAGTTTAGACATTTGACATCCCTGTGTCTCATCCATTTTGCAGAGTAGCATCTGAGATATCTAGCTGCAAACTTTTAAACTTTTGAAGAAGTTACATCAATTCTCAGCCTCTCTGATCTCCACTTGTTCCTTTCAAAATCCTCCGATATCCAAACAAGTTTCCTGGAGGTCACATTGGGATGTGACTTTTATTAGTCACATCCTACTTAATCCAACTTGCATACCAAAGAAAGATGCTTCCACTAGCTGTAGTCCATAATAATAATGACTTCAAATTGCTCCCATCTACTTTAATATGAATAGGTCATAATAGTCAAGCTGCATGCATTTAAAGGGATTCATAATGAAGACAAGGATGATTAAAAAAACATGAGATACTGTATCTCATAGTGAAATAAACACTAGGCAGTGCTGCAAGACAGATAGTCAATGGGTAAAAACTCCATTAAATTAGGAATGATTATTATTGTTGTATTATTATTTAGTAATTAATTGTATATGAACAGCTGTAATTTCAACATTTAGAAAGTTTCTGTATTATAAAAGAGAATACAGTGTTTCAGAGGCTAAAAGTTGTTTTACGGTCAGGCAGCCTTACTAAATGGGTGCTTACAAATGCACTGAGCGTTCTGAGGGAGCACACTGTTTTTCGATTGTGTGCCTGCAAGATGAATGCTCCTCAATAATCTTCTAAGACTAAACACTTTTGCTCCATGAACTTTCGATTCATTTTCATTTGATTCAGAACATTAATATTAAATTGTACTTTCAAATTCATGCGTAATTATATCCACTTTAACCTGGTCAGCCAGAGTAGCATCTATTAAGCAGTGTTGATTCATAGCAGAGCAGCATGGGGTTTCTAAACAAATACTGAATAAATGAAATGGAAACTGATGTAGTCTGGTGTACTGCTGTGAAATAGAATCTACAATACGTGTCTCAAGTTCGGGGAGAGGGCATGAAAACGGGAAAATGGATGATTATAGAGAAGGCGAATTACATTAGTGTGTCGAATTAAAGGGACGTCTGGTATATCCAGCTGAGATAGAAGCAAAGAGCCCGAGTGAGAGAGGGGAAATGGTGCAAGATGAATGCAGAAGACAGGGGCAAAGACATTGTGTGTGAGAGTGAGAGATGCAGAGGAGTGAGGATGAGAGGAAAGGATAAGCGTGTTGCTAAAAATACTTCCCCACCCTATGAGTTTTCGTCTATTGGCATAGACAATCCGGGCTGATATAAAGCTGTGAGCTTGTTATTGTTATTTCATTATTCCCTGAGTTTTGTGCACTGCATATACATTGTACGCCAGAAGGGAAAATGTTTGAGTGAGTTACCGACTACTGGAAAAGAGAAAAAGTGCACAGTCGATCCACTGAGAGCAAATTAAGCAAAACAACATTAAAATTGTATCATTAAGGATCTTGAATGCAATCACAACATAGAAACTGTCCCGGTTCCATTATGTGAAACTCTAAACTTAGTCACTTGGTTAATACCGGACCACAGGGGTATCTGTGCATAACCTTGAGTTGTGTGTGTCCAAGACCTCAAGTCTATGTGAGCAATGCAGGTTCCAACATATTAAACAAATGGCTTGGTGAATGTTTCATAAATGTGACCTGCTTCATCATTTTGAGTAACTTTGCCCCAGAAAAACATTTTGAGATTTCTGTATGCCTGTGAAGAGGAACATTTCAGCTTCATGACAATACCAATATGATCTTTGTTCATCAAATATTCAGTGAGATATGCTCTTCCAAAGTTTGGCTGTCATCAAATGTGTCAAAATGTATTTTTGAGAAAAAGGGCAAGTCAAAATGAACTCAACAGTTTTGGTGATATTTATATAGGTAGTCTACACATACCTTGATACATGTAAGTGCACGTGACCTTGTGCATAACTATAATCAGAGAAGTTGTATGCCATCATTGGGTCAGCCATGGGTGGAATGTCTTCTTCCACCATGTCACTGTCTCACTATGATCAGAGCAAAAGTTAGCGGGTGGGCTGTGAAAGTCAGACTTGGAGGTCGACCTGCTGTTAGATTCTACTATCATCCACTGGTGGAGTGAAATAATCCAACATTAGCTCTGTCCAATTATTGCCAGATGTACCCTTTAATGGGAATTGAATATAAAAAGTTCAGCGATGTCTTCCTCACCTAGCTAGCTTGCCATCTTCCTCCACTGTCAACTGTCTCATCTGTCAATAAAGTTTATTCAGCCTTGTCAACGGGGGAAACTTTATGACCTCATAGTTTTGAGCTTCAAAACTATGCTTATCATTTGAATTTTGCATTCATGTTGAGTTTATATTGAAGCTGAAACTGTGTTTATTGAGAAACACACAAAAACCCAAAACAGGCAAAAATCAACTTTTTCACAAAAAAAAAATGTTTTTACATGAATGGACCCCTGCGACCTCCAACTCATTTTGATGGAGCGAGTCACAAATTAGGAAATTAGTTTGCTTGTTAGGCCTTCGGGATCATGGTAACTTTAATATTCAACCATTAACTTAATTCTAGAACCAATTCCCCCAGTCTGAAGGTCTTCCACAAATACATAGACCCTCAACATTTTATTTGAGATTCCACACTACTGATGGCATGAGCTGTTCCTCCCAACATCCCAGAGCCACAACATACATTAAGTATGATCTGCTCAGCCTTACACATTAGTTGTGATGTTTTGTATACATATTGTTAGTTTGACAAGGACATGACCTTATTTATTGACAGTGAATAGCTTCGCCAGTTCATTGTGAAATAAACAAATACATTTAATCTGTCAACATCTTCTACAGGCGGTTAAAATACAATGAGAACATTATATTCTTTCTCAGCTGCTGTCAGATATCTCTAAAATAGAGCAACTGTTAACTCCAATATATAAAATGCTCCCTAAAAAATGGCAGATTGTAAAATGAAGTGCCTCAGAGATTCAAGATCACTGAGACATTATGGACTCAATCCAAACAACTAATGCCTGAGCTTCAGTGTAGAAGAATCCACATCACCATTTATGCTCTGAAAGAGAGGAATTGAGATACAGCAGATGTTGCCAACATACATTTCATCTGCCATCCCAGAGAAAGGATCTGGATTTATGCAACATTGAAAGGGCAGAAGAATAAACCTGCTGCTGGAGGGACAACAGCTGCAGGACATCCAGGACAAGTGTGTGTAACGAACTGCTGAGATACCCAGACAGAGAAAGAATTGGTAGCCAAGTAGTTAAGTGTGCCATTGGCAAATCTTAACACAGCTGCAGAATCAGCAAACCGTAACAACTATATACTATACTATTGCAGAGGCAGAGGAAGAACAACTGGGGTCAAAAGTTTCATCAGTCTTCTCCACTGCATAATCACTTCCTTGCACACCAGGCATTCAACAGAAGAGAGTGTTGACATTTTCAATGTTACTGCCATTCCTGTGGATACAGGAAGATACACTGTTGAGTTGTTAACATGAGTTTCAAGGTACTAATTCCTTAGCAATAAACATGAAACACCAATTCGAGCAGTATTCATCAGAAATAATTGGTAGTTTAGAGCAACTGCACTACGTAATTGATAGGACCATACACTACCCCCAGGAGGTCATCACATCATCTATTAAGTCATTGACAGCAAATAGCAACCTCTAGGGCTGAAAAATGAAGCCAATGTGAAATGCAGGTCCTCAAATGGCCACTTGAGGCTGACTTTAAAGGCAAATCTTTCCCCATAGACCCCTGTGTTAAAATGCCCAACTTTACAGCAGAAATAAACATGTTTACAGCCTAGTACAGAAAAAGGTTTCAGTCTCTATAGCTAATTGACTTGTTCATAACAAATGTACGGTGGTGAATTTTTATACAACTCACTGGTTTAGATTTTATCATGACTTAAAGATTCACAGAGTACTATAGGCATAGTCATTGCTATTTCATTGTGTTTTGGGTTTATAAGAGCTAATTGTAATATTTTGATAACCTAAAAAAGTCTTGTTCAAGTGTGTGGTTGGACTAAAAACCCTCTTAGGAGTTGGATGTTTAGTTTTTACCAGTCCATACATTTTGCTTAAATGATATTAAGACTGTTTTTCACTAGCAAAAAATAGTGTTTGCCTTATCGGTTGACCACAGACTGTAAATGCACTATGCTAACCAGCATCAAATGTTTAGGAGTTACACAACTGGACACAGAACCTTGGGGTCATCATGTAGCTCATGCTGTACATCACATGCATACTGTAAAGGCAGTGAAAACCATAACACACTAAGTAACAGAATGAATCTTAGCCCAAATCATGCATTTGCCCAGCTCGACCTTGCCTGAACACCATCTACTTATAGTACAAGGCTGCTTTCAACAGACAGAACACAGCTGCACTCTAAACTCCTCTACAGCACTCTCCATGACATGAGCATGAGAGAGGAAAGCTTTAAGCAGCCTCAAGGGAACGGCAGCCTTTGGTTAAGATATTGTATTGTATGTGGAGGTCAAGATAATAATCCAGGAATTGGGACACCTCATACAAACACAGTCACTCACTGTGTGGTCAGAGAAACGTAGGGCAAAATATAACATCCCTGTGTTTTTTAATTCAATGTAAAATTAAGACAGCAGCACATGCACCCAAAACACTCTATGTGGAAACACAAATGGAGCAATTTCACACACATTACCGAGTGAAAAAGGAATGTGCCGACCCATACATCAAAAAGACAAAACAACTGCTGTGTATGTGTGCGATTCATCACAAGAGGGCCAAGCTCTCATGTCAGACCCCTCTTTGAGACGAGAAATGTACACAGAGAAGACAAATGGTTTGAAAGAAGAGTAAGGAGCACCATGCATGCAGTGTATGTGAAACTGGATCAACTGTCCCTGAGAGGTGGTGGGAGTTGGTGGTGGGTCAGCAATACCTCTTATCTGCTATTTAGACATCTGTTCAGACATAAATTCCCAAGTGATATCACAGCAATTCACACTTTAATTTTTGTGTGAGAGCTGGTGACTCCCAAACAGCTTGTGGGACTTCAGTGACTCTCAAGTGACATCAAAGTGTGAATGACCTGCAGAGGTTAAAGGGACTCCCTGGCAGTCAGTAGAATTGATGAAGCCTCCTGGATAAGTGATGAAAGGTCTCTTTACTTTTACTATAGTAATCCGAATGCAAATCCAAATGGGCTACACAGAAATGATTATACCTTAAAAGGAAATGTACAACATACTGCTACAAGTTTTCGGCATATTCTTGATCAGATGACTTCAGTTTGTCGGATGTATTATGTTGGTTTAAACTGATGTCTGAGGATTATTAGCCAGAAATATTTGGATGTCCCAGAAAAAATACGGCACGCAGGTGGTCGAGTAGTTAAGAGTGCATGCCACATACGCACCGGACCCTGGTTCAAATCCTGGCCTTTGCTGCATATCACCCCCCACCATGATTTCCTGTATCTCTATTGCTAATAAAGGTGTCTATGACAGAAAAAAAAGAAAATACAAAAAAAGTCCTCCTTATTCTTTTCAATGAGACTACATTCACAACATAGCAGGGATTTAAAAAACAAAACATATGTTTAACCTGGCTCCACCTCATCTGGCATCACACTGCATTGGCCAATTATTTATGTGCAAGCAGACACTCCTGGTAAAGTGATGTAATTATACTGTTGATGGCCCTACTAAGAACAAAGAAGAAGAAAAGTAATGTATTGTGTATGAGCCATACACAATGGTAAAGTCTTGTCTCATAAAGTGCTGTGCAGTGTTGAACTGAAAAGCCTTCAACTCATGGATGTTGGATAATTTAAAGGCCCTGTAAACATATTTTCTCAATCAGCCTCTCACTATAAGTGATGGAGTCCTACATAATCACATCATTTTAATTAAAACTAAATTTAAAATTTAATTTAAAACCATGTTTGTTCATGGATTTGAAATTGGACTTTAGAACAACTGCATCAGTATGTGTTTTTTTTTTTTAATAGTGGAATTTCAGTCTGAATACGGCCTAATACGTGCTAATGTGTTAGCGAGCACCTACCCTGATGAAGTGTCCTTGAGCAAAACTCACCCAACTGAAATGAAGAATTTCCATATGGACATCAGTAGCATATCACATATTACACATCATCACATTAGAGAGCTGCTTGAGCATCTGATGAAGGGCTGTGACACTCGGGCGGACTCTCTTGAGGAGCCATCTGTTAGCAGTAAGGGTTTAAATCCAGCTCAGCCTGCACCTTTTGTGCTTTTACTGCTGTTCATCCCCGTTATCTGAGAATCAAACCAAGTCTTCATGTAGAACGTGATGCTGTAGATCTAACAAGTGCCACTTCCTGCTACCCTTGTCTCTATTAACACCCTTGTAGAGATGAACTGTTTCAAGTGATGCTTCAGTGTCAAGTGTTGCATCTGATCCTTGGTCAGAATATCACTGGAGTTTGAGGTAGAATTTCCACTTTGAGGTTGAGAGTTAGTGAGTTCAGTTTAAAGTCTAGTAATAGATTAGTTTTTATGAGTATAAACACCTTTAACCTTGTAATCTTGTAATCTGAATGTGACACCTCCTCTGGAATGGCATGATTGGATTTAATAGTTAAAAGAAAAAAGACATCAAATGATTTCCTAAATTATTGAAAAACATAGATGAACCTGGTAAAAAAAAAAAGAAGCAAAAACACACACACACACACACACACACACACACACACATACACAAAACAGGTCAGTAAAGCTTAAAAATTTGTTCAGGATGACACAAAAAATCCCAGTATCTGCACATTCCTTTGATACATCTTAGACTGGTTTAAGTTCACTTAGGTAATATTTTATTCATTAGATTTTTCAAAACTATTTTTTTTTATAATGATTTTTTTTACTTGGGAATACAAGAAGAGTTACAATTGAACATAAAACACTCAAGAAGAAATAAAAGAGGAGCAAACAAAGATAATTTATGATCATCATTTATAGTTCATGGTCATTTTCCTCATACTCATTCCAAGTACAGGTCTCTGGAAAGCAGAATTGACTGACAGAATGACAGAACAAACACAGAACAGTTGAAATGGAGACTTATTTGAGTTATTCTCCTCAAGTTTTCGCATGAGCCCAAGCACACATTGGACAATCTTGTAATACCACTTGGAAAACACACACAGCAGGTAAATTTATCTTAACCATCCACATCCATCATCCTCATCACTCATATTCTCAGTCTTCATTCTCACTCATGTAAGTCAGGAGGAGGAAGGCAGTGATTCTACCGGTATCCTTAAAAGAGAGCCACACAAGTTTGCCGTGCCATGCCTCTCTGCGATCATGTGCAGTTTTTGGGACAGGTTAGGCTGCTACTGGTCTGGGATCATCTATCTCAGGTTGGCATTTGTATAAAAACTATATAGGAACACATGTAAAAACAGGGAAGAATCAAATTATCCAATTGGAAAAAAAAATAATGCAGATGCCTTCATAAAATTTCTATGTCTAGCAACACTTAATAACACTTATGTCTTTTTTGTCCTTTTCTTGTAGTTTTATTCCAAAATGGTTGAGGAGCAGTTATATTTTGCATCATCTATACAACAGGCTATAAAACACCACTTTGTCACAGTCCAGAAAGCACATATAGATGTGGTTGTACTGTATATAAACATATGTACTGTAATAAGATAATTTTGCGTGCATGGCTCCCGAATGATCACTTTTGAGACATCCCCAGAATTGTGAGGGGAACTCTCTTTTTGAGTTCACAAACGAAGGCCTCCAGATTTCTTACTGGCACAATGGACATTTTTCTTCTTTTTTAAAACACCGTCTTTCAAGAGAAACTGCAGTCCACTCTCATATTTGCACCACAGCAGCTCAGTCAGCCAGATATTAGTCTTTGCCGGCCATCACTGCCTCTTCAGTGAGTACTTTGGCTGATTCCTCGGACATCCATCAGGGATATTTTTTTCTCTATATAAATTCACTGTCACCTGATTTTTTTTCCCCCTTTCATTTTTCTCCACAGTAAATGTTTGGCGTATTTATGTATGTATTTATTTATGCATTGTGTCATTTTCTCTAGAAAAAGTCTCAGCAACACAAACACAGGCAATGTAAATGAACACACTGAGTCTGTAATGCTGAAATCTCCCTTTGTAAAGTGCATCTGTGCTCCTCTGTTTTACTGGAAACAAGGGAGTTAGACCACGCTATCCTTCCCAAGAAAACAAGTCACAGATGGGATTGATGTTGTTTGATTGACATGTGAGATATGCATTCAGTTCTTAATCAACTGGTTCCCAGAGACATTGAACCATCGGTCTCTTTCAGGACAGTACATCTTGTAGTCATTTAGTCTTTAGGGCTTGAGTCTGAAGAACATTTTTTCATACCTCATTTTTTCATTCCTCATATTTACTTTTCAGAGTATTGTCTTATAGGAAAAAATGACTAAATAAGGTTCATCTTTGTTATTATACTGTACACACGATGTCCTGATTTGTCTTTTTGATAAATGTTTAAACTGGTCCAGCAGAGACCAAAGCTTTGATAATCACACATAGTACTCCTTGTCCTTGTTCTTCTTGTTCTTGCTTGAGGTCTTTGCGGTGTTGACTGGTTTCTCTTTGACAACGGTGCCGTTGGACTGTGCCGAGTTGCTGATGTAGTTGCGGCTCTCGTCTACGTGGTACGAACCCTCGTCTCTGTTCCGGTATTTGTACATAGCGTAAAGCAGGATGAGAATACACAATGCCGCCGCTGCTACAATGCCAACCACCATTCCTGTAGTGCTGCTGGATTCCCGGAAGACCTCTGATGTGCCAGGGTAACCATTCGATCCAGCACCAGTGGGATTGGCTGTAAAAAAGACAAAGGTATGATTACCACAAATCTTCCATATCCACTATATTTTACAGCTTATCTTTATTACTATAACCACATTTATGGCAGTAAATGGATACATTTGTCCTAGCTGCATGTATAGATCAATATCACAGTTTTAATGTTGAATGAAAGCACAGACATCAGGCCTCAAGAGAGTTGAAGCCAAAAGTAGATGTTGGCTTACAGAAATGGATTTCCTGCTAATAGAATCATATCCAGTGACAAAGTGAGTAGAGAAAGGGGGTCCGAGGCAAATCCTTTCTGTCTTAACTAAATAAATCTATGAAAATGTAGAATCTGAATCTTAAAGAATTTAAGAATCAAGTTGCCAGCCAAAACTGTCAAAGGGACCCAAACTTTTAAATGAGACACAAATACCCCATGCGGATTCTTATAAAACTCTTAAAGACTGTATTTTATATCCTTTGACAGTCATAAAATCTTATATTACCCTAGAAATTATATGGAAATGATGTAAAGTCATTCCTGCACCACCCTGAAGAATTAAAGCAACAATTTTGAAAAAAAAGTATGTGCTGGTCATTTTTCTCAACTTAAGTACATGTCATTTTACCTGTCTATTCTACTGCCCATCGTCATTTTAATTCCTGTGAAACATTATTCTGATGATAGTCACTGAACTGTACTTGAGAGAGTGAAGAAAGGGAAAGACTGTAATGCAGGATGGAGTCATTTACTAAATTCAGAAGCCAAAATGACAAGATTTCCTTCATATGAGGAGCATCATATCAAAGCTCACAGCTCATCACGTGTTTTACAGCACAGCCATGAATGAACAGACCACATTCCCAATAGTCACCATACATTCGAGCAGCATGACTGTACCACATAGTCACTCAAAATAAATATTTCAGGCAAGACAATTCTTCAATTGACTCAGCAGATTCTGCCAAAGGCTGTCCCTACTTCTGTTTTGAAATGCTGCCATTCAATGGAGCAAATTCTGAAAACACGTCAGCCCCCTGATATTATTCAGTCCTCCTGGCACATCTCGCTGTGTGTTTTTGTAGCAGTCATCATTTCTGTTTAAGCCGCCTTTGTTGCGTTTGTGAAATCCCAACACTCAACACTAACAATTGGAAATGAATGCAATCTGTTTCCACTGGATATGGGCAAAAAAAAAAAAAAAAAAAAATTAGAAAAGGGGGATTTACAGCTGGGTTCAGATCATAATTATGTTGACGTAAGATGTTACACTGTGATTTGCATTTGCACCGGACAAACTAACAACAACAACAACAACAACAACAGCAGAAACATAAATAGCTGTGTTGAGATGTGGCTCTGCATTATTTTCTCTGTGTTGAACTGGACAGTCATGTTAAAAGTAGTTTTAAAAGCCTTGCAGAATTTCACTGAGCTGCTGCTGCTGCATGTCCTTGGCCATAGAGTGCTGAAATACTCTTATAGTGTAATGATCCATGAGCATATACTGTAGCAATAGCAATCCAGCACTATGAAGTAAAACAAAGAATACTTTTTAAAAAATCCATGTCACATACTCTAGAGTGCCAATCTAATAAACACTTATTTTTATTGACACTTTGTGGGGTTCATAAAAAAGGAAAGAGATCATGAACAGAATGTAATGGCCTACACATATTCATCTGAATATTCATGAATATTTATGCAATCAAGTCATTAGTCATTAAACTCATTTCATTTTATATCTTCAATGACAGCTGTCTACATTTTCATATTTTAACATGGATATTTGATATTTATTGAAATCTATTCCTCGTGTGCTGTCCCCCTCACGTCCCATTTTGCTGCCCCACTTTTCTGATCACTTTTTAAGAAAACATTTTGGTTTCAGAAAATAATTGCATTCTTCAGCTTTGATATCGAACCAGCTTTAAAAAATCCCTCTAAAACAGAAACCACAACATTGTCTCTTTATGATTTCAATCCTTTGATCTTCAGCAGTCAGAGTAATATTTTCACACGAGTAACTGTCTTCCTAAACTTGAACTCAGTATCCATCTGTCTCTTAAATCAAAAAGGAATGACATGGAAAACAACATTTTTGCTGAAATTAAAGTTTGTTATAATCACCTTTTTTCTCATCTCGTCACATTCTTATTTTATGACAAACTAATTTCTGTGAGTGTGAGTAGAGAGGGCAGTTCATATTCTCCCTGTATAAAAAGGTAGTTTCTTCCTGATCCATGAAGGGCAGGCAGAGTTAATGAGATGATACAGCATATCCCACCCTATACTACTTTTGTGGCAATTCCTCAATGTCGAACAAGCACAAAATAAATTCAAGACGGTTCTTCAGGATTTGTTGGTGCGGGTGTGTCCGTCCTTTAGATTCCAGTCAATATAACCAGCTATTGCAATGTCAATTCAAAGGACCATGCTGGCGATTTTGCAGGTTTTGTCTGATTTATGTCAAATCACATTCTGTACATTACAGCAACCATTTCTCTTGTTTGCAGTGTAATTAGCAAACTCTTGAAACTTGCTTTAGTTGAGTAACTCTAACATTGAACATCAAGAGTACATTTATTCATTGTGCCAACCTTATATTATTATTATTAATATTATTTCTGCTTGTTTGTGCAGTTAATTCAGGTCAATCAAAAGTTAATGCCACTTTGGCAAAGATGATGTGTATTGTGATGGATTAGACAACTCCAGTTTCATGAGTCTGTCATTTCATTTTTGTACCATGAAAATGAATAGAAGGCAATGGCGGTCTGGTCTGAATGTGTTTTTTAGTGGGACACCAAAAATACATTTGAAAGCAGTCATCAACAATGTTAAGTATAAATGATTTGTAGTTAAGGAGCTGAAACGCACCAACAAACAATTTTCAGACATTACACACACTCCGTTAATACTTTAATGAGCTTTAAATGTTCAATGTCACTAACTACTACGTCCCATTTTGCTGCCCCACTTTTCTGACTACGTTAATAGAAAGCATTTTGGTTTCAGAAAATAATTGCATTCTTCAGCTTTGATATCGAACCAGCTTACAAAAATCCCTCTAAAACAGAAACTACAAAGTGTACTACGGTACGCTTTTGGGGATCATTTCTGGCAGTGAATAGGAAAGTGATTGCACATCAGCATGCCCAATTCATATTTTGAATGCTGTCCAAGTCACAGAGCGGTATTCCTTATGTTTCTGATAGCTCTCTTCACTCTTCTTTCTCATGTCTCTCACTCAGTGTCGATGACCTTGGAGATAAAGCACTTTTTGATTGCATTCATCTCTCTTGAATGACAGTTTAATGTTCAAACAAAAATTGTTTTGAATGGTGTAATATGGGCTAATGACCCACACAGATGGCACACGTGTCTATTTTAGGTAGATCTTGTCCATGCCAACATAAAAGGGCATGAAAACTGTAAAGGGCAGAAGTTCTCTGAGCTGTCTGCCAGGAGAGGAGATGCTGCTGCCATTCATTGACATGTTTTCCACCATGGTTAGACTGATCAGCGGTCCAAGTAAGCTTCCAATGCCAGTAGACATTCAAGGACAAGCGGAGAGTACCACTGGGGGATTGAGTGTGACTGAGCGTTGCAACAGATTAGCTCTGCTTGTGACAAGCCCACTTATCCTTGCAGACAGGTGTGAAGAATGCTCTCGCCTTG
The DNA here is from genome assembly GCF_027409825.1 of Scomber japonicus. Lineage (NCBI taxonomy): Eukaryota > Metazoa > Chordata > Actinopteri > Scombriformes > Scombridae > Scomber > Scomber japonicus. Next base: position 21,475,368 of record NC_070591.1, on the reverse strand, counting down.
TGGGCAAAAGCCACTGGTTGACATGGCTCTTCCTCAGCATTGTGCAGGCATTAACAGTGAGTTACTTTCATATTTACTATCTATCCTTTGTTTGGGGTCAAAAAGTTGAACTTGTAGATAACATAGCAGGTTGATGGGCGATCTCAATATTGCACTCGAGGGTTGTATATGAGACTTTTGCTGGCTCCTGCAGTGAGGCCACAGAGTTAGAGATTCAAAAATTAAAAAACTAAGCTATGTGATATATTGATTTAATTTTACACGTAACTTGCTCACACAATGAGATTTCTGCCAAAATACTGATCTTTCGGTGCAAAATCCAATTTAATATCTCAACAAAGAAAGCTGGGTAGTGACCACTACTTAGAGGATTAACACTGCATTTAGTACAATGCTGACACAGCCATGTTTTGTTCAAAAAGATTAACATTCATTACAACTCATTAGCTTGCATTAAGTCTCAGCAGTGTCTATCAAACAGCCACCTGATGGCAGGCGGGGATCTTTCGTAGTCCCTTAGATCAACTGATACAGCTGATGATGTGGCTCATTTGTTACCCATGTGCCTGGCTGAGCACCTTGGACCTTCTTTCCCAAAGTAATATGGCAGAAACAAGGTCTTCGAGAATGCCTCATAAGACCTCAGTCAAAATGCATCTGCCTGTCAGTTCATTAGCACTCCGTCACCTCAGATTGAAGGCACATAAACTGAGAAAGAAATAGCGCCTGAAACAAGTGTTTAAAATGATGGCTGTTCTCATACACTGTACTCGAGCGTACCCAAGGGTAAAATTAGACATGGGGAAAATGACCTTAAAGTGGCGACTAGCTTCATGGCAGCATAGCGGGGGAGCAGCGCGATAGAGGTAAACTCAGGGGGGTTAACTTTTGAAGGATTGCAGTTGGGTGAAAGCCACCAGAATAACTTTCCTCTCCCTGTCTCATCTTAGAGCGAGACTTGTATTACAGTATCGCATCTAAACCATCATAAAGTCCTTGCTGTTTTATTCACAAGGACAACAGTTAATGTTTCAGTCATTTAGTTACAAATCATTTCCCTCCACCAAGCCTTGCTGAGATTCCTGTTGTTGAGATGCATGAGGAAAACTGTAAACAAAGGAGCATGGCTGATCACATACATGACCCTTATCCATAATGTTAGTGAAGAAAATGAAAATAGCTTGGCTAAGAATTACCGTCGTCATACAGAGAGGCACTGAAGAGTGCAATGACATGAACACTGAGATTGGTTTGGCTTCAATGTTCTGGTAACTGCAGGGTTTGTTTGATAGCATCTTCTCTCTTAACTCTAACTGGATTCTTCAGTACGGCTAAACGGGCTTGCCTCTCAAAGATATTAACTCTGGTGCAATGGAACTTGTCATTTAAAAGCCTGTGAAATGCCTTATGTGATTCCCCTTCTTTTTTGCCTGACTTGCTTTTGCCACGTGCTCTCAAGGAGAGGAATGGGATCAGAGATTCCACACTGTCAAGCGGGATTTGAATAAATGGTCCTCTTCAAAGACTATTTTTCCTCATTTGTCTCCAGCGAGAGGGTTCATTTGTTTGGTAATTTGTAACAGGGTGAGCAGGTTGACGGGGCCATGGATGAAGGAAAACACAGAGAGTGGAGCCGAGGGTTACTTCAGGTGCGCGTTAGGTTTGTTGAGAGGTAATGGAGCAACCAGGACTACTTAAAATATATTGAATAGACAGACTGGGCTTGACCTTTCATTAACTGATGGTGGTAATGGGTTGAAAGAGTTTTGTAGAGTACATACAGATAATGCTTTTTCATAAATGGGTGCAATGCAGCGATGGTGTGTTTACGTATCAGCCAAAGTAATTCAAATTATTCAGTTATTTTTAGCATGATGGGTAATAAAAGGAAATTTTGTACGCAACAGTTGATAAACATGGTCGGGTACCGTGCATCTTTGAGGGCTTAGGGAGGTGTGGCTGTGGGAAGCCTTTAGAGCGACCCAGGCTTAGTTGGCATGCTCAGTGACACATTGCTGTTATTCAGCCAGATTAGTGTTATACTATCTTCTTACTTCACATATCCAGCTATAATCACAAGCTGTCAAAAGCGTCATATAGTTGGGGATCAGTCTGCAGACAGGTCACTGTATCAACTGCAGCAGAGCCAAAACACTTATTAAATCCCTCTTCCCTCTTTAATTATCCAAGTGTCCTCGAGAAGTGATGCAAGCCATCCTGTACTTGTGACATGCTGGCAGTATGCCTGATGACAGCATGCATGTGAGAGCCCCAAGTGGCTGTGTTCATGCTGATGGTGGATGATGAACAGAGAGCTGAGTGAGCATGAAATGAGGTCCGAGTGAGAATTACTAAAAGGTGTTTGATTTAGCCCAGTAACAGGTATGGTGCAGTTTAAGCCTTTGCCTTTGCCTAGAGGGGTTCCACTAAAAGAGGCAAGATGAAAGAAGAGGACTAAGCTTAGTCAGCATGAACGCCACAAGTCTGGAGTTCATCTCTTGATTAGATTCCTAAAGAGTCCTATGCTTAGGTTACATGATCCTATGGTCTATATTAGTTATATATATATATAGTAGGAATGTCTCCATACAGGAACTCCAATACTGCACAGAAGCTGAGCAGTCCTCTGCTACAGATCAGATCTGAACTTAGACTCACAATTCATAATTGTGATTTTGAAACATTTTTGACACAAACTCTTCTGCAAATTGTCTATAAAGTGTCAATATTTCTGCCTGAAATCCACAAAACCTACTAGTGGCTCAATCATAGAAATTATGATCACTAATTTTTTTTTGTTTGTTTTGTTTTTTATGCTCATTAACCTCAATGTCAACCTTGCATTGCAGCCTATAGTTTAGTTTTAGCACACATCATAGTACCCCTACAGAAGTATATCATTTATTGGAGACTAGTCCACATCCTTACGATAAAATAATGGCCATCATTATTGTATATTCTAGTTCTTTGCCTCAGAAAATAACAGTATTGTAAGCGCATAGATCAAAGGTTCTTTTATACTTTTGCTACAGGGAGAAATCAATAAAGAACAATTGAGGCAGAGTTAACACTTTAGTGTATCCTCCACAAGCATTTTACTGATTGGTCAACTGTGAATAGTTGGCTAATATTTCCAAGCCCTAACTTACTTATATTATTACCGTAACAGACCTTTAGCTGGGCGTCTTTTCTTTTCTTGGGTATGCAAAATCTTTCATGCCCTACTTAGACTTATAAACAGACACATTGTGTTAGCGTCAATGTCAGCACACCAAAAAGATGTGTGGTAGGAAAATAAAAAATAATTGAAAATATAAATATGGTGGGATCAGTAAAGAGAAAGACTGACAGTGAGTGTGAAATCCTGTTTTCTTTGAGAACACACTTAATTTAAAATAGAATGTAGAAAGAAGACTTGGAAGGCATAATCCTCACTGAAAGAGTGCGGAAAAACAAAAATGGCAAAATTCCATAAGATTGTGTGCATGAATTGGCACACCATGCAGTAATAGCAATATTTATTTTTTTAAAGAGAATGCGTGATGCTTGAAGGTCATAAATGATGCCTCTGACATGTTTAGTTTGATGGGCATGAGCTCTTATCACATTCAATAGGCATCCAGTCGTCAGAAGAATTTTTTATTTGTTAAACCATCTCTTCTAGCAGCAGTCTGTTGGCATGCAAGGTGCATTCCACTGTGTTCAGCAAAGGAAGGAATGAACACGCAGTGAGTTCCAGCTGGGTATGATTGAATAACCTATTAAATGTGGGCAGTGACCTCTTAAGCCAGCACAGTGTTCTTAATGTTTCATTAATCTCACAGCTACTTTTAAAACAATAATTTACTCTAATTTTTTTCCCCTCCTGGCTGGGTGCATTCTCGTCATAGCCATGGGGTTAAAGAGAGTATTCATTTGTGGTTTGATTTATTGGTTTACTCTATGTATTGTTTTCCTGCCCATAAATTAAATCTATTAAAACAAATGTCAAACACATTAGTAGCTGCTAATGTCACAGCAGAAAGCTTGAGGATAGAAAGAGGTTAGAAAACATGGAGAGAAGAGGAAACTAGAGATGATTAACCTTAACCTGCCTATGGGCAATTCACAGTAAAGGGCTACTGGAGCTAAGAATAAAGACACTGAGAGATTATTTGTGAAATGTAGGAGGGTGCTTATACCAGAGCTCTCACTGAGGCGCTGGCTGCTACTTGCATTTGACTAGGAGCCCATTTCTATCATACAAATTGCATTTCACTTGACTGCTTGTTACATAATTAATGATGGTGGAGAAGGTAAAAACATGTAAAAGATAAACCCTCAATGCTAATACTTCAATGCTATGTTTACATTGCACTCCAGGGAGGCTGGGATCAGTGAATTTAAGTTTAGAGGAGAGACACTGTATATTCTGAAATCAAAAGCAAATATTAAACCTCTAAGTGACACTCAGTGCTCTAAAGCTTGATCGTATTGATGGGAACAGCAGATCCCTGAGGTTTACTTTTTGTCATATCTAACAGGTGCTTTATACTATTATTTCAATTTTTCATGACCTTGTCAATCAATTTGTTCCCGCTGACTTTGTATTAATATTTGAAATCTTCATGTGCAACTTAACGGCAACATTCCTAAAATAATAATGTTAATCTGTATTTTTTTCAGATGATATAATAAATAATAAATAACGTTTCAAAAATAAATAAAACATTACATTTTGCGATCACGGTTGTTTATTCTTGGGGTCCCCAGGAAACCCAGTCAGTAGTCCTTGTATGTTATTGATAGGATGAGAGTTAATAATCTAAACAGCAACATTAAATATTAGATTTTTTTATTTGTTGTGTTTTACTTAAGGAATATTTTACTCAGGAATGTATATGAATACCAGACTACATCTGATTTGACAATCACTAGAATTTGATTAATTTAACCAAATATGGAGGACTAGCAGAAGAGCAAAAAAAAAAAAAAAGAGCTCAGAGGAGAAAAACCAAATGATGAGGAACAAAGGCAGCTGCAGGATGTAACCTTGGATATGGGTCGCCGTGCAGCAGCTGCCCTCCATCAACGGCCTGCATGACGCCAATGAAATGAAGCAGGTAGGTAAGAGACATCCGTTCCATCTGACCCCATGCAGCTCGGCAACAACCTGTTCCATTAACTTCCACCATGAAAACTGAGGGTTGACACTTGGAAATCAGTGCGAGCCGCCCTCTCAACAGTCTGTTCACCAAGCTATTTTCACACAAGCGACCCTATAACTATATTTTCTCCAGATGATTGGAGAACACTTCATCATGGCCTTTAAATGAACAATCATATTTCTTTGTGGAAAATGTCGACCTCTTTTAGGCTAAATGTCAGAATTTATACAGTATTCCTATAACATCAGAATTGCCCTTTCAGGCATGCTAGGTCATTATGCGGGATATTTGCATATCTTCTGTTACTTTTCTAACTAAGACGGTTAGGTGAGATCACATTGAATCTAAAACACTTGGCAGATTTCATTTTGCTAAACTTGTGAAAAGCTTCAACAATTTTCACAATAGGGATCACAAGGAATTGTTGTCAGTGATATTCAGCTGTCAGGGTGTGTATGCACACTCCCCGAACCAGCCTACTATTACAGATCAGATGTGTTGCAGCATCATGGGCCTGTGTATTCCTCCGTGGTTTCCTGAACCAGGGGGGAGGATTCAATTTGCTGCAGTATGATCTAATCTGAGTCCTGCCGGGTGATAAGCTCTGCTGGTGTAGCTGGCTTTCCATGGTTTCCGGAGGTAAGAGAAATAAAGCGTGGCAATAAGTAGGTTTACCCGATTGATGTCACTCAATGGCTGATAGGGACTGGTGTGGGACGAGACTCCACTGATATATGGGATGATCTAGAGCTGACCTTGGGCCAAAGATAGCTCACATAATAGTCTGGTTCAAAGCTCACCTCGTGGGATCACTTATGCACCAACATTATCCTCCTGTATACATTTGCTGTGAAGCCAGAGATAACAAAGGTGTGGGCATCTGGCCTCTGCTTTTGAGGTCACAGACAGAACAGACTGTCAAGGGGTTGCTTGAAAAATGATATATTCTCATCAGTAAAAGGAGTTGGCTGAACAGTAATATGAGAAAGTAGTCCTTTATCAGCGACAGTGGATCCAGTTCATTATGCACAGCAACAACGTCTGAGATGTGGTGAGTGCTTGGCAGAGCGTGTGAATCGTTCTGAATGTAGATATTAATAAGGATACGGTGTTAGACAGCTGCCACCCTGGGAGCCCGCAGCTCTGGTGTCAAATCCCCTTCAGTGATCACAGAGGGAGAGGGATACTCTGCTCTGGGAGTGTGCGTCCCTGAGCATCACACAGTTCGCAACTGATGTTTTGGCAGATGCCCTTGTCAAAAAATATCATAATGCAAGCTGCTAGTGTGAATCAGTGCGCAGAACAATCTCCTGTGTATGGTATTTGACAGAGGTAGCAGATGTACATTGGAAGTACCTATTGTGATGCTGCCCGATGGGAATATCACTGTAATGTGCAGGATGAGAGCCAGAGTTATAGCTAGAGAGTAACTGTGGCGAAAGCTAATGTTGCTAGTAGAAGGCCAGAGTAACAGGAAGAGAGACAGACAAGAAAGTTGATAGTCTTTGCTTTGGGGCAGACATTAATTTAGTGGAGGTTTTATGCCCACATACTGATCGATAGCACATCTAGATGGAGTGGGGGGCCTTGGGTCTGGACTTAATTGTTCTCTGTGCTTCTCATCACTTCAGAATGCATTTAAAAATCTTTCTATTCATAGGCGGGCACTCAGGTTAGACTTAATTGCCTTGCATGTGTGGCAGAGAAAGAGAAGAGATTAAAAGTCTGGCAGCAAAGTAGGGAACAAACAGATTTATAATCCCAATTTGTCAGAGCAGAGCTGATAAAAACAGCTGTGTTTTGAGACATTTTGCTGTGAAACTAGTCCTTCTTTGCATTGTATATTTATCAAGGTACTAGAACATGCAGTTAAAACTAAAGAACAAAAATATTGGTTGTTTTATGAAGAGAAGCACCTTTGTGCTGCAATCATAAACTCCAAGGGATACTATGTGCTGCTATCATGAACAATAATACATGAGAAAAAACAGGATGAACTCCTACTGCTTCGTGTAGAATTTAATTAACAACAGTGGGGACTGTCTACACACTTAAAAATCAGCCTTCACACACTGCTCTCCTTTTGATATCGTGTGCTGGAGTCATGTGGGTCTGATAATTACAACTGTGTGTTGTTCTTGCTTTCTCAGAACTCCCCTGTTCACGTATTAAAAAATGCCATGAGCTGATGAAGACGAATAGATGCACGATTTAAACATGGTGAAGCAGCTGCTTTGACACTCAAAACACTGTGAGCAATGTGCCATTTTAGTTATGCACACACTTTTCAGAGACACAGTTGTACTGGGGAAACGTTCTCATTGGCTGAGTTCAATCGCAATGGATGGCAGCCAAAGAACAATGGTTTTTAATGGATTTTCAGTCCAATAACAAGAGTCTACAACTGTGCTAGCAGCTTTGTGGGGTTGTACTTATTCACAGCAGCCCTATGACCTAAATGCTATCAGCATGCAAACATGCTCACAATGACAATGCTAATGTGCTGATGTTTAGCTGATATATTGTTTAACATGTTCACCATTTTAGTTTATATTGTGAACATGGGGGGATATCATTAGTAATGGGGCTGTCATTTGTTTCACAAGTATTTAGCAAATATTGACAATCCATCCTAAAAGGAATGTGAATCGTTACAGTAGTTGACATTTCAATTAAAACCACCAGACGGGTGAACGACATTACCATCCAAAAAATATAAATTAATAAATAAATGAAAATAAAGAACAGGCAGTTTTGCAACAAAGTGTGTGTGTGTGTGTGTGTGTGTGTGTGTGTGTGTGTGTGTGTGTGTGTGTGTGTGTATGGGGGGGGGCATCTTTAATGTGTTTATCACATTAAATATGACTTATTATGCTAATTTCCAGCTCTATATTTTATTCTGGGACTCCTTAGCGTAGCTTTACATGATTCACAGTTCAGAAAACCCCCTAATTACTATAACTAGCCTTTTATGCAGCCTCTCAGTTCAGCCTCTGTCTCTTAAGAGGCAGTTTTATGAAATGAAACATGTTCCTTATCAAATTAGCAGAGCTGCATTAGTAGTCGACAGAACAAGACATGGAGACATTTGGAGGTCTTTGTCCAGTGGTTCAGAAATAATAGAGGGAAAGAAGAAGGAATGGTAGAAGCAGAAACAGCCACAGTGATGATGATGTTTGATGAAGAGCTGCAGATGACCAGCATACCTCCAACAGGTAAACCACTAACTACTTATTTTCCATTGTTGTGCTATGTAATGGAACATCACACTATAATGCAGGGCTGTCCAACTACACATTCAATTGGGCCATATTTGAAAACCTGTAAATGTACATTTTCAACAGCCTATTTAAAACAATGTAGGCCAACTAAAAGTTGTTATAAACGTCTGATAAGATTATGAAAAGGACCACACAGGGAAATACAGTGGGTTTTTTTTACCTTTCGCTTGATCCACTCTGCTTGTTATTGTGTCTAACCAAGTCCAACCAATGTTGTCAGTCAGTTACTGTATAATAACAATCTGAGCATTTCAGTGGCACACCAGTCAAATAAAACCATATTTAACTAACAGAGAAATATAAAGAGGAAGGATGTGTCTTTGGATATCAGTGGGCAAAAACTTTGTTTTTATTTCCAAAACAATGTGGCTGAGGTCTTATTCAATCATCTGTCAGATATGGGTGTCTGTGGAGTCACCCTGCCCAATTTTTAGCAGTCCAATCAAATGCAATGGATTTAATTTCTAAATACTTCTTGTAACTGTACACTGCCCAAATACCCAATTTCACTGGGGAATTCTTCACAGTACAGAACAGCTAAATACGCTCTAACTTCTGTTTCATGGGGCCTTTAAAAGACCATGAATACTATGGTCATAAATGAATGTAAATAAAAGTCATTGCCTTCTGTAAGTTTTACTACATTTATATTTTATGTTCCTGGAGATTAAAATATTAGAACCAGTAAAACCATGCTCTGTTGCAGAATGGAAATTTCCCAGATAGACTTAATGAATAGCCTTCAGCTTGCTGTATCCTGCTGTCTGTGGTAACCATCAGAAGAGTTTTCCTTCTATCACTAGAACTCCAATCTGCTCATTTAAATGCTGTGTGTTAGTGAGCATGTGGTGGGGGTGGACTATATTATGACACACAGAGACACACTGACACACCCAGAGAAAAATAGAATAAAAAGAGATGACTAACCTAACCCACCTGAGCTCGGCTCACAGGGATCAATGTCCTCATCATCGCTCGGACATTCGGCTGATGCCACTAGCAAGTCGTCGGTTGTCTGAAAAGAGAGAAGCACACAGTGGAGTGGTGAGAGCAGAGCATACTTAGCAACATCAATAGGGTAAGATAGCTCCCACTCAGAGCTACCAGTAGTGGTGTTTCCAGAGGGTTAGGTGAAGAAGAGCGGAGCAGATGAGATGTGAATCCAGACAGCTACACAGTTTGGCTGCTGGATTTATCTGTCAACACGGTAACACGCTGCCTGGCTCTCCAGCATCTGCTACGCTGCTTTCCAGGCAACGCTATCGTTACAGATATAAGATCTGATTATTGAGAACAGCACAGTTTAAAGTTCACAGCAAAATTGTCAACTCAAATGCTCAATTTGTGTTGCATTGTGTGGCTTTGCATAGCCCTTCAAGGGATTGTTAAGAGCCATCACAAAACACCTTTGACATTTAGAGGACAACCAGCCGTGAAAGCTTAAAAAAAGATTGGAAGATAAAGGGCAGAGCAGCAAAGGTTTAAATCAATTTTTTCCCCTAATTTCTTACAAAGTTATTCCTTCTATCTCTTTTTCAAAGTAAGCATCAGAAATAAACAAAAATCAGAGCATATATGGAGGTGCTTCATTATTCTACTGCCACATCCACTCTAACGCCAAATCCATTTCAGATTTCGATGCACTTCCTTACCTGCCAAACACGATACACTTTACCCTCTTAGAGAATGGGAAAGGGCAAACAGAAGACCAGAAAAAAAGTATACTGTAAAACATTATACTGCAATGTTCTTTTATAGTCTTGCTTCAGGCCATTTGATCAGCTCTGCGTTAAAGGTCGTTTCAATTTAAGCATAGCAGCCTCTTCAGGGCTGGGTTAGGTTTTCAGCTATGTGGAGCCTTGCTAAGCAGAATAACCTGCTGATATTCATTTAGCCTTGCACCTCTACTTATCCCTTTTGTACTAATATTGTTTTAAGTCCTCAAATGCATGCCTGGCAATACTTGTGTTTTCTAAAAAATTGTCATACTCATGAGCTTTCATGTGTATGACAGACACAAGAGAAGACCAATAAAGGGCCATCATGCATTAGGTTACAAAAATGAAGATGGACTCAGAGTTTTATTCAATTTGTGCTATTATTTTGTTGACGTTTGACTGTGCATCAAAATATATCTACAAGTTGGATTAGTATTGACTCATCTTAAGGAAATTAAAGGTGATGTCATTTTGCTTAACATCCATTTGGCTGTATGTAATGTGATTTTATTGTGACTGCAACATCATTTCGACATTCTGAACATGGACCAACATCATCTTTACATAGTAGACCAGGAAATGATGGATCAAACCCATTAAGGGAGTTGTGGCAGAGGGCTGTTTTTGGTGCATCTGTGCCGGGTGAGGACCGGGGAAGCCGTCCAAATGTAAATTTAATTTGCTGTGCATGAGGCTGATATACAGTGTCGGCCATCCAGATGGCAAAACCGCCGGATCCTGGAGTGCCACATCCATCACTTCAGCCTTGTGATTTGTTTTTCCTGGCGGGAGATCTTGACACTCTGCACTCACTGGCAGAGGTACGGGAATCAAGGAATCAATACTCCCTCTCTCTTCTTCCCACCTTACCACTCTCACTCTCCTCTCTCCCTCTCACATCCCTCTTCTCCTCTCTCTCCCTTCAAGTCTGTCCTTCAGATTTATTTGCAAGCAGAGAAGAGGAAGCAATGTGAGGTGGGTGTACTAGATGTAGGTTAACTCCCCATAGAATAACCTGAGTGGAGGTGTATGCCCGTTCATATTTATTTGTTTCTGTCTCCTCATTCAGGTCAGAGAGCTACAGCATGAGACCATAAACTCTATCACCACATTGAAATCCAGTAACGAATATGGATGTTTGTTTATCTCTTTAAAATGCATCTTTGATTTTGTAATTACGGGAATGGAGATTAAATTTTGTTGTTTATGCGATACAGTGCAAGAGCAATTTGAAGCTACATATTTCCTTTTGTTTTGCTTGTAAGAGCTGGAGAAAATATTGACATGTAGTCTGAGTAGGTGTAAAATGGTACCAATGTCTAACTTTTAATCTGCATTATAAAGACTTCATTAAAACTTTCAAATAATTGGCAGAAAGCCATGATATTTGGTAACAACACAAAATAATGTCATGCTCATTTCAGCCTCCAAGGACAAAGGCTATGTGTAGATCTGTGTAGCTGCTGCTCAATTGTGCTTGTAAGCCACCCCTAAGTCCAATCTTTCTTTGATCTTATCAAAATATCAGCCCTATGCTATACTTTTAAATGAATCATCTGTGCGTAGTGGATGTATGCCTCTGAATCGACGCTAAAATGAATTCACATGTTACTAGGCATCGGTCTGCTATCCAGGATTAGTGTGTAGGTCAACATTTTGATGTGGTCATGACCTGGTTGAAATCCAATAACATTACCAATTCATGGTGTCCTCCTCCAACGCTTGGCTTCTTTCTCACCCGTGACAATTCAATGTGGGGTATGTGAGGGGCTTACCATGCAATTTAGCCACTGTGATGAAAACTGACAGGCAGCTTGGCCCATATGCCAGAAAAGGACACCAAAATCTTTTCTCAAGGAAACATCTTAAAACAACACAAGATATGCATGTGACTGTTATGATTTTTAGTCAAAAATCAAAATTTGTTTTTTTTTCATCTAAATGTTCTCTACAAATAATATATGTTTTTGAGAGGGTTCATTAGTTCAGTAGAGTTTATTGATGTGAAGAGCAGCATGCCCACAGGAAAGATGCTCCAATACATGAGCGTATAAACAAGATGTACCTGTAGTTCATTTTATGAAGGTACATCTAAAATGCTAAAAGCAAAGGCTCAGGGCTTGCAAAGCATCATTAATCTAGCGGTAAAGTGCTGAAGCCATGGTGAACCTACAGCACAGCTCATTTATCTGCCCCTGCTCAGAGCAACAGAGAGCATGCTCCTATGAGATGTATTGAGAAAAACCTGGGGATACAGCTGGATGTATGAAAAAACACAAAAATTGGGAGAAAAAGAGATACTGTAGAGAGAAACATGCACCTGTACAGTGCTATTTTAGACACTTCAGCTGTCAGGGTTATTATACATGCAATGCTAAGGTACAATGAAAAATAAATCTTTTTAGACATAATAGTGGAGTAAGGTTATCGACTGACCTTGGTGCCTGCACCGATTGAACCATTAAAGGTGATGTGGAAATTCCAACCTGACTCAGCCAAAGGCGCCTCAGTGCTTTCTTTAGCACTGTCATGCTGCTTTTCGATCTCTGAGGATTGATAACGGTCCTCCTTAATGAGATGTCCAGGCTGAGGCCTGGTCTGCATGTGCTCCCGAAAGCTTAGTCAGCAGTCTTATTCTTTCTGGACACCATGTTATCTACAACCCTACAAACACATATCTGTTCCCTGCTAATGCTCAACTACACAGTGTTGATGCCACTCCCTAATAACTATTATATGGAGCAGGTGGCTTTATTATAATGCTGTACATTCGTATACTTCTCTCCTAACTGTATGTTCTCCCCTCTTAATGCTGGGCTGATTCAGGGAACAGGAGGGAGGGGAGGGCTCCTCTTCTGGGAGGATGCTGTGTGCTGCTGGCCTGGTGCTCGAGAGCAAGAGACACCTTCTCTGTGATAACCTGTCGGCATGTCTCTGTGGAGAGCCGTGAGTTTTCACATTGTTTTCTCTCTGGTCTAATTTGATGAATGCTCTCTGGCACACAACATGTCTCTTTGGAGACGAGCTGAAAGTCAGGAGGACACTGAAGGCATTTGAAGGATTTATCCGAAGCATGCCTCTACTGTCCTGGTAATGTATTCCACTGAGGATGCTTGCTGTTTTCTTTTGCCTCTCTGCTTTTCTGTTTTCCCTAGTAAGCCCTGTTTTTGTCCAATCTAAGCTTTTGTTTTGCAAAGCTCTCCCTCTTGTTATATTGGTGATCGCTGCCAGTAATAAAATTGATATTTTTTTTACTCAGTGTCCATAATCTGTTGTTCATTAAGATCTGCTATAAACCCCAATAGTTTTTTCAAAATACCAAAAATGCTTACCGCCAGTAAATTCTGGGCTGATTGAAAAATCAAAGCGAAAATGGCTTATCTGCTACACATTATCATATCACAAAAAAGCCTTTCCATCTGCAAGACTGCACGCAAACCTGCAGATTTTTGCTCATAAACTGTTCTGATCTTTGTCTGTATATCTCATCCTCCATTTCCACAACATCCACAACCCATATGCTTATACTGCTCACAATCCATTAGATGTAAGCGCCTACTGAATAACTGTTCCCAATGGATTGTCGCTATTTTCAGGCAAGACCATACATGGAAGAAATCACTGATAACCAGAGGTGGACTGCTTGTTACAGTGATGCACCAAAGTCTCTTCTTCTGGAAAATAGATACTGATTTTTTTTTGTAATATTTGTAATTTCTAATGCTACCTTTTATGCCAACAGAGCAGGTTTTAGTGTCATTGTATATGACAAAAGGATTTTGGGGATTTCAAACATATAAGTCTAATATGGACTATGCATTTCACTTAGAGATGGGATGTATTTCTTGAAATCTGAAGAAAAATAAGCAGCACCTCAGCATGATATTTTAAAGTACTAACAGTACTTCTCCATCAATTATAATGCATAAAATATCAGCCTAAATTATTTTTGTCTTATTTATCTTGGAGGCCTAAATTAACAGGGTGCATATCTGGCTTATAAGTATAATTAGTCTTTTTTAACTGTAACAGTCTGAAGAAATATATACATTATATATTATCAGTTCAAAGTCATAATAAAAACTCTGCTACAAGGCGGTTCTTTTATTTCCATCTCTCATAATAATCCCAGATAAATCATATTAAGGGTGCACTCAAGACTCCAACTTGAGCCAATACAATAGCTAAAAATGTTATTTATATCTTGTCTATAATTGGCACCAGCTGTTGAAGCCAAAGTTTAAAATGCCCCTAAAAGCAGAAAAGCAGAAGAATCAGTATTCGGTAAATGTTCCCACACAGAGCTTGTGCCATTATTTCTCATGCTGGCACTGATTTACACTGATAGTGACCTGCTAGTGTCCAGATCTGACCAGAGTTGTAGTGTGCACAGACTAATTGGGAGGAGTTTGTTGTCCTAAGCTTCAGTCTAGCAGCAACACATCATTAGTGTGCCAGCAAGAGAGAGAGAGAGAGACAGAGAGAGAGACAGAGAGAGGGAGTGGGACAGCAGATAGAGATGGCTCATGGTTAAACAAGGGCTAAAGAATTCCTCCCCATCTGTACACTGAGCTCCATACACCTAAACCCTCTGATATATAAAACCACAGTCTATAACAATGTAATGGTGGCCAGTACTCTTTATGATCCAAGCACACACTCTATTTACCCATGGCAGCTATCACACTGCAGCAGCAGCTCTTATCAGAACGCCTGATGACATCCAAGTATCTAACTTAGCACCCTGGAACTAGGTCGATGTTGATGAATAATTTAGTCCCAGATGCTCAATGGATTCCAACTGAATAATGAAGGCATGTGGGCCTCTAAGACTGTGAGTTCAGCTCAGTGTATTGCCTGGCCTTCGCCCACACTCTTCCTACTGCTGGTCTGCCAAGCTGTCAACATCATGGACTCACACAGAGTCAGACTTCAGTATGGCTAGAAGACAATAGAATGACATTATTGCCACCACAGTTCAGCTGTGGGGCAAACACTGATGGATGTACATATGTATATTCATATATCTATATCTGTAATATCTGTATCATGTTCTGAACTTATGTTCAAAATATCTTGATTCTCTGGTCTGTTTGAAAACGCTCTGATGCGAGGCTTCATGGTGGTACAACAGTACCACTCTCAGAGTAGAGCAATAAACAATATGGAACAACTAGCTTGGTAAAAATGGAAATATTCTCTACTGTATCTTTGCTGAGAAGGATTTACAACAGAATCCGCAATTCTGAGCAAATGAATCAACAAAGCTTGAAAACAGACACTGCCAAAAGAACATCAGTCAATACACAAAAAATATATGCAAGCAGCAAGAGCAGGTGCTTCATTATTTTTCCCAGGAAAGGCTTTGTTGAGATGTTACCGAGATGATATCAGCTATGCAAACTTAGGTGTGAAACAACTGCCTCAGCAAGCAAGGCTGGTTTCTAAGATCTATAAGACTGCACTATATTCTGTTCACATACAAACAAAAAAGTCTTGCATTAAACTCTGAACGTTCATAAAAGAAAACAGCTTCACTCTTGGTATGTACTGGATGCAGAACAGTCATTTGGATATCACACTGTTTTAACGTGAATATATTGTACCCATGTCACTAAATGACAACTTTAAAGAACAGGCACATTAGAGGCTACAATTTACAAACTATTTGCAAGGAATAGTCATCATTTGTTTTATGAGGAACAAATCTGTTCTCTAATAAACAATCCTGACTTTTCTGCTTTAATTTAAGGAACATGAAAACATTACAGCAACAAAACATATTAGCAGTCTGTAATTACCTAAGGCATTACATTATATTGCAGGCCACAGAGTGCATTTTGTAGGTAGTTTGACTCCTCAGAGAACAAGAGTATTCATACTAAAAATATGCCTACACTTTTCATAGGCAATTAAGTCTGAATAATTGGTATCGCTTCTCTCTGTTTTGACTGCTTGTGTATGCCATAACATAAAACTGGCCAGGGTGGACAGCTGTTTTCACTTGCTAAGTTATGAGACATTGTCCCTTTTGGGAGAAAGGCTTTGCTTTATTTAAAACGAACCAGCTGTTGCTGCAACTGGACCTCAGGCTGAGTATCAGAGTGTCATTAAAAAAAGAATGGTCGGAGGCTCTCCATCTCCTCCCCTGGTACCCACATGTTCCTGTCTTGCCATACATCTTCCTGGAGGCTTTAAGTCACTGCAACCCAGACAGTCTAACAAGGTGCTGGGAGGCAGCTTCACACACCTGGTACACCCACAGCACGCAGTATGGGGACATACAAAGCACAGTTGCACACAGAGACACACATTTCCAAGATGACTGGTAATAACATTTTTAATATACCCTGAACCATAAATATAATTCAAAATAGGATTAGAATAGGAATAGGAATGATTGTAAAATGCCGTATGTTTGATTCTTTCTGCTACACATTAACAGTCTAGTGGATTCAATCTACCTAGAAACAGGTGTTTGGTAATGTGTACAAAGGGCGTTTAATTTCATTATTACTAAGCTGTGTAAAGGTTGTTGGGATTGTAACAGTGTGATGATCAATTTCTGTAAACTCAAGTAAGGCAGCACAATAAAAACACATATAATTAAGTTAGATATTTAGGAACTAAAATAACATTAAGACTCAGGAATGAGTGAACACTTCCTAGCCTAGTATACAGGCTCAGGAAAGCTTCTGCTGTGCAAAATGAAAGGCTGTACTTGAGTGTGTAATACAAGTGACAGGTATGGGCTAATGTAGGAGTGTAAAGGTGCTCTGTGAAAGTAGTTGTGGGGTAATTACAGAGCTGTTTCAAAATGTACACAATGCCTGTGCTCTTGTTGAACATACTCCCTCTCAGGGACCCACGAACAGTACTGTGTGAGGACTCCTTTTTATGTGGCTGCTTCAAGGCACTGCTGCACTGCTTTGTAGATGTTCCTCAAGTCCCCCTTAGGACCCTGTTCAACTTGTTTTCCAGGAACAGTCATCCACACGGCCTTAATGTGAATTCAACATTTAGCATGGAGTATGATACGGCTGAGGCACCAAGGTACGCAGGAAAGTTGTCTTGCTGTGTGGGAGGAAGCAAATAGTCCATTTCCCATTCAGTGCCTGCGTCACACTACCACCATGTCAGCGACTGACTCAGAGTGAGCCACGTGTGACTGGTGCTTAATTCACTCTAGACGTATGATAAACAGTTCATATTTTGATTTTCTAATTAAGCCTGGTCCTTATTATTTATGACTGGGGACTTATAAATAATGTGCACACAATATGGACAAGTGCAGAAAGAGAGCACGTTGAGCTGCTGCCATGTAGTATACAGCTTCTAGCAGATTACACAGGAGAAGGCTGGATGCCTTCTGTTAGCTACATGCTCTAAATGATAAAATCTTAATATGAAATTCATAAGACACTATCAGCCTCCATCAACCTCCTACGCTCCCCCCCTCTTGTTCTCTCATTTCTTTTCTCTCTTACATAAACACCGCTCCACAGAAGTATAGTACATGGTCGACTTTGTCCCTCCTCCCTTATCCTTGCTTTCACACTTCTCAGATAAATTAAATCTGTCAGCATTGAAGCATTTTCCCCTCTGGATGCCCTGATATTTTCGTTATCTGAAATCGAATCTGGAGCTCTGTGCGCGTCCTGTAGCTCGCTTGGTAGTAATCTGGCCTGAGAGCACAGAACTGACCAGGAGGAATATCATACATTAAGGATAAACTGGAAAGTGAGGGAGGAATAACAATTACTGGAGAATGGCTTGTAATCACGCTGCTCTCTATCTAAAAGCAAACCACCCATACAGTACTTGTTATTTTGGGGAAATAGTTCAGTTCAATCCAAAGTAACTATGCAATTCCTCATTTTAAGTTATTTTCCCTCAAAATCTAAAAATAGATGACAAATCCAAGCATGGGCCTGTGTGTGTGTGTTTTTGAGACAGAGAGAGCAGGAGAGGAAGAGATATTCAGCTTGGCCACAAATCACTGTCTTCCTGACTTTACCTGTGTCTTGACATGCAGTCCCAGTCCCTCATCAGGTGACAGGAACAAATTTGTCATCCTAATATAGATGCCATCACTGCTGAGATGAATGTACTCAGGCCTGATTCCCATGTGTAACGTTCGCAAAGACATGACATGAGGAAAGAGGAAGAGCAGCTTTGCCCTACAACAGCAGACCAGGTCGCATGTAGCTCCCACAGAGCATCATCATAATCAGATTCCTGTCCTCCAGGTCTGGATGTGTCATTCACAAAGGGCTGACCGTGACTGCCATAAACAAATGAGCATTGCTCTCACTCAGCAGAGAGAAAACAAAAGACACATGGTTTAAATACAGTGAGAATTAATACTTTAAACAGGCACTTTATAAAGCCTCTGATCACTAATCTATAACCATGGCAGGATTATAATACCAGAATATACGTTCTTTTTTCAAATTCAACTTTAGATTTGTGAACAGATGTTATAATTTTATTTTATATAGAGCTTTGCATCACAACTCAGTTTGTAACATTTATGCATTTACTGTATGAGCAGATATGGACACTAAAGAACAATTAGGATATTTATGCATTATTGAATTATTTATTTATGCATTATTGAATTATTTATTTATTAGTTATTGAATGCTTATCAACACATCATAGCTGTAATCATATTTAATGATATTCAGACTGATAACACAGAAAAAAACCCTTAGGGCAAGTGTGTTCGCAATTTTTGATAACATGTTGATCTTCAAGGTTTTTTGTCACTTTAAGGTGACAAACATACACTTACAGCCACATATGTTAGTCTTTATGAGCAAATAGTGTCAGCTGTCATACTTAAAAAAGTATAAATACTTAAGTTCTAGTTATATAAAGAATACACTTAAACAGCAACACATGGTTCATAATTTATATTTATAAACAATATGAAGATGTACTTTATATGATCATAGAGTTGTATCAAGTTTAACAGTTAATGAGTTATGGATCATTCATATAATGAATTAAAGTTATTGACAAATTCATTAGTAAATGCTTAAAATGTCTTACACACCTTATAGTGTGTTATAATGTATTATAAACCTTGTTATAGTTAAATTAATGCACTTCAAACTAACTAACACTGCTGACACAGTGTGTTGTTTCAATTGAATTTAAAATGTATTTGATGATGACATTTCTACATACTTTCCTTCTATCCATTCCAGCCATTTGTGTACAGTACAATCTGATCTTAATCTTAGGCTCTGTAGATACTGTAGGCTTACTGCTATGATACTGTAAATGCAAATTAGATTGATGAGTTAGATGAAAACACATCTACACAGCTCAAGTTAAGGTCTTCTACTTGTAAAGTTCACCGATGTTCTTTACTAGAACACACATTTGTACACTTTGCACACTTAGCAATCAGATTTGTTTTCTAAAAGCTGAAGGGATCAGTTAAGGGGTTTATCCTGGGGTGAAATAAGCATATAATTTTTTTTTTCATCCCGAGAATTAAAATTTTAAATATGACTCAGAGTGCTTGTAAAATGAAAAATAAGCCTTAAGATGTATAAGCCAGTTTGTGGCTGACACTTTCTTCCAGCTTTTGGGAAAATTATTTTTAAAAATGGAGAGCTCAGCGCAGCTCATTGAGCAGTTGGCACAAAGCTCATGAATGTAATGTATAAACCAGCTGATCACAGAATCTTGCAGGTGGGAGCAATGCACTGCAGGACAAATTGTATCTTATGCTCAACAGTTGGCCCAGGACTACTTTCTATTTCTAGAAATCATAACAGCAAATGTCCTGAGAGACAACAATATGGTCTATAAAACATGCTGTAAAGCTGTCAGTATCAGTATCTCCTCCACACACAAACCAACACTTTATAAAACAACAGAGACAACATTCACACTGCGTAGGTTTCATTCTTGTCATCCAAACAGACTTAGTGGGACAATCTGTATTCCTCTGTAATGCTGCCAGTAGAGTGAAACCTGCTAAAACAAAAAAAGCTGCTTTGTTGACTATTAATAATGGCAATAAGTAGGTATCTGTGAAAAAAACAGCGAACCTTTAAAACAAGCAAGAATAAAATAAACCATCAAATGAAACACAAGGCATCCTGGAGTCTCAGCTGTCCAATGTGCAGCTCATGTACCTGCTGCACAAAAGCTTGTCTCCGCTGTCATGCAAGCATTCATCAAATCATGTGAACACACATCGGCATACCATGGCATGTATGTGTTCACCCCTGCCAAGGTGGTCTGGATCAGCGAGTCACATGGTGTCTACAACACAGTGTTGAAGGGCAGTTTCTATAATGGCCCCTGGTGAGACTGAGATGATGGATATGGTCCGTCGCTAGGAGTGAACGCTGCAGGCCCTGAGGCCACTGCAGGTCTACAGTGTTAGCTCCTTTGCCATCTGTCAGCACTGGGTGGGCACAGCCCATGACAAGGCCTGAGGCGGCACACTCCACGACCACCTACAACAACACGCAGCCCACTTTAGGGGCAAGGTTGGGAGGTTAGTAAGACACACGAGGGGTGCACTAGAGAGTTTTCAATTTACATACACTTGCTTTCAATCTGTTTCTGCTCTGATCATTTTTCTGTGCTTGTTACACATGCAATGATTGAATTATCCATGTGGGTTTTCTTTTCTTCAGCTTGGATAGGTGGTGACACCAGGTATCTTCAAAAGACCTAATATAATAAAACCTAGAAAAAATCAATAGTGCACCCGTCAGTAAAGCCAGCTGTTTCATAGTAATCACTCTTTTTCTGAAGCTTGCAGTATCTCAGTGGCACAATGGTCAATCCCATACATCTGCATTGCAGGGGAAATCTTATCCCCTGCAATGTTGTTTGCAGGGATACATTACTTTCTGTGAAAGATGTTTTCTCTTTGCGAATAACTGAAGGCACCATAACCTAATAGGGCACTGACACTGACTGAATACCGCATTATGTCTCTAAGTCCATGAGACACTTACTGTAGGTTTAATATCCTGAATAAAATACAATTCATTCAATGTGACTGAGTCCTTGATGATCAGTCCTTCTCCTTGTAAATGTGGAGCATTGTGTATTTCCTTAGTAACCTCTCAGTCTGCTGAGCATGTTTCTGGTTTTTAATTGGTGAGTGCACAGAGGTAGAAATAAAAATAATACATATATTTGGTTTTCATCTTACAATAAGGTCTGCTTTTAGATGAGTTGAGGAAAACCATTCCACTTGGTTTGCAATGAGACAAGCAATTCCTATTAACACAAATAAGAGAGAAGAAATATGTACAATCATCTGCAAGTCAGTCATTGCCCATTTAACTCTACCTAGTGCAGGAAAGTTAATGTTAGAACATTTGGCTGTGATAATATCCTGTGTAGAATTAAGGAAACAAACTCCCTACTGTACATAAAGTCTCCCAAGTTCCAGGTCTTGTTTTGTAGTAATTTATTTTTAAATAAGAGGAATCTGAAACTTCAAACTCCAAAAAAACAAAACAACAAAAAACAAAAAAAACCCACACATACACTCTTTCACACACACACACACACACACACACACACACACACTCACACACACAATTTCATCATGCGCATCAATGAAACTAATGCAATTAAATTATTACTATGATCTTTACCAATCACAATGGAGGAAATATAAATAAATAAAAGCAGATGAGTTTAATAGATAATTTAATTTTATGTAAAAAGACAACGTAGAAGGCTTCTCTTGGGCATTCTCAAACCACAATTTCACTTTTTCATAACCACGTAATTTTAATAGGATGCGTTACCACTCACATATCTCTTGAACAGTAACAGGCTGGGGAGACTCTGTGTTTCATTTATCTGTCATGTGACTTCACTGGCAGCCAAACTGTGCACCAGTTACCTGCAACAGCTTGACTTGGAATTGTGGTATGCCTGTCTCATCTTTGCTTTCTCTCTTCTCTCTCAAATTATGACAAAACAGCAATAAAATCCATCTGAAAAAAACAAAAAAACACCATTCATCATGAAATTCAGCAGTGAGAGTGGTGTGTATATGTGCCATGATCAGATGGTTGACACCAGTTGTATAAATACAGCTGGGTAACTCTGAGTACCATGAAATGAACAAATAAACCTGTGCTTTTTATTCTGCAATAAAACGAGCAGCAACATTAATTTTAACTGCCTGCTATTCAGAATACAATTCTGGCAAAACAACCTGTGCTTTTTCCCCAATAAGTTGATGATAAAAGTGCCTTTTGACTAATTGAGAGTATACCTGTCAATCAGAAACAACTTGCTGAACTACTGCAGGCAGTCTGTTGTTCACTGACTTGACAAGATTGAATTTAAAATGCAAGGGCACTGATGACCACCTCACTGTTAAAGAAAATAAAAGAAATAGTTACTGTTTAGGTAAGTAAGTCATTTAAATTCACTAAAATAACTACAGTATAAATAGAATGAAACAAAAACTAAAGAGTAACAAAAAACACATGATACATTGCCATTCATGTGATTGGTCCGTCACAAAGAGGGAAACCGTGGCACACATGTGAAGGCTGTCATAAATCTTATGTCTACCTGAGTTTAATTTCACTACCAAAATATACAAAGTAGAATATTAAACAGCAAGAGTTGTCTTAAGCTAATGGTTATACATTTCTGGCTGAAGATCATAGAAGCAATGTAACAAAGAGTCTAGTTATGCTAGTGGCTCTGTGAGACTGTAATGATGTAGGGTAACCATATTTTCAAACCCCCAAACCGAACCCCTTACGTGTACTGCACAGTTAAGCATGCACACATGCATGCCCTTATGCATGCACCATAGGCGTTTTCATCAGAATGGAGGACAATTATTTTAGCACTTAGAACACCTACTGAGAGCACCTTTCAACAGCACTGACGCACTGTCCCTGAAATTAAAAATCCAAAATCCATCAAGGTATTTGTCAGTGTGCAGGGGCACAGGCTGCCAGCTAAGTGGCCGACTGTGACACATCACATTGTTTAGCAGCTTTTTTTTATTTTAAACAAAACAAAGTACAAATCTATTTAAGGCATTATAGGCTACAATATAAAAATAACGTTTTAATTACATCATCTGTTAGCAAACTGTCAGAGCCACAAATGCCATTGGCTAGCAGCCTAACAGCCTTGACTATGACAGAATTCAGACACATGGGGAACTTTTTATATCATGGTTAGGCAATAGCCTAATAAAATAACCAGTTTGATCCCAGACAACTCAGGACATCTGGTCACCATATACTTATACATGGACATGCTTTGAGTTAAATCCTGATGTCAACATGCTAATATGCTTTCATGGCAATGCCACCAAGCTGATGTTTTGCAGGTATAATGCTTAGCATAGTCACCCTCTAAATTTAGTGTGTTAGCATGGTAACATTTGGTGTTTAGGCCTAAACACACAGTGCAGCTGAGGCTGATGAGAATATCATTAATTTTTCAAGCCAAAGTACTGGTCAAATGTTCATTTTGACCTGAGTGACCATTAGTGTTGGTTGAAAAGTTGAGAGGTCAAAAAAAGAAACTGTTCATCTTGAGTGGAACATGAATGTGTGCTCCAATTTCCATGGCTATCTATCCAATACTTGTTGACACATTTTAATGAAAAAGACATGTATACACCATGGTGGGGCTGGTAGAAATGTAAGGGCATCAAAAAAGTCAGTAAGGTTCATCCTTTAGGAACCTGAATATCAAAATTGTTCAAAATTTCATGGCAAGTGGTGGACAGGCTCCATTTTCAGCCATGCTAGCATAGCAAAATATATGAAAATAGGTATAATCTTAAGTAAACTTAAAACCAAATCATCCTTAAACTGAAGTCTCAGTATCATATCATATAACACCATTAAAGAACCTAGTACACTGCATGTGTGCAGTTGCCTGAGGAGTGCTTAATACCCAAGATAAGTCTCAGGTCTGAATATTGATGCATGCAGGATTAGTATTAAATCTGGCTGTGCAGATTTATTGCAGCCTTAGCTTGAAAAACAATAATCCCTACCAGTGTCAAGACAATCACAACAATGCCTAAAGGTAGTACCAGATACAATAAAGAGACATAGTGCATGGATGATTATAAAAGGAGAGAAGCTGCGGACTGAGCAGTTATTGGGTACTAAATTGCAGAAGATTTTTCAACACAAGATTACTGTGACACTAAGTTTATTATAGTGTGTTTGTAAGAGTCAGTGATAGAGGCTGGGAGGCACCCAAACACTGCACTGAAGGTGTAGCAGCGCAGCATGTCAAATCTTTGTTTATCCTTGTGCCAGGTTTCTGCCTCTTGTTTCAGGGATGAAGAAAAACAGAGCCACTACAAGCCAGTTCAACTGGAACTGAACCATGTTCTGTGAGTGCAAATGAAATGGCCCACACAATGTCTTTTGAATGTTCCTCACTTTCCCTGAATGGCCATTACACCCACTTCACCTAGGGTTAATTCGGAAATAGTGAGGCCAATTGGCTATTTGGTGGCAGTAATGTGACATAGTGACAATTCATCCTCCCTAAGAACGAGCCATAATCTGCATTTCTTGAATTTCCACCAGCAACAAGCTATAAAACAGAAATTGCACACATAAAAAATGTGATAAAGGAAAAATGGTAAGGATGGAATGTCGGAAAAGGTCTAATATTGCTGTGTTTAAGTAATGGCATATTGGCCTGAATAGAACAATTGAATGGATTGCCATAAAATGTGGTACACACATACATGTCCCTGCTAGGAAAGGTTTTGCAATGCAAGTGAGCAAATGTTAGCATGCTAAACTAAGAGGGTTAACATTGTAGATATTACCTGCTAAACATCAACATGTTGACGTTAGCATTTAGCTCAAAGCTTAAAAAGGACAATCTCACATAACTGCTAGCATGGCTTTAGGTTGTTTTATTTTTTAACTTAAATGTAAACTACAATTTGAATTTACACTTTCAAACATCGCTATTAAATGGGAAAAAATAATCAATTAATAGCGGAATCAGCATATTAAAAAGACTATTTAACTTATCATTGGGGGCGGGGTGGGGGGGGGGGTTGCTGTGGTTTAATAAATGTTTAAGAGCCACTGCTCTAATGTGTCTAAGTCATTAATATACAACATTTTTCTTGTGTCTTTTCATCATGCTGCAGCCAATACCAACTTAAGATTTCTGCAGACAGAGCTGGTGGTGGATGGCAGCCTCACACTATGACCGCTTCTGAGATTTATATACTGTATGTGTGCTGGCCAGGGTTGATAATACATAGCAATGCAGGTGAAGATCCATCACTGTCAAGAACACTCAATGGCTGTTCTAGATAGCAGGCTTTCGTCTTTTTTCCCCTTTTTGCCGGGAGGGTAAGAGTTTCACAGGGCGCTATCTCTTATTCTTGAGTGGTTAAGCATCATCTAGTTAATACTGGAAGCTATATTTCTCCAACTTGACATTTTCCTTTATTTCGCACACCACCTCTTCAAAAAATGTCTACACACAACCTGTATTTAGTTACGGTAAACATTATCCACACTTACACGTGTGCAGCATCCCAAAAGTACAAAGTCATCAGTGTATCCATAATGTTTCAAAATTCAGCTATCTCAAATTAAACTGAATAAAAGGACCATGGAGGCAGATTAACAAGAGATGGGTCACTATAATGCTGAAAGTGCTAGACCACTGGCAGCTAGTGTTGCCAATAGTCCTGTGTGAATTTGGCAGTCACAGTACCAAATTGACACCTTCACATAGTGCTGTATATCTGAAATTTCTCCCTGCCTTTTGTTTGGTGCATGAAGGAAAGAATTCATAATTTTTTTCTGAGCAATAAATAAATCAGGCTGAGGCAGGAAAATATATTCCAAATCATATCAGTAGCCAAAATAAATAAGAAGCATTTCTTATTGTGCATTTACAGTAGTTAATCCATTGTTTGTGAATGCATACACAAGTGCATCATGGTTTAATTGGATGCGACCAGGCACCACAACAGGGAGTAGACACTTCATTAAGACATGACAGTCAGGCCCATACAGTAAGCTACCTCCCCCACTAAGGGCATGGAATACACTGCTGAAAAAAATCGTAACTGAGATGATTTGACACTAAAGAGACAAGAGTAGAATCTCAGTCTGGAAACTTCAGGATATGATGACAAGAAAGGTAACATCAAGGTTAGGCCTGATTATTATTTACTAGCTCTTTATTTGAGTGGGATGTAAGACTTGAATCAATCCAATTATCCCTTAAGGAAAAGGAACATTCTAATCATTATTAAATTAACAATTGTGACTCATCAGCTATTTTTCCCATGGTGCATTTCTTTCCTGATTAGGCCAGTGTGCTATAAGATGTTAATATCCGTTTTAATAAAGCATGAGTGGACATCCAGTGGTTTGAAAGGAATGACACTGATGTAATGTTACCCATAAGCCAATAAGCCTTCAGTATTCAATAACACTATAACCCCAGTTGAGCAGAATACAGAATACTGATAGGGCACCTGGGAAAGCAATCCCCCAGACACTTCAAAATCATTACACTAATGATGATTAGCACTGACTTTAAGTAGGCCAGTGTAAGCAGACCTACACTAAATCTACAGAGCCAGATTTCATTGTGTTGCCATTAAATTAAAAAAAAAGAAAATCTCTTCCTTTTAGTATTCTCTCAGTATTGCCATCCTGTGGTCATTACTACAATCTATCAGTGAAAGACAATGAAAGCAACAGGCACTAACAACAGGTGACTTTAACTGGACATTCTGAATGCATGTTGAGTTAACAAATGCCCTCATCTCGTTGTTGTACAAGCCTAAATATGATTTTGCTTACCTTTTTGCATCAACTACATTCTTTTCCAGCATTAACTACATATTTTGGAGTGTCATTTCCATTGAGCTTCATTGGGTAGAGCATGATAGAGTATTGGCCAGTGTTAGCAGTTCCAGCTATACTAAATATGTACATGTCCCAGCAATGTTCTTAGGATATAAAAGCATTCACTGAATCAGAAAGGAGATGGAACAGCTGGACAATGATTCAAATGCAGGCTTTTCAAGGGAAAGGACAGCAAATACATCATCTCTTTTAACAAAGTCCACACACAACGTTTTTCTAACCGTAGTGTCCTGAGACACTAATGTCCTTCTGCAGGAGCTCACCATGGGAAGGTTGTCACGCTGAATCAAACTGAACAAACTGACATCTCCCAATGGACACATTTTTGCATGCCCCATTCATCTCTCTGTCTACATCCCAGAACAACTCTTTAATCCAATGACCTTTTTTCTCTATGATTGCCTTAGATAACACCTAAAAAAACCTCACAGTTAGCCTTGGCTAATTCCCCTTTTACAAAGCCTTTATGTGCTACTTTAGTGGTGAGTTTGCAACAGAACTTATCTCTTGATTTATTGTGCCAAAAGACATCACCCATAACCTACCTGGCACCTTAATGACTTTCAAAAGAATATACACATTCAAGTATTTGATTCCCAAATACTGAGCTGAAAAACTGAACTTCACACTGCACTGCTTACACCAAAACCAATAGCTATACACATGATTGCAATTGTAAATGGTTATTGATTAAAGTATTTAATCTGATTAGCATAAAGGGATAATGTCAGATATTCAAAATCACATCACATCTAAAGCACAAAATAAGTACATTAATAGATATAGATGCCATGCACATATTGCATATCTCTGTAATGCACTGTATTTCTAAATTGTCATGGCCATTTATATCACTTTATTTCTCTACAGATGAAAAGGCCTGAAAAGACGAGCATCCATCTTATCAAGCCTGTTCCTTTCTGCCAATCTCTTGGTTCCTTGGTGGCAATTTATATCACTGCATGGAGTTGGGATATAATTATAGTCTATTGTCGGATATTCGCCTGTATTACATGCTCCTGCAACGGTTCAGGAACCATGCTGAGTCTGAGAGAAAACCATTCCAGTGGATCAATATTTATGATTGTATTATTCGTCAGCATCTGCAGACCCTTACACAAACTGTTATGGGCTCAGGTCAGAAACAGAGTTAGGACATGGCCAGTAATATGGGCTCTTTACTGCTGCATTATTGAAACCTAGGAGGAGTTTGTCACTTCATAATGTGGGCTGTAGGATGAACAGTAACTTGACATTTGGTTTGTATTTGAATTGCTGATCTTTTTTCAGGAGAAAATCTCTGAGTAAAGCTGAACACTGGCTTCATAGATTCACCAACATTCAAGGTTAATGGCTCATTTATAGTTTTCATAAAGCAACAATAAATATGATAATATGAGAAAAATATATTTAAAATGGTTTGAATTTGTTTGAGTTACAAGGACAATGAAACTCATCACAGCATTAAACATGTTTTAGAAACAAAAAGACGTGTGTGTATGAACTGCAAAGTGCAAAGAGGGTTAAATAATATTTCAAAAAATAACTCAAATTAAATAATTTTGATTGTGTGTATATTTTTCAATATGAAGTTAAACCCACCCCCTCCTGGAGACGCTGTAATCTTCCCTGACCAAATCCGATTAATAAAAATGAGTTAAATCCATACTATTTTAAACTATATTTGTAAAAGCTGATTAAACCTTGATTAAAGGGTCATTTTAGTCTACGGAGATGCTTAATACAAGCTACTATGTATGCTTTCCATAGAACTATATCATAAAATATTTGAAATTTGGACATTTGGTTTTCAAACTAAATAAATCTCAGCCCCTTTCTATCAGGTTTTGTTTGAGACATTTCACATAATGTCAAATGAGTTTAAGAATCAGTTCTGTGTTAATGTGAAAAAGATATAGAGGCCTTAACTCCATGAGGATTGAAGCACATGTTCCCTAGTTATCAATGAGGTCACCTTTTTATTGTTTACAAAAGGAGAGTATTTCCTGTGGGCCATGAAGCTTCTATTTTTGTTCTGTACCAACAGCACATGAAGGCATTTCCGACATCGTGACTGCTTCAGATTCAGTCAAACACTTTTTGTCAGTGACCTAAATGAATCAACTCTAATCTTATTGTTCAGTCGCAGGTATTCCTAGATCTTAATTAAATTCTGTCTTCTTGTTTTTTGCAAGCTAATTCCCAGAGCAATGATAACAGTGAATATAGTCACTGGTTGTGAAATTAAGACTCAAAGTGAAAAATCAGCAGCACTGCAGTCTAAGAATTTAAATCTTACATGGACAATGTATAAAATAAACATTTCACTAATCCAAGCTAAGACACAAAGAAGAGTTTTTTGTAAGTTAAATTCAAGGCTGTTGCTGTATTCTACCAGATTCAAGACGACTTTTCGTTTCTTCTTGGCAGGGAGCATTTTCGAGAAATGCTCTTATTGCCATTTCACTTGATAGGACACACGTTTTGTGTTGCATTGTTCAGTCACACATTGTGGCATTTGAGAAGTAATATGCTCCTGCAGATGCTGCACCGCTCATGCAGGACAGATAAAGATGATGGAGGACCTCTTCGATGGTTATCACTCTAACACACACACACACACACACACACACACACATTGCACAGGGAGAAATACTCGAAAGCGTGCCTGTGGTGCTGTTCCCAATGGTGGAACAATGGACTTATTTTCCTCCATTTTTTAGGTCAGAGGGCTCAATGAGAAGAAAGATATGACACAATAAAGTAAGGCATATACTTCATGATACAATATAACAGCATAATGATGAAATATATTATATTAATCTTAGATGTGCTTAACTCCTGCTGTGCTTTGTGAGTATTTTAAAATGGATCAAGCTGAGAAAGTAAGTCATAACATGAAACAGAAGTGACATGTAGGAACATCTCTTAAAAGTAACCTAGTATGCTCATTTCCAGTTTCATTTTTTATACAGTAGTTACATTGTTAGACTCCACTAGAGTAGCTTTGCATGATTCACAGTTAAAAAAATGTATTTATTTTATACTGATCCATTATGCAGCCCCTCAGTTCAGCCTCTTTTCACAGGCTATTTTAGCACCTGTCTCTGTAAGGCCTCCAAAGAGCCCACTTTATTTTGATTTGTCCAGCTCTCTTGAAGCTGCTAGGGGAAGCATGTATTAGAGTTTTGTTAAGTTGCCACTGATGCAAAAACAAAATATTTCTTGCTTTACTGCTTCATAGTAAAATATTTTCAACGACTAAATAACAGGAGACCCTTATTGAGATTTTAAAGGAAATTAAACTTATTCCTCACTAAATTAGCAGAGCTTCATTTAAAAACCCGGTCAAAATCACAACACGTGGAAATATTTGTTGTATTTTGTTGAGTTGACTTCAGTTAGAAATATACAGGAAGGAATAGTATGAGCAGAAACAGCCACAGTGATGATAATGCTTGATGGAGAGCTGCAGACGACCAGCACACCTCCAACAGGTAAACAACTTATTCTACTTTACTGTGTTGTGTAATGGAAACACACTCACAGCATGTCAGCTTAACTCTAGTCATGACTCAGTGTGACTACCTCCAAAACTTACATATGTTTTACATGTAAGTAAAATCACACTAGGTTTCTAGTAAGTCAGAATAATTTAAAGGCCATTTTACCTGCTGAGGCTCTCGTGGTGTAGTCTGCTTGACTCGTCTGCTGGATGCTGTGGTGGTGGTGATCTCCATGATGGAAGTGGACGTCTCTGAGCGATTGGCTGTGGTACTGGACTGTGGTGTAATAGAGGAGGGCGACTCTCCCACAAGCCGCACACTGCCCTGGATTCTAATGTTGGGATCCCCCTCTGCAGCCATGTTGAACACCTTCAAGCCATTATAGTAGAGGCCCGAAAGCTGGCCCTGAAAGGATCGACTCCGGTCTCGCTCCCAGCCCCCAATCTGTATAGTAGTTTGGCTGTTGAAGATTGTGAGCTGCCGCCCTGTGGGAAAGCAATGTTACATATATACAAAGAATGTTGAACTGTGGACTCAGTCACTTTTACTGAACAGGAAAAAAAAAAAGACAGAAAGACAAATTATTTGCCCAGTGGCTAATGAGACCAATAAATTACAGGTTGTAGAGACAAACCCTGGTAATTTATTGCAGTAATAATGATGAGATGCCTACAGTATGAAAAGCAAAATACATAAAATCAAAACACAGGATTTAGAAAATCAATGCAGCTTTGCTAAAAGGGCAGTCTAATCAGAAATAACAAGAAAAAAAGATAGATCAGACGTAGTAATATAATGGGAATGTAATAAATTTCACATTTGAAAAGATAACAATCTTGAAAGTAATATGCATGGACAATTTGTTAGCAGGAAATTGCCTGAGAAATAAGACAAATCTAGAAAACAATTGTTAATAAAGCTAAGGGGATGTGGTTCAATATGCTATGATTATGTTAACTTAAATTTTTCTTTCAAATTTTAGAATTTAAATAGTTGGAGCACAGCAAGCATGGGGAAAACAATTCTAAATGGTTAAAGTAGTACTAAATGGTACTGTAGTAAGGATGGGACCTTTCTTAAATTCAAAGCTGGATGCACCTCTGGAAAGGAAATTAGAAGCTATTGGTCCTTTTAGCAAAAGCAACCAAGGAAACTTAAACTTCAAACAGACATGGTTGGAAAGCAAAAACATTGTATGACAACACTTTCATAAAGAAAAACAGAAACAAACAGAAAAGCATAAAAGATGATAGGGCTCATTTCACATTTTATGTGAAAAATATGAATTAGTTATTGAACTATAAAAAACAAAGCATGCACTCAGTTTGTTTTATATTACAGTTCCTTGATCTAATGCCCTATACATATTTACAATGTCTGTTAAAGGGACTCAAAATTCTGATGCCAATTCATATTGCACTCTATTTATCATTGCTAGCAGTTTAATCAGAATAGATCAAATTACACTAATAAAGGAACACACCATGCTGCATATGTTTCAAAAAACACTAAAAACAGCAACTAATGAATAACTAATCTAGATCTTTTAAATTTATCATTTAGATGTTTACAGCAAAATGCTACAGTAATTTATAGACATTTTAACAATGCTGATATTACTTCATATTAACAGTCCCTTTAATTCATATTTACAGTCCCTTTAACCTTAAGTTGACAATAAACACGTATTAAAACAGCTGACATCTATAAAATAAATACATTATTATGAAAAATATAAAACACTAAATTTAACTGTTCAAATCATTTTGTTTTTAAGTTTTACTGAACATTTATTTTTTTAAGGTTTATTATTTACAAAATATTGCTACACCTTGGTTATGATCAAATTATTTTATTTGAAATTTTAATCAGTGATTTTACCTTTGTCGAGTAGCCAATCGTCAACTACTCGACCAAGTCGGTATGGGATTCGCTGTCTAGCAATCGCCAGGCGTTCGTTATCATTGCTGCCTTTAAAGTTTAAAGAGACATTTCATTGGTTACAATCTGTAGGGTCAAAGGTTAAATGTTCATACTTAATGCTGGAGCTATACAACTGCACAAGGTTTTTATATTTAAAAAGTTTTATATATTTAAAAAAAACAATATTTACTGAAACATTATTTGAATTTTATTTTAGCCAACAAATTAGGCCTATATTAATTGACAATAAGTGAATTAGCACGCAAATGTTTCATCTAGGTTAATAGAGCTATATTATCAACCAAACCAAATCACAAATTTATACAATTTCAATTACAAAATCTTTAGCCAAATATCTCCACCCCACTTGTCTTTTCTTGTATCTTTTTAAATGGCTTTTATGCTAGTTATATACATTTTCAAAAAGAACATCATTTGAATTTATTGTTAAGTCACCCTTTTATGGTTTGAAGGACAGAACCATTTAACTTTAACATATTACCAATACCAACCCCATTTATAAATAGCCTAATTGACAAGAAATAATGAGCTAATTGCAATACAACCATTTACACAGTATATACATTAAGAGCATCTAGTCAGAGAAGAATCAGAAACAATGTTAAAGCAGATACATACATTATAAAGTTCTTCAAGAAAATGGGCTTTGACAAAAACTACGAATCATAAAGTTTGAGTAGTTAATATTGGACAGTTTATGTTTTTGATGATGTCAGAAAAGTTGTTTTCCAACATTTGAAGAATAAGTCAAATAAGTGTCAGGAGTGGATAGTGCATCTACAGAAAAACTCCTTTCCAAGATTGTAGGGGCACTTTAGCATTAATGAGGGCAAACTCTGCATCACCCTTTTGTCAAGGCCAATACCCTCTCCAGAACAGAAGACGTTCAGCAAAGTGGCACTGTGTCTGAGTGCTTTTCCCTTGGTATTGTCTGCAGAGATTGAATTCAGTTAGCTCCATTCTTCCGGCAGATTGACAATGTTTGTCCCATCAACTATATTAATTCAGTTCTGACAGATAAAAGATCCAGTAGCTAACAGTGATTTATTGGAGAAAAGGTTCAGAGAGGAAAAAGATCGCAGCAACATGGAAAAAAAAGGAGGTAACCTTGTAACGGATGCACAGTTGGTCTGACGAAAGGTCTTAGAGGTAAGAGGACGCATAAAAAGACATTTTTTAATCGCATCAGCTTGAATTACTGTAGAGGATCAGCTGCACAGAAAAGGGTTTAAAGCTTGTCAATACAGCTCATGGAATTTGGCTGCAGTTGATTGCGCCAGGTTGGACCACAAAGGCTTATGAAAGAGATTCAGTGGAACACTTCTGCCTCAACACTGACATAAAGAAAAATTATTCTGTATTACAACAAAGCCACACATGGATGGTATTTATTATTTTATGCATATTTCTGAATGTGATTAAGTAAGCAACATTTGAGGCGTGACACTTGCACCTTCAGGCAACCCAATCAGTCTGTGATGGACATGTAGAACATTTCTTGCTACATCAAAATTTCATGTTATGCCCACACTATTTGACTGCAACCTGCATAAACTCTGCATTTAAACCTACACATGGACACCATTTTATACTTGAAATGAAGATTTTGTGTAAACGTCACTTGAACAATTAATTGTTCTCACTCCTTACAAGTTCCTTGGGTAGAGTAGTGAGGAGGATAATTATAGTGACTAATGAAAAGAGCTCACAATATTCTTTCTTTCTTTTCTATAATAACTTTCACACAAAGACCAAAACCAATAATGTGTTAGTCCATCTCTTATTAATTGGTGAAATTCCCAGGTTGTGGCACTCAGTCTTGAGTCCACTGGTTGCAACTGAAGATGCAAATCTATACAAATGGATTGCGAATACTTTCATTTAAAAGGACTTAATGATTTCCTGAAACAGCTGGCCACTGTAACTTTGAGAAAATGTCACTCAAATAGGAGGAAGTTGTGCAATTTCGGGGGCTAGTTTGAACAGTGGATGTATCCACATGTGGGACTCTAATAAGTATTTATGCTAGCAGGACGGTGTGTGTGTGGGATTACCTCAAATAAACTACAATGCTCATGTTCATCATAATGAAGGAAAATGTCACCAAGTGCAATGGTGTGGTTCATTGATGTGTTTTTAATAGTGTTTGGAGAACGTGAAGCTCAGTGGCAGAAAGGAATAGGCTGGCTACACAGTAAATAGCTGCATTTGTTAGTGGGATCAATCCATTGTTGGTTTTAGTCTTTTCAGAAGAATTTGTTTACAATAAGAAAAAATCTAGAACATAAAAAATATATCACCAGACTTATCCTGAGACACACTTTAAACTCTTGCTGCTGTTAGAAAGAATGTTCTTCCAGGTATGTGAATGCAAATAACACCATCCTCCAGGTGCTTTCTGCTTATGTAACATCTAACATATTGTGTCTGAATTTAACACACTGTATTTCTGCTATGCAAGGCTCCTGGAGCTCTACACCCCCCTATTATTCTTCATCATTGCATTACACACAAAGATGTAAAAAAAAACAAAGAAACAAATTCACACACACAGCTGCAATTACCTAAATTTTGAATGCCCTAAATTGAATGTTGTCATGGAGTGTTCATAGGCTTTGTTAATTCTTGTCACCTCCATTTGTCAGTCACGGGGTGTTAGCTATGTCACCTCTCTGCTTGCTGCTACTCTGACACCTCATTTGAGGAGAGGTCAGCGTCAAACTGGGCTCTGGAGAACAGTTAGCCTACAGCTGTTGGGAGGACGGTGAGGACACATCATTCACGCTCATTTAAATGGCATTTTATCTAATAAAGGCATTATTAATTAAATCTAATTTGCTTATATTCTTACATCTTTAATTTCTTGACAGCCACAATGGATTGGAACTGTTTGGATATGTTTTATTTCTTTTAAATCACATTTCTCAATCACATCAATCTCATTTTTTTTATATTTCTCCTCGCTGTTATTAACATTTTTAATAAATATGAAATTGTTGAGGAGGAGTGCAAGGGAACTAATAGAAAACCACACAATAGTGTCAGGCTAGAAGGCACACACATACAGTACAGTAAACACACACTTATCCACACACACAGTGTGCAACTGTGCCAAAATCCTCTACTTTAGTGCAAAAACATGTTCTATTTTCAAAGACGGTAGCTCTTTATCTGTTTGGCTCTGCACCGCGTGCCATGCTCAGTCTATCCTTATACTGAGGTTAATTAAGTGTGGATATAATCAAGGTCTGATCGTGTATTGATCCCCACTGTGGGACATCGGAGTGTTAAACAATGCTATCCCCTGGGCTTCGATGCAGCAGTAGAGCCCATTCATCCTGCCTTAGAGCGGAGCCTGTGACTGCTGCTGAGTGGTGATTTGGTTTGGTATGGGACAGCCTAGCTTATCTCCACCACCAGACAGCAGCGATTCAGCTGAGCCGTCCCAACCGACCTGCTTTGCCCTCACTCACTTGTTTTCTTTTTTGTTAATAAAGTGGTCAGATAAGGTGGGGGCTTTATCTTATTACAAGCCCTAGGACACTCGCCACATTAAATGAACAAATATGCAAATGCTTCTTCTGTTCATGGAGCTATGAGAATTAAAAAGGAGGAACCTACACAAATCTCACTATTATTTTTTTTTATTATTCATTTTCCCTTTTTTATTCTACTTTGGCTGTGGGAGCCATTGCACCATTTTTAAGCATGCTCAGTGATGACTGCTCGCACAATAGACTGAATAGGCTCATGGATAAAACAGAGGAGGAACCAGAGAAGATAGGATGGAGCTTTGATGGATAAACCTAACCCTCCTCCCCTTGTATCCCACAAATCAAACTCCCCAACGCAAGGTGGAAAAACAGGACAGAGGGTGAGATCGACACAGGGGGGCAGGGGTGGACAGATAGAGGTAAAAAGGACAGAAAAAGAGGGAACTGAGAGCTGAAGGGAGTGGAATGAGAGACAGAGAGCTCTGTAAGTGCACCACGCTCTGATAACAGTAAAAGAATAAGGCCAGGGACTTCTCCATTATCTTTGTGTGCAGCCCGTGTTCATTGGGTGCTCTGATAGGATACTGACCTGTACCCTGCGGGCCTGGCAGCACCATTGTGATGGTATTACTTCCATGGCCAAGACTCAGGAGAAGGGGTAGATTTTTTTGTTGCTGCCCAGCCTTTTGTGTGCGGCGCAGAATGAAAGCGGGGTGAGGATAAAGGGAATAGAGCTAAACTACAACAAATAGAGGGTTAGCTATGTGCTGGTGTGCACGTTTTGC
This sequence comes from Scomber japonicus, assembly GCF_027409825.1. Lineage (NCBI taxonomy): Eukaryota > Metazoa > Chordata > Actinopteri > Scombriformes > Scombridae > Scomber > Scomber japonicus. The sequence goes on along the minus strand of NC_070591.1, from coordinate 21,438,580 downwards.
ATTTTAGATTCTAATAATTGTGCTAAAGACTTTTAATGGCCCATATATGCAGTACGAGACTTTTTAATGAGATTACGAGGGCAGCAATATAGGCCCTGGTGAAGCAATTATTTCCTGGCTTTGAGAATGATCGCGCCCTCCCATATAATCTCCTCCTCTCTGTCGTTCTCACTCTCCAGCCATCATTTTTATCTTTGCTGTCTACTCTTATTATAATCACTGTTGATCTGTGAGTGGCCTAAGAGTGGCTGAGGGCTGCTATTATGAGTGCGTTAGAGGCATACATGGATACTAATCAAACTACAGGCGAGCTGAGAGAATAATGGCTTTGTGTGCTGGGGATGAGGGGAGGAACTGCGCAGTAATTGTGATTAGATGTAATTAGTCTGCAACGAGTCTAATAAGGTAGCTTGACTTGGCATTGTCACTGACGCATGATTGGTGGGGATGAGGTTGGTCACTTTCCCCTGAAGCATTTATAACTCAGCACTTATCATAAGAGGAATTCATCTAATATTATTATCTGGCCATTTAGATTTTACAATGATGAGGAATTCAAAATGCACAGATTTTGCTCCTACTTACAATGCAATATAACCAGTGTGAAGTATAATAAAACTCACTTGCCTATGGAATTCTTAGTGGCCATGTTTTCTATTGCTGCATATTAAACAGTATAATAAATTATAAACTACAAAGCTACTGTATGTCAGTGATGTTGACTGACAGTGTTTTTATATTTTCTTTATTGAGCACAGGCTCACCATAATAATTCACTCTGCAATAAAACCTCCATTAAGTGACTGTTAATGACAATTATAACAACTTTAAAAAAAAAAGTTGTTTACACCGATTACATTCAGTTTATGAGCAGCACATCTATATGTATCATGGGTGTCTTGAGGACTGAGGGTGTTGTTTGAAAGTTGAGATAGTAGCATCCAGGCGTTTAACCCTGCTGTGCATTCTGCCATGTCCACGACATGTCAAAAGCCATTAGCGTCCCTGTTTCACCTGAGGCAAACAGCAAAGATTGAGTCCCTCTCTCAACCCTCTTTCATTTGGATGAATGCACTGGTCACAGTTAAAAAGGTCACCAAACATTATGCATACGGGAAGAGACAGGTTGAATTTGTCTTGTGTTTGTCCCGTCGCCCAGTCCACTCTTCTGGAGTAAATGCACCAATGAGTAAATTACTTGTTTCTACAATTTTTTTTTCTTTGTTTTTTTATGTGAGCATTACTTTTTTTTTTTTTTTTTTTAGAGCACAGTCATCACACTCCTTTAATCCTCTGTAGGTTTTGTCAAAGCCTTTAAGCAGTTAAAGGTTAACAATTTCCACAACACAAGAAGTGGCATTTAAATACTTTTCAAGTAAAAGCAGTCATACTACTGACAAACTGACATTCTACAGAAACATACCAGTGTTGCTGAGTTATTTCCCATTTCCATTAACAGATTACCCCCCAAAAAATAGTATCACACAGACATCTCCCAGAATATGAATCTACACTTTCCAGTTTCATATGCAAGTTATCTGTTACCGCAACACTGTGAATTTAATACAACTATTGCAGCCATACAAAATATAATTGATATTATATATATCATTTTTATAAATTACTAAATACTCATTACGGAACACATCGAAGACTGAGAGAACACAGCACAGTAATTGGTGAATTCATCTTCCTCTGTCATGTTAACTGTGTTTAAGAAAAGTGCTACACAAAGGAAAAAGATTATTGTTATTAGTAACTGTGAAAGTGATTAATATGAAGTGCGTTGACAAAGTTAAACCATAATGCTGTAATACAGCTGATCATCTGGTAATTAATTCTGAGTAAGCAACAGATTCATTCAGTTAATTTGTTATTACAGGTTTGTCTACCCGTGGCCTTAATTCAATCAATCAGCTGTATTGACAGAGGAATAAATATTGAACTGGCACACAATTACTTGCCACACTAAAAATGGTAATTTGGCTGTAAATAGTCTATTGATTTGACTTTATGTGAACATATACTGTAGGTGGATTATTAATGTATATAGGGAATACTGTGCAGACATTTAGACAGGGTGGGTGGTTGCCATTTAATGCACTTTATATTTTAGACAATGGAAGCTTTTAAGTGTAACCTTTTACATAGACCCAGGATGTTTAACAGCATTGATTAATGTAAAGCGATAAACATTGGAGATGAGCGGAAAAAAAACCCAACCCAACAACACTGGTATTATTCCTAACAGCTGCTGGAAACAGAACAATAAAAAGCAATTAAAGCACATGCCAAGTCAACGTAAACATCCTAACAGATAAGGCTGTAATAGTTGTCTTGATAATCTCTGGGTCATTTTAACACCTCTAAGCAGAAGCAGATATAATTAAAGGCAGAGGGGGGTCACTCACCTGTGGGGTAGCGCTCAATGATTGGCAGGTCATCCACCTGCAGAGTGGCATTACCCCCACTCCTCGTAAACCTCACTATATGGTACTTTCCGTCATTTACAAACTTTGACGTCTCCTCAATATTAATGTCATCTGTTCCGACATTAAATACAACGGCAATGTTTCCTTTTTCCTGAAAAGAGAAGAACACAAATAAGACTAGGTTTTAATGACAGTAGTAGTAAACAGCTTCAATGTGAAATGCCCAACACACATATCAACTTTGTTTTACTGCTTTTAAAAAGTTACAGAGCAAGTATATATTTCAGAGACAGTTTTTGTTTTTTTGAATATTATTAAATATTTATGTCAGTCTACAATCATTCTCAGAATTCAATCATATAAAAAAAAAAAAAGGTGACCCATTACACTATACAGTACCAGACATAATTGAATCGCCTTAATTGAATTATACAAACTTTGTTCATGAAGTCAGTTTGTAGACTGTATTTCACCCCATTAGCAGGGCTGCACTGTATATAGTGGACCGCCACCTTAATTAAATTAACCATATGGCAATTACTTTTTCGTCTGGAGTCCATTTTAAACATAAAACCATTGTTCTGTTTGAAGGGGAAGGGACTGAGGATATCACTGGCCGTCACCACATTCTGAACATTATAGGTAGGCCTAATTGTTTTGTGATTATTAAATAAGGAAGAACATACGATTAGAATATTATCTACTTTTTTATTCTCAAACTCAAAAGTAGACTGAATACACCATTAAAATGACGAGGCCAGAAAACATGAAGATAACGAACATGATGTCAATAGTACTTTTTCATCTGTCCATCTGTGTAGTGCTGCTGTAGTCCTGTTGTGTCTATATTTGTCACCCCTTAGAGGAACATACAGTATATAAACACATCTGCTCTCCTTGATACTGAAGTATTATTACTTGTCACAACTCCATGTGGACTGTATGGCAGATTATATGGACTTTTTCCTCGGACTGGCAGCTACATTTAACATGTATTTTTTGTACTTGAATGAGTTTCTGAAAGTTTTGTCTTCCTAAAACCTTGGAAACAACATCTAAACAGGACACATAAGCTCACTGTATATTTTGTTCTTTATTGGGTTCATAACATCAGTCATTCAAAATATTCTAGGGACTCCTCTCCCAATCATCACATCAACCATTGTATAATAGCTTCAAAGCTTGCTGAGAGGATGTCACTGAATCCAAACAGTGAGCTTGAGACTGAATCATTACATAGCAGTGAATACTGCTGTCGCTACACCGAGAGCATAACAACAGTCCAAGCATGGAGATATAAAGAAAATGTCTCAAAGGAAGTTTGGACCCAACTTAGCCTCAGTCTGCTTAGATCCACAAGCGATGGATATCTACTCTAATAAGCTTTTTCTACAGTACATGATTGAAGTCTCTGAATCATACTGCTTAATCCAGCTAAAATGTATGCATATGTTAGTGCAGCCTCTCTCTCACTGCTTATGAGCTGCAGTGAAAGGAGCATCTGGTTGGAGGCTCAACCTACTGTAGCAGCGCAGCACTCTGCATGTCATTATCCAGTCAGCACAGCCAATACTACACTGCATCTCCATCTCTCTTTCTATAACTCTTCCATATGCACAAATTGACTCATTTTCAAGCCCCCCACCACCCACTCTCTCTCGCGCTCTCTAGCCCTCTCTCTCTCACACACACATAGGCACAGGCACACGCACGCGCACAAACACACACACGTGCACAAACACACACACACACACACACACACACACACACACACACACACACACACACACACACACACATACACACACACAGTGTGTGGCTCCCTCAAAGTGTAGAATGAGTCGAGCCCGTCTCAAGAGCCAGAAGCTAAAGTGCAATTAAAACCATTTGTAATGTGTCACACCCTGTTACAAAAACTAGGACAATTGTATGCTTTGTAATGTAATTTGAACAGATTATATAATCTGATGCATTAAAGCTACAGTACTAACACAATTTACTTCCTCCTTGAAGGCATAAACACCAAATCAACAAAAAGTCAAAAGCACAGTATGGAGCTTCAGTCAGGTTTTCAGAACTCAGTGGGTTGAATGATCAGTAGATACTGATGTTGTAGTAAAACCTCATGCATGTGTTAATCTGTGTCATTTTGAGAGATCTGCCCCTCTTGAAACCCTTCAGCCAGAGCCACCAAGACAGCTTCTCATCAGGACTAAATGCTGCAAGAGGCAGCAGATACCATGAGCATATGCCAACATCAGACCTCACACCATGGCTGCTGTGCACACACTTTTATCATTTTCCAGACAACAATAGCATATGTGATGGCAGACCAGAAGGGAACTTTCTTTCAAGGACTATCACACACTGAACACATTAATTCAGAACTTTTTAGTACCATTGCTCTTGAAAAAAAAAAAAAAAAAAAAAAAAGATGAGACAGAAAAAAAGGTTCAGTGGAGGGACCAACCCAATTAAAATCCTGCTTTTAATAGCCTCCTTCAATTGACTTTTAATGTTCCCCATGGTCTCGTTAATAAATTTACTGCATTTAGTCACAAACTGCCAACTCAAATTTCCATAGCATAAAAAAAGCCTAATTCACAGTCTTGAAAGAGATGAAGAGGTAGATGAAAGTGGTAACAGACAAAGGACGAAAACCAACCATCAGATTTAGGGAGTCAGATGTCTGATGAAAGATAAGAGCTAAATCTTCAGGCTGAGAAAATACAAAGTTAAATTTTCTGACATACTTAGAGGCCTTGTTTCTCCCACATTAACGTGATTAACTTTGACTGTTATGGCCTCTGCCTTCTGAGACAGGGCTGTGCATTGGTTTTAAACACCATTATTATTCTTTTCTAAATAATATTCCAATACATTTCATCATTTCCTGAAATTCAATCTACTTAGACAAGTAGTTTCTCACTTAGTTCAGCACTGAGAGTAGCCTAATCCTGGAGCTCTAATAGGGCACAGGCTTATGTCAGAGAGTGATTGATAGCTGCTTATATAAACCCAGCCCATTACACCCTGTACAATTTTAGGGCTGCTCACTTGGTAAGTGCTGCTCCCCACAGGGCTGTCCCCCCGGGAACATACTGTACGGTGCACACATACCGCACCCGAAGAACCCAGCCCTGCCTGACACTCTGCACGCTGCCTTGATTAATTGCTCATCAAGCTGCAATAGAGTTTAATTAACTGATGAAGTTGATCCACTATTCTCCTCTAATCTGCTCGTTTTTATGCTCCTCATCCTTGCAGCTGGAGGGTGGAGTAGCTACAGCAATACTCAGGGTGTCAGTTTCTCCTTAAAACTCCCCATCCGCAGTCATTATACAGCCATTGAGATACTTGTTTTACTAGCTATAAAGCTGCAAAACAGCCTCTGCAGACCAAGTGCATCTGAAATTATTGGTACCACTGAGTAGTATAATTCCCTCCCCCCCTCCTTCCAATCATGGCAACAAAATCACATCTGAACAAATATGTGTTAAATGCTTAAAAGTAATTCAAGAGAATTCCCATAATGACAGCTTAGGCTGTAAAATTTAGATAAAACTCACTTAGCAGTGTCTCCATAACAGTGTTCCCATAAATAATTAATTAATGAATAAATAAATCATAGGTTTTGTCTTCATGTTTTTATAAAAAAAAAAGAAAAAAGAAAAAGGGGATGTGTGTGGTATGTTGTTCACAATCTGCTTGAGGGTCAAACAAACCAAGTGCATAACAGAAACACACCGAGTCGGAATGATCCACGCATTTGTAATGGATTACTGGAGCGAGCTTATTTCCCCAGCCCACATAAACGCAACGTAAAAAAAAAAGAAAAAAGAAAAGAAAAAGGAAGTGAGAAGTGGTATTTGTGATGGTGTCGGCCCTCCTCTCCAATCTCTGCAAAAATGAACACTATAGTGTAGACTGTCCTAATATGAGTCTTGTTTATGAGTCATTCATGTTGACAACCATTGTGCACCCGTCACATTTCATATCTCACCAGTCCAACTCCACGGGACTGCAACACATCTCCCTCCAGTGCACATGTCTGTGAGGGGTCTGTTGGCAGGTGGGGGAGCACCTCCGTTATCCCTTCGGTGCATGTATATGGTGTGTGTCTCTAAGTGTGCACACGGACATGTTGAGGGGATATTACGCTTTCACTGTACAAGCTCAATGTCTTAATGTAGCTAGGGCAAGCAGACTGTACTGTTCACCTTATCTTTTAATTACCTCTGACAGTCTTCTGCTTCTCCCTTTTTTAGCAAAGCTTGGTTAATGAAATTACAGAGGTAATGGAATAATTAGGCAAAAGAAAATGGATTTTTTTTTCTTTCAGCATGTATTCCTGGTCCACATGCTTTACATCATGCACTAATTCATCTAACCTCCTGCAATTATGGGTATACAAACATACAAACATGTATGCATACATGAGATAATTTTGAAAGGTGGTGAATTCATAACAAACCTGCAGGCAGAATAGACACACTGCTACGGTGTTGCAGAAAATGAAATTTCAGCCTCATATAAAAGCAGAGGTGCCATATGATACATTAACTCCCTAATATCTCAAACAATTTAATGATATTATGAGCTGTGGAAGACCTACAGTACAGTATATTGTCTTTATGGGTGTGAAACCAGTGGGGCCTGTATGTTCAATTTAAAATCAATTTCAGTGTATTTATAGTCTCTAATAGCATGATATGAGATAACCCAAACTTTAAAAACCTGTATCACATAAATACTTAATACCTACAATACATATAAAATACTGAAAGCCGTATCAAAAAAAGGAAAACAAAACTAATCAACTATTCTTACAGGGAACAAATAAACAACTGAGTGTTTTGCCAATGCATCAATGTGTTTTTCTCTATCTTTTCCAATTATGAACAAATTGTATGTGTGAACATGAGGCTCCTTATCACTGTCTCACATGTGGGTACTATTACTGCATGCTGATGTACATATGACTAACACACACATACATATACACACACACACACACACACACACCTTCCCTTCACCTCTATGAACTGCTCTTTTTGTGCACAGAACAGAGACCTTGACATCAGATGAGTGCACCTGAAATTGGTTTACAAGCATGTTGAACACAGTGTATAATTTTTGAACATTTTCATAATATATCTTTATCATCCATTAAGTCATCTATAAAATGCTCCCAGACATATTTGACCCAATTGTTTACTTTAAGAGCAATCCATTTAAGTAGAATTTAGGACATACATTTGCTGTCCTCATTATAGCTAATTATCATTGCATTATTCTTTTTGATATTACATCTGATGTCAAAGTTAGAATCATATTTAGAATGGGAGCATATAATTGTTGTGGGAGAGAAAGTAAAAGCAAATTATCTGCATACAAAAAACATTTAATCATAGAACTGCAAAAGAACACAACCCTTGTATGTTTCCTCTAGGTCTAACAAACTTCCAAAGTCCATTTCCTTCAAAATAAAACATTTGAAAAGCAGTTTTTCTTTCTCTTTTTTTAAACCTATATTGTTTGAATTCAGTTTTTTTGGTCAGTCTTTTTTTGGTGCATTGCTTTTTGTTGCTGCAGTAACTGTCCACCAGTGAAATTGCAAGAAACCAATGAGCAAATTTGCGCTCCAGTGCACTACTACTGTACAAAAACTCCAGAAGGGTAGGTTTAACTGCCCAGACAAGTTATCCATCGCCCACTCAAATAAGCACACAGATATAAAAATAAGCCCCAATTAACCTACATGATCTCACCAGCATACCAATTTACAGTAGATATATACAGTAGATCCTCCTCTTTTAAATGTCTTACTTCTGTATTTATTTCATATAAAAACACATACACAACTGTGATAAAACTGTATGCATGGATTCTAAGCTGCATGTTAGCCAGCTCTTAAAAGAGTCTCTAAAACATGAAACAAAGTTGCTCGACAAGGATCCCCTCCCCCTTCATTTCACCATCGCCTTGGAGCATTTCCAGTGTGGTGAGGTATAAGTGCATTCGCTGGGAGCTCGGCTTATTTCAAAAACAAGTCCGCCGGCTAAAGTTCCTAATTATCTGTGAAGTTGGCTTGAAATTGTTTCCATTGCTAGGAGACTCTATCAAGTGGCTTTCTGTAGGAGAGTTTCATCAAATACCTCAAGTTAATAAATCATCAACTAGCCGCAGTAGTTGTTTGAAGGAAGGCAACTAAGAGAAAAACACAACATACAGCTATTGAACCAGCACCAAGGATATAATATGAAAACATTAATTTATACTTATGTATAATGCAGCAGTATCTTCTTTGTGAGATGTAGCAAGAAAACATGCGTAAGCACTTAGTGTTTTTACACTGGGGAAATTAGTGCAATAAAAACAGAGTTTTTCTCATTAGTGGTACACGAGCAGCAGAGTTCAGGAGTTTACGTCCAGTTGGAAGTGACAGGAGTGTCCATAATGGGAGCTGGCCAATGGTGCTTTTCAAAAAGCCCTGCTTGTCTTTTCCTGAAATGACATTTGCTGTCTATCTATACTCTTTCTCTTGCTCCATCTTTGGCCCTGCTGTGACACATTCCATCATGAGAGGTCAACAGATATCTGAAATTTCGTTCTCTCTCGCTCAAAGAAATCAATTCAGGTTTCAGGTGATTCTCTTGTCTGTCCACTTGTGACAGCTGGCTTGCAGTCGAGGTGAGTCGACCTTCATCTATGTCCTCTCTCCGTCAGGACTTCCTCTGTCCCCCTGAGCATACTAAGAGTCCACCTCACTTCATCTGTACGATTCATGCAGCACGACTTTCTGGCTAAATAAGATCAAATATAATCAAGTGTGCTTTTGGGGAGAATGGGGAAAGTGCAATCACCTTAGCAAGAAATGAAAAAAAGAAAAAAAAGGTAGTGAGTTCAGGTAGAGCTGGAGACATATGCTTGAAGGCAGGGAACATATGCAATGACTGACCCTTAATCCTCAAAACCAGACAAAACCAGACACTCAGCATGATTGGGAAATACATCATGACAAATATGTTGCTCTGTCTACTCAGATGATCTCAATTAAGGAGAACAAAAACTGATGATGAGTGAATTTTGCCAGAATTAAACAGAATTTAATTTAAAGTTATGCTCACCTTTATTAAAAGGTGTAGGCATTATTCTGACGGCTTGTTTTACATCAGGTTTGCTGTAATAATATATTTTCTCATAAATATGCAATTCATTCTTGTTCTACTGAGCTCTGTTCCACTGTGTTTTCTCACTCTATGAGTTCGTCTTGTAATTACGTGACAGGTTTGCTAATCTTGTTAAATGTGTCACACATATTTCACCCTGATAATTCAGAATCCCAATTTTAACACAGTTCAACTAAATTATGTCACATTTACATAATTATGGAATTGAGTTTTCAATTTATAATTATTTGGGTGACTAGTATAACAATGAGTTTACAACATAAGACCTATGTCATCTTGACTGGCAAAAATGGTTTATCACTGGATTTCAAGTTATATATGTAAATATGAGAATGATGTAGCGTAATGCAGACCAGTCATACATTTGTATGACTTTTTTCTTAGTGGGTAGATATTAATGCTGACAATATTATATAATAAAACATTTCAACACACAAAAAGATTCTCATAGCTCTACGTTGGTCACAGTTTGAGTCTTAAGACCTGGCCTCATATTGGTAGACTGAAATAACTGGACTCCCAGTACAATGTGCAATACTTTTTAATTTTTTTTAAAAAGTGTTGGTACTTACTTTGCTGGTGGGTTAAAAAAATCAAACCCATATGATTCAGATTTAAAAACTGTTCATGGTCACCGCTGGGGTTAAAGCCAATAGCAGCTAATTTAGCTGAAGGGTGTAAACATGTCATTCTACACAGCTGGAGTGAAAAAAGAGAGAATAAGGAATAGATCTCAATATTTATTGCAAATAAGAACCTGTGAATGTAAACTAGCTTTATAAACTAGCTTTATAACCCTATCTCACACAGAGAAGAGATCTTATAAAGAAAAGAAACAAGTTTTATTGCTGGAAAACACTGCTTTGTTTCTGTACAGTCACATGTAACAAACTCATCAAGCACTCTGCCTGATATGTGAACTGGAATAATAGTTTTAGTTTTGTGTTATTAGGTCTATATTGTTTGTCGCACCTGACAATATATCAATAGATTATTGATATCATGTTTCCTTTTTTACAACATATTGATGTTGAATCATGTCGAGCAAATTCTAGAGCAATTCTATGTCAGACATTGTTGGATACTCCAGTGGTGATATGAGATGGGACAGATTCTGGACCTATTTTAAACATAGCATGAGAGTACTGGACTTCATTACAATTTCAACAAAGCAAATGGTGGGGAGCAGCCACTGGCTGTGTGAATTTTGGACATTTGAATACTGCAGCTCTTCTGTTTCCTGTGGGGATTCATTAAAGAACAAAAATATGATAAATCCTACAGCCCTAGTAGTATTCTGTCACTCTCTACATGGCCAAGGAAGTGAAAGTGACAGGGTGCAGGACTAAACGAAGCTCTGTAGACCACTCGACCAGTAAATTCCCACCCAGCACACACAAATGAAGTCTGAGAGGGTGTTGCCACTTCACTCTCATGGCATTGTTTCTATTTCACCTGCTTTGCATTCTTATCCATATTCATCTGTGTAAAAAGCTGTTCAACACATCTCTGGAACAAGTGTGTTGGCATTACATTTGGTCATTTGTTATGGTGGCTTCTGCAGCTGCAAATCCAAATATGAAAATGAACTATTATTTATTTGGAAGAACTGCCATTCATACGGTAATTATTGAATTTGGTTATCAGGAGTTGTACTGTATTGTTTATTGGTTTAAGATTATGACCCTGAATGAAGCCTAGTATATGACAAAAACTCCTTGTATAACACTGTTAGCTCAAAAGAAAACATCTGGCTGACACCTTCTCTCCAATGTCAACATGGGACACATTTTTACTATGACAAAACCTTATTTATTCAAAAAGGTCTTTTAACATGTGGGTATAAACCAAAACTACATTTTAAAGTGTGTGCATTCAGTAGTTTAAGTGTACAGTGAAGTGTGAATACAGAGATCAGTGGGGTCAGAGGTGTTTCAGAGGGGTTTCACTGCAGCATAGCTCGCCAGCAGACCTCATAAAAGTTACAACATCTGCAAGAAGCATTTTCAAGAAGCATATTCACTATGTAGTTGCTACAGTTAATATAGCCACAACTGCTTCCGATGTGTTTCTTTTCAGATTTCTGTAAAATAAAAATAACTGATAAAATGATGAAGGCACTACGACCTGTGAAACAACACCACGGCTCTCATACTGTAGATTTATTTCCTATTATGAGCACTTCCAAATAAGACTATCATGTTGTGGGATTTAGAGCAGTGGATGTCTTCCAAAAATCTCCGACGCCATCATTAACTAGTAAGAAGCTATCTTACGCTTGGCACATGGAGTTAGAAGCTCCTGCCTGCTGCATACAGTATCAATTAATCTTAAAGCTTTCTGTTTTTAGAAAAGTACATCAGAAATTTTGCCAAAGTGATGATCTTGATTGAGACTTGAAAACAGACATCAATTTGTGGCAAGTAATTACAGGACTTTTCATTAGGAATATACTGTTTGTAAAATATCAGTTTCATGTGTATGAAATGTAATTTATTTTAATGTGTATGAGACAGAAGATGACTGACATATACAATGCACAATGGACATCTCCATTATTTAGACAAACCATGGAAAATACAGTTATAGTTCAATCAACCAGTGATTTCCAGTTCTCTGTTATTTATTAAACCTCAGTACTGAAAAGGAATAGTGTTTTTCTCTGGTATTCTTTCTTTACACCTGCATTCACATGGATTCAAGCAGATAACCCCTTCTGGATGGCACAAGAATAACAAACAAACCTGGCCAGCGGCTCCCCCAAATCTCCAAAAGTGCCAAAGCAAAATTTCCAAACAAGCCTTATTTTGATCACCAAATACTGGGAATTTAAATGGTTACTTTTTTACCTGGAACAAACCCCCAAAACTTATTACTGTGACATAGTTGCTTGCCATATGTCCAATTTCTTGTTTTTAATGTAACATCCAGTGTAAATTCTGTTGTGGAGGATGGCAAAAGTTAACATTTATGATGTCTGATACTGTTAACATGGCTGGTATTCTCTGCTGGCCTCACCTCATTGTATTGTCCTGCTCTTGTCCACTATAATGATTTCTGGTTTGCTGTCTACTGTCTGTCTGAATCCAGGTGAAAGCAGCATAACATAAATGTGTTAGTACAGTTCAGTTTTTAAGACTCTTAGTGTTAATTTGATACAATTTATATTGCAGAGATGTGTATAGCTCTTATAATTATTACAATGCAATAATTGATCCTGTTGTTTTTGCTGTAAAACATATCTATAAATGATTTGCTATTCATTGAGCAAACTGCAAAACTAAATCTAAAGCTGCAACAAGGATAGTGGTTAAAGAGTATAGAGGTTATTAGGCTGGTTGCATAGTGATGAGGGAAATATAGAAATGCAGTGACAGCAATTGTTATAATCATAGCAGTCAGTCACAAGAAAGATATGGTTAATGGTATCTTTCATACAGAATTTTGTTGAAGGTGGAAAATGAAAATCAACTGCTTAGCCAGTGTGCAATTTCCAATATCAGACTTCAGTCAGAATTTAAATTAAGAGCAACTGCTATCTTTTATTTCCAACTTTAAAGTGCTTAAATTGGACATGCACTACAAAAAATAACAGCCAGTAAAAGCAACACTTCCCCTGTAAAGTTTCTTACAACTGTAGTCGTCTAATGTAATGACCATTTATCCTTAAGAAACAGAAAACAACACACTACACAGACACCAAAATGGACCCAGAAATGTACATCGCCAATAGATATCATTTAGCAGGGTTAAAGTGTTTTGGGGTGTATTTTTTCCTTTTACAGAAGCCTGGAGTACTTGTTTCTAATACTTCCACAAAACTGGGAAACTGCCAAGCTTTAAAATTGCCACCATCAATCAAGAGGTTTTAAAGGATGCAACAAGCAATTTCATGGATGACTTTTTTCAAGTTCTCCAACATTATTTCCCATCAGCTCCATGTATTATTGTGCCTTTTTTTTTTCTTCTCTCAACCCACCTCTGTTCCTCTGATTCCAACGCGACAGACAAAAAGAGTCTTGCTGTGCCCTCTCACTTATTCATGTGCGCTGACTTGTCTTTCTTTTAATGTTAACATAGCTCAAACTGATTTTCATATTCCCACACTGAATGGAGTTCATCTCAGAAGAGGAATACATTAAAAGATCTGGAACAAGAGGTGTTAAGTTAGGACAAGGACTACGCTTTACTTAAACCTCAGAGGAATGAACCTCGTCCTAGATTTCTAAGATAATTTAGGACTGTGGTTGCTTTCACAATATTTTAAATATGTAATTCTTTTGTAGCTGCTGTTGGGATTCATTTTAATTTTGAACAGTTTCTGGTAGATGGAGGGGTTTAGTGAGTGTGGGCCAGTTGAGTGGAAAAAAAGGGAAATATATCAGTTGCTGTATTTGTGATGTAGAATCAAGCCTTGATGTTTGCCTGCAAGCGAAGTATCCCTTACAGCAAAGGGGGTCAGGTGAGATCTAATAATCCCCCCCCCCCCCCCCCCCCCAAAACAATCAAAGCTGTGGATGGATGTGATGTGAATTGTTAGTAAGAGAGCTGGAAGTGGATCTTTGACAGAATGCTAATTAAATTAAAATACCACTGTTTAAATAGTTAACTTGATTTAAAGTTACAGACCAAAACCACACCAATCCTTTTTGTCTCCCATTTATACTACTTACCCAAAAAGAAAATAATTTGTAGTCATACACACAGGACAGCATTGTGCTACTTAAATTTTCAAAAAAACAAAAAACAAAGGCTATGCTTGCTATAAGCCAAGAAGAAAACACATTCAAATTATCATGAGGGATAACCATGAACGTGTGTGATTTTTGTAGCAAATGGGATATTTACTGAATTGCTGTTTTTGTCTTGTTTTTCTCAGACAGTCCTAAAATGCCTGTCTGCTGCTAGCCACATTTTTTTTCCACAAAACACAAGGGAGCCTGATACTTACACAGAACACCCTAAAGAGCTATGGGATCATTGTCTTTATCCCTGGGTCCTGCAGCTATTTTGGAGTGAAACTGACCCTGTATCTCTGTGGTGATAGTTGCTTCCATGTATTGCAGACAATTGTTGGGCAAAAAAGTCTTACTAATACCATGAGTGTTATAAAATATACTGGGTCTTTTTTTCTTCTTACTGTCTCTCTATACTGATATATGACGCTAGCGAAAGTTCAGACAGGAAGACCACCTTTTTGTATGCTCACGTCTGATCCTTCTCACAGCCCACACTGATCTCTGACAAAGCTCATATCTTATTTGCTGTTATTTCTTCATCAATTGACACATCAGCTGTTCACATCACCTGGTCAAGACTAACCTAATAGCATGATGACACACCTTCATTGTCAGCCTATCATATTGCAGCTGTCTTTTTAAATGTTCTCCCTCTCTGCTCAGGAGCTTTCTTGATGCTGTTTTATGCGACCCACCACCTCCTCATCACCTCCCCATCACCACCCAGTCTTCAGATTCCTCAATGCATCACTTCAACTTCATCAGCCCGATCAGTTTCACCCTCAAGATGACTGCTGTGATTTGGACCGAGATTGATTGATCGATGTCATCAGCCACCACCAGCAGTGTCTGGACTCCAGGGGGGGGATCTATCATGCTGATGCTCAGGACTTATGTCCTTCGATTCAAAAATTCTCCCTGCAGAGTCCAAGCGCCAAAGACTTTGACAATACCTAATCATTAATATCATCTGCATAATAAACATTATTTTACTTCATTCTCTGGTCTCTCCTGATTGAACTAATTTGTGTTGACTATATAGCTGAGTGATCACCATACTGTAGTTTGCAGTTACAGCAATAGCTCTTCTCATAAGTTTTCACATAAACATCTAATGGGATGAAATGATGCTGAATTGGTGACACTAATTTTGGTGTCTGCCTTGAAACTGTGGTGAAGATCAGTGTCCATCTGAAGCATTGTCTACTGTCATGGCAAAAACTTTCAGAATTGGTTTTATTTACGATGCATATGAACACATATAAGTAAAATATACTATACTATACTACTATAAGTTAAATTCTTTAAGTCTTTACTACAAATATTATATGAGTTTATGGATTGATGTAAACTGCAACTTGACTGATAAAAGAAAAGCCCAATAATATGCGATAAGTAAAACATATGGCCTCTAAGGGGGAAAATTTGCCTCCCTTCTCTCTTAATATCTCTTCTGGAAATAAATCAGCATCCTTGAATCTGAAGCCCAAAGAGAGATTAATTCATCGCCCAAGGAGGAGTGAGTGTGTAATGGAGTAGGGACACCTGATATTATTGACAATGATGAACGCGGATACTCCAGACACAGGATTTCAGCCATCTTTAAATTCAATAAGCTCTCTTATCCAAAATCCATTTGAGAGGAGAATTTTGGCTGAGAAATTACAAGTCAAAGAGCTTAACCCACATCAACCTGACACCAAAATGAGACAACTGACTAGTGAAAAAGACAAAACATACATGCCAGGCTTCTACGAATTTTTTTTACAACACAAAGGCTTGGCTAGCTGAATGCAGTCATGTAAACTCTATATTTTGCTTCCTATGATAACTTAAAAAAAAGACTACGCCAACATGGACTGTTACATGAAACATTTATCTGAAAAGATTAAGAAACATAAGTGTACAAGGGCAGGCAGAGTCCACAAGATTTGGGGGAGGAAACACAATGAAGAGTTGGATAAGAAGAACAGGCATGTTTTATTAAAGATAATTGACTGTGTTAAATTCTGTGGGTCCTTTAAGCTGGCCTTGCACCACCACAATGAGACAGAATCCTCAGACAACAATGGTGTTTTCAGGGGACTTAGTAGATCTTGTCGCTATGCTTGACAGTGTGTTGGAGGAGCACCTTAAGACAGCTACCATTTTCAAAGGGAGCTTAAAGACTGTGCAAAACCGACTTTTGGACTACATGCTATCAGTCCTTAAAGATTACATTCTGGGGGAAGTAAGAAAATGACGATTATCTTGTTATTCAGGTGGATGGAACTGACATTTCCACCCCCTAACAGTTGGTGCTTGTGCTATGGTATATAAACATCCACAAAAATGTCAAGGAGTGATTTCATACCTCTTCAGGATGCAACCGCTAACACAATTGCCACAAGACTTTTGGAGGCTAAGCACCATCCTCCGTGATGGTCAAGAAAACAGCTTAATTGCGTAGGCCTATGATACAGCTGCCATGATGGGGGGAGCCACAGGTGGAGTGCAGCATAAAGGAAAGGGTGTCTACTCAAGTGTACACTATGTCTACTGCTATGTTCATCAGCTGAACCTCATCATGCAGTAGGCAATATTACACATCCCCAGGATCAGTACTTTCGCTGCATTCTTCCTCTGGTCATTCAAGCCAACCAGCATGATTGGAACCTCAACAACTAGCAGAGACTCAGGTAACTTTGATCCTCCAACTGTCAGAGAGGCCAGGCACTTTTCTGCTTTTTCCTGGCATTGTTTCACAAGATCATGTCACACATGGACATGCTGTTTAACCAGCTGCAGAAGAGGAACATCCCTAACCCTGTCTACATCAAAGGAATTATCCAGAGGTTCTTCGACAGCATGCAAATGAGCAGGTAAATAATTATTTACCATTGACTGAGAAAATCCCTATTATGAGAAAACTGTTTCAGTCTTAAACATAAATATGCCTTATCCTGACTGAACACACTAGGGCAGCTTATAAATACGTGTTTCAACATTTTAAATACAGTGTAGAGGAAATCCATTTAGGATGATGATGTAGATACAGTAGTTTAAACACAATGAATGAAAAGTACACAATAACAGACCCATTATGTCTCCAGTAGGTTTGTTTCTGAAAGAGTAGTTGTGATAACTCGTGTTTTGGATGATGCTTTATTCTTTCTCTGCATGGGGAACACAGTGGATCTATGCAGCAGCAGCCCACAAAGAAATAGGAGACACTCGGACAGGGAGAAGAACAGCAGTTGGCTACAAAGGTAACCTGTAACATAATTTTGTTTACAAGACACTCAATAAGGTGTTTTTATTTATTTATTATACTCTCTGCCTTCTTCAATTCCCGTGTAATAATAAAAAATAATAATAAAATAGGATTCTTTTTGTTTGCCAAGTGATAGGTTCCATTCACCACACAGATACCGAGGAAGACAAATACTCAAGCGTTTAGATGAGGTTATTTCACGTCCCTAACATTAAGCAGTCAGATGTCCTTGGTTGTAACAAAATAACACGCTCATCTTGTAAGAGGATATAGGCCTACTGGATGTTGAACAAGGCCAAGAAACAGAACTATTCCTGATCTATGAGGATGAGTTCAAGGCTTGCAGCAGTACACTGAATCTGTTCCAGTTTTTCATGGAGAGCAACCTTCAGGGCATGTTCACTGAGATTATCAGTCTCCTCAAAATTCTCATCACCACACCCATGACAGCAGAATCAGAGAGGTCCTTCTCTATGCTTTAAAGTGGATCGAGACCTTCCTGAGGAACACCATGACACAGGATCACCTGGTTGTTCTGGCTATGTTCTCCATTGAGGGTCATTGAGAGGTTTGCAACTCACAAGTACAGAAGGGCAAAATTCCTGCAAAAATAAAATGTCAGACACACATACACAAACATGCAAGTTCCCCTGATCCCATGTGTCTTTGCATATAGTTAACCTTAACATAAGATGTCATACAGCAATACATGGCACTGCTCTAGACATTCTTAATACATTGTCTTAATATTGTCTTTGCTAATATTATTGTATATGTTTCTGGAAAGTGTATTCAGCAAACACTAACCAGACTCAGTATGTAATCTAATGATGAAAACTGTGTCTTCTATCTGAGCACATTAGGGCTGCCTGCAACTAATGATGATTTTCATTATCTCTTTATTCTGATGATTATTTTCTTGATTGTTTAATCAATAAAATTGACAAATGCAAGGAGCAAATTATTATGATTATTATTATTATTATTATTACTACTATTATTATTATCAACTAATTGAGTCATATTTTTTATTGCAGCTCTAGAACATACTAGCAAAAACATGAAATGCTTTTCTTCCAGTCAAATGTCATTTGACATCTATTTCTTTATTATCTATTAACTTCATTATCTTTATTATCTATCTTTCTTTTTTATTGCACATCTATTATATCGTGTAAGGTTTTCTAGACACATTAAATGAACCTATAAAAGTTTATGTTATGTGTAAAAATTGTTTACAAGTTCAATTTCAAATGCAAATAAAAAGCTTGTGTTGCTGCAATATGCTGTTTATGTTTTTGTGTATGAATGCCATAACTTTTTAATGTTGGCATTAAATAATTACTGACTATTTCACAGAGCAATGGTATCCTGCAGGTTGTATTTAATTGTATTGAGGATGGTTACTGAAACTGACTGAATTTGGCTCAGCACCACATTTTTCACCAGCTGCCACTCTGCCAATTATAGGCAGCCACTGATCTTAAATTCAATATATTTTAAAAAGCAATTATTCTTGGCTATTTACTTGCAAGGCTTGACAGTAATGACAATTCATGCACAATGAAGTTAAGATTTAGATAAAATTTGAAATAACCAGACACATTTTCAGATTAATCATGTTAATATCTAGTTATTTTCAACATATTCAGACATTAAAACCAAATAAGTTTCAATCTGGTTGCTCCCTTATTGGTTTCACTAGCTGAATGAACAGTCATAACACCTGCCAGCTTCCTCTGCACACTGTGCAAGGATTTAAAATTCTTCTCCCTCCTCTGTCCTATGGCAGCCTGACATTATGGTGTCTAAGAAAATGCCTGTTAGGGCCACAGAGCAAGGTGACAAGTCTAGCCAGGAGCCGTCATTATGAGCCAAGCAAGTCAGTCTTGAACCCAAATACATTTTCATAAAATGGCAGCAGGAGTGCTATGTGCTTTCTCCCTACCTTTCCATCGCAATCATCAGGATTGTTTCAAATTGATCCAAATAATCAAAATCAACTTTGCAACTGTACAGTGATTTTTCAAATGATTCACAAAGGCAAAAAAGACAATGTCTAATTCAACCCACTCAATGTCAGAATTTTGTCCAATTATTATCACTTGTCATTTGTTGTGAGTGCAGTAGGGAACACCTGCTCAGGGATAAATGGTGTGGTGGGGGGGGTGGGGGGTCTGCCAATGGACACTCTGACAGTAGTGCTGACAGCCCCTCCAGAAGGTGATGACAAGTAGACAACAAGTGACAGATATTTGGATGTTTGTCATCTCTGCAGAGCTGATCAGGCACTTCTCTATCTCAGTTCTCTGTGGTTTGATGCAGCCTTGTATCAGCCTCCTAAATGCCTCCCATATTCAGATGCTGCAGCGTGTTGAACATACTAAATGAGAAAAATGCAGCACAGACAATAAAGTAAAACAAAACTAAAAAAAAGTCTACCACTCTTTTCAACTGCAGTTTCTGTAGAGTCTGTAGCTTTGTTAAATTATATGTAGCTATGATCGATTGATGCTGTATACAATGATGGCCACTGATGGCAACACAGTGATGCTGAATGGCTGAACTCACTCCCCTGAGATATGGCTGTTCATGTCACACCCTCATTCATCTTCACAGAGTCTATGCTGGTCATTTGATATTCATCAATTGATTATCATTAGGGGGACTGGACTTTGTAACACCATGTAAGAATTGAATGGTTAACTAGACGAGGTATTGACATATTTTAATTGTTGCACTATGAGGAAGCCAATTACATTTGCTCTAATGAGAGGAAATTGATTGAGGCAGGGTCTTGGATTGCATCAACAAGAAATTGATGGAAGAAAAGAGTCTGATCCTCTGGGTACATTTGTTTATTTTTGAGATGTTTTAGCACCGTCTAATGAGATGCTGTCATGTCATCACTGGCTTTGTTTGCCTAATGATTTTTCCTTCATTCATTCTGCAAAATATTTTCTGAAAGTTTGAGACACATTTCAGCATCAAACTGGACTGTTCAGATTCAGGAAAAGATACCAACATTGGCCAGGGCCAAAAGTACAAAAGCACATCCAACTTTACATTGTAAGTTCCAGACATACAAGTCCGACCTATTTTCTGGACTGTGGTCAATTGTTTTCTGAGCTGCCGGTTATGCACATAAATGAGTTGCTCCTGCTGTTGGCAAAATTGCAACAGGGCAGTCAGGTGTTTCTACAGTACACCTGAAATCCTGTCAGACTGAAAGCCCAGCACTTTTTATTTGGCCTCTCCAGAAGTTGGCCCAGGATATAGAAGAAAGGTAATTTGCTGATACTGTTTTTCCCACAGTTAACCTAATTTCTGCATGCAGGGCAATTTCTCCGAACTGATAGTAAACACAGTTCAGCCAGCTGAAAGGACAGGCATGGTTTGGCTCCCCTCTGGGCTCACTGACACCTCTAACATCACCATCCAGACATGTAGATAATAACCATTGTAGCCTTGTTGATGTTAGCAAACTATCCAGAACTCTGTCACCTTTAGAATAATTGCTGTTAACTGGTGATATACTATAGTATATAGCGCTGAAGTAGGAGATTAAGTAGACTTAGTATAAACATCTCCTAAAATATAGTGGTTAGTTTCAGGCATATACAGAGTGTCTATGAAATCATCACATTTATTTTCAATTGAAAGTCATAAGAGAAGCCTTGATCCATACAATTTTCATCTCCATTTCATCATGAATATGTAAGCTGCAGCTATTTCTCTAGTAAAACACGATCCATAGGGGCCACGGCAATGTGATGAAGACTTGTGTCAGGCCAAGTGAGCTGGAACTGATGGTGCACATAATTAATGGTCTGAAATAGACTGAGAATTAGTGCTGGGCTGGGATGTTAATTGACTATGATACTTGGGCTGGTGCCTCTCAGCCTGAGGCCCTTACTCTTTTCCCCCTGCTTTGCTCTATCACTTTGCTTCGATTTGTGCTGTGTCCTATTTCTTCCACTCCTCGCTTTGCTTTCTCCTGATTTTGCCTCCTACTCAATTCCCCTCTCTCTTTTTCAATCTCATTTTCCATGTTTCTTATCCGTTACTTGTCAGTCTTCTTTACCTTGAAGGTATCTGGGACTTCAAAAACAGAGAGGGAAAAGACATGTGGCGCACACTTCTCATGTCGAAGCAGCCACCTACACAAACTTTGCAAGCCTCGGTTGTCTCTTACAGGACGGAGAAGTCTCTGTAATGATGCCAGTGTTGTAACGCTAATGGGACTAACGTACTAACATGCCTGCAAACAAACACGCTGAGAGAGAGATACTAGTTACCATGGCATTATCTTGATATCCTCTGTTTAGCATCCTCTTCCATAATTCATCTCCTTAAATAGATGACCTGTGCATCTTTGAAGCAAGATTGTGGCAAAGGTTGTGTACTTTGATAAATATGCAAACAAACAAGGTCATAAATAAGCTGGGTCCAGCATTTTCCTCTGCCTACAATTTCCCTTTCTCCTTTCACAGACACTTCTCTTTTTTTAAGCAGTGCATGACGCATTTCCGTGACAGGTGGAGTAGGTTTTTTTTGTTCGCAAACAAGATGGAAAAAAAAGAAAGAGAGAAAGAAAAATGTGCACAACTTATTTGGGTCAGTGTCAGTGTTGCCATAAATCATAAAAGAATAATATAAAAGAAAGATAACACTTATAAACTCTCTTATGTATTATCTAGTCCAACACTACAAATAACTACTACTGATGAGTAGTGGACATTTAATAGGATATCCCAGCCATTTACTTTTGCCCTTGCCATTAAAAGAGAATGGCTCAAGGTTAAAAAATACTGGATTCTTCACTTTCCATAATGGTATAGACCCTATACACCACGTAAATGACCACATCTTTCAAAAAATGCAATCCCCAGTTTGTAATATATAGGCTAAATGGCTAATATGTCCTTATTGTGTCAGTCTTTCAAACGGTTTCCTCCAGAACAACAGAAGACATTATACATCTCATGAAAAGAAAACTGATCGTGATGTGTTGAAATCGGTGGACTGCCCCTTTAAGACCCATTAAGTTGACGAGGCACTCAAATAAAGATTTCCTTATTGGTTATTCTCTGCACAGCAAGTATAAATAGAAATGAAATAGAAATGAAAATGTAAAAAAATAAATCAAATTATAATTTATGATAAAACATTGTAATTAACAGTGCTGAGATTGAAGTTGATCCCTACTGTTAGCTGGCAGGATGAATAGAATTGAAAGGCTGCTGACACAAGTCCCAATCAGTGAAAGCCTGCTACCATTAAATTTAGTGTATAACAATGTATGCCTTGTAACTAAACATGAGAAAAGACACATTGTTTATGTGACAGTTAAGTTTCCATGTGGGCTTTAAATTAAGCAGAAGTTTGCAATTTGCAATTTTCTAATATGCCCTTTTGAAAGAAGCAGTCTGTAGTTTGTATTTTGTAGTCTGTAACTGATTTTTTATGAGGTTCAGTGTGGGTATATTTTTTATATTGGTATGATATACACATTCACTTCAATGATAACAGTGCAATTCCAGCTGCCATCACTACCACACCCAAGTAGAAATACAGCCCGGCTGAGGCAGTTCACTTTTGATAATAGAAGAAAAAAAAAAAGAAGGAGAAGAAGAAAATCAGACACTGCCACAGCTTCTCGACCAACATTAATCTCCTGCCCCAGCGCCTGACTCACAGAGAGTGACTGGTGATGGAGAGGAGGAGAAGATAGAGGAGAAAGGAGAGACTGGAGTGAATGAGAGAAGTGAATTAGAGAGTAAAAGAGGAAGGCAGATCAAAGCAAGGCGAGAAAGATGAAAAATCTGATTACAGACAAGAGAGAAGTTGGGAAACTATAGAGTATGTTGACTTAAATTGGGGCTAAAGAGAAAAGGAATTCAAGGTATTAAGGGGAAAACAGCAGGAGCTGGTCTAAAAGGAATAGGCTGAACTGAAGGAATAGGGTCAGTCTCATCACTCCATCAGAGATTACATCGTGTCCAGATGTCTGGTAGTCCACACGCAGATAGCAATCACAGTCATCCCAATACCTCCCCCATCACAACCCATTACTCTATCTCTCAACCACAGATGCCCGCTTCCCAGCTACACATGTTGCCTCACTGATGATCCCTGGGACATCACACTGTCATGGAGGTCTCACCTGTCAATGCACATGAGCATTACCACCCATATTACTGAGTAAGCTTTTTGCGTAGGCAGCTGTGGCCGAAGCAGCCGCTGACCAGAGAGAGGAAAGACTGCCATTGATTTGTTGTGCTGAAGGACAGGCAGAGGTTGGAGGCCTGGGTTTGTGGGGCTGAGGCTGCACCGGCTGTCAGGGTTTAAAGGCTGCTGGAGTTCTGAGACAGCTTGGCGTACAGAGGCATTTATCATCAGCAAGGTAACTGGCTTCTCTGAAAGCAACTCAGGCGAAAAATGAACAGCTGCCATAGCTGCGCTTTCAAAGACCCCACCATTCTTTCTGCCTTTCACCAGCCTCAGTTTCCAGCAACAGGAAACAAGTCAGGCATATTGTCATTCAAATACATAACTACACACAAAGAGCCATTCAATATTTGTCAGACTGGAAATGACACAGTGAAATGGAGAGGGACAAAACTGCACATTGTACACAGGTGATAAAAACACAAACCATTTGAGGCAAGGGTATAGAAATCTTACATGCATGTTTTTTTGTGTGTTGCAAAGCATCAACATTTTTAGAAATATGTCTTTTGAGATACATTATGATGAGAGGACAAATTCTGAAGATAGATAACTCAAAATGTTTCCAAACAAGCTGTAGAAGCAGCTACTTAAGATATACCCAGTCGATTCTATGAGATAAAAAAAAAAAAAAAACTACCTTCTTTTTAACACCTAAACCATGGACTGGAACACTGCTTTTTTTAACACCTCTTCAATTTACACCACATCAATCAATTAGATAGCTGGTAGAATTGGTTTTCTAGAAACAGACTGCATTCTCATTTCACTTCAACTTTTATATGCACCCTTAAAAAGCACTAATATAAAGCATTGTATTGAAAATATGCAGAAGGTGTAGCAGCAATGATATGTTTGGTTAAAACATAGTGCAAAAGAAAGACCAATAATCCCTTTCTCTTTTTAAGTGGAGTGTAGAGTGTCTGCTCTGACGTGACTATGTATAATAAGAAGAGTAATACATACTCAAATTTGTTTCAAGGTGCTCATCAGTGGCAAGACTTGATAAATGTATGTACAAGGTGTCACACTGCTGCTTCATGATGCATTACTACTGGATGATGTTTTAGTCTTTTGTCCTTTCAAGATCAAAAAATAAGGGCATTGTTTTCTCTTTCTTGTTGCCATGTTCTCTTTATTCAGCAATCCGTGATTCAGTGCCTTCCTCTACATCTCTGCATAGTGGTTTCATTTTCACAAGAGCTATATGTAAATTATATATAATAGAGTGCATCCTGCTGTTGGGTCTTCCAGGCATTAGCGATGCATGTGTCTTTCTAATCAATCAGGTGTTGGTAACCAGAAGCCGGTTCCATAACCACAGGGGATGTGTGGGTGTGGGTGTGTGAGTCACAAGTGCATCCAATAACCTCCCTTTAAAGACAATACAGTAGTTGGCACTCTGAAATAAAACCTTCACTGAAATATTTTTCATTGCAGCACATTTCCATGCCGTACCTTAGCAAAATCACATAAATTTCACCTTCACTCTGTTATTTTACCATAGCTTTACCCTTTTCTTCCTGTCAATGTCCAGCTCATGGTTTCCATATCTCTGTCTTATTGAAGCTCAAACAGAATGTGGGCCCATTTCCCTGTACAGCGCAGAGTGTTGGGGAGGGCTGCAGATTAAAAAGCCTTCCCCTGGGTGCGCTCACCAGGCTGTTCAGCACTGCTCGCCAAGGAGATTCACTACATACATTCTCTTTTATGGCCCTTTCCTTATTCATCATAACACAGCTTCAATTTTATTAACTTCTCCAGCCAAGCATACATCTTTGCCTGTGCCATCAGTCTTTTCTATCCATACAACACCTCTCTCTATACCCAGTCTCCCCATGATGCTCATAAGTGCACGTACACAAGTGTAAACTGTTATTCGCTCATATGTATACAGATTTAGCACTGAGGAAGACTGAGTAAATGGATGCATTTCTTTCAGTCCGGGCAGGTCTTTATCTTCCTGTTGGGCAAGTGTGGTTCCCCAGCTGCGCCTTGCTGCTACACTGCCTCAGCCCCAGCTAGTCTCCTGCACAAAATATGCTGAATATGGAAAATAGATGGAGGGACATTTCAAACTGTATGCAAACTGGAAAGAACTGAAGAATAATGTGAATATTGAGTATTGTAATGAAACAAGAATGTACTCCACCAGCACAAACACCAACAGAGAAAGTAACCAACAGGTTGTTACCCCCAAAGCCATCATGAATTATCAATATAAAAATATAAAATATATATATGTATATATATGTACTTTGCCCAAAAAACATGGCCAAGGATAAATGCATTAAGAATGATTTTATTTTGTCATCTTTATATTGTATCATCAGAAGCAAAGTAAGGACATGCACAGATTTTGGGTTCAACTACATGTTAAGAAAAAAATCATAAATTAAGGTGCTGATGGCTCGGTTGCTTGGCAAAAGGCATCCATTATATTATATACAATATCTTCAAAGAGAGCAAAGTCTTTTTCATGGATTTTGTCACTCATGTATACACAAATGATTGTGAAGTTTCAAATCTTACGCATGCTCTTGAGTGCTTAGATGCTATTTCATAGAATTACATACTATAAGGCATCTGACTTTACACTTTTATAAGATTTTAGATGTAGACTATTTTTTGTGCTATTTTTTGCCCTTTCCCCAGGCTGTGTAAGTGCTATACCAGACACTGCAAGACAGGAAAATTTCACTGGTCACAGTCTTCCCTTCCATAAGAAACAGCCATATTGCCCTTGAATCCAACAGGGAGGTACCGTGGCAAGCCCACTAAAACTGCTGTGATGACTTTAGTAGAGCTTACTAACCGTGGCTGCGTCGTGCACTAAGAAAAAAGCAAAAGTGGAAAAGTGGATGCAATGGATCCAACCACAGTCTTACGAGGAAGGTGACGACATAAGGGCCTTCCCAGTGTGGAAAGCTTTGATGGGGGAGCTTTACCCATATTGTATCATGACAGACAGAGTGGAAGGAAAGCAAAGAAAGTGAACATGAGGTAAAGTAGTTCCTCTGAAGCTTTTAGAATGAAGAAAATGGACAGTGTTTAGGCCTATGGTGTAATGTTTACTATGCACCATATGAGATGAAAAGATGCCTGGCATAGCAAGTGCTTTTGCAATGTTTGCACTTTACTGTTTTTAGCCATGACACTGAATTATTCAGTACTGCAACCCTATAGCAAGACAACTGGAAACCCACTGTACGTGATGCAAAATGTGATACAGGGAGCACAGAGAGGAAATGCACAGTGTGTTTTAACGTGTGTTAGATTTGTGATTTGTGTAGTAGCAGATGGTTCAGTGGGAATGTGGCTGGCAATGAAAGCCACTTAGGGTCAAAATCTTAACCTGCATATGGTGACTAAAGAAAAGGATTAACACTGCTGAACAGTGATCCTGCACACAACTGTAACCGATGCCTCTGAGGTAGAAAATGTCTGGTGTGTTAATTAATCTGTGCAGTGTGCCACTAGGAATAAGGGTCAATACTACCACAGATACAATCGAGTTGTCATGTAATCAGTGGAAGGCTGGTTTGGGTGTGAGAATATTTACTGTCAGGGTGCACATTTGGAGGTTTATGGTTGTTTCCACACAAAAAAAAAATCATATCGCATGTGCATTTGGTAAAATCTGAATATAAGAATAACATCAACATTATACCGTCCTCAAAATATTATCTCACACATAAAAAGTGAAGAGCGTTTTAGTATGATCTCAAATTTGTTCTAAGATGTGATGTGTATAGTTGCTTGTATTACTGAAATAATGAGTATCACAGAAACACAATTTCTCAAAATGAAATATCTAAAGCTTTATAGAGTGTGCTTTCCACAAAAGTTCCAGTGTAAGAGATTAGTCTTTTATTGCTTTTGGTGGCTAATGGTAAATGTACTGTACTTACAGTATATAGCACTTTTCTAGTCGTTATGACCACTCAAAGTGCTTTTACACAACATGTCTCATTCACCAATTCATACACTGGTGGCAGGGGCCAACCTGCTCATCAGGAGGGAACTAACCATTCATACACATTCAGATTGTTGGCACAGCAACGGGAGCAATTTGGGTTTAAGTGTCTTGCCCGAGGACACATCGACATGTGGACTGGAGGAGCTGGGAATCAAACCATCTTTCAACAGGTAGAAAACCGCTTTACCTCCTAAGCCACAGCCGCCCTGGTGATGTTAACTGAGTTTTTAAGTTCAGTAAACATATGCTCTTACATAATTAGCTGTCACATTAATGTAATTTAATGTAACACAAAGTAAAAGCTGATTCCACTTATTCCTGGATCATTTGTTTCAAAATTTACATATTTGGGGTTCAGCTTTTTGTTTTATTCAGTTGTTGTATAATCTTAAATGACATATTTTAATTTTGCACTAGCAATTTGTGATTACAGATTGTTGGTTAGTCTTAAAACAATTTAGCAGATAGGGTTGTCTGTGTTGCTGCTCACTGGAGCTTGACTTTTGTATTTCTGTTGCTATCCTGACCTCCTGCGCTCCCATAATAAACTTTAAGTATTCTTCTTAAATAAACTATCTCAGTTATTGGGTCTCAGATAAATGACATTAAGCACCATCTCAAGAGAAACAAATCATGCCAAGGATTATGTTCTACTTCTCATTAAAGATTCATGAGTTGCCCACAGCTATCTTATCCCCAAAAAGTATTCTACACAAAGACACATTCATCATCAAGGTGCTGTCCAGATCATAATGAGAAAAGCCAAAACAGAGGAGAAACTGTCTTCTTAAGTTGTCCGATATTCACCATATGCTGCTGTTGCTGTCGACGACTCGCTGTTTAAAAGAGTGCCAATTTATTTCCCCAGAAGGATGGACCACTTGTGACATTTGGCAATGAAGCCTCAAACGTTTCATCCAGCTGTTCCAGACAAATACACACAAAACACACATACCCATGCAAACACGCAGAAGAGGGAGTAGGACTTGGTATAGTCACCGCAGAGGTTTTGATAAGCTAAGTGGGCTGACTTAGAGCTGCTACATTTGAATGTGTAATGATCTGTGTTGATTCTGATATAACCTCGCCCATCCACCAATGCTCTGGTGCCAGTGTACGTGCACACATGAAAACATACACACAAACACAGCCAAAATTGTTGCCTTCCAATATCCTGCCCTATCAATTCTTCAAATAAATACTTCCACTGTTGCACTGCTCTGTGATATTGCATTTGGTTGAATGGCCGTCACAATATTTACCGTGCAACCAGGAATTGTTTCTCAACGCTAGTCAGAGCAATGGGCTGTTATGCCAGAAGCTATTAGGGAATGATCTGTTTTCACCGTAAAAACATGGCCTGCCGATTCAAATCACAAAGTACATATGAGAGATTTCCAATTTACTGCCTTGTACTGACTAAAGGGACTCTTCTACTCAGTAAGGATAAGGCAAAATTACATTTCAATTATTTTGTACATTGGAAATTGTTGAGCAAATTAGAAGTATTTTACTGGAGCTGCTTTCAGTGTTCAAAACAGAGGATCCAATCCCTGCACAGATTCAGTTTTCCTATAGTATCTAAACAATGAGAAATGTGGTACACCAGTCATTCTGCTATCATACCTGGTATTTTTTAATGGTGATCACATTAAATTGACATTTAAAAACTATAAGCTAAATGGGAAGTGTAGCATTATCGTCATTATCATCATAAAACAATTTTCGGCCGACCTATTACAAATATTTGGCAGAAAAAAATAAATAGGGGTATACTAATTTTCTGTGATAGTGACAGCAAAGCATGAGCAGCAAGGAACAGCAATGACTGTATCTGCATTCCCAGCACCAGTTTGTGCACACATATGTCCTACTGAGCACATCTTCAACTATGCAAAAGAGTTTGCTCACCAATTGGTGTGTATGTGGCAAAGCTGGCGCACTGCCCTGATGGAGGGGTCACGGGGCTAAAATGAGCATGGAATCTGGAAAGAGGGCTGTATGAATAATAAAGAGGGATGGTCGTGCCAGGCCTGCTGCATGCAAGTCTAATAAAATGCTTCCATTAGCAGAGCCATCCAGGTGTAACATGGCCATGAAGGCTTGGATATTCAAGCAGAGGGAGCCTTGTTATGGCGAGAGCAAATCCAAGCCCACTCTCCCAAACATTAATCCAAGTGATGGCTCAATACACTCTTTATGTCCCTGTGTGTATGAGGGTGTGTATGTGTGTGTGTGTTAGCATATGAGAAAAGGGACTAAGTATGTGTGTGGTGCACTTGATTTGCACAGAGACATGCGTTGTTGTCAATGGGTGCTCAAGGCAGGCCTGCACATGCATGTGCTCAGATTTCCATACTTAGCTATAGGGCACTCTCTGATGTGATGTAATCACTTTATCATGGTAATGGAAATTGGATTTAATTTTCTCTTTTCACTGGCTGCATGTTGATTCAACCTCACTTCAGCTTGGAGGGTAAAATTGTCAGTAAATGATTCCTTGCTGACTGCCTCTCATCCAGCCCATAAACACTGATCTTATTTGTAGAGGCGGTAAAATTGTATAATTAAAAACAATAATTCACTACAGATCGTTATCGTTGCTGCTAATTAAGATGGGTTGACAGAGCAAGGTGTGTGTGAGGTAGGGTGGCAGTTACATGAGATATATTGCTTTGTAGTCATTACACTGGCAATATGGAGGGCATGTAGGAGTCAGTTATCTTATTTGTACCTCACAGAAGAAGCTGCTTGGAAATTCATGAAGAGATGAAAGTGGATCTGGACTGTCTTTAAACAGGATAGTAAAACTGATTTCTACCAACCCAAAAATGTGCTTGGTCCCTATAAATATTTCTTTAACAGGACAAAAAGTGCTCTGAGGCCACATTTTACATTCCAACTGGCTGTAAAAAAAACATCACCTAACAGCTCTCTTTCGCACTCTTCTACTCCTTCACCCTTCGACATAAAGCTAGAAGTGCAATTTTGTAAATCCGCCCAGCAGATCAAAGTGCTACCATGTTCTAATGGCTGCCACCCACCCACCAGCCTCTCCTGCGGAAGAGCACCATCAGCAGCGCGCGTCTGAGAAGAGCCAAGACAGCCTGATTAATCTTCTAATAGTTCCAGAGAGAGATAAAGACAGATACTGTAGCTGCAGAGACAGAGAAGGACGGAGACATGGAAAGTTGCAACTCAGTTACCATATTCTACCGCATATTGCAGCGCAGAGAGACAGAAGAAAGAAGAAGACATGCAACAGGGAAGGTTGCTGAAAATTGCTGTTTTGTCTTTGTTGTGACTCTTACACGTTTTAGTCTTTGAAATGATAAGTCTCTTCTGTAAGATGGCTGCCTCACTGCAGCATCATCTCCTGCCCTGCTGTCTTGCCTGTCTCTCTTTGACAAACTCCTCAGTCTGCTTGACAGGATGATAATAACTATCAAACAGATTCCATAAATATGTGAAATAAAGATCAAAACGTGAGATAAAAGGGAAGTTACTGCCAATTCTATTTTGAAAAAAAGGGACACATCTGCAATGGAGAATGCCATCTTAAAGAAGTTGGATGGGAATTCAGAAGGCAGGCAATTTGAAAGAACGAGAGTGCATGCTAAGACTGACAATTTCACAATTCACTGGAAGATTGAGCCACCACCTGAGTACAGTTTGTTCTAACACAATGGACATGATGAGTGTTAAATCTTTTGCATTTACCTGAGTGAAGCAAAACATGATATGTGACTTGCTTTTCTACAAAAAAAGATGGCAACATGCCAACAATCTACCTAGTGAACACCTTTTAATCCTTTCAGATTGAAATGGATGACTTGACAGCACAATGAATCTCTCTTAGTGAAAAACTTCCGACTCAATTCACAATCATCAAAGACGGTAGGTTTGCAAGCATTTCCTGTCCATCTTGCACACTTGAGGGACTATCACTTATGCAAAGGCTTGAGGCAATAAATATGCAAATGTGGGCAAAGACAAGGTATATGAATAGCAGAATATGAAAAATAGCTACTTCGTAAACATGCTTGCATATTACACAGATCATTCCCCCTTTGGTAAAGCAATTATATTAATAAATATGATTATATTGGGCAGATGGAAAATAGGCATTATGCTTGTTTATACAGCTCACATTAGCATAATCATTTCTCTCACTTGTGTTGGAGTTCACCCATTATTATATTGGGGAGATGTGACAGGGAATACTTTGACTTGATATCACAGCTCCTCCTCCAGTTCCCTGTGGTCTGAGATAGTGACAAAAAGAAGCATGGAGTAGGTTGAGATTAAAGACTGAAGCAGCTATCTGGTAGACCTTTCTTGAATGGTGCTGGTGTCAGCTGGGCCTGACAACCGGCATCATGTTTATATAAACTGCCTATATTTTCACACCCACGTTTGAGAGGCAAGCAATTACATGACCAGATATGGGTGAATAAAAATACAACTTAAAGTCCGTGTAAAGTAAGAATAAATATGTTTTCTGAGTTTGACATACCACAGAAAAGTGTGTTGTTAGTTGTCTCTTCTCTGCTCCCAAACGCTGTGGGAGTGCCCGCTGAGTTCGCTGACCCCCGCCCCCTATCAAGTGTCACCTGTCAATCAAAGTCACCACCTCTACTCGAAACATGGACACTACGTCTGAGAGCTTTCTGCGGCTAGCTCGGTGGCTAACTCAGCTAACTGGCTAACTGTAGACTGTAGTAGTAGTGTGTGCACTGAATGTATTTATACCTCTACAGCAGCAGGGGTGGGTTTATGCTAATCATAAGCGTTTCAGACCCGCCCACTAAATCCTGAACACAGAAATCTTGAAACATAGTTTGTAAAGCCTAGCTCCACAATTCAAATCTAAATGGTTGAAATGCTTTTTACACCTTTTTTAGAAATACATTTATGACCTATTTAATGTGTTTAGAAGAAAATGTTTGAATTCACTTTACACAGTCTTTAACAACAACCATATTGGGCTTATATTGGTTGTATTTATCTCCCATATTGCCTCAAACATGGCAGTTATTGTATCTTGTCCTAGCACTGAATCCAGCAGAAATTGTGCTTTATTGTGCTTCATTCCCTGAAGTCAGTAATTTTTCTACTTTTTGATGGTCTGCTCATTTGTTCTGCAGCACCAATTCATTGTTTCTTGTATTATAGTGTTTCTTTACTTTTCTCTCTCTTTTCACATTTATTCCTTGGTCAAAGCTGCAGCATTTATGGCACTAGGACAGAGCTGTTGTTGCCAGCAGAGTCAGTTTTTGCTGGTAAAAAAAAAGATCAGAACCATTCATATTTGGTGTAGATTGGTGTCAGCACCTGGTCTGTCAAAAAGCATCAAAGGATTGTTCTTTTATTATAATGACTACACTATCAACACCCTGTTTGGAACCCACATGATTCAGTACAGCTAACACCATAAAAAATGTTTTTCCATTTACAGCAAATGTTCTAATTCTGAGCTCTGCTCACTTTTCCAGCCAATTATCACAATGCACTGACAGTAAGCGATACCTCCTGGGTTAGAAAAATAGAAAACAGCATGCATTATTTTCTATAGACTATGCACAACATCAGTCAGGGAATATGTACACTGGGATTTTGATCTCCAAATCAAGCTTTGGGTTTAAGTTATTGCCTGTCTCATTCAAGGCAGGAGTGTGGAGCACTGTACTGAAAGGTCCCTCTGACAAACAGGAGAACTGCTATGAATGACTGTTGGCTTTTCGGTTTGTCTATGACAGCGTCTGTCTTCATTCAGCGCTCTTAAATTGGCTTCGGAACCGATTGGAAATGGTTCTTTTATTATACACCTCCCATAACTCCCCCTCTCATCAAAGCTGGGCCATCTTTTATCTGGAAGATGACGTTTCCATTAGGGTCTGCCAGCCTCTTACTGCTGCTCTGTGAGTTGTGGTGCTGGGGGAGAGCATTGTTAACCAACACAACAACAACAACAAGATCTCCCTGGCTGCGACGTGCACAAGCCTTGGTCGTGGCACGGCAGTTCATCAGATGACTGCTCATCCAGAACACACACAGGAGCAGGCACATAGACACACATGGTGTCTCTCTATCTCACTTGCCCTCTTTTACTTCCTCTCTCTCATATTCTTACACACAGAAACACAAAAATTCACAGATCTGACAAAGTCAGATAACAGATACACAGAAAAAAAGACAGAACTTGGCCAAAGGGAGTGTGTCTGTCAGCTCTTCCTCACCAGTTTCAGTGTTTCATCAAAGGTATGAGGGGCCCATAAGGTTCTGCTGCCAATCTGGCAACACATTCAGTCCCCAAACACAGAACTGGGGCTCTTTCAAAGACTGAAGCCCCATGGCTCCCTCCCCTCTATGTTACTGTCTTCATTAACTTCATCTCTAGACATAGCTCACGTTAGCGGCCGGGCTTTGGTTTTAGAAATCAGGATAGTTTCAAAGCACCAGGCTACACACAGAGCAAGGGCACTTTTTGCTCTCTACCACAGTTTAAGTCTGTGTGTTTGTTGGCCAGGCTTAGTGACATTGTTGGTGCTAATGAGGACATGGCTGTGCCCGGTGTGTGTGGGTCGGCAGAGACATACGCTGTGGTCCCACTCTGGGAGTTTTAATTAGATCTACATTATCAGACTGTCTGTCCACTTTGGCCCTACCAGCTACTGTTTGGATGCATGATAAATCATCAGTCTAAGTGATCACTAAAGATCTTCCTCTAGTTAATCATCTAATATCAGTGCTTATGTTCAATTGTTTTCATTTCTCCCTTTTCATTTTTTCTCTCCTGCCCTTTTCTTCATTTCTTGAGGTGGCTGGGGTAAAACAGCCTTTCCTCCATCATGATCTCATCAGGCCCAACTCCTTGACCTTTGTGCTTTGCTGTAAATGTCAGCTTTCTTTATGAGGCCTGTGATGAGTTTATTGAACAATTCACACTCACTGACACACACAAGGACACACACACACACACGCAAACACACACACGCATGCACATGCTGCCATGGGATCTGTCCTTCACAGCCAACTATAACTCTGATTTCTAGGCGTCCACTGAAAATTCATGGTCCTCAGCACTGGCGGGCAGCATAAGAGAGGTTGCCCATCATCCTCAGCAGAACCACCACAAATAATTAAAAATTTCATGGGGACTGAAATGGCTTCCTGCAAAGCCTTATAGACCCGCTAGGCTTTGCAGGGGGCTTCCCTGAAATTGTAGTCATTGTCTATTATCTAAAACTTAAAGGTCCAGTGTTTAGAATTTAGTGGCATCTAGCGGAACGGACTTGGCAGAAATGGAATATAAAATCCATAAGTATGTTTTCATTAGTGTATAATCACCTGAAAATAAGAATTGTTGTGTTAACATTAGCTTACGTAGGGAGCAGGTCCTCCTCCATGGAGCCTGTCGTGTTTCACCACTATGTTTCTACAGTAGCACAGAATGGACAAACCAAACACTGCCTCCAGAGAGGGTCTTTCACATGTTTTGCGAGTTTCACGGCCACATTGGTTCTCCTACATGGTTGGAAGGGGAGGGGTAACCAATTTTTTGCAATCTGCATCCTTGCCACTAGATGCCACTAAATTCTAAACACTGTACCTTTAAACAAGCAACTATGGTCGGTATGGAACACATGGAGTAATGAACTATGTTGGGCAGTTAAGTGAAGTAAAGCCATTCCCAAATTGGCCAACAATATGTCATAACAATTGGGCCAACACAATACTCGCCATATGCTGGAGTACTGATATGATCTCTGGCTGTTACTGATTCAGCATTCTTCGGGAGCTGTGGTTTATAACAAGGGGAGTGATCGGGCCAGGGTGGCAAGCACTACTGCCATGATGATAAATGTTATGCATTAGAACTGGCTGGATCCCTGTGTCCACGCTAGCCTGTGACTCCGCCTAGTGGTGTACATAGCTGAGGCAGGGAAGAGGTAGCAGGTACAACATGCTGCTCCTAAACACTTCAATATGAGCCTTCTTTTCACTTATGCTGTTGACTGTAACATAACCCATTTCAATAAACACCAATGAAAACGTCATGTCTACAGACTGTTTGCACCATCATTCCTGATGGCAGTTTTAGTCACAGGTGTCTACACAGATCTTTGCATGATTGCCAGGCTATCCCTCTAAAAAAAAAGACAAATCTCAAACAGTCACATGTACTGAATAACTTCCAACAGTTTGTATGTATGTCTGAGGGACACAGAGGCAGCAACAAATGGTCACAGAGGTTTTGAAGACCATGCTGCACCTGACAACCTGTCAGTAGTATTCCCAATACACAAAAAACTGAGAAACAGTATATACAAGTAGGTAACTTGTGTGCGTGTGTATGTGTGCTTGTGTCCTTTTCTAGACTTAATCCACCTTCCTCATTTCATCTTATCCTCCTCATCCCCCTGTGCAAACATCAGACTTTTCCTTTAATGAAATATTTGGGCCCTTACACAGTCCTCACTCTTTATCTTTTCAGTTTTATCCTTTCTTGTTCCCCAACTTATCTTCCGTCTTTCCCTCCTTCATTGTCTTTGGGTCTTTATCAGTCATCTTGCAGGGAAAGGTAATAAAAGGCCAACACACTGAGGAGGCCTTACTCCGCTTTGTCATTTTGTTCCTCCTACCTTCCTTTTTGTCTTTTATTTTTTGTTTGTGGCAGCAGACCTTATCAGGGAGATGGCTATGCGATAAGCCCTCTGCGGTTCTTTGTGGTGAAATAATACGACAGGCTGATAAGGCCTTGTGGGTGAGTAGTTCACTGCAGCGTCTCTCCTCCCGCCACTGCCTTTTCCTCTTCCCAGGGTGTGCTGGGAAGTCCCCAGTGGGGCTGAGAGATATCAACCCTTTCTGTCAGACACTACCTTTGATAAAATGTCAACCATCCACCTTTGACACATGCATGATAACGTTTATTTGTCACAAATTGTACAATTTTGATAAGACTAATTTGTTGTTTGGGTGTTTTACAAGATTAAATAATTGTTTATTGTCTGCCACTGATGCCTTTTGGTGGACTGTTATCTCCTCCTGCCATTCATACACATATTTTTAAAACATAAACCTGTGATCATTACTGACATGTTAAATGTCCTGTCTGATGACATAGTTATGTAAGTTAACAAAAGTCAATAGACATTATGGTGGACAGCAAACATTATAAAGCTGAAAGTTAATTCCGGTTAGGTACAGGTACTTTCACTGCCATCTCTCACTACTGATGGAGTCACAAGTTCCTGGCTCCTGCCATCACTTTGTCTCTAATCTACAGCACCTATTAAGATTTCATGGAGTGGTAATGATTATACAATTACATCCAGCTTGAAAATACCATAATAATGGCCACAACAACCAAGGCTTGTGAGTTTATGGAGTGAATGTTTATGGATTAAAAAACAAACACACACAGACTGGCTGACTGGCTGGCCGGCCATTGATTTGTGTTGCTATTGACTAAAGAAGGGTGGAGGGCGACGGTGGTGCTCAATAACAGTTACATTTTCATATAAATAACAGTGGATTTCTGGCCTGTAATTGCCTCTGAAATGACTACATGGATGAGAGAGTGGACATTGAGGGACATGGTTTTTATTACAAAGGTGTCTTTTTGGAGGCTTTGGACAATAAGACAGTACTAGACTTGTCCAACTGATTTGGATTTTATCTTATTTTTAACTACTCTCAAGATAATTATGTTAATATGTAGGGAGTGCCCTTCACTCCAAAAGTCCCTTACTTTTGTAGACCATCCAACATGGAGCATGATTGTAGCAACCCTTGCATAACCAATAACAACCCATACAGCATGTACTGTAGATCTGTTTTAGCTTTACACCTGATCACCTGAAATTATAATGCTTCAGTGGTGGAGGCAGATTAAAACTTTGGCTTCAAGTGTTAAGCTCAGTCTGGATCCAGCAGAGACATGGAATTCCCACAACAATTTTCTACATCTTTTATAGCAGCTCCTTGTCAGACACAAGGCTATTTCACAAAATGCACTGGTGAATTAAAGAGTTAAGACGAAGCAGATACTTCAAGCATAACTGATTTATTAGGCCAAGTGAAGGGAGGAGACGAAGAGAAGAAAATGAATTAGGTCTCACATGCACTTTTAATTACTGTTGTCAAGGTGTTTGCTTCGCCCTTCTGGGGAAAGCAAACCAAACCATCACTCATACCAACTACTTAGAAGACCTGCAGAATGAGCCATAAAGTTTAACACCTCTTCTATGGTGCAACATTTACTGCAACATAAACAAGACTCAACCTTCTCCCTGAACATCTCTCTTTTCTCCTGAGATAAAGTGTGGTGCATGGTTGATAAACTGAGCAGAATGAGGCCACAGATCCAGGGGTGCTCTTCTCACCTCATGTGCTTACCTGAGGGATAGAAGAGGACAAAGGAACAACATGTGCCTGTCTGTTTGATCTCCCTGTATGAGGAGCTCTGCACATGTAGGCTGCTGACACGTCATGGACTGTTTGCTCCTGAACAGGCAACACTGCTGGTCCTCACCACACAGCTCTTATTATAGCAGAGGAATATTTTCAAGCACACGTGCACTCACTCACTCCCTCTCTCTCTCACACGCACACACATCCACACATACGCACACACACAAAACCTATTCCTTTGATGAGGTTGTGAAATAAGTTATCTATGACCAGAGGCTTGGTAAGAGTGCTTGGCTGCAATGTAACTCCCTTATAGCAGAGAGACAAGACCCTGGCCAGACAGTCTGCCCTAAAAGCAATAATGATGAAGAAAATACACAACGTCTCTTGCAATATTCAACTTGAATGTCAAGTGCTGCTCAGTATAATTGGAGTTAAAGTCTTTGTGTCCATCAGTTGGACCTGAGAAATATTGACTAGTATCTATGGAGGATATGGAGAGGGTCACTAAATCCATTATTCATAAATGGGGAACAAGAAGAGGATGAGTGTTTCTGCTGATGATGTGGTTGCTCTCCCAGAAGCCTGAGACATTTTTAAAGCATATACAGTTCCCCATTTCACCAACCCCAGTCAAGATTGGTTTCGGTTGTGATTCCATAGGTCCATACGATATGTCTTTGCCTCTCTATCTGTAGCTTCCTGTCGCTCAATTGATCTTAGTTGTTTTATGAGTTTGTGTGGTTTATTGGTGAAAGCGAACTGTCACAAATAGAACATCTTTTTTCTTATTCCTGGTAGATACAGACAGATAAATACAATAGATAAGATACAAAAATAAGAATAACAAAAAATATAGAAAACAAAATAAAGGTAAATAAATTAAATGAAAATAAATAAATCAGGAACAAACTAAAGTTAACAAGGCTAGACCACCAACATAGTGTTTCCACTGTGGCATGCTACGAAATGTTTCCACAGCAGAACATAATTAAAAACAGCATGCTTGTATGTGTATTATATTTTATACAGGCTTCGATTGAAAGTACAAGGGGCTGGAGATGAGAGCAGTGCAGCAGTGAAAAAGGTAATTAAGTTGACCAGAACAAGGCACACTGTCTGTTTAATATTTCATGCAGCCCCACACAAAGCACTGTGGAAGTCATCAACAACAGGGTACCAACAACAATTATGGAATAATTAGCTGAGAAGCACCCTGTACGATGTTTCACTGCCAGGGATATATGTAAGTAACTGTATAAGTAATTTCAGACTTTGACAGAGTGCGTGGTCCAAATTGACTTAGCCATTTGTTCGACCCTGGTAAACACCAATAGGCCGGTTTGGCATAGGGGATATGTGCGAAAGAGTGTGGAAGACCTACAGAGAGGTACAGGTGTATACTTGTTTGTAAACTTACCAGGAAACACATTAAAACCAAACTGACATTTGGATTCTTGTCACTTTTTGTGTAAGGATATACAAACTATAATAATATTACAGCTGTTTTTTTGTTTTTTTGAAGAGAATAAAGAAATAGCGTCTAAGCTATGAGCTTCTGTTTCCCATGGCAACGGTTGACTGACATCGGTGAGCCATTGCTGGGGGATGCACTGTCAACCGTGGTGTGATGCTAACGTGATAATGTCATAATGCCCCCTTTTTTCAGCAATTAAAGATGTCTGTCTCTTCAAAACATTCAACATTTGGGAGGAAAGATTCTACTGTTAAGTTTATATTTGAATCTGAAGGTGAAAGCTAGCAAGCCAGGCTAACTTTGAAAGTGCAAACTTGTTAGATTGCTTCATTACGTTAGCATTGATTATCACTAGACACTACTTTTGGCTCATGTTGCCGGCTTGCAGTGCTGTGCATTCATCACACACTGTAAGTAGCAGTCAAAACCTGTATGAACAGGTAAGTGCCGTAACCTCAGTACTCCATACATCACCTTGTGACTCGACACAGAGTAATGTATGAAGTCATGGATAACATAAGGAATATGAAGACGGTACTGCTAACATCAGCCCCCAAGCTGGTTAACTGCCTGTGTGGCAGTTGAAAGTGAAGTGATATTACATCCATCAACTATTTTTATTGCCTGTCTACACAGATATTGCACCAATCAAATAACAAGTTCCAACATCGTTACTCAGAATCAAACATACACCCCTCCCAGAAAACATTGATGTAAGGGGCGCAGCCAATGCAAAAAAAGTGAATATCTATACATTTATATATTATTTATTAATTTTGGTTGTTACAGTACTTGCCAATGAAGTACTCAAAACAAACAGAAAACTGCTGATTTTGAGGGGGGGG
Organism: Scomber japonicus; assembly: GCF_027409825.1. Classification (NCBI taxonomy): domain Eukaryota; kingdom Metazoa; phylum Chordata; class Actinopteri; order Scombriformes; family Scombridae; genus Scomber; species Scomber japonicus. The sequence goes on along the minus strand of NC_070591.1, from coordinate 21,398,015 downwards.
TAAGTTGATTTTGACTTAAAACATTTGGTCGAGGAAAAAAAGGAAAGATGACAAGATAAAAATGTACAGAGAGATTCTAGAGAAAATGCGCTCCATATGTGTTCATTTGGAGGCGCTGTACTTCTGCTCACTGTAATGGAGCGAGAAAGAGTGAGACTATTTTTATCCCACCCTGAGGCCTGGGGCAGCTGTGTCAAAAGTCAACGACTGTGGTGACTCCATGCTGTGGCGCTCCAGTCCCAAACACAGACACACATATAAACACACAGGCTCATTCTCTCTTTCTCTCTCTCTTCCACCAAATATATACACACATGTGCATAGGCATAACTTAAATTTAGACTAAGAAAATATTGAATAATGCCCATACTGTATGTGAATGGAGGTAAAGGTAACATACAGTAGGCTACCCTTTTTACAGGGACATGTTCAGCTAGAATCTAGAGGGACGGTTGAGCCAGTACAAACAAAATTCATCCTTCGCACTGTAATAACAAATAGAATGTCAATGCTCTTAACCTTGTAACCCAGATAAAAGCGAACATGCCTGACAGTGTAACATTGACAATGAAAATCAAATTTACCCCATGTTAGCCATGGCAATATTGCTCTGTATGAGGCGAGCCCATAACGTATTGATGTACAGCTTTGAGAATGACAAGCTGTACTCACTGTGATTTGTTACACTAATAAAACTGAAGACACATTATTGTCCTGCACACTCAAATACACATTCATACACATCTTTCTCTCTCTCTCTCTCTCTTTCTCTCTCTGTCTCTCTCTCTTTTACACACAAAAACACACACACTCATCCCTCTTCATGGACCACTTGGCTTTGTAGTAGCAAAGAGCTTGAACAAATTGAGAAATGATTGGAACTGAAAGATGAGTAATGGTGATTCTAGCGCTGTCCCTTCTCAATATGGAGATGATGAGATTTGATTCTTTGAGGTCAGGTACATCATCCGAGCCGAGTGGCTGCCCTGTCTATGACTAAAAGAGAAAGGAGGCTATTCACTCTCACATTCAGGCTTTTGCCAAAATCAGTCACTGCAGACATAAAATCAATGCTACATTTACCAGCGCCTTTACCATACTATTAACGCTATTCATCGCCTTTTAAACAATTACAGCTCAAAGTCTGTATGTTAACCATATGAAAGCATGGGAATATGTCAAAGTGTCTCGCTGGTGTCCCCTTCCCGGTCATATTTGTGTGGCTGAATCAACACAGAGGGACTAAATGAGGTCAATCAAGCTCTCCCATCCATTCTTTTCACTGCTGTTTTCATCCGCCTGGTCAGCTATTAACTCACCATTACAGTGCAATTAGCCTAGCTTCTCCACATACTGCACTGCAATCGGCCAAACATACTGACTATTGGCAGATCTGGTTTCACCGACCCTCAGTGATATAAGGGGAAAGCAGTGAAAGGGAGTGCAGTATGGCATTTGGTTGTGAATTTAAATGTAGAAGAGCTGGCTACAGCAGGGAGCTTCATTAATATGCATTGCTGATAAAAATGCAGCTATGATTACTATAATTTCTTCTATTAAGAATTGATCCCACATATAGGGAGTATGGGGAAAAGCGGAGGGAAAAAAATCAAGTAATTCTTCACAACTTAAAGACTAGAAAAAACAAATACAAAATACACTTGGGCACCTTCCCAGCGATGCTATTCTACAGATGATCCTCAAATTACATGCTCTGTTGCTTTTAGACCTAACGTAACACGGAAGTGGAGAAGGTTGGCTGCCCCGGCTGTCTTAAGATATCATCCAAGCTGGGAAACTCCAGAAGTAAGAGTGACTTGTGTCAGCACAAACCATGGAAAGTCAAATTCCTTGTGAGGTGGATGTGTTTACTCCTACCCTCTGTTCTTTAGAGCGTGACAGTTCGATGATGAATAATGTCATTGGGAACAAATCTGTGTTTGGACACTGTTATTCTAATACCAGAATACTTTGGCTGAGCTTACATATTTTATGTTCAGTTGTACTGGAGCAGTGTGTGGAAGGATATATATAAATTAGTAAATTTCCAAATCCGTAACATGTTTTATTTTTAATTCTTCAGTTTTACTATTCTGCTCAAGGTGGAAAACACGCTTGGTTTGTCTTCTATTTCTCTGTACATGAACCATGCCTATAACTGTGGATGTCCATGAGTTACACCATTGGTCAGCTGGCTGAGTATTGCTCTTGCAAAATGAAATGATGGAAGGGGGCGACAGAAGTGCAGATAATGCAGAGTGATTGTGTTTCTTCCTCCGAGCTCTGACGCCCTCAGCTGCACTCCTTTTTCAACAGATGTGTGTAAGCGCCTCTACCGTCTCCTCCTCTACCATCCAGTGTGATCTACTCTCTGGCTGACGCACGGTGCGTTAGGATTTTTATAACTGAACGAATATGAGGAAGCAAGCTTTTAATTTCTTTGGCCTTTTCACATCACAAATGATGAACAACAGCATTAAAACATGAGTCTTGCAGGTAAAACGTGCGATTCACTTTAGTGTGTGGTGTCTGCTCTGCATTTGTGCTTGATTTTACTGTGGAGATAAGCCTCCCGAATTTGCACCCAAAATGTTGTCAAAAAACTTCATTTACAGTTTCCACCACAGCCTCCATGACCATCAACCAGGAATAAGGCAGAAAAAAGGTGCACAGAGGCATGAGCGAGAGCGCACAGTTAAAGCACCCCAAATAACCATCACTGACAAAACAATGCAGAGTGAAAAAATGAGAGAAATCTGTAGAGTGAAACAGATAAAGAGCAGGGGGAGTTAACAAATAGGTTATTAAAATAGTTAGAATTAAAATGGGTTATTTTTCAAATCAAACATCCTATGAGTGGAAGATATGAGTGGAAAATATTGTTCTTGTAAATGCATTTAGAAGCTTTTTATTTTTACTCAAATGTAGTTTAACCATGTCATATGATATGCTATTTCCATCAACTTTACCAGAAAATATTACTGGTGCCACTACAGAAAATTGCAAATGAAAATGTAATATCCAGGAATTCACATTGTAGACAAAACAACTGACTATCCTCATAAAAAAACAGGCCACAATTTCACACATTAACCATACACAGTCCAGCCATATATTAGGTTTTGACTTAATCTTTTCTAGTTAAAAGACATAGACTCTTTATATTTTGAATCTGATAAAAAATGCATATAATCACCATAGCACTAAACCACCATCCCAGTCCTATACTGGGATTGTTGCCATAGCAACAGCTGATAAAATAATGTGGAGAAAAAGTAGATTTTCTAAGCTGTGAAATGACAACACCTAACAAATTAAAATTACTTCAAATGTTCTCCTGGAGATGGAATCACAAACGTATGTGCCCACACACACGTTCAGTATCACGGCTTTTGTAGTTGCAGTTATTTTCCATGTTATTATATAGTAGATATGAACATACTGTATTAAATGATATGGTGTCTGTCAGGTGCTCTGGTAGTCTGCTAATAACTAATTGATGTGCCTTGACCAAGCAAGCAACACAGAAAAGCTGTATCCCAGTTAATCCTGTGGGTATTGCAAGCAGGTCTGTTCTATGTCTCTGTGCAGACTGAGCATGGGAGGTAATTACTGGGTCTGAGACCTCAACAGCAGTAGTGGATGAGAATAAGATCCCAGCAGGTGTTTTAATAGGAGTATGGGGTATAGCGTGACATTGGTTCTCTCCTGAGACCTGCTTCACCTCACCCAGGTAACAATCTCACCTGTAGCATCAAATCAGACTGTGCAGTTGCCACTTAATGAAGCACGCGATTGTGCATAATCAGAACTCCAACAGTAAGGTGAACTGAAAAAACACATAAAAGATTATATTTTTTTACTTGAAACAGTGGGTCTCATAGTCTCTCTTCTCAAGCCATTTTACATGATTAATAGGGTAGAGTGCAGGAGTTGAAACTGCAATTAAAGGTGTCTTCCATCAGAAGAAGAACCCCCTTTCTGGAAGTCAGCTAAAGGAGGACCGAGGGGAGCGATGCTCCACCAGAGAAGTCATTATTTCTCCACCATCCTCTCAGCTCTCTGGAATACATTAACTTCACAGTGTCGCTGCCTTAGCCTGCCAGAGTGCCTTCATTGCTTGTTTTTTTAAAGAGATGCATGCAATTAGAAAAGGGAAAGAAGAAAGTACTTGGAATAGTCCCCAACCCCCACACAGAGAGTGAGTACTAGCACAAAACAAGCTCAGTGGGCCCCTGGGGGCCCTCCCTGAGACCAACGAGAGGCTCTGATTGACAACACCACTGCTCATTGACAACAATAAAAGAAGAAAACAAGTGCAAAGCTTCAATTTCACTGGGTAAATGGCTTCCTAAAAATGTAAAGATGGATTTCCAATAATAGACATCCACCCTTTTTTGTGTGGAAAATAAATAATACTTCCCCTGTGAGGGATAAAATACCTTAACAGCATCAAAGTAGAAACAACCTTCCTCTAGTATTATGTGCTGAAATTATACAGACTTTACACAGTAAAATGTATTAGCATGTTTAAAAGAGAAGGTACTGCACACCAACATCTAATAAACTTTGTTCCAATTCTTCTTCTGTATGGATTACCCTGCTGCATAGACTAACCAAGGATCATTACATCCATAATTCCCTATTTTGCATAATGTCATTGTGAATATTTCCCTGGATTTGACTCTCAGCTACAGTGCAATTAATTATATATACATTGATACTTTGCCAGGGCATACTATCATGTACAGACAAGTATTATATCCACGTGGGACACTTGTTCAAGTAGCCTCATGAATATGCTTCACCTTAGAAAAAGCGAAAGGGATTGTGGAATAATCGTAATTGGAGAAATGGCAGAAACACTATTATGAATCCAGTCCTCCTTCCGTGTGCACTACAGTAATGAGCCTGAGGAAAGTGATTGTCGTACATTTGATGGTTCGCTGACTTCACAGTCATTGTCTTTATCTGCGATAGAAAGGAGAGGCGGGGGAAGGATCACAATTCCTTTGAGGTGCATTTAAATCATAGTCTCCACATATTACTCAGAAAATTCCCTCTTGAGAGTGTGAGCTGAGATGGCGTCCTTCAAGCCCCGCTGGGTTTCCTGTCATCATGAAATGGGAGCAGGAGATTAGGGGGGTGAGGGATGTAGAGGATGGAGAAGGAGGGGGGTAAATACTGAAATCTGGTCTAATCCCATCTCATACAGCTGAAGATACACTCCTCCTAAGACATTTCTGCTCAGAGCTGAGGTATCAGAAAGGAATGAGGGGAATACCATTGAGAATCAGCCTTATAATACTTTGTTTGGAAAGTATGCATCTCTGAATGAACTACTAACTCAAAAAAAATGGTTTATACATATTCAGTAATGGAAATCATCATTCTGTCATACTAATTTAATGTATTTATTCTTAAAAATAAGACCGTCTGACCAAGGCGGGTGAAACCGCATTGCTCCAAGCGCAGTGTTATAGTAAACTGGGCCACAAAGTCATTATAGTCTCATATTATTTCATATTACAGTCTGATCCGCTAAGGATACAGTTCAGCTAGATAAGGTTATTGCAGGTGACTAGCTGAGTGCTGCTATTTTTTGCATAAGAAATGCATCAAAGTGGTAATTCTGCACAGCTCATTGTGTTTAATAGAGTACTGTAAAACACGCCCTTTGCGGTGTAATTAATGAGGGAGAGGCAGGCACGAAACACATATCTAGAGGGTTCGCATCATAAGTATTCCAAATTCATAATGTATTGTGATTTTCTGCTATTCTTTCATTTAGCTGCAGCACAAAGCTTATAAAATATCCCTCATGATAATTAAATGTTACAGTCTATTATACTTTGTTGAAGTACGACAAGCAGACTTGAATTCTGGTCTTTTTAAACACACTTCTTACATTAATGACCTTTTTTATCATTCAGTCAAATCATGACAGAATATTCTAAAATGCTGCTTCATTTATGGTTAACACTATACTGCATCAACTTCATAGTGCACTGTACCAAAATAATAATATGCTTCCACTGAGTTATTTGTGTTTTTTACATTTTATCCTTGTCGCTCATCTTAAATAGCTAGATGAACAAAGATCAACAGCATGACCCTCTGTCTCTTCATGCTGCTCTTCATGCTTCTTTTCTGTCTCTTTAAAACTCCCTTTTCTCACGCTTCTCTCATCGTCTAATGAAATGCAACATTTCACAAAGCCCTCAGATTAATGTGCAGAAATAAATAAATAAGAGGAGGCATTCAAAGTGACTGCTGATGCGAGAGGAGAGGGGATTCTCACAACCCACTGCCCCTGCTGTAAGAACATGCCTTATCAACATTTTCTCCCTGCAAAAAATGTCAATGGAATGCTCCACATTTCATCAAAAAGGGTACGCATGCATCTGCTGTAAGCTGCATGATCTCTCTGCCTCGTTACACCACGTGAACCCCCCCCCCCCCCCCCCACCCCCCCTCCACCTATCCTGTCTGTGTGGCTCAGGTCTCTAACCTATAACATGCATCACTATCAGTGAACCTAAATCCCGGCATATAAATTGAAACCATCTTCTTCCTCTGAGATGTCACCTATGTCTTGCCTTAGAAAATGTCTCTTTGTGCATTAGGTCTAGTGTAACAGACACAGACATTTTGTAAAGGAGCCTTGGGCATATACATAACATATGTTTCAAGGTGTTCACTTGCTGCAGCTTTCTAGTAAGTGTGCAGTGCACAAGGGCATGAAATGGGAATTAACTAGACAGTATTCAAATGAATTGCAGAAGTGCAATTGTGTGTATATCGTTCATAAATGAGACAGAAAATGTGACTGATGTACAAGCAAGTGAGCAAATTTGTATGTATATTAATTCAGTGCACTGGGAAGAACTACCTAGCAAAGCCCTGTTGTGCCATTTAATTTAAAAAGGAGCCCTGTGTATGCAAATTGTTGAAGAAGACATTTTCCATCACTCATATGAAAACAACATATTCTCATCTGTTTTATCCTTGTTCAGGTGTTTTGTGCAGGTGGAGAGGAGCCCAGAGAGCTGCGGAAAACATTGTAGTGAAGCATTTGCACATCGGACTGAACACATCTGTCCTTTAGCACACATATTCCAATTTATGTTCTTCTGAACATCTTGTTTGTGTCCCTGCGAGGCAGTTGGTAATGAATGGTGTGCATAAAAAGGGTTGTCTCTCTTTTAATTGTGCAGTTACTTTTGGATTAAAACAAGGGGGAAGATATCACTTGGCCTTGAGGGTTTGAGGAGAAAAAAAATAGCAAAAAAGAACTTCTACGCAGAACGAGTATATGGCGGTGTCTCATAAGAACAACATCACGGCTGCTCTGTGTCCTCAGGACAGGCCTGCTTATGTCACTGTGTGCTTACTGTACGTGTGAATCTCGGTGTGTGGGCAGCTGGGGTTGAGGCAAACTTCAAGACCAATTTCATGTTTGTGTGTGTGTATGAATGTACATGTGCAGTGTGCCTGTATGCTCCTGGCCAGCATCAGTGTTGTTGTCAGTAAGTGGGTGCTAGCGAAAGGAAGGTCATGTGGCAGCCGGCAGAATTATGTCCAGGTCAGAGATGCCCTGTATGGAACCAACCCTTATTACCGCACCATTTCCCTGGGTTCCTGCTTTATGCTCACTGAGGCCATATCACGTACACAAGAGGTGGTAAGTAAGTGTGGGTGTCTTCTTATGACACAAGATGATTGGATATACATGTTGTGCTTTTCAGCAAATTAAAATGACCTAATTCACTATTAGATTAAACATACGCATTACGTGTGCAGTGTAGTGTGTGTAATGTGATCTACTGCATTTGAAAGTGTGCTAATTAACATGTTTTTCACTTACGATGTGGAGCTTCAAGAAGTCTCCGAGACCAGAGGAGCTATCCACCCTCACCAAGACAGCATCCTTCAGGTGTGTGCTGAAACCAATGGCTAGCCGGTCCGCCCTCGTGCTGGGACGGTCATTTGGCGGCCACGTGTATGTGATCAGTCCACCATCTCGTCCAAATATGTACGTTGTTCCCGCTAGAGAAAAAAAAAAAAAAAGGAGAGAGAAGAACAAATAGAAGACATTAATAATGTATTCCCCACTTTCAACATTGTAATGTTTGGTTGCAGGTGAACAGGCACCAACAATTGACTGTCAACACAAACATTATTAACACAGAGAAGTAGGCATCAGTGTCGTGTATACAGAGCACTGTCAGTCTGGAGTGTTTTATTGTGCTGAGTAATGACTTGCAGAGCTACGTATCACTCTTGAACAGCTCTCAGCCCCGTCTGAGAACTTAAGTATACTCATGTCAATTCATGATCAAGGGGAAATTCTGCTGAAATGAGAGAGGTAGGTAACTGCCGCTTTCCTCATGATGCTGCACAATTACTCAGTTTTACTGTCGCTACTTGTTTTACCTCTAGAGGAAAGAGGTGCAAGTGAATGCTAGAGAATTTGCAGTCAAGTCTCTGATGCCCAGGTAACCAGCATATCAAATGGGCACCTCCCCATCTCTTGCGCTTCATTAGCAGCCTCAAAGGCAGATGAAGCCGGCAGCATTATTGACTGACTGATCCAATTATGCCCTCCTGGTGACCTCCAAACCAGCTATTTCCTGTATTGCTGTATTTCATTGTTGTCTTTAGCAGCCCTGTGAAAGGTCTGAACATGACCTGGAAGATGAACGAGTCATTCTAATTAACTAGTTATTCATTGAGAAGAGCCTTGCAGCATTATGCCAGTGACCTAGTCAAACTGCTAGTTGAAAATAGGGAAGCAGTCTTGTAAAAGTAGGAGTCTGTTCATGTCTAATAACACAGGTTTGGATGATTGCTAAAAATCCGACACTTCATCATTTCAGAGTCGTCTCAATCAAATAAGTTTATTTCTTTCTATTAGAAACTTCATTAGGATACTGTTCCCACTCCTTTTTGCCAGGACACAGAAAAGTATAGTTGTGGGAGAAAGTGTGTATATGCATGTGCGACTGTGAACGAATGAGTATGAGATTGGGAAATAAATGCCTGTGAGAATGCCTGAAAATGAATGCAGCTGTCAGATTAGCATAAAAACAGCTATCTTCATGAAAAATTAGACAAGGAGCTGTGCTAGTGTGGGATGCATTTACGTCTGTGTGTGTGAGAGAGAGTGTGAGAAGGAGAGACTGAGAGCAAGAGAGAGAGAGAGAGAGAGACAGAGTATGTTAATATTCATAGGGGCAGAGAGTTAAACAGCCTTAGCCTGAACAATAGATTATAAATCATTCTGACTGTAATTCCAATATTTTCTTGTAAACCAGTTATATCCACAAGGATATAAAACTATCGATAAATTTTGCATTTATTTATATATTTCTGTTGTTTTCTTCCCTCTGGCTTTTATTCACAGCGCAGTGATTTAAGCACGTCACTCTACTCTCAAGTTCCTTTTCCAATTTCATTCCCTCATTTCAGTCGATACACACTGTCAACCATTAGCTAAAAAGAATTGCATCATTAATTAAGAATAATGTGATTAACAAATGATGTGGGGACATACAGATCTATGGCGGGATTTATTATTTTCATAAAGCATAACTCGCATTTGTAAAATGTAATGAAATAACACTGTAAGCATTCTTGTTCTCCTAATGGATAAAGCGTTATGAAGCTTGATGACTTCTACAAAGGAAAAGACATTATGTGTAATATATTTGTGAGACAGGCGTCATTTCTTTTTCATGAAGTCTGGTGGATACAGCTGAAAACCAGTCTTGTTCCACTAATGCATATCTGATGTTGGCCTCCTCACCGAGCAATCTCCAGTTCATGTAGCTGCTCATGCTGGACTGTTGTCACTGTCTCCTAGTTTCCCCCCAAGCCACCAAACACTTGCTCCATGCTCGAGCTTATTATAATTAAGCTCTTTTAAACCATGTCAGTGTTGGAACTCACTGGGCCCTTAAGCATCCATTTCCCCCTCTGTCTATTCATACGAATTGACACCCACTTTATCCCACTGACAGCTTATTTACTGTTGGTGACCTCCATAAAAACCTCACTATAATATAGAGATTGCTCATTTCAGTGAACTGGTGAGCAGATCTGGCTAGTGACACCCTTAAGCTAAATGGATAAACAGCAAGACCCTCACGTCAAGCCACCAAAGGTCAACAAAACTAACTACTCGGTGACATGCAGATTACGTAAATGGTTCCAAAACTGACTCAGAGAGTGCAGATAATAAGATTGCCAATATGTGGTAAAGCAGACTAAAATCCATATGAGCATGAGTGAGCATAGTGGAAAACTCCTTGAGGGACTGTTGAGGATTAAGATACATGGAGAAACATGGTTAATGCACACCTACACAGTTGTGCAGTGGCATGAAATCAGCAGACACGTGCCTCCAGTGGTGGGAGTAATTATGCACTGGCTCCATATTTGTTATTTGTGCACTCTCCCGGGACACAGGGCCTGATATGGATCTGTTGTAGTCATTAGATACAGTAGTGTCCTAGAAATACTTGCCCGTTGTTGTCTCTTTAATTTGACAAGGGTTTCAGTTTATTCCCTATTCCCCCACTGTCTGATAAAAACAAATGAAAGGACAAGGTTTAGGTACAATGAGGGGAGCCTGAGATACAAAGTGCTTAGAGGTGTAACACCACACAACTATGCAATAGCTGAGAAAGAGTGTAATTAAGATTTTTGTTGCATCAGGTATTCCCATTAGACACACGTATTTGTATCTCCTACATTCATCCCCATTTTCCCCAGAGAGGTGTTTGGAGCAGGTAGCGGTGAGCCGTATTCAAGGCTTGTACAGATGATCAGACCTCCAGGATGAACTCCTCAACCGCAAGCCTCCTCTGTTAAAGGATAATGAATTAATCTGTCCTCATGTTGGATTACATTGAGAGCTAGCTGCTCTCTGCTGTGTCAGTTAACATCAAAGACGATAAACATTGGCAGATCAAACACTCTGCTTTCATTAAAAATGTAGCACCATCCCTGGAGTTCTCCTGCATTTGGCCAAAGAGGTGTGTGGGATAGTAGACTGTAGGATAGCAAACATGGCCTGTGTGTTAGAGCCCTCTTGGCGCTGACTTCTCAATGTCTCAATCTATTTCTGCTGTAATGAAACAGGAGGCCTCCGAGCACTGCATGTTAAATAAACTGTGCAGTGTCATATGAAGAGGCGGATAGGTGTGAGCATAGGAAATCATATTGGCTCTGTGCCTTAGTGTAGCAATTGTAGGGTGGCAGCTATATACAAAGGCTGTGTGTTTGACTCTATTGCTCAGCTAAGGTCAGGCCCACAGACTGTCTTTCCTCTGACCTCCAACACAGCCATCATAACGAGCCTCATATTACCACCTCTGCCGAGAAACTGGGGAGGAATCCAATCATAATTACATAGTTGTGATGGAAATATGAAAAGGAGAGATGACATTATGGATCTGCTTTCTGTCAGCAACCAGCACTTGCATTTCTCTCTATTTGCTGCCAAGGATTCCCGTAATGACTGTGGTGCAAAAATAGATTATATGAGATGTGGAATATAGTGTAGCTTTTTCAGATTAATTCTTGATCATTTCCATGAATCTTACTGAATGGAATTTCACATAACTTATTTTTATAATTGTCTTTCAACTCTTGTCTATATTGCTTATATATATACACATGGACATATACTGTTTATGGTAGATCTTTACAATGGAAATGAGCTTAATGAGGTCAACATCCTTCAGATCTACGGAGCCCTCCAACTTGTTTGTGCAAGTGACGGAGATAAGTGGGTGAACATTTACATAATGTACATCTTTTAGATTCCCAAACCATTTAAGTGGGCTAAATTCTATATTAAGGATAACATCATTTTGGTTTATCTTTGGTCTGCAGCCCCCCCCCACCCCCCTCCCCACCCCCTCTGGGACAAGTACAATTAAAAGAAGCTTAATGATGTCTATTGGATTACCATTTCAATTTCTAGAGAAATCATTACCAGGATTTATGAGGACACTATTATCCAATCAAACACTATTGGTATCTAGTAAAGGAGCTACCTCCAATCAATGCTCCTGAAGATGTAGTGCCATGAGGGAAAATTGTGGGTAAACATGATCAATTTTATTCTCCCCTGATCTACCTTTCTCACTATATGTCACCTTTTGGTACAATTAAATGGTCTAATAGTTGAGGAGATGAGGTGGTAAATAGAACGGGGAATTATGAGTAAAACCATTCAAATTCATAGCTAATTAAATGTCTTTTCAGCTGCATGTTCTAACTTGGCAGCGACTGTGCAAAGCTGTGAATTACAGAGACAGTCAAGTAAGGCCACCGCTCACACTGCCTCAGTGTACAATTAAATGGTACATCACACCCTACGAGCCAAAATAATGATGCCAATAGGCTGATATCTATCTATATGTTTGATCCACAGTAACAGCAACAATCCTATACAGGATTTATTGTACTGTATGACAAAAAACATTATTCAAACTTCATTGGAAAAAACCTATGATTTGATCATTTAAATGTCAATGCCTTTGTCTATCTGTTTACTCTGTCTACAGACAAAAGAAATACAGGACTAGCAGTTCACAGCCTTGATATCAAGGACTTTCACATTTCTTTTTTCCTGTGTGTGCATGTTTGATTGTGATTATGAAGGTTGTAAAAGAAAAGCTACAACTGTGTTTACGCAATTATTTCCAGGGACTGCTAATGAATGTGATTCCATGAAATGCACCTAGTGTTACCACTACATGATGTGCAGCCAAGATTATTGTTAATTTGGAAAGTTTCATTCTTTCATGGGGTTTCATTGGTAGGTTTCTTAAAAATTATTTCTAAAAACATCAACAACAAAAAAAATGTTACTATTTGAACAAACTAACACTGTGTGCACCGTATTGTTATAATATCTATTTTCTGTCATTTCCTTGTTTCTTTCTGTGTTTAAACATCTGAAATCATTTTTGTCTGTTCAGTAGTGACTATCACCACTATACTGAATTCTAACAATTCATTTCATACTGTTATTTTTGGATTTGTTCACTGTTACCCCTGCTGTAAATGTAAAACATCTCTTTCTGTACACCAGAGGATGTTTCCCAGGGTAGATGTGAGGAGTGCACTTGCCTGTCAGTACCTGGTGCAGCATTGTGTTAGTGAAGTGACATTTTTGTCAGGATTTTTTTTTTCTTGCTGTGAACTTTACTGCTCCAGCGTGGGAGTAGAGGAGCTTTAGTATTAACGATCACCTGGGATTTTTGCTTGTCCCACTCACCTTTTGGGTACATGTCAAAGGCGCCTGGTACAGTGCAGTCCATTTCTGTGCCTTTTCCAAGCATCTACCTAGTCCTGTCTGCATGTACAGATCCTACGACTAAGCTTACAAAGTCTCTTTGTGGATATGTAGGCCAATTTGACTTTGATGTAATTCCCTCAGGTAGGAAAAAAATAGCTTTTTTTTCATTTTAAGTACATCCATGTGTAACTGTATTATGAATAAGGAACTGACTAGTGGACATACCTTCATTTAGTGCTTCACCTAATGTCCTGCTCCTGCTCCTGTGACTAGAGCAGGACACCAACCTTGTATGTTATCTTTTCCCCAGCTAATTAAATTTAATTTTAATGCTGTATATTTGCCCATGGCAGTTCTGCTCCTTTTGCACAAGGACATGAGTTTCCTCATGAGAGAGCTTTTTTGTGGTAGATCCCTTTTGTACTGCTCTCTACATCACAGAGTTGCCAGAGCATTGTGGCACAGAGCACACTGCTTTGACTGGTGATGAAAACCACATCTATAGATAATGTATTCCACCCTGTTGCCAACAGTGCCACACTGGGAAATTCTGATCACGACACAAGTCCCTTTCTACAACCTGTGCCATGGGTGTTGTGCTGCATTCATTGAGATATAAAAATAAAAATAAAAATAAAGTCCTGGCTATTTAGAATAGTAATTGTAAGACTACTGGGTTAAAGAGGTTAACTTGAGATGGACATTATTTAAATGAACATGTTTGCAAATTATTATTTTTAAGTGAATTAAGTACAATGTTTTAGCTCAAAGGCAGCAGTTCTACATTACTGATCTTATTCACATTCTAGTAATGTAGAGTTCCTGTTAAAGTGTAATCTGCAACACCAATACACCTATTTCATTCTAGCTTTTGCCCTCAGGAGATTTACACATCGTTTTAGTGTTTTCATGATGGGCTGTGTTGTTTTTTAGTAAAGCTTTTTAAAGTGTGAATATGCCTTTTGTAGTATGCTGGATTATGAGTCATTGTAGATGGAAAACACAGTTATTACAATACTTCTTTAAAGACCCCCGAAAATCAATTTACGCTTATTGGTTTTAATTAGTGTATTTTAGGTGTATGTTTTTTGTCTTAAATATGTCATTAAAAATTAGCAATTTTAAAAAAGCTAAAATGAGCCATAATAATTACTTTTAATGTATTTTTAATAATATTTGTGATTAACGCTGTTACCCTGTAATTATGCTCCATGTAAAAAAAAAAGAAAAGAAAAGAACAACAGATGCCTCGAGGAAAAAAGTTACACTCTTGTCAGGTGTCACTTTTGTAGATGACATAACCAAATGCTTCGACTTGGAAGGTGATTAATTGCCTGTCACCTTTGATAGGCAGCCTCTATGTGTCAGAATAATTAAGTACAGTGAACAACAGCAGCTCAAAAAAGAAAAAAAAAACATGAGAGCAATTGTTCTTCCACTTGTTTGGAGTCTGCAGTTAAAACACAGCCTCTGGTTGTCTCTCCCATGGGTACAAATGAAGAAAATTCAGCTGGACAATGAAAGCTGGAAAGCGAGGTATAGTGGATACAGATAGATCCCTGTGGCTCCCCTCCTTCCGCTGCCCCCCCTCCCCCAAACCAACCCAATCTCTATTTCTATATCTGTTCATTGTTCCATTGCAGTATAGCGAGGTCCTTTCAACAATTTAAACCACACTTACAAGCTTTGCTCCTGGAAAAAGCCATTCTCTATCTTCAGTGGTGTGTGAGCAGAGCCTTTGGGAGACTAAAAAGACTATGGATTGTTGACTTGTCTTAATCCTCTCTCAGCACAAACAACTGCCTTCCTTATAATGGGATAGGCAGTTAGAACAGAACCAGCAGGCATGAGAAAAAGGTTTCATCATAGGTTGGAGCTGGAACAATCCTGCGCTACGTACAACGGAAATGACAGCAAAACAAACTTTTATGTGACCACTTGAATTATACGTGAGGAGCTAGGATTCCCTCAGCATGATAAAAACAGGATTACAGTACAGGACTGTGAGTATTGAGTATATCATTATTTATCACTATGATCTTGCTATAAATGCAGGGTCGGGTGGGGTATATTCACACATATGAGAGAATGGAGTGGAAAATAAGCTATACCTGCTGTAGTCATGAAACTAACCCTTAACATAAAATACTGTGCACACTCTGCCACATTCGGCTTTGCTTCCTTCCCTGTTTTTCTTTGCTTTTTCTTTTTTTTAAAGTGATAAATTCCCCCTTCAGTCTTTATCAGAAGGCAGGAGCTGAGCTATTCTCTTTGCAGTCAGCAGAAAGCAGAGTGGACAGAGGTGCTAAATCAACCCAGTGCGCAGACTGCCTGCTTACTTTGTGTTGGCTTAATAAGTCTGGGCATATTGGCATATATACAGCACAGTCGATATAAACTTTTACAGTTCATTGCCCAGAGACTTAATCTTCACCGCTGGCTGATAGGGTATTCAGTTATACCTGCTGTTTGAGACTGAGATATAATTATGCACCTATGCTAATACAGCATGCTCCATTTTCATTCATAGTGGCTGAAATAATGGAGTGTTTCAGTATGAGCAAATGTGATGCTTCATTGATGATAATAAATGTAATTAAACTACATTTTTCACACTTAAAAACTGTTTTGATAAATGATAAGTGGTAGTAAGGCAAACATATATTTAAAAAAAACAAAGACATGAGGAATTCGAAGTCACCCTTAATCCTTATGCTAGACTTGTCAAATATTCTAATTAGCTCATTTCCACAGTATTGTTTTAACAATATCCAGTGACCTATGAGCCTTAAGCCCCTCCTAATGAAGACAATCCCAAAGTAGTATTTCTGCATAGGACAGCTGACAGTGTCCAACCTGCCTTCATAAGCTGCAAAGGATTAAGCCTCTCTTCCCCCCTCTATCCCACCCCTCTCTCTCTCTCTCTCTCTTTCACTGCTTTGCTAATTTGATGTAATTAAATTAAGTGGAGACTAAAAGTGGGGCATTGCTGCTTGCCCCCATGATTGGTCATCCTTATTAAGGGTGTAAGTTGCCAGCTCCAAAATCATAGGAGCAACAAACCTAATCAACAGCGGAGAGAGAAAACATAGGGGCACTTAAGTCAGACCTCAAGGCGAGTACAGTGTGAAATGACCACATCAAAGAGTAAGAGAGGGAGGGGAAAAGAGAGAGATAAAGATAGGTAATAGAAAAAAGGGTTGATTAAAAAGTAGTTCTGTTTTAGTTTATACCACAAAGGGCAATAACAGAAACCCATTTGCAATTGTACGCCCCTCTACCTTTATTTATACTTAAAGGATGGTGTCTTGGTGTATGTAATCATGTCTCCTGTCCAGACTGACTGTGAAGCAACTAATGTGACTACACACAGCCAAAGATGGGGGACAAAATCCACAGTCCTTGCACAAAAATGCATTCTAGGGTTCAGCCTAAGCAAATATAAAGCTTTAGCAGTATCAGATTACCATAACAAGCGCTTATATCAGGGTAGGATTATTGCTACCAAAAATGGTGGATTTACAGTAGATAGGGTCACACATTTCTCTGGCTGCTAAGCAAAAAATTGTGACCCAGTAATATTATTGGATGTATAAAAGGTCAAAAATGTTGACTGCTATGACACAACAATCTTTAGTGTGAAAGTTTCAGTGGAACATGCACACCTCACCTAAACAAACTTTAGTGGCCACATAGGGCTTGTGTCATGTAATTGATCCTCTAGTGTCACAGAATGTGGTCAATGCTATTAGGATTTGTTACCTTCACAAAATACATCTTTTGGTTACACCTATCAAAATATAGTGAGAGGTGATAAGGTGTGATTAAAACATTTGCAGAGGCAGTATACCACTGCATACCACTTGTATTGTTTTCTTATTGTGTAGTGTTACATTGTATGTGTATGAAAAGTGCTATTCAAATAAAGTCTGATTAATTAAGTCACAGGCTTTCGTGTAACACTGGAAACAAACCAAAATGGGGCTACCAGGATGTGTTGCTCCCCCTGACAGCTTGCTAGCAACCCTTTCCCCAAAAAGAGAACACTTTTGGTACAATTAGTACAGTATTGTATCAATTTAATTCTACTTAATCAGACTACTAAAGCCTCATCTTAGCTGCAGCTGAGCTTTACAATATCTGCATGGAATGAGCACTTCTGTCCCTTTTAAGTCAAGATACTGTAGGAGGGAATTTCCTAGTGGCCAATATAGAGAAGAAATGATTACAGTGACCAATGACAAACATATAGCATGCAAGTACTGTATTAAGACACAGTCAGAAAACGTGAAGCATTTCTTTAAGCAGCTCTAAACTGATACAATCCTCAATTCGACGAAAATTGTCCATCGAGAAGTCTTACCCTGCATTATGCTGTTGCACTACTTCACCGTATTTTATCCTCACACTGCTCTGAAGAGATAAGCCTGCACCTCATGATGACGGGGCCCCAGGGTAGCCATACCGACCACCCTCGCTCTTCATGGCAGGGGACCATCAATTCATGGTTGAGGTAAAGTTCTGCCCCCTGGGCTGGTAACATTATGCCATGAATGCTCAGTCGACCAGTGTCACTCACACCCTTCTGCCCCCTCCTCTGCCATGCTCACTTCCCCTAAGCCCTAAGTGATACATGAGCCCCTGCCTTGTGGAGCAGAATGGCCCATCCAGGCAGAGCTGACAAGACCCAGTGTCTTAATGGAGCAATACACCAAACGGGCCCTTTGTTACCCTGACCAGCTGCAAATCTGCCTCCCCAGCCAACAGCCTTGGCTCTGATAGAGGTGTCTCACAGTATCGACAGCTTCTAATTTACTCTCTCATCATCACTTGCCTCATTTGCTCCTCAGACACAATGCTCCCTTTCTCTGAGTTCAGGTCAGCCATTTTGTTTGCCAGCAATTTGTTGATGAGATTTTTCTGCATCCAGTGTTAAATTTGCGTTCCAGTGAACACACATATCAAAGTTAGACTTAAAGAAAATCAGGCATCAGTCGATTCTCTCCTTTTTCATTCCCAGTTAAAAGCCTGTTTGATGGATTCTGTGCCATCAGACATCAGTGCATTATTTAGTTTCAGTGGGTCTGTGTGCTAGCATGGACCAAACATCACAGACTCCGAATGGTTTCTAGAAGCTGTTGTCTTCTCTATTAGGGAGCCAACAGATGTGGAGTATGACTGCAGTCCTAATTACTGAAAAAGACAAGTGTGGGGGATAATTACACAGTGGAAGTGAGGCAGAAAACAGAGTCCAGGGCCAGAGCTCTGATCTGAGACTAGAGACAACTCTGGCTGCCCATCACCATATGCAGCCCAACCTGCACCAGCACAAACACTGCTCTCACAAAGAGGCTGCTTTAGGATCAGACAGAGCTACTGTGCTTTACTGAACACACTCTTACAGTAGTGCTATTCATAAAAGAAAATTATACAGCAGTCTATGCTATAGCCACATAAATACAAAAAGCTTGTGCCGCAAGAGGGCTTTCTTTGAAATGATTTAATACATCCACATTGCTATCTTTACGTTTTAAGGGAAATTGTAAAACCCTCTCCACTGTCCCTTTTCTTTAACAAATCACTGTTTAGCCCGAGGCAATATACATGTGCAGACGGTAGCTCAAAAGTAGTGCATAAACAACACCTCAAAAACCTGCAGACTCTGTTCAACACACTCAGTTTGCATACAATGCAATCATTTTTATATGGCCTTCATTTTATATAAATCAAACATTTACAGGCAAACAGGTGGACAATTTACACCAGATGATCAGTTATTACATTAAAAGCATATCAATATGTGGATACTATTGCATGGTTTTTTACCCATGGAACAAAGCTGTTCTTCATATGTCTAATTTTTCTGTCGTCCCTGCATGACACCGCTTCATTTTTACTGTTTACTCTTTTTGTAAGCCATGCCCTGGAGACAACAAGCACGCCTTGGCCTTAATTGCAGGATTAAACATCTGCTTTGCCTATTGCTGAGTAGCCTCACTTTGTAAGTAAGCCTTCACTAAGTGGTGAGATATTATTTAATTAGCTGGGTATGTTATGGAAATGATACAATGAAATAAATCTGGAGAAGATCAGAGAAAAAAAATATCGTCAGAAATAAACATCAATAATCCTCAAAGTTCACGTGTGTGCATCCGTGCACTGGCATGTGTTACATGTGCGGATGTGCCGAGGTGTGTGAGAGGGAGTTTTGTTGTGCAGCACAACTACTGCCTTTGCAATTTATATACAGCATAACATTCTGCCTCCCCCTTATCAACAGGCAATGTAGGAGCACCATAAGAGAGCTGTGCTGTCCTCTATCTCACAGAGATGCCACGTATCTACCAACAAATAAATATATAACAGGCAGGAAAAAAAGGAATGTGCGTGGGTATGCATTGTATTTCTACACTATGTTGCAAAATATATGCTAATATTAGCTTGCACTTAGGTGTTAGGCAGGCATGTTTTTATCAGCCCTTGCCAGCAGGCCTGAGGCTCTAAGAGATGGAGGGAGCAATGAGGAAGGTGAAATCCCACACAATCCTATTAGAGTGGATTAGGGGGCAGCTTTCTTTCTGTTGCCACTCTGCTGCAGGTGAGCAATTGTAAATTGCAAAAAAAAAAAAAAAAAGATTAGTCATGACATGGTTGGTCTCAACTGTGGCCTCCTATTGTTACACAGGGCGGCCATCATTTTTTTAACCTTTAATTTTTCATTAAGCCAATACACATTATATTAAAGTTGGTAGGTTGTTATTTGTAAGCTAAGAATAATTATAACACTGTCAATCAAACCACCCACATAGACGAGCTCCGGGATGGATTTTTTTTCCCCTCCCAAAACAGCCATGTGAAATTTAAGTAGAGGCTCATTATCGATCGGTTGATCAATGGCAATCATACATTTTCGTCTTCTGAAAGCTGGCTGCCACAGAAACCCATCCTCTCTGGCCTCCCCTGTGGTTGGGGTTATCAAGCTGTAAAGGCTGAAAGATTTCACCCTCCATCTTCTGTTTTTTTTCTCCTTTGACCTTTCCCAGAAACAATTAATCCATCACTAGGGGAGTTATAACTGTATTGTTGGAACTACTGTATGTCTGGACAATCACTTTTATACCTTACCAAGTGCACATTTTTCTTTATGACCCACTTTAAATTCTAGCCCATGATATGTTACACTATATGAATTAAACTTTTCCCCGTGTGCAAATTTACATATCGCTTCAGCTACCCATATTCACACTCTTCTGTTTTGACAAAGATTTGACGTGATCAAAGAGATGGAGGATGATTTGGGAGAGTGTTGCTCTTTGTGCATGCAGTGAGCTTGTGTGCATTTGTGAGCAAGTGTGCATAAGTGTGTCTACGCAGGCTTGACTGGCTCAGAGATAGCTGCTGCCTCATTATGATGACAGAGAATGAGGCTTCTCCAGGGTGACTAAACTCAATTCAGATTAGATAAAAAATGTGGGCTTTTGCATTCTTGATCTCCACTTTATTTATTTAAATAAATCCCCCCTCCCTCTTTCTTGTGGCGTTCCCCTGTGAAATGGAGAGGCATTTATAGAGTCAATCAGAATGGACTGTGGAGGACTATTTGAAGTCTTTCATTAGCACCTTGAACACCTCGACCCATGCAACAGCTGCATCACCACTCCATGCTTCCTGTCTTTTGTCCAGCAAATGTTAGCATACACAAATCCAGCAATCCAGCAATCCACCAATTGATTGTGTCATGTTGCTACATTCCACATTAACTGTATCTGTCAAAGTCTTATTTTGATGTATCCTGCTGCTAAAACAACCAAATTCAAATAATCTTTCTGATAATAAACACTTTTTTTCATGCATCTAGTGTAGTTTGTCATTGTTACAATTGAATTTTCCCATTACAAATGCAATATGCAATTGTATTTTGTCGGATTAACAGCTCTGTATGTGTGAAATCAACAATGCACACTGGGAAATAGTGCAGAACACATTTTTCTTCCATTTTGTTGCAAAATGACAGGTTTTCTGTTTCACACTTGCTAGATGTGAAATGGATGTAGTACGACCCCACAGACAATGGCCGGACAACTTATCATTTCAAGCAATTCTTATAAGATTACCTTTTAAAAAAAGAAAGCCAGAGGTGTAAACTGACAGACAGACAGGATGAACAAGAAAGTGGAACATGGCAGACGAGACAACCCTGTTGATGATGATTCACAGAGTGCCTTATGGGTAAAGAGCTCCCTGACTCAAACTTATCCAAGACCTAAGCATGTGAGGGGCACAGACATCCCCTTGAGTTAAAGGAAGGGGCTTTTGTTCTCTCTCTCCCTCTATGTCTTCTAAGTCTCTAATCCGAAACTGGACACATTACTCAGCTGACCCCTCACTGTCCACCGCACGCACAGTCAGGTCTCATTTCCCTTCATGCCAAGCATAGCCTGGTCACCACCGAAACCACAAAGACCACTGCAGGCGCAAAAGGCTGCCCACTCTGTCTGCTTGAATGGGCTCTGTCGACCGACACGGGAGCTGGGGGTGGGTTAGGTGGTCGGGATGAGATGAAGCACAGACAGTAGGAAGGAGGGAGGGACAACAGGGGGGAGATAGAAGAACGGAGCAAGTGCATATCATGGGATACAAGTAGGTTCAAGACCTTAAACACACACAACTAATAAAAAAAAGGGTGTCTGCATTCTCACACATCAGAGGAAGAAGAGAATGAAACGACTGCAGTCTTCACTCTCTCCTCCGTGGGTCAATAACTGCCTGTACTCCCTCTAGAGCAGAGGAACATGTACTCAGATCCTTATCAGGGTAGCTATCATCTCCACTGCCTCACAGAAGCAGAGATACTGTCATCCCCACACTATCGCAGAATGACATCAGCTCAGAGACATGGGAGTAATTATATTATACAAGCCCACAACACACCGGCAGCAAGGCAACATGAGGGACCATCCACTCCTATCCCTCTTCTCTTTCGCTCTCTCTTCCTCTCTCTTTTTTCTTTCTCTTTTACTTTCTTCACTTTTTCTCCATCTCACAAGTGATTTGTTCTTCTTCATTCCCTACTTTCTTTTTTTTATTTCTTCCCTTGACCCCCTTTCCAATCTCCTCCTCATCTGCAGCATTGCCAACTGAAGGTGGAGAGCTTTAAAATGATTATAATCACATAAATTGCTTCATCGACTTTGATCAAACCACCAAGTTTTAAAATATAAAAGCCATATGTGCAGCAGTTGAAGGAGCAGGCGTGTTAAGTGTATCACATAACCATCATGAATCTGGAGGTTGACTTCCCCCTACTCAACATATGGTCTATGATTCTGAGAGGATGACAGACACACATAGTGCACATGGGTAGAGCAAGCACATGTAAGTGTATAAGTACTAGCGCTGAGCGATTATGGCAAAAATCTAAATCACGAATAATTGAACCCTGCCCTCAAATGATATTTTGCACATAAGTATCTTGAAAATAATGATGTTTCAAGGTGTGACACTGTGTCTAGTTTAGGCACAAAACCCACTTGATTAGAACTATGAAAAGATCATGGATTGGGTTAAAATGATCATTGGAGACAAGTTTTCAAATGCCTTAACGATATGCAACCTTTACTGTCATGGCAACAGTGAACAACACAATTAATTGACATGAGCAAGATTAATTCGATTAGAGTTTCTAAATGTCGGTTTCGATTAATTGCTCATCCCTAATAAGTACTGTATATTTTGTTCTGCCAGGTATTTGTCAAATCATTGCATATTGCTATCCTCTGCACTCAGTAGAAGTTAGAAGCAGCAAATGCACTGAAAGCCAGTTTCCACTTTCCGGCTAACTGCTGAGAAGATTCATTGTTTAAACTCGACAACACTTTTTCCGATTGATCAGATCGTCTCATCTATTCAGCCTCAATAATAAAAGAAGAGCAGGTACAGAGGGAAATATGATAACCTAGTTATCCAACATATTGAGTATCATATCCATCTCTGGGAAAGAAGACTATCACCTCTGGGAGTCTATTCATGATGAATGGTATATCTGCTACTCAAAGTTGATACTGTCTGAACCTCATTACTGCTAGCCCTAAACAAACAATGCATCACACTCCAACTCAATTTCATACATCCTGACCATGGTAATTTTCTCCTTCTTTCCACATAAATCAATGACAGACATACAAGTTCAACAGAAGAGAAACAAAGGGTGCTTTCTCTTACAGTATGCTGATGTATATTTCTAAAATGGATGGGCAGTCCACCATTAGTGCAGAAACAGTTACTAAATTTAGCTACATGTTAAATGGAGGGGGAAAAAAAGTGCATTTTCATGTTTAGTTTGGCAATTTGCATATAGAAGAAACTGCCAGCATGCTATTAGCTTTGTTTAGTCTAATTACTTGAGACAATGTTTAATGCACTGTGACAATAATAGTGAAAGGCAGGTACAGTTACATAAGTATTGCAAATAGGATTAGATTTTAACATTGACGGTGACACCAAAAGCTATAAGAGAGAGACAGAGGGGGGGGGGGGGGAGAAAAATATAAACAGTGAGAAACAGAGCAAGTGAAGATAACATGAGGCCTATTTATGATGTTTAATACGTAACAAATACGCATATGAAGCACAAAATATACTGCAAAAAAAATACAGAATCATATCTGCTCTGCTTTACAAATTAGACTGACTGAATAAAGACCTGTGCATGTTTTAATTGTTGCAGTGAACACCCCATGTAAGGAACAAGCCCCATGGAAATTAAAGCTATTGCAACACAGCTAAGACAACAGCACTGGGGCTTTACAACAGCAGGCTTTGTCCTGGAGCCAGGTACCATGTTGAACAGCATGTCTCCCATTTTGCATTTATGTACCCTCTGCGCGCTGATCAACGAAAAATTTAATCATGTTACAAAGAAAGCTTTTCTTTGGTCCCCGTGAGCTATCTCACAATAATGGCACACAGGAGCAGCTACAATAACTATGATATTAAGTCACGGAATCTGCCTGAGAGCACCACATGCCCCCAGGGTCCTTAGGGAGAGCAAAAGGCGAGCTGAGTGTTGTCCGCTCCAGACAGGTCACGGCAGAGTGGCCTAATTGCCTCTCTTGTTGTCTCAGTAGGCCGGCAAACATCCCATCTTCCTCATCATCACTGAGGAGCTCTGACTCCCTTGTTCATACAGGTCTAACTTTGCCCAGTGATCCACACTCCAGCCTTGTTTCTGAGCTGTTCTTGTGTCCAATAAAAGACATTTTCGAAATGCCAGAGCTGCTCTGTAATGATGTTATCGCTCACAACCCAATGCCTTGTCCAGATAAAGTGTAATATTGGTGAATCCAGAATATTACAGTGTAAATATGCGGTAAATTGTTAAACACTGTCTACTAAATGAAATCGTGGGTACCTCAGCATTACGTCAGTGTTACAACAGTATGATTACGTCACTTAAAAATGCCTGAGCAGTATGATGATGACGACTAAAGAATATGAGTATTTTGGGTCCTCTAAGTGCCACAGTTTTAAACATCAGCTCTGAACTTGAGGTGAAATTCACAAAAAACACAAGTGGAAACAAGAACTGCAGAAAAAAAAAGTCAGCAGTACTGTATCTCCAAAAAATGTTCTCATATTTTGAGGCAAGAATACTGCAGTCTACCATGAATACTTGGGGTGAGGTCATTCCAGTTCCTCCTAGTTGAGACTCTCCCTCTTTCTGTTTCTCCCTCTCTCTCAAAGCTCATGTCATGAACCTTCTTGCCACACATGAGTAAAGGGGCCTCTTCTACGCTCCATACTGGGCAGGGGCCAGTAGCGGCTCAACACCCTGCAGAGCTGGAGGCAACACATCTTTGTCTCTTCGAAAACACCCGGGGGCAACATGGAGCGCCACAACGTTCTAATCCTGTCTAATCTGGACACAGTGGAGCATCTGGAGATAGGGATACGGCTAATCTCAGACATGGAGACAGAGGGCACTTTGCTGAGACAGAAAAAAAGGGGATGTATCTAAGCTAGACTTTCCGTGTCTTACAGAGTGATGTGCATGTCTTGGGAAGGGGATTCTTACAAACACAAATAAATAATATCCAGAAAACACAGTATTTTAGGCTCATATTGCTATAGAGGGAATAAAGATGGCTCAATGCAGCAGTCATGAAATCAAAAAAACAAAACTGCTCAAAAAGTAAGGAATGTACGTAGAGAATGAACAACAAAATACTTACTGGGCCCTGCTCTTAGGGATGCAGGTGATCTGTGGATAGCAATAGGCACAATATGGTGACGCTTGTTTCCATGGGAGAGGTGAATGTGGTGGAGACTCTCAACTGCACCTGGTTCTGACCCTGCCACAAAGCCCAAAGCCAGGGCAGTGATCCACAAGGCCAGGTGGGTGAGTGAAGCAGAATTCCGGTTTAGGGGCTCTGCTACGGGCCTCAGGGGAGTAAACTGTGTTCTCCAGCCTCCGAACATCTTCCCTGAGTGGCCAGATGAGGCTTCGGATCGAGGTGAAACTTCAGTGAGCTTTACAGCCCATACTTCTCACCTTGCCAAATCTCACTATGCCCAGAGACTACTTTTGCAGATCCACAGAGAGAAAAAAAGCACACAAAAAGGGCAAAAAAGCAAATAGGGACACCACACAAAATGTCGGTTGTGGGGGAAAAAGCCCTTTTCTGTTCTCCACTGAGTTAGGAAATCCGTAGCAGCACCCAGGGAGGTAAGGAAGTATCATAAATCATCATAGAAAAACAATCAAAAACATTCACTGAAGAAATTAGGGCAACCTCAAACAGCAATGGAGAAATCCCAGCTTGCTCCAATTCCCCTAGTTCCCAAATTCTCTGTTCCTCTCTTTGTTAAGCCCTCACAAAATTAGAAACATCTTCCCACAAAAAACTGTTAATATTCCAAAAAAAAAAAAAATACAGTTGCCTGGAAAAGAAGAAAGCCAACTTGAGAAGAGATGGACAGCACCTGTACAAAGTGTGTTTCTTCAGAAAACCAAGACAGACATTCTGAGTTTCCCTCCTTTTCCTCCTCCAGTGGTCTCAAAGAATGTCCAGAGGAATGGGACCATAGTTAAATCCGAGTCTCATTTGCATGTGTCGGACAGCTGCAGCAGCGCACGGGAGACGACCAGATTGCACCTGTAAGTTGTGCCAAGTAGCGCACCCGTTCCCCATCTAGAGATCTGTGCTCTCAATGAGACCAAGCGATAGCAACGACAGCACCTGAGAGAGCAGCCCTGGGCAGGAACACACACTCACACACACAGGCAGCATCGGCAGCGCTGTTCCAGAAGATGTGCGCAAGAGGACGAGCGGAGAGAGGAGGAGGAGAAGGAGGAGGAGGAGGACAGAGGGAGGGGGAGCCTCAACAGCCAGCCAGGAAGCGGGAGGCAGAGTGGCTATGCAAATGGGCAGCATTCACATAGCGAATCACTGGAGCCTGAGTGCATTGCAGAGGAAGAGCCTATTTAGGCAGAATAGCAGGAATTGAAGCTATGTCCCCCAGCCCTGATTCCTTTCACAGCCTCTCCCTGTTCAGTCTTTTTCAATCCACTCTCCTGTGCGGACATTCATGAGCAGAAAAAGGAAAAAAAGAAAGCAGGATAGACTCGATTCATTTCTGTTTCTACTTTTATCATTTTATCATCTTTTCAGATTCATCTTCTTCTTCCTCTCCCTGTCTCTTTTTTTTTCTTCTTCTCTTTCTTTCCTTCTCTTTGAATTTTGGGAAGTTGCATGACAGTAATCCTGTGAATATAAAGAATAGAAGCCAAGCAGTACAACCCAATCCTTGTACCTCCATATTATAGGAAAACTGTTTTTTAAAGGTTCTCAATCTACCGGACTCTGCAGTATATCGCTAGCAAGATTTTAGAAGAGTGATGATGCTGCAGTTCACATAGGCAACTCTCTC
This sequence comes from Scomber japonicus, assembly GCF_027409825.1. Lineage (NCBI taxonomy): Eukaryota > Metazoa > Chordata > Actinopteri > Scombriformes > Scombridae > Scomber > Scomber japonicus. Next base: position 21,370,771 of record NC_070591.1, on the reverse strand, counting down.
TCTCTCTCACGCACATATGAAAACACACACACACAAACACACACACACAACACACACACACACACACACACACACACACACACACACACACACACACACACACACACACACACACACACACACACACACACACACACACACACACACTGAGCGCTGTCCACAGAGAGGGTGCTGAATCTGGGCAAGTATGCTTTGCCTGCTAATAAAAGACCATTCCTCACAAGAGAGGGAATGCTGATCTCAGACTCAGTGTGCAGCGCGGGTTACAGAAATGTAGAGAACATGTGGACATAAAAGCCGTACTGATAAACACAATCCGGTTCAGCTGGGAAGTGTGCTCAGTGTTCAGAGTTCAGGACTGGAGAGCACAAGGCTCAGCTGCAGTGTCCCTGCCTCTGTTTGCACACTGGCCATTCAACACCCACCCCCCTTCGAAACGCAGTGTTCTAAGCTTGAGGGGGGGGGGACTGTAAGCACTGCTGAGCTGATCTTTACGGTTTACAGGGAATACGCAGGCATTTCATGGCAGAAGAAAGCCAACTTAGCCAGTGTGACACAGCGGATAATATGTCCTTTTTCATTTTCTTTTTGACATGGTCGCTCACATGAAGACAATGAAAGAAACCGTGAGGAGAGGAAGAACCAATAAAATGGACATTAATAGTGAACATTTCACTTGATTCATTTACCAAGTACAAACATTTATGACATTTTAAAGCATTATGGTTGAAATTTAAATTTAAGAAGAAAAAAACAGACCTCATATTTTTGTAATAAAATAAATATAACAGATAAGATACAGTATATATGATCTGCCATCTGGCATGAGGACAGATGAGGATCACTCATATTTTTATTTTTTTCTGGTATTGTGTTCCTATATAGTAGTAAAAAAAGCAATTGAACTACAAAACAGATGCTGCACATATTAGGCAATTGCGTTGTTCTCACCTTGTAGAATCTCAATAACTTGGTGCAGCCACCTGGTGCTAAAAAGTCAGCAGCATGGAACCACTGCTCTGTTCTCATTTGCAATGGTGAAAAGGAATGTTCCTGCTGAATGTGTTTACACTTTTATAATTATCAGCAGTGCAATCTGCATAATTACACCTAATAAGGCAATCTATCAGGGCTGCTTGCCAAGGACAACGACCTACTATGTCCTTAACTGCAAACTTTTACAGAGAAACAAAATGAGATCTTAGATTGCAAAGCCTGCTATTCGGTTACATAAAAGTGTTATGTGTGCACAATATAGCACTTTTTTTTTAGTTTGAAATGTGTATTTAGTGGAAACACTGTGTTAGTATGCAGCACCTAAAGTTAATGACATCAGCAGTGAGATGATACCTCTATCAGGTTTATCATTAGTTACTTGTTCATTTGTGCCCCCAAGTGGTGGATCTATAAAGTGCACAAAAGCTCAACAAAACAAGCAGCTTATGTTCAACATATTCACTGAAACAGAATCCTCAGCATTCAACATGATTGAATAATATAACAAAAAAACATCTAATCACCCGTGATATTAAAACTTAAGAAGAAGCCATTAAATGGTTATTAGTGTGCATGCAAAAGTATACAATTATGATCTGATGAATTGCTCTGACCCTGAACAATTCTTATAAGATCACCTCTATTAGAATATCACTAAAGATTAACTCTGCTCTAATCATTTCAGATGACAAATTGACTATCTAACGGATGAGAAACAGGAATGAAGAGGCCATGCATACAGATTTAGGAAAATATTTACAACCAAATTTCTTTTGCCTACAAAAGCAAATACCTGGGACCGATACGTAAAGCACAATTCCAGATCTCATCTGCTTTAACCAGATGATTTTGCAGAGCCTTGTCTACAAAATGAGAAAATCCTCTTCCACAACTAAACATTCACCATTAAAGAGTTTTTGATTTCCTATTATATTCTGACTCTTGTTCGTGTTAGTGAGATGTCTTCTTGACAGAGAGCCATAAACGGCTCTTCTTTGTTTCCTTTTAAGACCCAAAGGATTGTGAAAGACTCTGATGCATGTGATGCTTTGAGCACATTTGCCCCTTTTGGATCTACATGCCTCTGTTGTGTTTCTTTTTAAGGTGAAAATCCTAAAGTAAAGCCATGGAAACTTAAGAAGAGAAAAGGAAAAAAGGGGAGAAATCTCTTGGAAAGTGAGGGCAACTTTCACCCTCTCCCATACTAAGTGATCAGTGAGAGGAGAAGAAATTGGTCTTGGGTGTAATAGTCCCTTGGAGAGGAAAAGAGCATAAAAGGACAAGAGTAGTCTCTGTTACTCACTTAGGACTGCAACCACAGAGCACTGAGCTGATGAGATGATTTTGTAGGAGTGGAGGAATAGTGGAGGGAGAGCTGCAGATGGGTGGCCTAAGAGTACCTAACCTGACTGGAGCAAGGCCTTTAAATCAGTTAAAGAGCCATCATGTAATACTTCATCACACATGAAGAGACCCTTTACAGAGGGACAGGTACTTAAAACCACTTTGGCAGCAATGTTTCTCCTCCTACTATGATGTTTATTGTAGCCATCACTGGAAGATACATCTCATTATGTATTGTTTCAATTAACACAGTCAGTGGCAAGCTGAAAGGTCCAGGAATGGGGTAATCACAGCAGTTTACACACCGTTCTCTAAGCAGGTGTAACTTGGTGTATCAGATGCTACTGTTGGCTGAGAGCAGATCAAGCATGCAGGCCAAGTCATGCATGAGCCGGGTATACCTGTTTTGTGCTGGAGTGACACATCTGTGTCAGGCACAGCAACATATGTGTTCCTATGAACAAGAGTGCCTTGAGGTTTGTATCTCTGGGGTCTACACTGTTATGGAGAATATACTATAGTGAGCATCATGTACTGTATTCAAGGCTGCATACTGTAGAACTCCTGTAACAGCTTCATAAAATGTTTATGTGGTTAAAGTTATTCCACTTCCATGACACAAAGCAGCAAGGAGGGACCAAAAGATCTACTGTGTAAGGTTGGTCACTGTGTTTCATGTACAGTCAATAGAACAAGCAACTTAACGCAACACAACAAAATCCTTTTCATCATCTTTTCGTCACAAAGACAGAAGGTATTCAACACTAATATTGCATGTCATACACTGACATACAATATTAACCCTGAGCACTTAATACCACTGAGCGTATTTCTGTGAATATCAAATATGTCATTACTCATCTAAACATGCTTCAAAAATGCTACAGAGAGAGACAGAGGAGCAAACACTGATGCTAATGTGTGCAAGTGTACGGAAATAGAAACACAGTGCTGTCTTACTCATTTTGATATGTGACATGATAAGAACAGACAGATACAGGGAGTCAACGCTCAATACAAACACACAAACTACACTGTATTTCAACTCTGATCGAGGCCAGAGTGTCAATACTGTTTGTGTTGGCTGAGGATGTTACATCAGGGTGCTTGTCTGTCAGAGTACTCTACTGTATCAGTTAGAGTGAGTGAAGCAAACTCTGACCTGCACGGGTCAAAAAGGCATCGACTAACTCACTGGCTGGACCTCGTACAACAAAGCCCTGTAGCTGGAGGTTTCAATTATTACCCCACCCATGACTACCCTCCTCATTAGGTGATTAGCTCTTTCTACAAACATCTATCAGTCGTGCATGCGCCGCTGTCACACAGCCGTCGATTATTACATTAAAGAAATAGAGCATACATGCGCGCACTGTGTAAGCTAAGGAAAATCAGCTACACCAACTTCAAATGTCACGGTTTATGTAAAATGCAGCAACCCCTTCCTGTGTGCACTGCGCAGAGATTTGTGCTGCACACACTGTTCATTATGCAAGCTGTGAAGACTACATAAATAACACCACTCAAGCTGATAAAACAGCCCTCTAATAGGAAATAATGCACATTTAGTGTTGTAAAATCAAATCAGCAAATGGCAGTGCATGGCGGTATAATGGAATAGCTTCATTTTCACTTAGAGCAAAACAAAGAAACAAAACTCAACATCAATTCAACTCATTCATTATTGTTCTAATTTTGTTTAAAATGACTTAGGCATTATAATTGACTTAATGAAGCCACCATATGAAATGAAAAAAATAAGTTTATTTAAGAAACTCTTGATAGTGTTAATATGTAAAGTTATTTGGTAAGGTTTTTCTATTTTCATACTGCAGCAGTTTTATCTGGATGTGTTTTAGTTTCAGGGAGTGGCTCTATGTTGTGGTGTAAAGAAAATTAGTATTAAGCTAATACAGTTGTAACTTATTCAACATAATGCAGAGATTGCTCTATACCACAATGTATTATTATAAAAACCCAGTGACAGGGTTATAGTCAAATAATGATACTGCTTTTCTCTTTATCATAAACACATAATGCATACACACAGAACATATACCAGCAAGCACACATGTACATGCAAACATCATCCTTTCCATTAACTGGACTGGATCAGACCCAAACTACATATATGGAAGATAAACAGATGGATTTTTTTTTCATTGCACACTGAGCTGTTTGTATTGCCAATAGGCTCCTTTCACTCCTTTCACTGAGTGAATTCTGCTGGCGAGGGATGCTTTGGAATCTGGCTGATGTGACGAACCATCATTTTTTTCTCCTAATGCATAAGCGATGCCACAACAGTGTTAGTCATTTCCATAAATCCATTTAAATACACATTAAGATCCAGCGCAGAGGAAATAACATTCAAAAAACCTTGTACGTAAGTGCAAATAAAGGTTGTGTGAGTGTGTGTGTGTGCACGTCTGAATCCATGCATACGTACGTGCTTACGTGTATGTCAGTGAGTGGGTGTGTGATGTGTTTGCGAATGCATAAACCAAATCCTAACTGTCAGAAAGAGAGATGAGGGGTCACAGGTCGGCAGCTTTCCGGAGGCTTTCTCTCTATCTCTTTTGACAGTTCCCAAGATGCAGTGGGCCACCGGGCCACTGTGTCTGTCTCTGTCTGTCTGTCTCTCCTGAAATCCGTCCCAAGTAGATCAGTCTCTTTCTCAGAGTGCTTTATCCTGAGCAGGTCAAGGACACTTTCAGGAGACCACAGTTGCTTTGTTAATGAACCCCATTGCTGTACTCCTCACTGGGATAACAAAGTGGTTTAGTGGGGGAAAAATAGTATTTTTCTGAATACGAAAGTATTTATAAACAAACAGCTTTCCACTCTTCTCAAAAGTCTCTTGCCTCCTCTTGAATGAAGTTCATTCCTTTTGGAATAAAACTACTAAATAAATCATGAGAAAAAAAATCATGCTCTTTGGAGACGCAGTTGGAAAACATCATGGGAAATACAAATGCCTTTAAATACAAAGGCATTCAACAGTACTAGTTGTAGTCAAGTGAGGATCCCTCTTCATGGAGAAGCACTACTACAACTGCTCTTCTTTCCCAGTGTGCTTCATCCAAAATGCACTTAAAACTCAATTTAACTTCAATTACATGACGTGTCACACTCACACATTTCAAGTATCAGTCACTGTGTATTATTTTGGTCCTATCTGTGTTTTGAATCATTCCAGTAACATCAAATTATTCAAGACACAGAGATACAATGAATAAGATGAGCTTTCAGACCAATCAAGAGGTTCCTTGGTTCTCTCGTGGCTCTCGTCTTTATGGCTGACATCAGAGACGCTGTACTTCACACAGGCTTCACAAATGAAGCTTTTCTGTTAGAAATGTGCACTACTGGAGATTAAGAGGCATTTTGCTGCTGTGTTGAAACACAAGGTAATGTAAGGTAGTAAATGTTTTGTTGGGCGAACTGTTCTGGTTGAACTTCTCCTATGAAAGACACAAAGTTGAGGGGGTTTCAAAATGGCTGATGCTTCTGAACCACATAACACACATAGGAGATGTGGGAGTGGAGAAAGGTGAAGAGGAGCAGCTGAACGATGCACGGTAGGTGAGCACAGAGGGTGAGCCTTGGACAGACACAAGCAAGAACATCATGCAGGATTCAATAAAAGAAACTGTTATTTTGAAGTACAGTACGTTTGAACAGCTGCAGGGAGTGGCACATACTGGGTCAGTTCCTCCCACTGCCAACTAGGTTTCCTTCTTAGCTGGCTGGGAATACCAAACAGTGGTGAGATGAAACTCCTTCGATACTGCAGGATGAGAGCGATCCTTGAAAGGAGTGCACAAGGATTCAAAGAAAGGAGGAGGTTTCACAGGCAGGGGCCCCCAAATGTATTGTCAATATCATCCCATACACCAACGTTATGAATGTAAGATTTCAAAGAATCAAATACTTTGACAGACAGTGAGGACCACTCTGCAGTCCCAACAAAGAGCTGGTTTACCAAAAACTGGTTGTGGTTTGCTTAGGTGGCAGGCACATGTCACAGGCTGTATGGAGATCTGCTGCTTTGACGTTTGTTGTTTTTAGATGCAGTACTAGGGTAAAATGGTAATTTATACAGCCAAGAACAGGATGAGTTTTGATGGCCTGATTGGCAAAATAAATACATGCACATTTTACTCTGCTGCTTCGTAGTGTGGAGGAGGAATATATTTTAAATAACTTTACTCTCACCATATCATATGGTAAGAGCAAATGTATTTATCACAAATGTTTAGCTGAATTCAAGAAGCAAATATTCTTGCATTCTCCATGATGGTGATACCTAATGATGCAACAAAATCCAATGGAAAACAGAGCAGGAAGCTGCCAGTGCTGACCCTTCCAGGGTATACAGAGGCATTAATGTCCAAATGAATGCTTGGTATGTGATTACAAATAGCCAATGGCCTATAGTACAGCATGCAATGCATTTTTGTGAAAAGTGTGTCACATACAGAGTCAGTGAGGCAGCGTGACTTGAGTTGTCTGCATGACGTTGCATTGAAGTTTCACTGCATTTAATCCCTTGTGTCTAAAACAACTGAGACCTAGACTTAACCTTACGCCACATCTAGATTTATGTCTGCACAAAACATTTCACATACTCCATTATATTAGAAACATTACTAGTAGAATATGTAATATGGTGTAAGTTCACCATAATGAAAGAAAAATAAAACAACAACTCTTGTTTTCATATGAATCACAGAAAGGCTGGTTCACACAAATATCTCTTCTAATGAACACCCCCCCCCCCACCCTTTCTTACAATGTCTCTTAAATAGAGTGGGCAGGGAGGAAACATCCACTGATATGTTCTGCAAGGGTGCTTGTGGGTGGCAGCCCAGCACCAAAGATTCAGTAAAAAGTATCTTTAAAGCCTGTTAAGCAGGTTTCTTCCTTAAATCACTGAGTCAAGACAGCTGTATCGCTGGGACTGACTTTGGCCAAGACAGTGAGTGATCTGTGTGTGCTCTCCGCCCTAGCTGTCTACAGATAAGAGCCTGTTTTGAGTAGTGCTGCACATAAAGTCTATCCTTCATGCATAAACACTTAAGGAGTCAGATGAGGTCAAGGACAGTTTTGAAGGTTTGGTTGACCTTCCCATAATGGATAAAAAGGGGAGTTTGCATTGTCTAATCCCTTTGTGCATATGTTTAATATTACTGGGAGCACACAGCTATGCTCAGACATACTAAACAGTTGTTTGCTTGCTATAAAGACTGACTGGCATGCTCCTCTTGAAACTGAGGCTTATTCATTATCTTCATGGAAGTGTTTTACAACTCTGTCTAGATACACTTGTGTCTATACTGCAGACATACAGTATGTCCTATAATTTAGCACATCTACATATATCTACCAAATAGTGCTTCTCCAGGTCTGTCATTAATTTGGAACTTGAGGGGCTTTCACACCAACAGAGGCACTACTGGAAAATAATGAAATGGGATGTCTTGGTGTGCAAAATGATTACCAAATGCAAAGACACAACACTGTGGTGTATCAGTCATGTTCTCCTTCAAGGTACACTGGCCAAACTGGTGTGTTGCCAGATGAAGTTGTTTTGTGCTGTCAAAGAAATTGAAGCTGAATTTTTGTGCAGGCAATACATGAAGCAAAAATCCCTCCCTCTGAAATCCCTCAGCAACAGGACTGCAGTGGTCTCACTGAAATGTAAAACAAAGCCTGCTCTAGTGTTGGTGAAATTCATTAGCTGAAAATCTTAACACTGATAAATGGCAAAAAGGTGAAGAGGTGAGAAAGCACTGTCCTACCTTTGGACAAAGCACTTTGCAATTTTTGCCTTCATCCATTCACACACATTGACGACTGTGGAGCTGCCGTGCATGGTGCTGGCCTGTCCATCGGGACCAACTTGGGGTCAGTGTGTTGCTCAAGGATACTTAGAATATGGATGGGACTGAACCATCAACCTTGCAGTTGGTGGATGACCTGCTCAACCTGCTGAGAATCAGCTTCATCCATGGCTTCTTCTGTCCATAAATAAAGCAACAGGTTTTTCTTTTTTCTTTTACAAATGTTTAGGATATGAAAGAGGAGTAGACCAAAAGTAAATTAAAGTCAATTTGTAAGCAGCTTCCATCCAGTCTAAAACAGTACGCCCCCCCGCCCCCCCCAACAGAGCTTTTCCAAAACAGCCTCCAGAGTGAGTAAATCTTAAAATGCCTGCTTGGTGCTTCAGTGTGTTTGGGGTAAACAAAGCTTTTGCAAAACAATGATGTAAGCTGCTCAGTGAGGGTCAGGGCTGTGTGCCAGGAAAGTTAAGAAGACAACCTTTAGTTGCCTCTAACTTTCTCTTTGCTCGTTCATTTTAAATGTCAATATACAGTAGCAGCAGAGCTGCTGTCATTAATCTGAATTTATGTTCATTTTGTCAGATTTTGTCAATTATAAAATAATGATTTTGTCATTGCAGTTCAGCAGCTTTGGAGTGACTGTTGGTTAACATAATAAATAATGTGGATGCAAATGTAAATTACAACAACAACTATATTGTAATTTCTGTCATATAGAGAGACGGAAGGGACCAGCACTCCGGAGAGTAATCAGCAAAGATAGAAAATATAACTGCATATCTTCTAACTTTTTCTGTCACACTTTGTCCATATAAGCAATCATCCAGCACAGCTGTTGTCATTAACCTGCATTTATGTTGATTTTGTCAAACAACATCACAACCACATATTATTATTTGGTCAGCTGGGCTGTCTGTCTCACTACCTCTGGTGCTTGCTATTTGCGAAATGAAAAGAGGATGAAGAGGAAGGGATTTAGTCATTTGAATATGTCACTGTGTGCAGAGGTCTCTTCAAAAACAACCTGTTTTAGACGCAAATCGTTTCTGCACTAAAACTGTGTTTCAAAATTTAGACGGCTTAATGTAGAGTATGTAAAGCTTTAATTGCACAGCAAATTATACTCAATCAGACTTGTCATGTGGCTTGTTGTCAACATGACAATGTCACAGTGCAGCCCCTGTTTGAGTAACTCTAGAGCCATGGTCACAGTTGGAGCTCTCTAACTCACCAACCTCGACAGGTCACTGAGAACATAATAGATTTGACAATAATTACAGGAACTCTGTCTGACCTTTCAGTTTGTATTAAAATAATAAAAATGAACATCCAAGCAAGTCTTTCAAATAATTACATGATAGACTACTGTACAGTGTGAAAACAATTAATGACAAAACAAACAAAAACTGCAAACGTTTTCCAAGGCTAATCCACCTTTTTAAACTTCATACTGTACATACAGTATGTTCAGCAGATCAGAGGTATGATGTCCAAAATCTAAACTGTAGAAGGTTCTTTCTTTGAGTTAGTATTTGAATTGGTAGTACTAGTAAGAATTGAATTTACTTTTTTTGCGAAATACTGAAATGATCTAGTTCTCTCTTTCTCTGCCTCTGCACATACTGATACTGTTAATTTGAGTACTCTCTCATACAGTGAATAACATATTTATATTTATTTGTTTCTAAGTACAGAAAAACAAAATCCATTGCTCCTTGCTGCCACTGGGAAAATCACAATGTCCATGAGTATCTCAATTTGCAAGTCAAGGTAGCAAAAATCAATATTATCTTCATATACATGACATCTGCAATCATTCACAGAAAGTCTAAACATGTTTAATACTTTAGTACAAGCAAACAATCTTTTGTTTTTTAGAGATGTTTTAGATACTTGCCGCAGTCATCCTGGGTGTCATGTTCAATAGCCTGAGTTTATGCGAGTGGGGAATATTCACAGTGTCAGTGCAGTGCCCAGCAGGGTAGTTTACCAGACACTCTGTCTTCTAGTCACCACTTTAATTAGTATTTTGTTGTGGAGAAACAACAGCTTCTTATTTCCTGTCAACATGCCCCTCTGGGCTACCAATTAATAAAAACACCTCAAAGACTGGGTTCTCACCACTGCACTGCAACGAGTTCTAGATGAGACTCTGATTACAGCAGAGATTACAATGAAGGCAACTAAATGTGTGCAGCAGTTGTGTTCAAATCTGATCTGACCGCATGCTGTTCACTGACACAAAAATATTGTCCTGAAACTCTCTAAAAAATCTTCCTCCCCAGCTGATTTTGAGTTGTTGAGGGCACAACAGATCTCTGTCACACCATATGAACAGCGGCGTGGTCTTATGAAGCAATCTGACATATGTCAGACACCGCTGCTCCTCCATACTAATGCTACTGTGCCAGCATGAAGCTACATCACATAATAAGCAAGTGACATGCTTCCTCACAGCTGTATGCTTTGGTTTACCATCAGCCAAGTGAGCTATTAAGTCGTGCCTGTGTGTGCAAGTCAAACTTATGAGCCTTCGGTATTCTACCATGCCAGCTAAAAGATGTTAGTGATTCTACACCACTTCCTGCAGAGACCTCACTGCTTGAGCAAAGTTACAGACATGTTACAACATCCACTGTGGGGAGATAGGAGACCTGGTTTCCATGCCAACAGCCTTCATCCACATATGGCTACTGTTTCTTGGCACAGAAACCTATTTAAATTCAACCCAATCAGCATGAGGAAGTTATTGAAAATAATTAGGCCAGATAGTGACCACTAGTATTCAGTTAAAATGAGAAAGAAGTGGAGGAATTGAAAGTAACAGGAATAAAAACAGGAAAAAATAATACATCATCCATGTTTCTCAGCAGTGATCTTTAGGGATAGTCCAACTTTGTTTCTATCCAGAACAGAAATAAGTGCTGATCCACATCCTCCTATTTGCTGCAGTTTCAGGGGCTGGTACATACTGTACTGTATTATAAGCTTACCAAATCATTGTTTTTGGTCTATTCATGGGATTTGTTGACAGCGAGAAAAATGTAGATCATCAAATGTATTATTTAAGACTGTTAATATGAGCATACTATATCCACAATGACTCTTGTTATCTTAAATGTTTAGTGTATATATTGTATGTGTACCTAAAAGTGAGTGTTACTTACTTGATCATACATTTGTCCTTTTTGTAGTGAAATTGATTCTTTATTTTTACAGAAATTCTCAAAAGATAACACAGAATGGTCACCTGATAGTATATTGGAGGTGCTGCAATTCTTGTAAGCACATTTGAGAGGATGGCTACTGAAGTGAACACACAGAGGCACTTAAGACTGCTTCTCTTATGTCTTGGGGCACAATGGCTGTTCAAAGCTAGGCCAAGCGTTCAATACACACTGAAGCCCAAATATTTTCAGATCCATAGATTTGTTTCGCTGAGCTGCATCAAAAGAGGACCACATTCAGGGCAAAGAGAACATTACTTCGATGTGACAGCAGGCTGTTTACTCCAGTGCTTCATACCCCCCCCTTGGCCTCAGTACTGGACTGGGAGTCTCCTTGTATTGATTGAAACCAAACTAAGTGGTCTAATCCTTGCGTGCCAGCACAGTAAGATGGGACACAATTGTCTGCTGTGCTGCTTGTCTGCTTGTCTGCCTGGGTGCTTGTGTGTGTGTGTGTGGGTGTGTGCGTGTGTTCATCTACATCCTAAATCTAGAGGAGCGTCACAACAGAACTGAAACACCAGTGTCCTATTTTGTGTTAAAAGGAAACCCTATGAACACACCTGAATATTTACAACAGACTTAACTGGGACAAATCATTGCTCATGTAAATTATATTATGCTATTCTTGACTAACATGACTACAACAATTTAGACACTGGAGACAGAGAATCATAGTAAAATTGGTATTGCTTCTGACAACACTGATGTATGCTACAGCACTGCCACGATGCCTTTCCATAACTTTAATAGACTGCATCAGCGTTCAGTGGTTTCACCTTGTGCTTATTGTCACAGTTTTTTTTTTGTTTCGTTTTTTAATTTTATCATGGCCGAGCATGCTGATATTTATTCTCCTCATCACATTTTGATTTCAAGCTGTACTTCCTTTGGAATAGCATCTCCTTACTTCAAACCTGTCACGAAAATACAGTCTGTGGATTGTTTTTCTCTTTTTGTACCTTCCTTAGATTTCCTAGATTTTGAGCACCTTTTTAAAATATTCATTTGTATTCTTGCTTTTTTGAAGTGACGCAATAAATATGTCAGTGTGCGTGCTACAGAGTCGCTGTCTTTTAGACCACAAGAAGAGGAGGCACATGACAGAAATAGGATCCTTCTACCTTCTTCTGTATGTGCTCTAGAAATATCAGACCAATGTTTGCTACAGATCATATAGTAGATACCAGCCAGGGGCTCAGACGGGTTATTCTCAAGGTACAAAGACACACCAGAATGAGCTATGACTCTGACACATTAGAAATCAATGAGATGAGCTTGTCTTTGCCCCTTGGGCAGAGACAATGGAGACTAGACCCACACACAACCTTCATTGTTGATACAATATTGACATGGCACTAATAGCTCTGGCTATAGGACTGGGTAGAAGAGCAACCAGGCGATACAAAAATTGCGTGAAGGCCAGGCATACCCGTGGCTGTAGCCTCTTCTCGACCCACTTAAGGTCAACAGTAAACACCATTCTGTTTGTCTCTGTACATTATCCTCAGATGCTTGACCACTGCAGGCAAACTCCCTGAGGAGGTCTAGACTAGAGTTTAAGTCTCATAAAAACACACACAAGGCAGCCAAGCCAGCTTCTGAATGAAAACTAGAACACTTTTTCAAGCCCCAGTAGACATTACAGAGAAAACAAAATGCAATATGGCAATATTAACTCACTCTAAGCTTCCACGAAGGCGCTGGTAATTTCTGCATGGTAACGTAGAAAAACACCAATGACTTCACTTCACATAGACATATATACAGTTTGTGTCTCTTGTCTCAGGGAATAGCTAATTAGTGTTCTACATGCCAATTTATTCCTGGCATCAAAAAGTGCTTGTAGATGAGACCAAATGCATGCTTAACACCATTCACAACAGTCCTAAATCATTAGACATGCATGACGAACTGAGAGAAATCTGATTCATCTTGGCCACTGTGCTTTGTGTGCTTTATTTTTCTTTTCTTTTGCAGTTACACTGACTGTGGGTATCCAGTGGGGATAATTGGTTCTATAAATATATCTCTAAGACACTGTGTCCATAGTTCATTCAAAACAAGTACTGGCACATCACTGGGATGAAGTGTTGGGGAGAAGATGATCTAAAGATTGTTTTCAGATCAGTGTCATCATTTCGCCAATCATTCTGAAGTGAAAGGTGCAACGCTTTACTGCAAAGTTGAAATACTTTTATCATAACACATTCAGAGCACAGTCAGAAAATAGTCGATTGTTCTGAAAAATGAAACCCAGTGCAAAGTAGAAGTGGCTACAGGCACTTGCAATACACTCGATCTATTACAGACTGTTGAGGAAAGGTAGAAATACTTGAAAAGATAGTCAAACAAAGGCTGAAATACATTCATCCTTTCTTTAACTAAAGATACTTTTTTTAACATGGGATATTGAAATTGTGTCTGGAATAAGGAAAACAAACTGCTCTCTTACACAATATGTTAGTCCACATCTTCCCATAGGACAAAACAGTTTGAAAGCTGTATGTGTTTAAAGGATTTAAAGAACTTGCCACTCAACTTGCCAACTTCCCAAACACTTTTCTTAATTTTATCTGCTTACTATGCCAACTCACTGACTCCAATTTCTGTCGGTATAGCTGAGGCCTTAGGAGAAAAAAAATATAATTTAGAAAACCATGCGTTTGGTAATTTTGTGTAAGTATTTTGCAGTAATTTGAGCTGAGATGGTAGACGATCAATTAGGAAAATATACATCATTTCATGTTTTATTCCCTAATTTACTTTTGGTTAAATTATATAAATACACAATACACACGCGTATACAGTACATTTAAATCAAATGAGAACGTATGAACAAATGTTTTGGGTTTTTTTTGTCAGTCAAAAACATATCACTATCTCACATCATCATCTTAAAATAAATATTCAAAAAAACTCTAAGAGCTGCTATCTGTCTATGTACATTTAATAGTCCTAAAATAGTAATTGACAATGTATTAACCAAAATCATAAAACAAACCAACAAAAAAAAATACAATAAATAAAACCAAACTGATAGCATTACAGCTGAATCTAGTGAATGAATCTTGTAGAAAGAAACAGCTTAACAGTGGATTTACAGAGAACTGCACACAATTATCAATAAATAATATTTGGAACAGAAGGATTTACATTTTAAATTTACTTAAGCTGATCACTGAGACAGTGTTTTTCTATCAGATATAATAAAATCTCCCTTATGATTTGGGACTGACAGTCATACAATGCACCCTGGCTGTAGATGTTGTAGGGCCAAGGGCTGTGAAATGGAGTTTTTCTCCTTGTAAGAAGGCAAGGTGCCAAGACTACCCACTAGAGAAATATGTGGAAATGCAGCAAGCTCCCAATGTAAGTTGCTTTCTCAGAGACCCATTGCTCTGTTGTAAATTGCCTGCATTTCAGCTTATGCAAATATATCTGGTAAAAAGTGATATTTTCCTCTGAATTGCTTTTCTCGTTCTTTTGCCGCTCCCTCCTCCTCTATCCCCATGACAATCCATCAACACAGATAAAACCCAAACATCTCTGGCTTCATTTTTTTTCCACTCATAGATTTTCCTTGGCAGAGTGAGGCCGTCTTACATCACTATTCTGAAGACAAGTTCAGTTCATCCATGGTGAGTACATTTTTTGTGGTTACATATCGCTTCCCATGATCCGTCCTATTGTTTTGTCAGGTCAGTAGGCAGATTGAGACCAGTTTCAATAACTACACTCAGCGGGTATAGAAATCTCTTGCTCAAATAAAATATATGCATACATGTCCTGTGGGCCACTCTGCTCCCAGAGCTGTAAATGAGCTCTATGGGTCTGCTAGAGATGAATATGTATGACAGGAAGAAAGGAAAAAAAATGTTCCAAACGGCATTTATTCTCTCTATAATGCTCAAGGAAGGTTCACTAGGAGTTCGCCATCAAATATATCCCTCAACACCTCCAGCACACCCCTACTCCTCTGTTGAGCCAAACACGGTCTGAGGAATGAAAGGGAGAGTAAAACCAGCCGAGGAGGGCTGAGATCAAGACGAGCTACATGGGCATCCCCTGGTCTGGGAATTCAAAGCTGTAGACACAAACATTTTTTCTTCAGCCTTGAATAATTATCCAGTTTAAATGGTTTGTCACTAAAGAAGACAACACCATTGTAATGTTGTGTCTTCAGTGAACAGATAGAGGCAAGACCAATCAGAGAGGGTAGACAGGAAAGTACATGGCGTGGCTTAGTATATGACAGGTATCTTTCAATTTTTCAATTGATGAGGCTACTATGCCAAAAGCTAGCTGACATGGTCAGTCAGTATGGGGAAACATTTTATATATAAAGATTACCAATCTCATCTGGTACAGGTGTTAAAGCTGAAGCAGTGACACAAAGATTCTCTCATGCTGAGACAGGAAAACAAGTTTAAATTTGTGTAATTTCTGTGAGTGACAGGTTACATAAATATAAAGCACAGAGCATAATTATACACAGCTAAAGTACTTTGCATTGTTGTGTAGCCAGCTAAGCCGTTAGCAATGATAGCTTAGTTGTGCCTCCCCTTTTTTCTGATTATGTCAGAGCCTACCACAGCTTCCATGAAACACAACTTCAGGCTACTAGCTGGGCTGATAATGTTATTTTAAGATGTTGGCTCAATCACAAGAAATGTGACAACTAGGACATGAACACCAAATCTAAATGATTTAAATGTGTCACAGACACATTACTGCAGGTCAGTGTCAGTGAAAGTGCACATGAATGATCATGAACAATGGCCAGTCAGAGATTGCCTCATCAGGTTGTGCTTTATCTACAAGGGGAAAAAAGCTGCCATTGCATTTGTTCTGTTCTCACACTTTGTAGTGTATTTAGACTGGCAGCTTAACGTCTTCCCAATCAACAACCCATGGTTATAAAAAATGATGTGGTTTTGGATAGAAGATGAAGAACTCATGTTACCTTAGTTACATTGATACAATTAGACCATAGTTAGGCCTACTAGTTAACATAATTGGACTAATCAAGTAGAATTCATAATTCTGCTCAATCAATTTAACCAGATAATACAGATTTAAAAAGACAGAATTCAGTCATTATATTTCCTTTTCAGGAAAAATCCGTTAACAATACATACTCATGTTTTAGTATCTGTACCACAGAAGTGTGAATTGTGGTTCATATCAAGTCCATCAGCAATCATTTTGTAGAATATTATTAAAGTTACTGTCCTACTGAGTAGTTAGCCATTGTATTGCCATTGTATTATGAGTTTTGAGGATTTTCCATTATATCTGCCTAATCATAGCAGGTATCTGATATGGCACTCATTTTGAGACATTCAAGTGGCTGGAATATTCATGTGCTGATTATATGCTAAATCAAAATCCTCCCTCCTGCTCCAATAAATTGTATAAATGTATAGCCAGCACACATCATAGAAGTCTATTTAAAATAACTTTTCTAAAAAAATGTCTCAGCCTCAGCCTGGTTAACAGTTCAGGAGATGCCCCTGATGAGCTACTCTCGAACTCACGTCTCACGGACAGAAGAATCCTTTGAGTGTTATCATAGGCAGCAGATATGTTCATGGTATAAGGCTGCACAGGAATCTATTAACACTTCTTGTTGATAACAAAAGATGAGGTTTTATCAAGCTGGTAGAAGTGACACAGAATGCATTAACATTTATGGTGCTGTCTCCTCTGCTTTTGTGTCATCTCCAGAGTGCCCACTCTGTTCTTTTTTCCTTAATGCAGTTCAGCACTTTGCCCATTCACCCCTTACTGTGTGATCCACCGCAGAAGAAAATAATGACCAAACAAAATCCCCTGTGCATGTTTTGCATAAGAAAGTAGCCCATTTCCTAAAGGTGTAGCAGACATTAGGGTAGTTCTCTCAAACGCTAAACATTAATGACACACAGTCCTTCAAACCAAATGGCCATTTAAATATCTTTAAAGGAGATTAATTTCACAGAACTTTTAAAACTGCATCATGTGGCTCAAAGTTTGTGTGAATTTCTATGGTGTATGTGTTCTAATTGGAAAAAGGTCAGTACATTGCTCATCAACAGAATACATTCTGGTGAAACTGTAAAAAGCATTAAATTCATCTTTTTGTTGCTGTCTGCCTTTGCTTTTTGCTTGTTTGCCTTGATGTTTTATTTAGCAGAACACAATGTTTGTTGCTCCCTCTAGTGGTTCATCTCTCAAACTTTAAAGAGCCTTCACTAAAATGTCAGCCAGATGTCACATATGTGGAAGTTTCTGCCCGACAGAGTCTCAGCAGTTCTCGACTCTCTCAGTGAAGACATTAAACATTCAAAGCAGAGCTACATAAAAACAGCAGTGTCAATATGTATTCTATATATATCAATCACAAACAGTTGAGTCTGTCTGGACCATAACTTTGATCTAAAAGCTTACAAAGCACATTTCACAGTCATTTCTGGCAAAGTGTGTGCTTCATGAGGACACATATAGCATGCAGTCAGGAAACAATAATGAGCTAGAATACGAAATCATGGGATAAAAACAGCCCTGCTGTTGATGATAACACCCACCTTTAAATGTCTGACACCAAGATTTTCCTGGACACATTTAATTAGCTTAACAGATGGAAGCATCTATGCATCTAATGCAGTGAGATGAGTGAGATGTGATTTGAATGGAATGCACAGACCCATCATCTGTTGTTATGGAGATACTGCACAGGGTCTACCAAAATGTATTTTACTATGTACTTGTTGGACTCAAATACAATACAAAAAAGCAAAAACTAGTTGTACTCAAAGAGTTAAGAAGCAGGAGCTGGAATCCTACCGTCATTACACAGAGGTCCTCCAAATGTCGTCATGGTGCAGTCACAGCTGAAGCCCTCCCACTGCTGGAGACACACTCCCTGGTTGGCACAAGAGTCCTCTTGGCATGTAGTGCTGGGGCCTGAGCATGGAGACAAATAGTGACAGGGTGAGCAGACTCTGATAATATAAGCAAGTAGTCTGTAGCTTGACTACAGTGAAATTAAATGGCACGCAAAACAAAACAGCCTTTTGCAAAAAGAATTAAGCATATACAGAACAAATATGCATATGCTATGCAAACACACTAACAGCAGCGCGTTTAATCATGTTATTTCTACAAAATCGCTGCAAATGTCCAGATTGCCAACTGCCTGAATCCTTTATGAATTTATTTTATTCAGAATATAAAGACAGGCAAACCTCAGCCACAGACAAAAAGGCATAAAAAGAACACCTGAGGTATTGAAATAAATTCAAATTATTATAATGTTATTATAATTATTTTAATGTTTGGATTAAACTGTCATTAGAAATGAATATAATTTATTTTTTGAGATTTAAGAACGCAAAATACAATATGTTAAATATGCATTAAATTGCATCTCCATTTACATCTGGCTTCTAGATGTAGAGAGGTGTGTATTTAAAATGTGTCTAGATCTGAGGTTACTTGATTATGTTTTCGCCATAAATGAACAGTGAACACTATATTACAGATATGCTTTCTTCAAACTGTCAGCAGACAGTTTGTGGAGATGATGTGTGATCAGGACGCATACTATTACCATGAATGGGACCATAAGACATATCAGTTCTTTAGCAGAAGGAACCTTATTTACCCCTGTGCTTTTACAGTAGCCTGAGAGAATTTCAATGTGTGTTTACAGTCATGTGTCTAATCTTCTTGTTTTTTTCTTCTATCCTCTCTGCCAACCCATCAATCAGCTGGTCAGTCTGAGCCAATGTGCAGTAAGAATGCAGCTGTACGGACTGTAGTACTGACTGTTTGAATGACAGCGATGCTAATTAAGCTGGTGGAGGAATGTTAATGGAATGGAAAAGGGTTAGTATGGATGGATGCTGGCAACTTATTTACATTGTTTAAATCAAATAAATCAAAATGTAATCATGTCTTTTTTCATTGCAGTATTGTTTTGTAGTAGAATTGTACTCTGACCACCTTTATTATTTTTGCTGATTATTAATCATGACATTTGCACTGTACTTATGCTAAAGATCATCACATAATGATACATGTACTCCTACATGCATGAATCTATCAAATCCCTATCACTTACATAATCCAAATGATATGTGCATTTATTTTATATGTATTTATTCACTCTTGTGAGATTTGAAAAAAAGATGTTGAACAGTTGAATAGAGGCATACATCACAATCTCCTCTTCATATGCTGCCTTTTTTCCTGAATAATGTGTAGCTACAGCCGTGGCCACTTCTGCTCACCCTTTGGAGTAGCTATGGTAACTGGTTAATAGTTTAAGCATTTGCTGTAGCCCACTCAAGGCTGAAAAAATGCTAAATGCAATACATACTGTACATTTTGCTCTTAGAAAAAACAAA
Source organism: Scomber japonicus (assembly GCF_027409825.1). NCBI lineage: Eukaryota > Metazoa > Chordata > Actinopteri > Scombriformes > Scombridae > Scomber > Scomber japonicus. Next base: position 21,350,965 of record NC_070591.1, on the reverse strand, counting down.
CACATGATTACAGATGTTCCAAAAACACAACTATAAATACAAATCAATTCAACTTGCACATAGCTACATGGTACATTAATGATCTGATTGATTGTTTGCCAAATTTTTCACATCATAATCTAATGTGTCATAAATGTAATGTTCTAATTTAACTTGACTTATTTTATGAATAAACAATGATACACCAGATGTGCAATGGCATAAAAATGTCAGAATTGTAAACAATTTAAAAAATAAAATCATATTTTTTTAGATTCTATTAACAATAACCTGTAACATATGACAGAATATAATTTAATTCAGTTTCAATTTAATGTTTATTACAAACTCAGTAACTATAATGTAGTTATATTCTTATTTATTATTAAGAAAATGCAGCCGAATGAAGTTGAATTATTGACTAGAGGTGCTATTTGCTTTTCAGCATTTTGTTAAACCTTAAAAGACTGAATATTATAACAGGAATATGACACTGGTAAACATGGGACTTACTTAATATCATGTGAAACATAAAAAATGATGTTTCAATAAAAATAAAAATAAACTATTTTTAAAATAAGAAATTCATGCAGAAAAAAAACACGTCATATGTTATGCTGGCTATAATAAACCATGCAAACCTGTAATATACTGTAGCTCACATGTAGTGTACGTTCACAAAAAATGTGGGGAAACATACATAACAAATCCAACATAACCAAACCTAAGTTATGTCCAATCAAAATGACGTACAATGTGTGAGTGCAAATCAAAATGTGAGCCCCATAGACCTTGATACAAGATGATAATGGTCCTTGTATTCTTATGGGACTAAAGCCCATTCTGTATGGAGGTGGGTAAATGGCAAACTAGGCAGTCATCTTGCTCAGGGAGTTGTGGAAAGTGTGGAGGTAGAGAGAAGTGGGGGGGAGTGGGGGCAGAGGCATTGCAAATGCAAAGGAGTGGGGGGAGGGGAGGTAGGTATCAGACTCCGTATCAAACAGACAGAGCTATCTACCTTGCAAGTCAGCTTTCATCAATGCAACTTTTGTCAGCGAAATAATAGGAAAGGAAAAGGCAAATTATACCAGCTGTTAGTAAAGCACCAAGTCAGAGATGGAATAACAGAAACAGAAACTGTTGAAGTAGGAGAGAGAGAGAGAGGGAAGATTGACGTGGATGTTTGTCCTCAGAAAGAGCCAGAGGGGGGAAATTATATTGTATAACGGAGGCCAGGTTAAACCAAACTGTAAAAGCAATGACTCTCAAAATGGCATCAGCAATATGAAATAAAAATGTGTAGTAGTTACGTCATTATTGTGGGAAGTGGATATGTTTTATCCATTATGTTCAGTAAAATTTAAAGTGATAAAGAAGCAATCTCTTCTCGTGCATATTCTGAATTGACCCCTGCATTATTTAAACACCAATTCTACCTACTGACTCCATCACCACTACTCACTTAATGTGTTATCGTAGAAGTCATTTTCCATTGAGAGTGAACATTGATTGTGTGGCACAAAATGAAAACAGTAAGTTCGACAGACCCGCACAGGGTGCTGAATTTGATTACATTTGTAATGTTGGAACATGAAAAGTTGCGTACTCAATAGAAGAAAGTGGATGAATTGCAAAATTAAACTAAGTGAGTGACGTTGAAAAATAAATCAAATATTGTCTCTGGATGTGGTGCACACATTAGACTGGGCAAATTATATTCATGCATGCAACAAAGGCTTCATACATAATTCAAAAGGATTGCTTCTGGCAAACTCTCAGATCCAGCAAGCATGCATAGAGCAAAACAGAATGGGGATAAAATGGGAAATAACACTGGCAGTACAAATATGGCGGAGAGAATAATCAGATTATGGCCAAGTGAAACAGAAATGATTGCCTGTGGAGGAGTGTCAGAGCTTGATGCATTCTAACAGAATACTAACACACTTTATGGATGTTAAATTATGTGCCACAGGTTGGCAGAGTCAGTGCCTTGGTGGGTGTGCTTTACAATGTGTGTTATGTGTGTATGTGTGTCCTTGTCGGACAAGCATGAGACTGAGAAGACTAAGCAACAATGCAGTACTCTGTGACATGCGTCACAATGACCCCCTGAGATAGATCTGATCTGTGAGGGAAAACCAAAACAATTAAGAACATTTAAAAAAAAGGTTTTCTAGATTATCACTGAAATCAGAGGGGAAAAAGGTGTCCCTTAAAGTCCATAATGGAACATCTTGCTTTTTAGACATCTATCAATAATAAAACCAAGAGTTTCAGTGTCACCATGTAAACTCTCAGGGACAAAAAAAAACAAAAACAAAACAAAACAACTTTTTACAACAATGGGTAACTAACAACAGAGTCTAAGAGAGAGCTGGGACACTACTCACCTTCACATCCTCTCTCTATCTGCCCCACACAGTCCAGAGCATCTGACATCAAATCCGGGAGCCGCCCATTCAGATCAACCGATGCCAGACAACCTTGAAAACCCTCCTTGGCATGCACCAGTTTGGGCAGCTCTTTGTACATCTCCTTAGCCACCCCGCCAACATAAAGGTTACCTGTACAGAGTTGAGAAATATGACAATACTGACCCCTAGTGGACATAGCATATGGTACCAAACACAACATATGCATGTTACAGTACTTTAAAGTCTTGAAAAGTACATATTTTTTAGGCAGCTTTATAGTTGCTTGCATAGACAGTTTGGATTATATTTAATAAGAAAACTATTCTTATGCAAGTGAAGGAGCACAGGAAGTTAATTATTATCAGTCCTTAATTTGGGTGTGATTTCTGACATTTATTTGTACATTATCAATATTTTTTTTCATGCCGCAATAAAGACATTTGCCATATACATTAGTACTGTAATATTTATTAACAATACATTCCAACAGTGTTCCCAGTTGAGCTCTAATTATGTCAGTATTTTTCAAGTTATACAGGTTTTTGCAGATGATTCTTTCAAATATTTTTTATCTAAGGTACGTCTGCTGAGCATGAATTGTTTTTTCTATGAACTATCTGCTACACACACACTGTTGATGTTGGCTGCTGAACAGATGGGTACCTTGCTCAAGGGCACCTCAGTGGTGGTAATGATGAGAGAGAGCCAGGTGCTGCTGGCCTCCAGCGCCACCATAAGGAATCTGGGAGTTATCTTTGATCAGGATAAGTCCTTTGACTCCTACATAAAACACATTTCAAGGACCGCCTTTTTTCCCCAATGTAACGTTTCAAAAAACAAGTATATCATGTCTCAAAATGATGCAGGCTTTTGTCCATGCTTTTGTTACTTCCAGGCTGGATTATTGAAATTCTTTAGTATCAGGCTGCCCTAACAAGTCTCTACAGACTCTCTAGCTGATCCAGAATGCAGCTGCACTTGTACTGACAAATACTAGGAATAGCGATCATGTCTCCGATTTAAGCTTCACTGCACTAACTCCCTGCAAAAATTCAGAATTTAAAAACTTTCTCCTCATCTACAAATCCCATAATGGACAGTCACCATCATATATTGAAGATTTCATAGAACCCTGTTACCCCACAAGAACACTGTGCTCCCAGAATGCAGGCTTACTTGTGGTTCCTAGAGTCTCCAAATGTAGAATAGGAGGACAGGTCTTCAGGGTTATCTTCCACTGTGGGTCTGGGAGGCTGACACACTCTCTATGTTTAAGAACTTTCCTTTTTGATAAAGCTTATAGTTAGGCTGGCCAAGGCTTGCCTTGGCTAAAGCCCCTAGTTATACTACTAAAGGCCTAGACTGCAGGGATATTTCCCATGATGTATTGACCTCCTCTCAACCCCTAATGCATTTTACTTAAAGCGATGGCTCGATGTAATTTCAACCTACAGTAGCGTCATATGCACCATGATGTCTATCTAAACACCCCCTCGTCCCTTTTTTTCCCTTGGTTGCAAACTAGTGGAGTTAGAGCTAGGGTTATGGCTAAGTACAGGCGCTAATGGGACCAACAGCGTATCTCGTAAATTACCCCCCTAATGCCTGGATTGTTATCAAACTTCTACAGTAGTACAAATAGGGGCTTTACTCATAATTTGATGCATTGAAAAGTTTGTAAGTACACCAGCAGTTTATTAAAAAAACATTTACTTGATGGCTTTTTGCGACCAAGGGAAAAAAAGGGGGTGAGGGGGTGTTTAGATAGACGTCATGGTGCATATGATGCTAGTTTGAAAATTACGCTGAACCATCGCTTTAATGCTTAATGCATTTAACTAACTTTGAATCTTCTCTCTTCCGTAGTTTTGTCCTTTCTTGTCTCTCTCCTCTCTCCTCATGTTGCTTTCTGCAGGTATTTCTGCGACTGGGGTTGTTGAATCTGGATCTGTGATTGCAAATCACCGACTTCCCCTGTGATCCTGCTCAACACCCACTTCTATAATTATTCTTATTCTTATTGCTATATATCTCTATGTGGGACTTGCACTGTGTCAGCTCTCTTTCCTCTACATCTTTCTCTCTCAATCTAACCAGTAGAGGCAGATGGCCACCCATCCAGAGCCCAACTCTGTTGGAGGTTTCTTCCCATTAAAAGGGAACTTTTCCTTGCTCATGGGGGAATGTTGGGTCTCTGTAAATAATATTGTAGACCTGCTCTATATGAAAAGTTCCCTGAAATAACTTCTGTTATAATTTGGCACTATATAAATAAAATTGACTTGACTTGACCCCAATAGTATTTATCCCACTGGTGCAACCATTTGGGATGAATACTATCAGTCACAAACCAGCTTCTCTCATCTCTAGGGCACTGCTGCCCCAGTTTAATGCAATCTAAAAAAAGTATAAAAATACACTATCCATACACACCCTTCAGGTCTAGGTTTTTTGCTCCTGTGGTAGTCTGCGTGGTAATTTTGGTATCAATCTTGACAGTGTGGAGGTTGTTGGTGTCCCTGGAGATGATGACGTTGTGCCAGTGGTTGTCATTCAGGGGCTTGTTGGAGTTGCCTTTGATCAAGTGGGCTCCATTTCCCAGGTCAGATACGTAATGCAGGTACCTGGAAACGTGTATTTAACAACATGAGTGAAGTCAACCACAGAGAGAAATGGAAAGTTTAGAAATTGTGACACTGTTTTATCACATTTGACATGTCATTAAGTGATTAGCAAACAGAAGACATCATACTATAATGTAAATGATACAATTATGGAGGAGCAAAAATATAATGAACTTCTGAAAACTGGAGCGAGTGAATGTTGTTGGTATTGGTGTGTGTGTTCATTCGTGTGTAGAAATGACAGTATCAGACAGTGCAGCTGTCTTAAAGGGGGATATATAATTGGCAGGTTGCAGAATTAACAAAGGTTCTGGGCTGTGCTGAACAAATTGGTCTTAAATTCTTTGGTCTACAGGCAGTTTATGATTTGCATGCTCATTTTAATTAAAATGTTTGACTTTAATGTTTGCTCACTGAATAATACTTTTAACTTCAGGCATTACTTAAAAGAAGGTCATTCTATAGCTGCATTTTAGCAATAGGAAATGTACCCTTGTGTAGTTGATTCCCTTTTATGTTGGGTATTTGTTGTGCCTTCATGAAGATTAAAAAGAACAGTAATAGCCGAAAGCTCTTTCAGTAAATATTCTGGCATAGAGGTGATAAGAAAGAATTCCCATAGTAATGGCATTAAAATCTGCCACAAATTATATTCAGTTTGGAAACTGTCATGTAGCATAAAGAGTTGCATTGTTAAAACCTGAATCCATTATATAGAGATTCTTACATAAACACCATGCATTACTCATACAAAACTAATTCAACATAGTTTAAAGCCGTCTGCTTTCCTTATTTGCTGGTCTTTACACTTTGGTGGCAAACAGGTGTTTCCAACAACTACGGTATTGTGTATTTTCTGTAGCATGTGACAGCAGCCACAGATGAATAAAGACCTACACAAAATCAAACGTCCTCGACAGGCTATACTGTCTGTTTGACAGGGGATCTTTTGGCCAGTGCAATACAAGAACACCACAGTAGTGACTTTTGCACCAAACAGAGAACCAAATCTACTAAAACGGTAAGGCAATGCTTAACGATTACTATTTTAAGATCCACAAAGCTCAGTTAATGTGCTTGAAGATGTAACAGAATAAACAAAGCAGATTTTTTGTGAATATGACCAGATGTACTCTAGTTGTATCGGTCAAAGCTTCTGCAATCATACTTGCCGTTGGTATCCACTTACCCTTTGACCAGCTCTATCACAATGAAGTCATTTCCATCCCCACTGTTATACAGGATGAGGCCATCGGAGGAGGTGGTCTTAAACTGAAAGAAAAGGTGCATGGAGTAGTAGGCCTGCAGAGTAGTGAGGGTCACATAGCTGGAGCGGGACTTGAAGGTGACAGGGTCAGCAATGATGTTCTTGAAGCCAATCATGGCATTGAGTTCACAGTAATCAATGTCACCATTTTTACAGAGGTCTATGTAGGCCATGCCATTGAAGGAGAGACTCTGGAGGTGGCCAATGAAGTTGGACGGCACCATGGTCATGAAGCGCTTCTCTGTCACAATGCCCGTCTCAATGTTATGGAACTCCAGTTGGGTGTGGTCACCCGCCATTTGACCTTTGATCAGCAGAAATGGGAAGGGAGAAAGGGTGTTATTGAGGGGAGGGACAATTGAAGAGGATGTCGATGAAGAAGCCTGATAATAATTTCAGAAGGAGACAATTTAAACATTTATGATGCAAACACAGCACAACAATAACTGTAAATGAATAGACGCACAGTTTAAAATGTTTTGTCTTTTCCAAAGTTCTGCTCAGACTGTAGTCAAAGCAAGCAAAACTTCAGCTACATCAGCTACTCTCTTGCAGTTGTACATTAGATAGTATTGTTGCACAAGTTACTATGCAGACAAGTACAAAATGAAAATAATGAAGGTCTTAAAATAAATCTAAATGTTTTCACAGTTTCTATTTGCTGACAGTGAACAAAGCAGACCAGTTTCACACTAAATATTTGTTCTAAAATGAACAATGCCATAACCTAAACGGAGTGCATTCTCCCATAATGACAACGATAAGCTGTTTTTACTGGGTATTAGATTTAATGGTTATCAAGTCATCTTAATTGAACATCGTTTTATAAGAGAACGAGTTTGATATATTGCCAGGCAAATTTAAGGAATGCATAAAATAAGTCCTGCAAAATATCAAACCTACCAGAGCACACTCTAGTATAATACACAGTAAGTCCTGTTTCTTCTTTTTTTGTCAGTAATAGAACATGTGTCTTACCTAGAATATGACAGCCCAACAAGTGTAATGGAAGATAAACATGTACAGGAGAAACATACTACTCAGTTACAGGAATGGAGTTTGAGAAGTACCTTCCACAGGCGGCAGATCATCTACGGTCAGTTTCAAACTCTTGCCCCTCCTGAACACACGTACCGTGTGCCACTCATTATCGTTCACATTCTGACCCGCAAAAATAGTCTCTGGACCTTTGCCTGCAGGACAGTCCAAACAATGGTTAACACACATGCATGCATACAAACCACATATAACAGAAAGGCTGAGAAACAGCAAATATAAACAGAATCAGAGAGAGAGGAGGGACATAGTGGATGAGTTAAGTAGTTTGAAAAAGACAGAAAACATTAAGGTTAGCATAGCTAATGGTCCATAAAAACGCATCATTCTGACTTGCATTCGCTGCGCTGATCGCACCATTAGATAGGGCATCACATTTCTGAATTCTCACTGAACACCATTTTCTTCGAACCAAGAGCAGGGAGGAAGTAATCAGGATGTCACATTATTATTACCAACAGTAGTCACATCAACTGTTTGCTGTAAATATACTGCAGCTTGTAATTTTAATTAACTAAAGAAACAAGGGTAAATTAGACTTTTCTCTAGTCTTCTTCTCTAATTTCTTTTGAGTTTTTTCTCATTTCTATCAGGCCACTTGGTGGCAGCAAATCACTACCAAAAGGCTACAACAGAGCAAGGCTCTTAACAACTGAGCCTTGCTCTCCATCTTGTTTACCTGCGACAGTGCAACCCAGTATTTGATTTTGCTCATGTCCACCACATGAAATGAAATATAGTAATACAGAAAGAAATACTTTCATAATGGAAGCAGTGTGCTTGGCTGTGAAAAGAAACCCTTTTAAAGCAAAACAGAGAGGCTGATGTCCCTGGAAATCCAGTTGAACAAAAGCGAGGAAATACAGAATGTGATTTTTATCAGAAGCATTGGTAATATGTATGTGTTTTGGAAAAGCAGCAAGTACAATAGCTGGTAACTATAGTACTGTTAGTAGTCCTATGGAAACTGTATGTTCAAATTATTCAGCGATGAATGCTTTCATTTAATTCATAAATAATGCCCAATAGTCATTTAGCTGAATACCATTTAACTAACAACAACAGTGCAGGTCTTTGATTTATTCCTTAACTGAATCCTAAAACCAACATTTTAATATTTCATGAACTGTGTCGCTTCTGGCTGGCAGTAATTGAGGTGTCACACAAAATCTCGGTGGCAAAAACCTCAAGGAGTGAAAATCAAATTTAGAATCACATATAAATCTGAGCAACTGCACAGTATCTCTGTGATCTCATGAGCAGAGAAAAAAATCGCTGCAAGATGCACTTCTGCATTAAGAAATTCCAACATTGGTCCAATTGGGGCAACACATTATTTTTTCATGCAGCCTCTACCTTAGAGGATCTCTGAATTTATATAGCTCTGATGTTTCCCTGCTGGGCACACATAACCAAACAGGCCAATGAGGGCGTGCCACTGTGACAGTATTAAAATCCCCAGGCTCCGGATACCTTGCCCACTGTGGGGCGCATTTCAGATGGGTGCCAGGTTCATTCCCCTGAACCCATTTATGGCTATTTATTTCCTCCTTTTTTGCAATCTTCAAAGCCCCGATGCAATGTGTATGCAAATCTGAGGGTGCCAAAGTACTGGGACACACTCAATCTCAGAGGCACAGTTCTGCTTTGTAAGCATTAAACACTGGGGCAGGATTGAAACCAGACGACTGGCGAGGGATTAAGGAGGAGAGATATGAAATAATGGGATGGAGTTGGACTTGAAAGCATGCTTGATCTTTGCCTTCCATCATCCTGTCCTTGTTGCTCTCCAAGGAGGGAAGAAAAGGGAGGGGAAAAGAGGTCATTCGTATTAAGCAGCACATTCCTGCACAACATTCACTACTGTAGGGCCTGGGTTTACGCCTGTAGCGCTGCGGTCTAAGCCGCCAGCTGCTGGACAGACATGAAGGGCCTTTTAGTTCACTGTGTGCCTCGTCCAGCCATCTCTAGTGCCCTCACTGATGGTGATCTATCTGCAGTGATGGATCTACAGTGATCTCTCCCTGCCTCATTGACTTCAGGCCCAAGGGAACAGAGGAGAAGTGTGGCACAGGGCAGCATGAGAAGATGTGATTATCCAGTCAATCAGCTCTGGCTGGCCGGATGACAAGCCAGATATTGGTGCTGCCTGCCCTGAAACTGTGACTCACCCAGGTGGAGGGAAGAGGGACTCGCTGACCAAGCAGCAGGCCACTACTGCTGGATTACTGTCAAAACAGACATCAAAGACAGTGCACGTGGTGAGGAAAGCTTAGTAGGCCATGCTAGGTGACCTGCTTGTCGAATCAATGCCTTGCTAACTGAAAACCCGTTGCAAAAATGTTTGAAGAAGCAGAGGTTAAATAGTGTTAAAACAATAAATGGAGGCAATCAATACTAAACTGCTGTTTCATGCCATTTGCATTTACGTTTATTTGTTCTATAAACTGAGAATGCTTGGTAGTGAAAGAGTTGACAAGATCGCTGGATCTAAATGCCATCTCATTACTGAAACTGGAGTATTTTTAGCAATAACTGCATAATTATGTCATGTTTATGTTTACTACCTGCTGGCTTGACAGCATGCTGTAACTATGGGGAATGCTTAATGTTTATTCTCAGCTTTTAATTCCAGTTGCTAATGTTTGTTACAAGAACCGTTGAACAAACATTATTCATTTATTGGCACCATAAAGAGCATCCCCGTAATTACTTAAAAACCTTACTTTCCTTTTCCCTTACCCGAATACTCAAGTTTTCACTGGTCTGCACACAGAAACTTTTAACAATACCGTAAAGTTCTAATTTATTTGCTACGAAATATATCAAATAGTTGCCTGACCTTAACCTAAAAATATGTAATATAATACGTTAATGATTTTTACAATTATTATTATTGAAAATAAATAAACAATGCAATGAGAGCAATCTACTCTATACATGCCATGTTTTCAATGAGGGGAAATACTTGAGTCTTAGACACTGTATTATTTCCATGATGATTGTTTATAACAATTCTTCACTTAAAATGTTTATTAGAGGGTGAAAATCTATTTTAATAACTTATATGAAACACTCTTCTAATATTAAATTTGATTATTCTATTCAAGGTATCCTCTGAAATATAATCAATGAACTGAATAAGTGGGTTACAATCAAATTGCAGTGATCATGAAAACAGTTATCATCAAATAATTATTTGTGTAGATGACAAAATCACTACGAACTACAACAAACATCTACTGTAGCAAGCAGTATTGAATTCACATTGAATGACATTGTTCTATGATATGTACATTACAGAGCCTGGTGAAATGATCAACTACAGTTATGTGTTAGGCTAACAAGCAGGCAGGATGTATTGTATTTATAATCCTCACCCCCTGTGCATCCTTGCTTCAAATCACTACTCTCATCTATCATTTTTTTTGCACACAGGTGTAAACGAATCTCTTGTAGCTCTTTTACACTAAATAAGTCAACAATGAAAGATTGATGCAAGGATAAGATCAATTATCAGAGAATAACTGCCTTGAGATGTTGGCCAAGAAGGTCATGGCAAGAATAATCACATAAAGTTGCTCTCATCACCGCATCCTGGCTACACTGTAAATTGTGATTATACTGCAGTTCAGGTCAATGAATAATAGAGGACCAGAATGGCAGACAAAAAAGCCAATCTGTCACAAGATATTTTTAGTTCATATTTTTAGTTTGTTGTCACTCAGTGCCTGTTAACAGTGTTTAAGTCAAAGTGGCAGTGTTTTCTTCAGACAGCTCTGGGCAGCCCCAGGGAGCCTAGGTCCCTAATTGACAGTGATGTGTTCTTTGAGTCGGTGCTGAAATTCTTCATCCACCAAGCTGACCAGAGCTACCGCGCCTGACAAGACACATTAATTAATGCTGGAAAAAAATAGGACAAAAATAACACAGTGCAAAATAACAACCTAGACCAAAAAGATAATTAAACACTAACTCTTTCTAAATGTAAATATACTGGCTTAACACACTTCTTTCCAAGAACTTCAATTCAATATTTTCTTATGACACAATTAGGTCTGCATCTATAAAAAGAAAGATCTGCTGTTCCCTACTTTTTCTCCTTTATTGTACTTAAACATTTACTATATGTACTTAAATATTTATGATCATCGCCTTTTTGAATGTTTATATAACCAATGTATTTTTTCTGTGTTTCAGACTATAGACCTGCATGTTAATATATAACTAATAATACAATAATTACTTAGTCATTTAAGAGATGTCAGTGTCTAAAGCAATTATTACATTATACCTACATCTTAAATATGTTATTTAGGGCACACCAGCATGTACAGAGTAGGACTCTCCTTCCTTTTTCTATTTTAGCAAAATGATGAATGCAACTTAATTAAAATGGAAGTCATTTTTAGAAACATAAATAACTTAATATAGAAGTGAACACCTGTCTAACATTGGTAAATATTAGAATAGGAACTACTGATGTTCAGTGTATGCACAGATTACACCTTCACACCATTATCATAAACCAAGAATGACCTTTTAAAGCATCAGGAGGGGGAATTAGAGCTTAGAGCTTTTTATTTGCATACACAAACAAGGGATGCAATCCAAGATGCATGAACAATGCTATTTAGCATTTAGAAAGGTGTTAAGAAGGGCTGGCTCACAGAAGCATGTCTAGAGGTCACATCGTGTGTTTCTGTGTGGAGGCGTTTGTTTTGTGCAAGTCTCCGCTTCTCATCAGACAATGACCTTCAAACACTGTATCACAGAAAGACACCCAACACCCATGTTTTCGAGGGAAAACTGTTTGTCCCTATATACAGTTCTGTATGTGGAACTGGCACTCTATGATCTGTATAATAGAGATTAAAATGTCTCAGTTATATTGGTATTTACTGATACTGAGAGTGTGTCTGTCACTTCAGAATCATCAAACAGGAAGAGGGCTTGTGTATTATGACTCCAGAGGAGTAATTATTAATTCATTACAGTTCCTGAATAATAAATGTCAGGGATTTTTACCTCCCAAAATATTGTAATGTAACCTCTTTGTTGAAGCACACAGACAAACCCAAACACATACACACATATTTGCCATGAATCCCACAACAAGATCTATTCTCTCTGCTTCATCCCTTTCTTTCTGCTCTGTGAGGCAGGTTAATGAGAATAATAAAATCACACTCTGTATTTCCTCTGTGCCTTGAATGGCCTCATCAATTTACAACCAGTGTGACATACTGAAGTAGAAAGGAAACAAAAAAATGCAAGGAGGAGACAGGGAAATCATGCATGTCTAAAATACCTGTGCTTCCAAAGCATGCGTTTAATATCAGTTTGAATTCATGAGTGAAAAGGTTCGTTAATTAGAAACAACTCAGGGTTTAGAATCACAGCTGACTGCAATATTTGAGTTAGTCATTAATTAAAGCCTCCCTCCTTCTTCACCCCAGTTCTCATCATTCTCCTGGACAGCTGACGCACACACCACCACCAAGCATTTCTTATGTATCCGTAGCTCTTGGAATTGGTATGATAACATGTATGTCAATACAAGGTGCAAGTCAGATATTTGAGTGCACTGATTAAATTCCCGTCACCATAGCTTTGGGACATTTGAATGTCACAGTCATATAATGCCTGTAGTAAAGTAATAGCACACATGCTTTATCAAACAGCTACATAACTTGAAATCTAAAAAGCACTTCTGTGGTAGGAACTAAAACATTAATGTCCAGAAACATTAGAGTTAGAAAAGAAGAAGAAGAAAGGTGAACAGTAACTTACTGGATGTACAGTTAATCCTGATACAATCTAGATGGGGAAGAATAGATGAGAGATAAATTCATCTTTCAACGTTACAGCTGCAGACATCATTAAAGCATACAGTCCACCCCTCTGGGGACACACACACGGACACTGTCCGTCCTCTGATGCTCTCAACCATGGCCCTGAGGTGCAGCATGCTGGTAAAAGCACTGCAGCGTAGTTGCGCCAGAGGAGCATTACATGGTTTACAGGAATACTTAATAGGCTACAGCAATGTATGATACAAAATCATGAGAGCTGAAAGTTTAAGTATATGACATTCTGTGCATATCTGTGAAACCAAATATTTTATTTACATATTGCAATCTGGAGAATGTCTTTTTATTTTTAGGATGATATCTTCAATGAGAGCATCAGATTTTGGCAAGGGTCAGACAGGGCCAATTGAGGGATATTTCAGTTTTCTCCATCTATGTGTCTCTTAGCTGTCTATCACTACAAGTTATGTTCAGTCTTTACAATACATTAATGTGCAAGGCAAAAATAATACTTCCACTGCTCCTGCAGGTTTTATAAGCAAGGCTAGCAGTGGTGGAAAATAACAAAGTACTTGACTCAAGTACTGTCATTTTTAGATATTTTGCTTGAGTATTTCTATTTTTTGTTGTGTTATACTTTTACCTCAATACACTTCAGAGGAAAATATTGCACTTAGTACTGCTACTATTACTTTACACCATTAGATTTATCTGACAGCTCTAGTTACGAGTGGAGTTTGAACCTTTAACCTACAAAACATATCATTTTGTAAAATGTGATGCTTTATTATAGATTTTGAAGTAAGTAAAATAAACCTAATCTCTACCATGTGTGACATAGAATGCCACTATTTATTTACATTTTTTCTTTTCTTATTTTTCCCCCTCCCTGCTTCCTGAGGCTTATCTCGTGTTGTGCTCCGAGAAAGGTGACCCAGATTGAACCCCTCCCCTCTTTCCCATTTGGCCCTGCCTGTCGTGTGTTGTCAACCACAGCAGAAAAGTGGTCGCAAACAGCCAGAGACCAGCACTAGCCTACCCTTACAGGGAATGCTCTGCTTTTTATAGAAGGTACGAGGTAGACAGACTTTTCAAGTGCTGATGGCCGGGGACAAACTCAAAATCTTTATAAAGTGTCAAAGACAATTCAAAAGAAAACAAAACATAGTGACTTCTTGTTTTGGGGCATCTTTTTTACAGTTGCAATGATCTGACATGTCAGCCCTGTCAATGTGTGGCGCTGTTGTCTTCCTTGGTGGGACACATGCTTCCTTGTGCTTGACAGCAGACACAGACTGTCTACTACTTTGTATGCATCGCTAAACAGCTGCATAGAGCCCATTTCTGTTTAGCCAGTGGAAAGGAGAAATAGATGGCTATCATTTGTGCGGCATTGCTCTGTTTGAGAGATATCAAACTTTTCACAGGCATCATTGGATTCTTTCCTGAGCATGTACACACACATAAACACAAACTCTCACACACTAGAACGAATGTCTTTCATTTTGTCCTCAATTTTCTTTTTTTTTTTTTCTCTAGGTGGGGGGAGTCTTTTCCTCTGCTCATTTACGGCACAGTTGCTGGTTTATGTGCAATCATGCATTCCTCTTACAATGATTAAAGTGCATAGATGAACTGATGATTAAAAAAAAAACAAACAAACAAAGAAACAAAAAAACGTGAGCAGCATTGGCCAGGCCCACAATTAAGGGCAGACATTAAGTAACCACTGGCTGAGAGGAGTTGTGACATCTTTCATCTTCAGAGAGATTAATGTGTTCTATTTAAGAATGATAACTGAATATATTTCCAAACGAACAGCACCAGGAAAGAATCCAGTAGTGTGGGCACTATAGAGGCAATTCCCTTTAGACCAATACACATATAAGAATGTTGATCTAAGGTTAGTTAACTGAATGTGTAGCGAGCATTCCCTGCTGGGCAATTGCAGCTGTGTGCTCAACTGGCAGTGAGCGGAGAGCCGCAGACTCTTGCATTGAAAGTTTTTACACCATCTCCTTCTATTCCCAATACGTACAACTTAATAATATCTAATAGGTTACTATGTGAGGTAGAGAGGGTGCAAGTGGCTGTGTGCATCTGAAAGTGTTGGCAAGCTTAATAATGTTTTATTTGATACATGACTTTGCTGCTGCATTCGGTGTATGTCCGAGGCGTTACCTAAATTGACAGTCAAGCGGACGCGGCCGCTCTCCAGCTCTAGACGCAGGGTGTCACCAGAGTCCCGGGATGTGGTGGCTATTAGGATGCCATAGGCTCTCTGGGAGCGGAAGCGCAGAGACACATCTTCGGCTTCTGTGTGCATCACCATCGGCAGCTGGACCTTCATAAACTTACTGCCGTCGTAGCTGAGGACAGTCGCCTCTGCAGAGAGAACAAGGAAGAAAACAAGATGAGTGATCGGTAAAATGGAGTGCAGCAGTTTTACAGCAAACCAATGACCAGGGCTGTCAGCTCAGCTTTAAATGATGTCCTATTTGTGGATCTAATTTAGTGTTACGACTTTCAATCTTGATGAAAGAAATGCACTAGGGGGAAAGATATTAAGCTGGGAATATGTATCCAAATACAACTCTGTGATGTGGAGGTCACCAAACACAGCAATAGAAAACCTATTATGTGTCTGTCAAACAGATGCATTCAGCCTCTACAACTACAATACTGCTGTTCTTATACTGAGCAAGCTTAGCAGCCTGCACTGACTTGTCATCCAGCATCCACTCCATTCACAGAGGAATGATTAAACTATGAAGCTGACAAACACAGGGATGACGACAGTCTTCAAGGAGTGTCTCTGGAGACAAGAGCTTTGCAGGTTTGTTGAGGAAGACATTTGTGTCTCACCAACCACTGAGACCAAGTCATTTTGACTGGTGATGAATCCAACAATTAACACTGCTTACATTACATATATGAATCAGTGGACCAACTCAAAACTCCTAACTGACATGTACGTGGACACAGAATGTCATTTGATAGTAGTTTGTAAAGACTTGTCACAAGTTTGGCATCACATTAAAATGTGTATGATAGCTGACAACTACCCCACTCTCCAATCCTGTCTTCTGTGTGCCAATTTAGGTAGTGGCCTCCACCAGTGTTAACATAGTGTATGGAGGCAGGTACATGCTAGAACAGTGAAAAGAAAAAAAAGGAAGGCAGTGGCAATGAAGGCAATGAACACATCATGACAAATAAATAAAGATCTAGTTAAAAAAGCATCTCACTGGAAAGGAAATAAAGGTAACTCAATCAATATAAACCCACAGAGTTAATGTTCTTCTAGACAAGTGGCGGCATTGCAGGCGCAATTTTTATATCTGCTATATAATAGTGACAAACTACAAAAGAACAAATTGATATTGACCGAGGAAAAAAAATATCAACGGCGACAGATTTGTAATAGTCTGTGGACCTTGAATATTGAGCTTCTGCTTGGGGTGACTGCATTTACTCAAAAGCATTAGGCAGCCGTCTGGAGAAATGCTGGGGAGATTGTTTAACGCTGGCAGGAGTTTGTAACAGCATTTCCGAGAGTGTAACTAAACCATAACCCAATAACAAAGCCATTACTGCAGCTGCAGTGCCGAGACAGATAGAAGCCGAGTTGGAGGGAAGGGAGACGGAGAGTAGTGGGGTGATAGGGTACCAATGTACACACACCACCTCATCACCACTTCCTCGTCACACAGAGCCAATGTCACATCCATCCCCTGGGATGACTCCGTCACATTCCTCACCCAAATCCAATTTCTCCACGCCCTCCTGGGGTATGCTGCAGATGACAGGGGCGTGTGACAAACGAGTCTTCACTGCTAAACTGTCTGCTTCCTGCCAGGCAGCTAAAGCAAAGAGCTGCATTTGGAAACTGTTAAAAGATGCCAGGAAAATGGAGCAGCAACTGCTCAAGCCCCTAATACTTGAAAAATATGTTTTCCCGCTTGATATTTACTGTAATATTAGCTAGAATGTACACCCCATGAGAGCATTTACTAGTTACAGCAAGTCTTTGCCTTCTTCTATATCAGTAACTACACTCTATACTGTACACAAATAAACGGTAACTCTCTGTTTTTCAAATGTATGTTGGGAAACAATGACAGATCTGAGTGATGCTCTGTATAGAATTCCTGCTCCAGCATAAATCCTACTCCCTTTTATAAAGCCTCAGCCTCATACAGGATCTATTACCCTTGAAGAAAGGACTTTCTCAAAGTGAAACACAAGAAAAAAAACACAAGAAAAAAATCCAACACGTGTGTACACTGTAAATGATACATATCCTTTAAAAGGGTACAGCAGTGTCTGACCTCTGGTTTGTTAATTACTTATTGTATGAAATGAGTCTAGTCTATTACAAGCTATTATGATGAAAATAAACACCTACTGTACCAAGAATCACAGTGAGAAGAAACAAGTAATTGTCTTAATGTTTCCATAGCAACATCTCTAAATCATGCATAAATAAGTAAGAATAGCTGAATAAAAAATAATCACAACTAGTGTTAACACTGCATCCCATCCAAAATGTCACCTTTGCTGAATTTCAAATAAGAAGGTTGTCTATAAATTCATAAATATGAAAAGTCCAGACAGATATGACAATATGGGGACTGACATGTGAGAGACTCATAACCTAATGCAAAGTGAGCACCAGTCAAAAATCCAATCCTGGAAGCCCAATCATTTTTAATGGCACTCCCATGTTTAATATCAAAATAAATAGAGAGGAATGACGCTGGAGCTTGAGTCTGTGCCAACCCAACAGGAGGCTGTCAGAGGAGAGATGGAGCTTACCAAACTAAACCAAGCATTTATTTTCTGTCTTGTAAAGCACAATACAACATTGTTTTCTGATTTTCACAGAAAATAAGGAGCAGGAGAGGGGGGGGGGGTTCAGAGAAGTAACAAATAAGGCTGTGCTACTAACAAGGGGGAGTAATGGCAGACAGAACACAGTTTTCCTTCCATTCTCCCTGAAGGAGAATAGGCTCTGCAGGAAGGGAGAGCTGTCAACTGCATGTCACAGGATTGTGATGTCCCACAGTAACAGGGCACCAGGTCCAATCCAATTCAAAATTTGCCAGAAAACAACTGCCATAGGCAAAGATGTATGTTCAACATCCTAAATAAACAGGAGGAAATGGCTCAGAGATATCATAAATAATTCAAAGTGGCTCATGTCTTCTTCACCACAGCCTTCTTTGAGTATACAGATTCCAAGAAATAGACTCACTTGCTATTAAATGTGTGAAAACAACCTGCCCGCTAAGTGGATTTTCAGAGACAGGGAAACAATTCTCTCCATGCAGAAAGAAACAGCATCATTCTGGGCCAACTTCACATCTGCTGTCCCAAGTTTGGCTGTGTGGCCACACTCCAGCTTCATTAGGGCTAGGAAATTAGAGCAAAGCTTGAAAATGGATCAGTGTGTCCATTCATAGGGGTAGAATCTGCAGCTTCATATACAGTGCTGTCAGAAATACACACAAAGATGGTAAAGATTTAGTATGAGCAAATCAGTTTTTCCAGCCTTTAGAGAGTATTAAAACAGAATTACCACTTGGTTTAATGATTTTACAAGTTAATCTTCAGTATTTGGTCTTTGATTGTGCTTTCAAGGTCTCTTGAGACCTATTATCAGACACTGTAGAAACCAGCCATCTAAATCCCTAATGTACAGCTTTAAACTAGTCTTTGGACAAAGACTGTGAGACTAATTGAATATTTCCTTTTGGATTGTGTACTTAAAAAAATGTGATATTTTCATGTACTTCATTCCTTGCCAAACGTCAATTCCACAACCCATGCTTAAATCCTCAGAAAATCTTTCACAGTACTCTTGCAGTCACATTTTCCATGTTTTTCAACCAATTTTCTGCACATCTGTGTTCATGGCTCAAGGGTGTGAGACAACCAGTTCTCTCTAATTTGTGACTAGATTCAAGTGTGGTGAATGGTGACTAACACACACTGTGCTGTCAAAGGGCATGGCTAAAATATGTTTTAATGCTAAAAATGCAGTCATATTCCTCTTTAAGGGCATTTCACAATTATGCAATAACATTTTGCGCCTCTTGGCTTTTGCTTCGGACCAGTGGCAAATGGCTTTATGCTCTGAAAAGCAATAAATGTGCTCAAAGAATGACTTTTCTATAGTTGTACTAATTTACATAACAGTATTATGTATTCTGTTTAAATGATGTTGATATTGCTGTTGTGGACTATGTTTTACAACACTGAGGATTATACCTACAGTATGGTAGATACTGGCAATAATATATTGCAATATGGATTCAAGCTTCAAAATATAATGTATACCAAAAGAGTGACCCACAATAATGGCATACTACACCGAAACAAAGAAGAGTTTAAGCTCATAAAATGATTGCTGATGAGCAGGTAAAAGCACTGGAAAGTGGATTGTTGCAAGTCTCTGCTTTCATGACACAAACGTCAGCAAACTAAATGTGTGTGCAGCACACGTGGTGCACAGTGAGCATACGTGTGTATCGATCTGTACATTGATCTCTGGCATCTACCTCTATTTATTGCAGGTACGTGTAAGTAAACATTCATCTGCAGCCACAGTCCATGTGAAATAATGCAAGCGCTGTCAGTGCTGGAATCCAGCATGTCATATCTCATTAGGGAATATGTGCATGTGCTGCCACGCACCTTCTGCCATCTGGGAGGTTGCCTTAACCTCACACTGCAAGACTAATATTTGGGCTAATTAGCAACTGGAGGAACAATGAAGGGGAAGACATTTGGGATGCAGGGGGAAAAATTGCTTTGTCTGCTTAATTAAAATCTCTCAAAATAGGGCGAATAGCTCTATGGTTCTCTTCCGAAGCTCCACCTCTTGTTCCTTCCACTCGTTGATGTCCTCCTCCTCCACCATATGCAGTAGCTGTATTTTGCCACCGGGTGGTACACCATGCATGGATAAGTGAGAGCTGGGGTAATTCTTTTGACAGCTCCTCGGCCTGCTGGTGCTTGCTTCATCCTACCAGCGCAGAGGCAATCTGGAGCCATCAAAACAGCTGGCAGCATGCCAGGGCCCATCCTCCGTACCACTGCTCCCACTCACACTCACGCCAATGCCAGTCTCACACACAGAGCAGAGATAGCCAGAAACCAAGAAGAGCTGAACATAGAAGCTGAAACGTCATAAGTCGCTCGAATTAGGAGGAGGGAGAAGGGTCAAGAGACCTTTGGAACATGCAGCATGTCTTGTGGAGTTGTTTCAAACACAAAAGTTCCCTGCTTTAGTTTCAGATGAAGTCAGGGTAGATTATATCTTTTTGAATTCAAGAACGCTCTCTGGATAAGTAATTATCTTCCTGAAGTGAAACGATCTGTATCCCATGCCCACTCCACCTCCCTCATGTACTATGCCCTAATTCCTGTCAACAATTAGCTAGAATGGAAGTGCACATGTGGAAAATCAGAGCAGCACAGAGCCAAGCTTAACTGACACATTCATCAGATATGGAGGAGATTCAGTTTCTCTCTTTTTTCCTCTACTACATTACACCATATGCAAGATACATTCATGAAAAACTACAAATGGGACACATACAGTACAACATCATTCTGGTATTGGATTACTTGCTTCCATTTAACAGATTTCTACCAGCATCCAACTATATAATTTGCATCCCAGCCAGACATATTAAATATCCCAATCACAGAATATTTAGGCTACACTATTTTATAGGGTGGATGACTTAAGCTCAGAGGAGATGTATAAGCCCAAGCAGAGATGACACATGCGTGGGATGTGTTACATTCCAAGTAGAGTTAATTTTTTCCGATGAGAGAACCTGTTCTGCTGTCGTTCCCGTACAGATGCATCACACTGTGATAACGGTGTCACATGCTTCGGCTCTTTTTGACATTTGCCTCGATTATGCATATGTTAACTGTTTTCACTCATTTGCTGCTACCGCTTCCATGATGAAGACTCATACTACTGCAACATAAAAGAGCTACCACTTGAGCGTAATCCTGGCTTTAAGGGATTTATAAGGATATACTGTAAATACTGTATTGATCTAGGGTAATATTTGTGCTGATAGGATATGCTTGGATATTCACCATAAATTCCAAGCATAGAGTAGCTTTATATTAAGTACATATCCACTCCAGCTGATGCTTTTGGTTATCATTAATTCAAGAATATAAAATAAACATGCCATTAAACCACTTCATATATGATTGAGTTTAAAAACTTGTGAATAATAATATTTGTAGACTCTCAACTGATTTCCATTACTCCCAAATCCAAGACTGTTAATATAATATTGCAAATCTCATCAGTGAATGAACTTTACATGACATATTCATTCACTTGGTCTGATTATGTAAATAAGCTTGAAATTCCCATTTTAATCAGAAAATAATTGCCTCAGTGCAGATCATATTAGCAAGTGGAGGATTTTATCGTCATACAGCTGGTTGTTTTCATTGGGTTAGATTTCAATCAAAGAGGTCAAAGGACAATCCTCTGGTCTAAAAGGCCAACAAGCTAATGCTGACGAAGCAGAAAAGCGACGCGACAACCATGCTGAGCTTTGCATTCACAAAAACAAACATAAATCTCTCTAATGTCGAGAGCAGAGAAATATCCTTACTGTAAGACTTTTTTTTTGGATGCTTTAACAACAAAAAGCATGTGCAGCAGAGTGTTAAGGCCAGTTAAGCAAGACAGTCTCCAGGGAAACCTTAAGAAATGTAGCTCTAATTATAGCCAAACACATAAATGGTGTAGTTATAATGTCAAAGCTATATACACATAATTCTACCAAAAATATACACTACTGAGGAATTTGAGAGGATAATATCTTTCCTTAATGCACTTTGTATACCTCTTAAAACATGTTTTACATCAAACAAACTCCTTCAGAGTAAGTTAAGACATGGAGCTTCAAGAGTTCAATCTGTGACACTCACTTCTCCTATTTCTCTTCTCCGGCAGAGAGAAGGATAAGTATTCTGCACAAGGCCTGGTCATGAGCGAGTGGTTTGATGAGCCAAATGGTTAGCAGAAGACACCCAATTTACAGACTGGTGTGCATGGTGGACGTGACCAGCAGTGTCTCAGTGGGGCATCAGTCACCTGCCACTCAACGTGGTCTAACATTAGCCAGTCAACACTCTCATACTTCTACTCATTCTGTCTGCCTCTCTGTGGTTGTCTATCCCCCACACACATTCCTGTTTTCTATCACTTTCAGTTTGGTGTTTGAGAGCTGCTGATGTTCAACTATCAGTGTAGATAAAAAGACAACCTGCAGGCTTTTGTCTGGTGACGCTGTTCTATCTGAACTTGAAAGGCAGTATCTTTCAAACAAACAAACAAAAAAAAATACTAAAACCATAGTGGATATGATTAAAACCATTGTGTTAAAACCATTGATGTCAGTCATGTTTCTATCATCCCATGCATATCTCAAGGGACAATGCATAGACAGGTAGAAGTGTGTCATTGTGTGATATCGTCAGCATGTCACACAGACAAACCCAGATTGTGCCCACCACACAGAAATCAGTTGGTTCCTAACAGCTGGGTAGAATCATTGAGAAAAAAACAAAGTCCTACCTCTTTCACAGGAGCGGCCCAGGTATCCAGTCCCAGAACAGTCACACACATAGCGGTTCCAGCCCTCTCTACAGACACCATTGTTCTGGCATGGGTTGCTTAAGCACTGTTTTGGAGGCTCCTTAGAGCAGGACGGTTTGACCCCAGCAGCCTTCTGGACCTCAGCCAGTCGCCGGACATCCTTACTCTGTCCGTCAATGAATAGATCCCGGATGCAGCCCACGTAGCCATAGTTGAGCAGTGCTGTCCACACCTCAGTGGGGAACACCAGGCCCATTTTGTTCTCTGGCAGACCCCCAAGGTAAAGATTGTCATCCAAGTCCAGGATTTCACTTTCTCCAGGGGCTGTATAGGCAGTGCGGAGGGTGTTGATAGAGATGGTGCCTAAAAATAAGATAGAATAAGGAATGTGTTTTTTTTCTTTTCTTTTTTGAACGCATATGAGGTTATTTACCAGGCGGGCAGATTATAACACCAATTGATAACCTAGATGCCAAAGGACATTATCTACTCTGCTGTAACAATAATATGCAGAGAAGACCTATTTAAAGATGGTTTGATGAAGAAGTTAGCTTAATTAGTGTTATCCATCTGGATAGGGTCAGGATTTTTTTCATTTAGAATGACTGATGAGAGTTGATAAGACACATTAATCACAGGACAGCCAGTCTATTAGTAGCCTAATATGAGATCCCTAAGAGCATCCTCTCCATTTTCCTTGGTTTTCCCATAATAAATCTACTTTATCTATAAAGCAGTGGTCATAAAAAAGAAAGGAGAGGAGAAGAAAAATTGGTGCCCCTTCTATCATTTCGGCCCACCAAACAAAAAACCATCGTAGCCATCTTTTTGAACTTGATTAACGGACTGCAGGCTGTTTTTTTTTCTACCCTGTCTCTCCTTCTGTTTGCCTCTCCAACACATAAACCTGCAATGAGAGTTTGTGTGTTTCCCCACCATGATTTATCGCTCTCATTCAGGTTTAATTCTCGATCTGGAGCACGGTAAACAACAGCGGACATGACTGGACTGTAAAGCTGCGGAAAGGAAGGCCTAACTGTGAGACTCAGACCGAGTGATTAATTTGTATATGGATCTGTTACTCTCAGTGCAGGAGCCATTGTGGATCTTTAATTAATGGTCGCTGCCTTCACTGCCCGCATCCTCGTCCAGTAATCTATATACCATGCTGCTGAGGATCCGCGCAGGCCACTGCCTAGGGAGAGTGGCGGAGAAATAGCGGGCTGAGGATGCTCAAAAATAAAATTGCTATAAAATAATAATTTGCATTTTGAGTGGCAGATGCATGCCATGACAGATATGAAGGAGCTATTAGCTGATTGCCTTAGGCTAAATGGCAGAGTCCTAACTGCTTGCATGTGGAACGGGAGCAGAGCTTTTAAGTTACTTTCCTCCTCAAACTGTTTATGTTGGAAACAAGCCCTAAGCCACACATGAATTTTCAGCAGGGTCGCCTGGCACATTTTAGAGACGCATTAGACATTAAATTGGGCCTTTCACATTGCATTACAGCTACCATTAGCATGCATGAATGTACATATCAAAATTAATAATATGTATGATAAATATCTGTGTGTAGTGTCTTTCAGTGAAAGCACATTCCGTTTAGTTTTGCTTTGTTTAACTTTTGATCTGTTAAATCGGAACATAAGCTGCTACATAAAGATATTAAATACAGTCTATGAGATTATTTTAGTTCTAGCTGTGGATGTTCTCTGTTGCCAAGGTGAGCCAGCCTCCTTGCAAAAGTGCTTGAGAGAGACAGCTAAGGACCTAGTGCACAATGATTAACCTGGTCCCACTAACATGTTCCAGCTCTTTTCTCGGGGTCTTGGCCCCAGGCATCTGTTCCAGCACTTCCCTGCTGCCACCCACTGACCCTGCTCTCTCCAGCCACATCTGTTGTGACTTCCAAGCTTTGCACACTTGGCAAGGGCCACCCGTCACGCAGCCAGAACAGCTCCCTTCAGGTTACAGCTAACGAGCTCACTACATCAAACTCATTAGCGGGGAAACTTTTCTTGGAGTAGAGCAGGTGCCCAGCTGAAGAATGAGTGTGTGGTCAGTGTAATATGTGATGGGAGTATATGCGCTCCAGTTATGTGTAACATTTAGATTTGGTATGATATATATATTTAGTTTGAAACATTATATTGTGAATTACACATTCACAAAGTAAATATTTCAGGCGCCATCATCTAATGGCTTCATTAGCTTTTATTATATCAATACTTGGGTGTCATTATAGTCTTAAATAGCAAACAAGGATATTGTAAGTATACAGTAAGCATGTATGTCTAAATTGATGTGAATGAGAGACAAGAGAAGGATGTCAGCATCTTTCAGGCATCTGCTCAGAGTGCTCTTCTTACTTGTCACAGTCCTGTAAGTAAGTTTGTAAACACAGTCAAGCTATGTTAAGTCAGGAGGCACTATACAATCCCATGGGGACATGTGCCATCACCAGGCTAGCAGCATAGGACACAACACACATACACACATTGTAGGACTATGTTTGGAACACTATTCATCGCCAAAAGGGGAAGAGGACGTGTCTCTGTGAATGCTACGGAGCATAAAAGAGGAGGAGATGGATCCAGAACAAGATGGGAACATGGAGATAAAGATGTCTGGAAAGGAGATGAGGGAGGAGTATATGATGACAGATAAGAAAGCAGATGGGGGAACACAGCAGCGAATGATATCTTGAGGAACAAGCACAGGATGTAAAGTATGGGAGATGATCAAAATGATGATGTGGGCAATAAATGGCGATGAATAATGATGACGAAGATCAGCATTACAGCCAACTTGAAAACAATCGGACCACATTTCTGTCTCTACCTGGCTTTCTCCACCGCCTGACCCGAGAGTGGTACTCCATCATCAAATCTGAAGGCAGGGGTCTAAATGACAGCTCAGATCTTTCTCGTACTTTCTGCATCAGCAGCCAGGCTCAACTTGGCATGATGTCCCCTAACCCCACTCACACATCCCCAAAACATGTTAGACAGGGGATTACTACAATCCAGTTAGGACGATACGGCCAAATCTCTCTATGTGATTGGATTCTCTGTAGAGAGAGCTTGAGTGTGGGCTGTGGGGATGGGGGATGTGTTGTTTGCAGTATGTGTGTGCGTGCGTGCATGAAACTGCTTGTGTACTGATGTGTGTGCACGTTTGTGTGTGAAGTAGTGGTGTTCGTGTCCTGGCAGGAAGAGGGGCTACAACAGAGCAACGTCCATGCAATATCTCTGATGAGTGACCCACAGCACTCCCAGTCCAGAAGCCCTCACTTAAAAGCAGAGTGTCTCTTAGCGTCTCTAATGCATTGAGGTTAGAAGATGCTGTATGAGAGCAAGAGTCCATTTACACGCTTGCTTCCTGCAGGAAGTGCCGGTTAAACTAAATAGGGCAGGGATCATTATCCACTATTGTCATGGCTGCAGTAAGTGTTGCACATGGAGGGCCCAGCTTCAGATAATTATGTCTGGCTGTTGTGTTGCACTTTTGTTTTGAGTGATGAGGTTGGTGGTGTGTATGAATAAAATATTTGACACGCAGATAAAAAGCTGAATGTATCATATGTTCCGTGACTCACACTCTTAGAGGGCTAGTAAATATTTTTTTTACGTTTTCAAATTTGACCTTAATTCTATGAAATATTAAAAAGTACAGTATAACACAAGGGCACTGGGGTTTATAAACACAGGCGAAGCAAGCATGATGCCCTAGGAGGGGGTGGACTTCCTTACTGAGCATCACATGCAGACTATTAAAGTTGAATGATAGCTTGGCTACGATTGAATGCCACAAATTAACTATTTCTTGATTTCACATACCTTTGTCTTAGTTTTTAGCCAAATAGCAATCATAGAAAAATATATACAAATTTGCATTTGAAAAAGCCATTGTGAACGTTTTTACACCATTTTATTTCCACAAATCTGCTATTTAATGTTATTAAAATTACATGTACCCTGTGGGAATGGAAATCGCATGAGGCCTATTCAGTACAAAGGAACTGCAAAAATTCTAATGCTTCCATTTGAGGTGCAGTGCACACATCATTACACACCGCAAACAATAGGGCTTAGTGCAGTTCATAGAAATCTCAAGATGGAAGAATTTTAAGATTTAGGAGGACTGCTTACTTGTAGAATTTAATTGGCTTAATTTTTTGAAGGATGAGCAAAGATGAAATAGAGCTGGTGAATTTCAAATATGCTTTGCATCTTGAAACACGGTGAGTACACCATATTTCAGTGTTCTGGCCATTTTTGTTACCCTTCCCAAATGGGAAGTCATATTGCAGAGACCTTTTTATGTCCCCCTTTGCACTCCAGTATGTAAGAGTTGATGCCTTAGACTTGAGGAGAGGAAGAAAAGTTATTCTGAAATGTCATTAGTGCACAGCTCAGCACAGCACTGTCTCAGTCCTGGGAGAGACCTCCTCCTGTTTCCATGGAAACTTAGGCAGAGTAGACAGAGAGAACAGCGAGTAGAGAGAGCTCCACTAACAAAAAAAAAAAAGATGTTCGATAGCTTTTGTGTGTGTGTGTTAGTCTGTGAATGTGTGTACTGCATGTGGGGGTGGATGATGGGAGGCTAGACAGATAATGAACACAATCTAATTTAGCAAGACAGTATTTCTTATAGTTTGGCTTACCGTAACAAAATACTGTAAATGTATATTATCTGAGAAGTCACCCACAGTTTTTGCTTCCACTCTTATGCTAAACTGAGGCGGGATTCACTTCATACTGTATACTACTATATTCAGCCACCTAAACTATGTGGTAGTAGAATATAATTATTCATTAAATTTAACAAACAAAAAGGGAAAAAAACCCTAAATAATCATATCAGTTGAATTTAGAATTGAGGAAACAAATCTAACCCCAAAGCACTTGCATGGGCTCAGTTGCTATTTTAACAATGTAGCTCAATTTAGAACCGCAACCAAGAATTGCTTTGGGGGGTAATGAAACAGTTAATCTAATTTCCACCTCTTGAGATGGAGTGGAAAACATGGTCAAGGAGTATATCTAATTTGCAGCATGACATTGCAAGGCCCTGGCTCTAAGCACATATAAACAAATTGCTGCTTAGATAAGCAAATCAACAGGAACCAGAGGAGTACAACCCAAGGCTTAGAGGACACAATGGGAGAGGGGACAACATTATTTTGTGGTAATCATGAGTAGAATCATGACATATGACAGATGGGTAGTACCCCATCTGAAGTTAGGTTACTGCCATTGAAGCCAGAACTGTTTTTAAAAAGAGGATGAAGATTTATAGATTTTATTAAATGGTGACTAGCTTCAGCTTCAGCCTGGTTATGGATATTTGATTTCACAGAATTATTAACTGTGACTCTACAGTGGCATTTTTGTTGCAGTTAAATATCTAGATGGTAAAAACAGCTGGTGCACAGCAGTGCTCCAGCTTTGGGTTTCTGCTAAAGGTTTTATTGTAATGTTTTAGGCATCTAAGATACACATATTGATGTAATAACTGGAGCCCACATTTTCCTGGTACATAATATTTGTCTAAAGATTGTACATTTGAAATGGACTTGAAAGTTACCTGATCTGCCATCTCGCTGGAAGTCCACATGGTACCACTCCCCATCATTGACTTTCTTATTGACAGCCTTGGTCTTAGTAGTTCCTGAGCCCATGTCAAGCAGCAGGTACAGGTGGCCATCCAGCATCTCAATGGCAAAGAAATCCACCTTCAAAGTCTGTGGACTCTTGGAATCCTTTGGCTGCTGCTTAGGCTTCCCATGGCTAAAGAGGAGAAGGCCATTGGGCTCTGTGGTGCGGAAGTCAAAGGAGATGGAGCCTGTCTTCTTAGCGTTCCACTTATTCAGGATGATAAAAGACTCTGGCGTCTCAAATGTGATGGGGTCCAAAGTGGCTACATTCTCACACTTGAAGGCTACAGTACCATGGATCTTCATCTTGGGATCACCCAGCTTGGCCAGCCTGGACAGCTCGAGTCTCACATCGTTGTTTTTGTACACAACCTGATTAAAGAGGGGAGACATGAAAGTTTACTGTCATGTGCACAGACTACAATATATTTATCTATGGAGTGCGAGAATGATTTTGAGTCTCAGTTTATAGTAGGGCTGAACGGTATATTGTTATATCTAGATATGAACGTGCAACATTAATATTGCAAAAGTGACGATATGGACGATATCAAATGTGGAGATATAAGGGATATAAGACTAGACGTTATCTTTTATTTATTTATAATAAATTGTTAAATGACTGTTTGAAATTGTGACAAATCTCCACCTGTATGTCTGTGTCCGCTGCACAGAGGGCTCAGCTCTGCCCCCGCTGAGACAGGAAAAATTAGCAGCTAATGTTAGCCTCTGCTGCAGTTTGCTGTCATTTCTCATTGTGCTGCTATTCAATGCGGGAATACTACAACTTTATTCCACCTCGCTGTTCTGTATAAAAGGTCCAGACACGGAATAGGTGGACAGAGTTGCTCCGGCAGTGAGCGGCTACAGGATGATGTTGTGTTAGCTGCAGTCGAGAGAGTGAATGAATAGAGGGAGTGCTGGCAGGCAGAAAGCCGGTGAATCAGATCAATACAATGTTTCTAATTGTTTCACAGTGATTACGTTCAACAGCACAAATAAACTTCCTCACACACCTCCACTCAACCCTGTAGCTCAGCATCAAACATCTGAATCTGAAACGCTGGCTTGCACATAGAGCAACTTTAGCTTCAGCGTAAAAATCAAAGGCTTAATGAGAGATCTTTATTTCCATCTGTAAAATAAATCAACTATGATCCTTATCCACTTCAAAGTCATTTAGAAGTTGAATATTGTATCGATAATGATATATTTGGCTTCAATATCGAGATAAGTAATTTCTCCATATCATGCAGCCCTAGTTTATAGGGTGTAAATGCTAACGGGAATATACTATGTGTGTGTATGATTGATTTTAAAAAAATACTTGAGGCCATGAAGAAAAAGGAGTGTAAAATATGTATAGAAAATAATTAAAACAGCAGTTGTCCATGAGACATTTCATCCCCCCTGGGACAGTGTCAGCAGGAATGTGTGAGGAACTGTGTTTACATGGCACCAAATGTCACTCACATCCTCCTGCTGTCTTTGCTCCTTATTTGCTGCCGTCACAATATACGCCTACTGTAGCCTGGTTGGGTGAAATGTGACTTGTAGGCAATGGTGATAATAGCTAAAGGAAATTATTCCATCAGGTAACATCTCTGTGAAAAGTGAGATGATGAGATAAATGTGACAAAACTGCTGCCTTGATTGCAGGTGTGGAATAAAATGCTGATTAAGGCCCCTGTTGCAGCCTGTGGTTAGAATAAAAGTAGGCAGATAATGGATAAGCCTGTCTAAAGTGAATTAAAACAGAATGCATACACACATGACAAGATCTGCACATAAGCTAGGGGAAAAAATACAATACAAAACAACAAAAAGTGCATTAGTGCTGTACTACTAAGGCACAGGAGTGACAGACAATAGCTCATTGCAAAAAATAAGCCATAATGTCATTAAACTTCCAATTAAGGATGAGAATCACTATGGTACAGCGCAAATAACAGCTGAGCCATTTGCAAAACTGATCATTTTTATGTACTATCCTATATCTCACTCGCTAACTTACAGGATAAAGGGAAGTTTACCTTGAAGTCCTTTTTTAACACTACGGATTGAAGTCTTCAAATATATTGATCAAAACATATTTCATAAAACTGAGAAAACTGCAAGATCCACTGTGTAGAAATCAACCAGTCTCACAAAAACTTGTGACAACCATAACCTCACTATCCAGTCTGTGTAATGAAAGAGAAACTAGTGTAAGGGCAGCTGTAACAACAACGATCCATCTGTATGGTTATCTCTAATTTCCGTATGAGAAACTAATTAACATTTTGATGAATGTCAAAAGTTTTCCATTAAAACATCAGTATGGTGATGCTTTTTCAAAATTTCCCCACCAAGATAAACACAGACACGTTCAAAGGATCTTGATATAATATGTCAATCAGTTAGCAAAGCAAATAAGACTTAGAGCTAAAGGCAGACAGCCAGGCAAAGGGATAAAGGAGCAACTAATATCTAAAAACTACCCCTAAGGGAAACTAACAGTCAATGATCTCTTCCACACAACTCCAGCACTGCTAATTGGTAGACACAGTTATCAAGTGACATATAGCTCCATTACGATTAAAGCAATATGCATATGTATTTACATAACAAAAGATTATTTACAATGGTAAATCTATATTGCTGGCAACGGGCCAAATCAAATGAGTTACAGCTGTGGAAAACACTGCCCATATCCTTTATTTGCTGTCACGCTACGCGTTCACCTGAAAACAGGGACACCTCCATTGGGATTGCATTTGCATGGAGCATTATGTTTATCACTGAGTCAGATCTACTGTGTTTAACATTTAAGGTAGATGGGATAGTAGCAGTGCATCAGAGTTAGGGAAGCTCAAGCTTTGTTTCTTGTAAATGCTGTGCAAATAACTGTATCAGACTGCATTTAGCTGCAAGGAAAACAGGAAATAGATAATGGCAGCCTTTTATTCTCTTATTTAGTCTTTATCTTCCTTTAAAAAAGAAAACACAGCTCTCAAATCTGACAAGGAGCCAACTGGAATGTTTAAACAATTTCATAGAAAAATAAATTGAATAAAAAGGTAATGTGACACCAAGCCCCTGACAGAACAAATAATGTAAATGTAAAAAAAAAGTAGAAGAATAGAAGATTATATATCTGAGGCAAGGCTACAGACTTGCCTACTTTAGTCATGTAGACTTAAAGGTGAAACAGATACAGTCAATAAACCCAAATCAATTATTTATAGTCAAGACCAAAGGCACCTTTCAGAGTCAAAGGAGCTTTGGACTGAGCTACGACCAGTGCTGCACTAGTGGTGCTGCACTAATTTGTCATCAAGCTAGGGCTATGACAACTGAGCTATTACTGCACCACCGTTTGTTTTGCCATCAGAACCCACAGGCAGGCCTGGTAACTCAGACTGGAATCTGCACGCGGATGCTGCAACAAGCCACTTGGGAACATGCCATCAATCAGGGGCCACAGCACATGCTGTTAAACCACCACTCATATGCTACTGTGACCGGCACAGAAGCTGACCTGAGATGAGGCTTCTGTTTAATTCAACAGGCTGGATGAGAGGAAGCAGAGAGCTTGTCAATGCACTAAAAGCATCAGTGACAAATTAAAAGCAAAGTAAATTAAACTAACTATGGATTTTACAATATACAGGCTTAGACTCTCGCTCTTATGTCTTTTTTTGGTATTGACATCAGCATTGACTGTTAAAGGTAAATAAGGAATAAGGAGCAAATAAAAGGGTGAATTCTGTTTATCTCATGGAAACTATCATAGCTCAGCACCCTATTTTAAAGTTTTCGAGCAATTTAGTACATCGATCTCAGGATAGTGAGAGCAGCTGCTGTGGTTTGTCTGACCAAGAGCATAGAGGGCGACTCAGTGGGGTGGGTGACCATGCTTAGAGTACACCAATCCCATTTCCTTTGTCACCACATCTGCAGCACCTCAGAGACATGCAGTTAACTAAGACAGTCCCCTTAACAACCAGACTTCTAATGAGCTATACATGGTGTGTGGACATGACTTCCACACCCTGCCTACTCATTAAACAGAAACCTATGTGAGTGGTTCGCTGAGGACGACAGCCTGCGCTTGAGGTGAGAAAAAATGTAGGACACCCAAGGAGCAAGAGGAGCCACAAAAAAGAAATAAAGAATGGAAAAGTGAGGAAAAGGACTAACAGCTTTTGAAATAAAAAATAATAAAAAACAACAACTCATGTTGCAGTAATTTGGAGATTTGCCTGATAGATACAGCATTTTTGTATACCTGGTGTCTCCTGAAGGAAAAAGCTTTCGGTTAGAATCTCTATTAACCAGCAAAAATAAATGAAATAAAATGTTTCTTTCTCCAACCTCACTTGCTTCATCTCTAGAGAAAAAGGTATTTATGCATACACAGAGTGCCTGATTTACTATGATCCCAAATAAAGGGTACTAAGTAGCATGCTCAGTGCAATAGATTGCATGTTTAGTTAGCGTGCGTTTTGCGGGTGATCTACTAAGAATAACTGTGTAAATGAAAATAGGTGTAACATGGTGCAGACAGCAGTTTCCAGTCGATATGCCACAAGGCTACCCCAGCTACAGCACCTGTTTTTCCGGTTGCTTCCTCTTCCATACTGTTGTGTCTGACCCTAAAGCATGATAATCTGCCTCCTATCATGAGACTAGTTCAATTCTAAACATGCTGATATTTTAAAGTTCTGTCGTAGTCGTATTATATTAGTGTGTGCTTTTCCCTAGTGCTGGCGTAACATGGTAGGCGGAGATCCACATTTGACAGCCCTTGAAATGAGTAACCAGGGTTTGTAGTCTAAGGCAGATCTTTGGAGTCCATCAAATATTGTGTTTTGCATCCTCCGGCTGACTTGAGTGGAGAGCTCGGAGTGCAGGCAACATGGAGGGTTATTAGCATATACTACCCACATTGTGATGATACAATTCTGGTTGAAAATCAGCAAAGTTTTCTTTAAGTGTGTTAGCTGTGTGACTGCTCATGAAAATTCAGCTACCTGATCTCAGGATCACTCCTCTTCTTTGAAGTGCACCTGACAGAGCTGTATGAAGTCTGTGGTAAATCCTATTCCAAGACAGAGCTTTACATGTGTGGTTGGGGAGTACTTCATGCACCTCAGTATGTGTGCATGTGTGTGTGTGTGTGTGTGCATATAACATTATAAGTGCACTGAGGGGGCAGTAGAGGCAACATAAAGTTTGTAGAGATTGTGTGAGAAAAACAAACTGAAGACAAGTTTAAAGGATGAGACAGGGTCAGTGTGTGGGTGGAAGGGCCTTTTGTGGAGTCCTAAGGTGAAGCCAGTCATATCCTGTACACCCACCAGCCTCAGAGTGAGTGCACATAGAAGTGGTGTTTACCTCCTTGAGGCAGCCCATGAAGTTGTTGCTAACTGGAGATCCAGGCAGGTCAGCTGTGCTAGGGCTCCCTCCAACATAGAAAAAGTCGTCAGAGCCTAGCATGGTGTAGTCTTCTTGTGTATATCCTGTGGTGGTCAGAATCCCATCCACGGATATTGTTACCTAGACAACAAAGCACAGGGAAAGGACACGCTATACTCAAACAGCCTATATACTGCAATGTTATTGCCTTTCCTTCTTCTTGTCTGTGAGACTTCCCTATATATATACTTTTTTTTTTTTTTTTTTTTTCTGAAACCCATTTTCATGTCTGTTTTTCATTGTCTTTTTTCTTGTTGTATATTATTATTTTTACCAGGTTGATTAGGTTGGAAGACTGGAAGCCCCCAAAGGAAGACTATTTGAGTTAGAGTGTTAGTGAACTGCCCAGACTAGAGTGTTAGTATTGCCCCTGATGCAACTTAAAAGTACTTTAGCAGACACAAAAATGGTGTTAGTAAAATGTTATTCAGGTTAGTTTAACTAAATTCCATATTAGTACGTCCAGCCGTTCTACAAAAGAAATCAGAACGTGCTACTAGGTTAGAGAGGGAGCACATGCTATGAAAAGCACAATCACCTTTTATTATAGGACAATGACTGGGGGTAGTTGAGAAAAAAAAAATAGCATGCATGCATTTGTATTTTCTTTTTGCTTATTTGTATACAAAAAGAAAATTTTCCCAAATGTTTGACTGGGATACAGAATCAGTATTTTGACACTTTCCACAGTGTCAGATGCATGCCGAAACACTACAAAACCACAGAGAGAAATAAGAAAGCACCAGAGAAGCACCAATGACAAACACAGCTCGACTGTCACGTTCATGTTGACAAATGGGCAGTGTGACATTGGCAACACGCAGTCAAAGTGCATGCCATGCAAAGTGAATGGAGATACAACTGGCTGAGCCAAAGAGCATCAGGCCAGCCAGACAGGAGAGGGTCCTCATTATAAACCACAGCTTGATGCAAAAGGCTCGAAATGATGCTCCTAAAAAGGTGGATCAAACAGAATTGGACAGGAAACAAGTGAAATAAAGAGGGTGAAACCAATGAGTGACCGAAAAATTAAAAAGGATTCGAAAAGTAAGCAGAAGAGTACCAACCGCAATTTCCCTTTTTTTGTAAATGACGTCTACAGTAAAAAAAGAAAGAAAAGAAACACACGGCAAACCCAAACTAAGAAACAATTAGAATGATATCTACCGAACAATGTAGTTTGTTTACCATAGCGTGTCCAATGCCTGAGTGCTTTGTGGAAAAGGGGGGAGAAAGGAAATTAAAAACTGTGAACAGAATAACGATTGTTACTCAAATAATATATGATGGTCAATAGTTAGTACATTGTTAAACGGCAAAAACCATACTGTTAGTAGAATGACACATTCCATGAATGATGTTAGTTTGTTTCCAAAGCATGTTAGTAACATAGAAGAAAAAGGGCAAAATAAGTTTAACAAGAAAAAAGCAGAAATAACAAGTAAGCTCCACACGAGGTGCCAGAGCTCCACCAGTGACTCCCCAACTTATTCATGGTGTTTTTGCACCATGTTTTGTATGTGACCAGACTGTTGAGTAGTAAGAACTCCCTTACCCAAGTCCTGACAAAAGGTTATGACTGACAGACATCAAATGGTTCATAAGAAGGAATGCCTAAAGCACATCAGTTGACCCTGATTAACAAAGTCCTACGTTCAAGACCACTTTTAAAGCTTTACTTATGTTATTGGTATTAATATGTCCGTTCTTTTGTACTTGATTTTAGGCTTGAGACCAATCCGGTGTTTCAGACTTTCCGGCGCCCATACAATACTGTACCTCCTTTTGGTCTTATTGATGGACTTTAGGATCACTTTACTGCAATGAGACAAAGCAAAGAAGACCCTGACACAGAATGAGGAGGATGGCAATTCCGATTCCCCCACAGAGCATGCACTCAATATGTTTGGTTTTCTTTCACAATTTGAATGCAGTGAATGTTCAAGCTGACCAAATCCTTGGATTTACCAATAATCAATTTACTGATTTATGCAAAAGAAGCAGCTTTGGTTCTCAAGTGAAGACAAACATTTCCCACCAAATGAGCAGGAACATTTCTAGAGATTTTGTCTTAATGGGTTTGCCTTAAAAGGTTTGTGTAACTGTCCTTAGAAATCTCATCAGGTACCCTATGTAGGCCAAAATAATACTTTAGGGGAAAAAGTGCCTTTTTATGTAACACAAGCTGAACAGTCTAACTGGTTTGATGTACTTTATGGGCAAATTTGACAAGCTATATTTTTGCATGCACTACACTCTACATAAGGCAATTAAAAGCCAACTGTGCATCCACTTTGTAACTGAAACCTACCCAAACTCTAACCCTGACAGCACTATGATGCAATATGCCTTCACCTGGCTTCTTCATTTACATGAGCCAATCGCCCTTATGCTCCACTGGCCTTGGCAAGTCATCTACACAATCCAAAAGCACCACCATTGCCTGGATTGTAGAACAATTTCCACAGCAATATAAGCAGGATTTCTCTCACCAAGGTCCAAGATACTGGCACCAATACTGGTACTGTCGCTTCCATTGATGAACCCAATTTGTGCGTGGTTGTTCAGGTAGTTCCCACTTGGATTTATATCTGCTAAATCCATAGATAATAGAAATGTTCATCCAGGTGACTGATTTATTACAGTCAGCCTGAAAGATCCATGCCATATAGTCATGTTCCCATATTTGCTTTTACCCAGATACTGATGTGGTGTTAGTCCCCGAACATCCAGCTGAGCAGGGATATGCTAATTTAAAGCAAACAGCTGACACAGTGGTGGCTCTAGCAGACTGGGAGTTGTATCCTCACACCATTTAGCAGACCTTGTAGAACTGTGAACCTGGTACAAATTAGTGATAGCTAATATATTTGCAGTGCAACAAACACTCACTGACCTCTATAGTTCTTGCCAGGACAGTTTGTTTTAGCAGGTGTGTCACTGACTTTACTCCTTTCCTTCATCCCATCTGATTCATTTTGCTTGTGGTGAGATTTAGGAAATATAACACGGTTGATCCAATAAACAGTCCCACATTTATGGGGTATATTGCCACTGGAGAATGTATCTGTTTGCAATGCCTAAAAACGGTGCTGTCTTTGAAGTTGAATGCGTTTAAATGTCGCACTTTGATTTAATGCTCATAAATGCATCAGCTTTTCTCTATTATTTTATGAAAACATTATTAAGTAGAGGAAAAGTAATCAAAATTTGGCCTGCAGTCAAATACTTTTTTTTTACAGAATTCTAAACATTATTCACATTTGAGTTCAGTCATATTTCAATTTCACTGTGAAAGCTGTGAAAATTGTAGTTGTTTTAAAGAATACTTTAGTTATAGTAATATGCTATAAACTTTAAAAGGGTAGAATAAAATGATACTAAAAATGTAATACTACTCATATGTTGTTAAATGAATGAGTCTGAATGACTAGAATGCCATTTCAAAAGCTATGTCTTTCTTTTTTTCCCTCGAACTGTAACTTAATAGACAACCCGATTCACATCTAGATGTCCCTGCTCACTTGTGGTTCTGTTTTATCTCCACCAAGATTTAATTTAGCAATCGAATTACAATGTCTGGAAAAAATAATATATTGTATGATGGTAATGATTTAAGTGCATTTGTTTTGATTCGTTTACTGAGTCTCTGCATCACCCTCTGTACTGTTACCTGACGTAGATTCCTTGTTACTTTGACATCATGCCAATCATTGTCATTAAATTTCCCATTGACTGGCTCCACCAGAGCTTCAAAGGCTCCAGACCCCAAATTAATGACGAGTGAGACAGCCCCATTTTTCAGTGCCAGGTTGACGTAATCAGCTGATTTTCCCGTGTGCAGCATCAGTCCATTCCTCTGAAGAGTTTTGAATGACAATGTGATTTCATCACTGCTGCTTTGAATTGGGTTCAAGGACAAGTCGTAGCAGAAGAACTCAGATCCTTTGAAGGTTGCAACATACTCTTCTTTTCCTGCAGAGACAAAGAAAGAGAAATGTGTTGCATTAATATGGTGGCCTCTTGGGTGCCTGTTGGAAAGCTGTTTGAAAAAAAAGTGAGAAAGAATGTCTCAAAAATGTTGGATAAATAATGAACACACTGAAATTGGAGAGAAGTGGCAGACTGAAATGTGATGGAAGGTAAATTAATATAATTAGTGTGTACATATATTTATGTAAGTGATAACCCTTTTAATACCTACCTTAGCCAGAGAACACAGGTGTATTAGGTCTTATTCATTATGTGTTGCACTTTAGCCACACTTACAGTACAGTATTTAAACATATAGTACTAGACAACTGCTTTTTTTTTAGATTTCATGTGTGCTAAAAAGTCTAATTTGTGCTATGTACTATCCACTTAGTTATCATACATGACGACACTGCTTCTTACAATAAATACCTTTTTTTAATTTGTAACCAAGTTGAGATGTTTGTGAATCTTTGCACTGTCATGTTGAAATGCAGTTGTACACAACAGGTGCTCTAAATAGCAAATGCGAACACACACACATGCAACCTGAACTGTTAACACAGAACTTGCTTTGGCAGATTTACACCACCATCCTCATCAGGTGATTTCACAGTACACCTCATGTCAGCCTGTCTGATCCCACTCCACATTCACACGCAACCTTACAGTACTCAGAGGCGTAGAAAACAGTACGATATGAAAGCAGCGTACAACCTTATTACATGGAAACATATCCTGCTGCATGTCTGAATCAATTATGTTCCATGCATTATTGTCAAGAGATGATTTGAAGTCTACACACACACGCAACTTACTGTATCAGCTGCACAGTCGACTGCAGAGAGCCATGCACACTCACACATTTGAACTAGAAATTCAAACAATTAAAGCTGAACAATATGAGCGCTGGCAATAGCAAACAACACTAAGCTTCTCAACTCACAGACACCACGCAGGCTAGACAAACACCAGCTGAGACATCTTTTTTTCACTTTTATATACAGACAAAACATTTCACAGTGGTCAGCTGTCTGCAAGGTTCATTACTCGCTGGATTGATATCTATACCAGCTTCTGTTTTCTCCCCCAAAACCATAACTAATGAGGTGATTCACTTATGGGTAGTGCTTTCCTCTGTTTTGACAACATGAATTCTGATTTGAAAATTTGAAAATAAGAAAAGCTCAATGGACAATTCAAATCACAAATATATTTATGTTGCGTTTTTTTTTTTCCAGGCAACAACCATATTAGAATAGTATCTGCTGGGTCTCAGTGGAGATGTAGACTGCAGTTTGAATTCATTTATATTCTATGAACCATTATTGATATCTTATCTACCAAAAAAAAAGGTTAATTAATCCAGATCTGGGTTTGTAAGGCTCAGCTCCCTGGTTCTCCCAGCTTTTGTATTTATGTACTTTCTTCACCAACAGTTTCCCAGAATATAACTGTCCAAGCAAAAAGCATTCTTGTGACAGGTTCAGATTGTCTCCTCCCTCCATTAAAAACACTCAATTAACTCAGCTACGTACAATGTTTCTTCATATGCTCGAGCAAGTCGGCATTCATCAGCCATCAGACATCCTCAGATATGACAGGGACTTCAAATGCAAAAATAACCTTGAGAAAAACCTTAACAGTGTTATTGTGACATAAAAACAAACTGGCACTGAGCGTCACTGGGTGATGCATGTGAACAGCCATTAGAAAGTGTTTAAAAACAGGTTTAGACAGATAACAAGCCATTAAAGCCACAAGCAGAAAATAAACCACCAAAACACAAATGGACCAAAGCATTCAATTATCATAAATGGGGAGTGCTGCATATTTATATGTGCTTGCCAAAAAAGCACAGACACACCCGCAAATCCACGCGCACACGCACTCACTTACAGCAGCATCCAGGGATGGATACAACAATGTAACAAATAAAGGGGTTGCTGTCCACAACAATTTGTCACCTCATTGATTCCTCCTTAAAAGCAATATAGCAGACCTCTGGGAGAACTACAAGGGGTCGTAATTGAAGTTGACTGGATCTCACTACTCTTTGGTCATTCCCTCAATGTCTGAGCCCTCTATCAGTGAAAATGAGAGACCTCTACCCTCTTTACTAAACCCACCCATCCCCACTCCACAAGCTCTGGGACCACATAACAAATAGAGCCAATAGTTTAGGGTCATTCTCATCTCTCTCTCCACACATCCTCATGCCTGCACTTCACAGTTAATTCCCCTAACTAATGGAGAATGAATTGTGTGTGTACAGCAGGGGCGCTGATAGGAATTTACAACATCTGGGGCTCTGCCCACTGGCAGTTACAGGGCTGGGGGCATACATCCTATTTACAATAAAACACTGGCAGTCTGGCTCACTCTGATTGAAACATATGTAAGTCTAAATGAAGCAGAACACTATGGACACCAGTCTGCTGCTGTATATTTCAGTTGTATCAAATTAAAAAACAATCACATGTTTTGTAATGTTTCTAATAAATAACTGGTTAACCACCAAAAAACACAAAATACATTTAGTTTCCAGTAATACTGACTGGCAACACATGGCTTCTGTCTGTCAAGCATCAGAGGCATTTCACCATATGATCTCAGCCAAGTCAAGTGTCAGGCCAAGCTAGCACTCAAGCTTCCATCTGGCAACTAATGGTAGTCATCTCATAAGCACACAGCTGGCTCCTTCAAGCAATCTTTTCATATTAGTCACTTTATTACAGAAATTGTATTTCTTCTTTTGCTGTAGAATCATATCTATGAGTTTGTCTTTAGTTTGCATGGTATTTCCAGTAGGGCTTAGACAGAACTAGAAACAATCTGTAACAAGGAGGGTACATTACATACACTATTATAATGTGTTTTAGCAAGCAACTGCTAACATGTTGGGCATAAACGTTCAGCACAATCAGAAACATACAGGTCAACCTTTGAAGCACTTTTTCTGGCCACCTTTCAAATGTAACTCCATCATTCAGTGTTTTTTTTCAGAAAAGAAAATCTAGCTCTCTAAGTAAATGGACAGGTCATGTATAATCAGCTTGAAAGCTGGAGGTGGTTGCCATTGCCAAACCAAGTAACCTAAATAGTGTGCTGAAAACATCTGAAAGCAAAAGTAATATGAAATAATATATTAAAAGACAAAAAAACAACATAAAATATTGCTTAAACTCCAACACTTTGAATTTAATGACATGAAGACTGTAAAATATTAATTTTTTGTTCTAGTCAAAATACATGACAGGGATTGGCAGATACCCCTACCAAACACACACACACACACACACACACGCACATGTGCCAAAAGGAGACAGCTGGGCTGGTTTCTTATATGTCGTGCAGCTCACTGAAAAAATATCATATTCTGAAGCTGGATCGTGTAAAATAACTGACAAATAAATCAAACGCACCCCACCTCGTTGATGAGTAAGGACGTTCGGAGAATAAAATGTGACATTTTTGACAATTATCCCCTTTACATAGGCTTAAGAGATAATGACTTCCACCTGAATCTACCTCATTAGACAACTGTTTGCAAAGAGTGTCCTGAATATTTAGTGTATAACTCCTTAGCCAGGAAAGAAGGCCACAGCAAAGTAACTGAGCAATATGTATTATTCTCTTGTGTCTTTTTCAAACCCAGGATCACAGCCAGCATAGCAACCTGCAATGTTAATATTTAGCAGCCATGTCACTCAGATATGTCATCTTCCAGGAGGAAAAAAAAGGTGTTACTTGATCTTGAAGAAGACTACTTTTTTGTCATTGTGTTCTCCTGGGTATCTGGGCATGTCCCAGTTGTCTCTCTGGGCCGTCCTACGGTCTATAGTCAATCAAACCACAGCAAGCTGCTGGCACCTTAATGCCCTTGAGTCATGACACTGAATGGGAACATGGATAAGAGCCAGCTCCTTTCTTCTTTTTTTAGAGAACAGAGGACAGAAAAAGACATGAACAGAGTGAAAGTGTAGCTCCTAGGGAAGGCCATAAATAGACACACAGGTAAAAACTTGTCACAGTCTGTTGTTCTAAGTCATTCACTCTAAATCATTTTTTTCAACAAAAATGTATCTAACCTCTACCAATTTGCACCAAAATGTCCACAAGTTGTCAAATTTCCCATGAAGAGGATTTAAAAGGCATCAGCAGTTTCTCTTCATAGATTCAAAGTCGATTGAGCAAATTAAACTGTGCATAACACTGATTTTCCAATAATCTTCTCCAAATTCAGGATTGTCCTCTGACTTATAAATAATTGTTAATCAATAGCATGTAATTGTTCGAGCAATTTGGGAACCTCATTCTCTATGGTCACGTTACATTTGTGGACGTGGTGCAGAACAAACTACCCATATTGATGGAAGTAATGCAATTATTCGCCACTCAAATCAAATTAGTGTCACAAAGAGTCAAAGAGTTATGTTGGTGAAGGAAGCTACGTGTACCTTACTGCAATGACAGAAGAGGCAGCAGAACTGTCTAAAAGGTATCATTTAACCCCTCAGTTAAAAGACGCTGAGTATGTAGGACCAAATTATTGATTTATGGTGAAGCAACAAGGGGGCAACAAGCATGAGCACATCATATACAACAACGCTAGCATGTGAGGGGACAACCAGGAGGCTCTTCATCAGTCACTTTGCTCTGACACTAATCTGGCATCTGCTACTCTATGGCTGTTTTTTAAATGAGCTTGCACCCATGGGAGCCCACTGCCTGTCAACATCAAGTCATGACACAAGTCATGAAAAAGACTTGGCAGGATATGACAAAAATACATATGAAATGAACGTCAGAGGATGCTTTGATTTTAACTGTTATTCCAATATCTGACATTTGTGAGCTGATGATGTAAGTGTTACATTAGTCAATTAATTGATTATTTCCTGGTTCCAGCTTATTAAATGTAGGGATGTCCTAATTTTCTCTGTTTTACATCATAGAAAAATTGACATATTTGGACTGTACGGAGCCCCATGAGACCCAAAAAGCAAGAAATAACAACTAATATATTAATCAAGGAACAAATTGTGATATTAATTGGTAATGAAAATAGTTATTTGCAGCTCTGATATCAATATTAAGGGAAAAAATATTTTACAAGCTAGACAATAATGTCTCTCAGAGAAAAAACAAGGTGACACGTAGCGAGCAGGACCCACAGCTATTTGAAATGGAGGGGGGGGGGGGGGGGGGGAGTATTACAGGCACTGCTAAAACAGACACAGTAATTATGTTGCCTGTCTGCAGTGGTGTCATCTTGCTTAAGACAGTCCCCAGCATTAACTGTGACTGCAGCATGAAACTCTACATCACTGTTTCCCTGTAACATGCATCTACCTCACACAACAAGAAATACCCTTCTTCAGCTCTCAGTAACAAGCTGAAGTAAAAAGAGCTTTTTGTGACACCCTCAGTTTTCTAAGGTTCAGAAGAAGGTCACGGTTCTGGAAGAAAAAAAAAAAAAGTCTTCCAAAGAAACACCTGTGGATTTTTAAGAACTATATCGACCATAAATAAAAATTGGATGCTAAAGCCATTCAATGTGGAGAGCAAAGTGGTTTAATCGTCTGTGGCAAGGCTCGGTGACTGACACAGGATTTCATTCTGTTCCCATTCACTCTCCATTTCCTTGTTTGACTGGCAGCCTATTAAAATGATACAGAAGTTAGTGTCTGGCAGCCTATTAAA
This sequence comes from Scomber japonicus, assembly GCF_027409825.1. NCBI lineage: Eukaryota > Metazoa > Chordata > Actinopteri > Scombriformes > Scombridae > Scomber > Scomber japonicus. Next base: position 21,307,360 of record NC_070591.1, on the reverse strand, counting down.
ATGATAGGAAGTTAGCGCCATGAAGCCGACCTAAGCCTCTTACACTTTGACAGAGAGAAGACTTTCTGAAGTGCTGCATTCTTTGAAAACATATTTTATTACATGATTATCACACCATTCAAAAGACTTACTCAAATGTCTCAAAGGGCTCTCCGCTTACAACATGGACATTCCCAACATTCCCAATTTATTGATAGATGTATTTTATATCACTTCTTGTTGTTCATTTGTCTGCAATTTTAAAAAAGGGCCTCTGTGAAGCTGATGTGTTTTTGTTACTGATCACTTGAGCTCGGTTAAATGTGTGCAGGCATTTAACTGCAGGTGTCAGCATGTGTAAACGTGTGTGTGTGTGTGTGAGAGAGCTTACACGTACTAAGTTCTGTCAGACAACATACTGTGCTAGCTTAAAATATAGTGTCATTTAGATTCACAGAAAGAATCATGTCTTGCTGTGCTCAGAGAGAGTCTCCTCCCCTGGTGTCAGCCTGCAGAAACACGTCGTCCATAGTAAATTTACTCATAATTGGCTTCAGCATTCAGCTTGTCATTAAGGTTGGAAGCAGGCGTCAATTAGGCACTTATTGCAAGATGATAGCGATTCGTATTGTTTATCTTTTTGTGCTTTTTATTGGTGTGTGTATGTATGAACGAGAGAGCGTGCATGCTATGAATTTTTGCTTATCTGTCTTTTTCTATTATAATTAAGTATATAAAGTTCTTGACATACAGCTGATCAAACATGTTGGTCAAACATTACCCACTGCCAAATTGTGGCTTGGCAGGTAACATTTTAGATTTGCAAGGGTCATGTTTTTCTGCCATAACTTAACTGGTCCAAGTTAAGTTCTGTATTTGAATGTGAATGTTTGATGTCAACATTCGCAGAATTGAAGCCACATGACTAGGATACAAAGACAGCACCAAATATCTCCCAACAAAACACACACAATCATTGATGGGTTAGGGTTAGCTAGCTTGATAGCCAAATAAATCTGCATTAGTTAGCTCATAGCTCATTCTAACATAAGCTATAAAATTAACAGTAAAATGTAAACTTCCTAACCCTATTTTCATGGTGTTGATATTGTGACTTGTTTCTTTATGTTTAAATTGTGTATCATCACATGTAGAGACAAAGAGTGGTGTATCATCACGTATAGAGACAAAGAGTGGTGTATCATCACGTATAGAGACAAAGAGTGGTGTATCATCACGTATAGAGACAAAGAGTGGTGTATCATCACATATAGAGACAAAGAGTGGTGTATCATCACATATAGAGACAAAGAGTGGTGTATCATCACATATAGAGACAAAGAGTGGTGTATCATCACGTATAGAGACAAAGAGTGGTGTATCATCACATATAGAGATGAAGAGTGGAAAAAACTCCTCAAATAAATAATAGCAAGGTTATAATAATGAATAGTGCTATTCTTTGCTTTCACAGCAGCTAAAATGTCATTGGATTTCTGTCACGCTGCAACCTGAACCATGTCTAGTGAGACATTGAACCATACTTCAAGAGGAAAAGCCTCCAATTTTTGGAGGGACAAAAAAGCTGGAGATTTATGTCACTAACTGCTTTTCAGAACCTCCCCAATCAAACTGCATTTCAGCCTGCAACCACTGGAATTTGAGTGCACGGTTATATTATCATCTTGGAAAATGGAAATACCATGAGGTATATGCACGAAAGGCTGTGTTTGGCTCCGTAAATCAGCTGCACATTCCACGGCTTTTACACGGTCATGCAGAGCAATCACCGCACCAAATGATTTCCACACAGTTGCAGCCGACAGCATCAGAGATAGTGCCATGTTTAACAGCTGGCGACAGGGATTTCAGGTTGGAGGCATCATCTGAGAAACAACATCTCCAGAAACAGCCAGATGCAGTATAAAAGAGCGAATGATGCCTCATTAGACTTTTTTTCTGGTCACTGTGCATCAGTATGTGTTGGATTTTAGAGTTGGGCAATAAAAAAACAGCAATTGTCATGGCAACGATAATGGTAATGATCATCTCTTTTTTACAGCTGCAGCAAATACACTTAAATTCTACACTTTTTTGAAAGATTTTTATTTCTCTTACATTATCATGGTATATAGCCTACATTGGAGTCATTTTCCACTTATGTGTTTACTTCTTTATTTATGTATTTGGATCCCCATTAGCCACTACCAAGTTAGCAACTACCCTTACTGGAATTCTGTTAGATCATGCACCTCTTCCTCTACCCAAAATGCAAATTAACCATGAAAGGGAGCTAAGCAAAGTCAACACTGAATATTAGCTTGCTAGACTGTTCATTATAGAAAAATGAGTTGTTTACTGCTGCCATGAAGCTCACATGAAGGTCAACGCTTCATCCTGTTTTTACCTAATATCTTTATCAACATCTCGTGTTAATAAAGACTGATAATGTGATATAGTATTTAAATGGGGATATGACTTCATGGTGATTTATCCTGTAATTTTCAAGGAGCCTTGCAGTCAATGCAGTGTCAGCCAAATCACACACAGTCCATGTCTGCTCGCTATAATTGGCAGCGTCTCAATCAGATGTGCAGGCAACCTTCCTCTGAGATCAGCTCCCACAAGGACGGGAAAGTGAGATAATGCATACACCTGTGCACGTATTCATATATGTATGAAAACAAACATACAGTAAACAAACAACAGAACTGACATGGAGACATATACTGAAAAATATCTTCTCCTGACGCATAAAATGGATGAAATTCTAATGACAACAGACACTCCAAACTGCAATTTCCTCTCAGTAGAAAAGGTATTGCGGACAGCTTACAAAACAAGGTTTTATGTGCAGAGCCACACCAGCCACATTAATCTGCATGCCAGAGAAAATATTTGATTTTATTCAAACTGACCCCTCTGTGATGATGTCTAATTTTCTCCTTCCACGATGCTTTTAAGATATTTGATAGCATTGCAGAACAGGCTGTCGTCCAAGGGTACCATTAAAATCATAATCACAGAATTGTGTATCAAAATAAGTGATATGTGTGAGGCTTTAGATACTCAACTGAAAAGGCTGAAAGGGATTCACTAGAGGGTTGACAAGAAAAGAAGAGCAGGCTTCTTGTTTAAAACTACAGGAGATACTCAAGATCAAATATATGTCTGAGATAAAAACGGGCAGACATTTATAGTTGGCAGCTGGGCCATTAAACTAGATCTTTTTGTGCACTCCCCTACCAACTAGAACATTTCTGTGGAGTGGATTTAACAAATAACTCCCCCAAAAGCAGCATCTTGAGGACTTAATGGCCCTGGCAAGAGACAAGGTAGTCAATCTCTTGAAGATATACAGGAACCTCTTTTTATCCGATGCACAGAGCAGGGATAGGCTAGAAGTCAAGTGTCTCTGGCTCTTCAAGACCAGAAATAGCAATACCCGACAAGAGACAAGTAAATCTAACAGGGCATCAAAACACAAATACTCACAGGCAGGCAAATATGCATGTGAATACCCATGCACTCAGGCAAACAAACACTGTATGAATACACATACTAAACAGCACACACCCAGCTGCAAGGCTCTCATTTGCTCTCAGCCCATTACAGAATCACTACAGCATTATAGTGAAGAGGGAGTGTAATGTGCTGAATACTAATCTGCAAAGCCCAATCCATTTCTACTGAGTAAATCCAGAGGATAATAATATAAGCCCTGGAGAGATGGAGGGATCAATATCCTCATCAAAAGAGAAGCATTTTGATATTAATGTATGGTTACCACTTTACTTAACTATATATAATTAAAGGACAGGACACTATAAACATTTTTTTCCCTCCTATCAGAAACATCAAAAACCCCTCAACATTAATTGATCACACAGTATGATCATACTATTTGAGTGAGTATTTACAATTTAAACCAAATCATTTGCATGGACAGGTGTGTAGTAATGTTTAATAGCTGCTTTCTTCCTGAATGGGCCATAGTTGAAATGTGCTAGCACCAATAAATCTTAGCCATAAACAAGCTGCTCAATTTGAATCTAACCTTGTCAAGGTTGCCAGCACAAACCTAAAGTGTGCACAGCAATAGAGCAGCAGAGGTTAGTGTCCACTTTTGATTATCGGAGTGGGGGAAGGCTCTGTCTGACTGTAAAGGACTGGCATTTGGCAGATGTCTAATTTGGGCCATATATATGGAGACATTTCTCCAACAAGAGCAAAGTCAAGAGGCGCTGAGGCATGTCATTGCACAGAAATAATTCATGTGCTAATTACATTGCCAGTGTGTCTCAGGATGATTTCTGTGCAGGGCCGCTCTTGTCTTCTCAGCTCTCGGCACTGAGATCCACTCTCTGTCTGACACAGCATGAATCCTTGATAGTGAGCAGACACCCAGACACATCAGCAAAGACACTTTCTTATCTTTATTCTCCATCCTCATCCCTCATTGCCCATATGATGCATCAACTTAAGTATTAAGCTACAAAGCTTCAGTATGCCCTTGGATAGGCTGTTAATCGTGCAAGCTAGGAATTACACTATTATCTGCTATTTGGATTGTTGACTAATTGGTTTTGTTGTTCTTGCTTAATTATATCCATCTAGTATGCTTTAACACGTTGAGAAGCTCATTTTCGCACATACAAAAACACATAACATATGTGACGATGTATATGTGCACATTCCTGTCACAGAATAATTAAGTAGGTTAAAATCGCCACACATCACCAGATGACAGGCAAACCCAATGTGACTTAATTCAGAGAGACAAAAAGAAAAAAAAACAAGAGGCAAACAGAGAGAGAACAAGACAGAGTGATTCAAGTTGATTCTGTTGTCAAAATATTCACCACCATCAGCAGTGAAAGCACTCAAGTGTATTTGCTCTGCCGGAAATGCAAAGTGAGGGATGTGACGTTTTTTTCTAGCAAAGATTTACTGCAGCATCGTATGTCAGACTCGCTCAGACTTTAATAAAAGTTAAATTACTGCAGCTCTGGTGGAAACACTTGCTGGCGTATTTTATGAGTAGCCAAGAATAATTAAGCCATATAATTTGGAATGTCATCATCATCAGGGTCACTGCCATAACTTTAATTTCCCACAAGATGAGGCGATGAGTGGAGACGAGGAAAAACAGAATATATATTTTCTTAAATGTTGTTTTGAAGATTTTGAATGTAAGCCAAAGATTTACTGTATCACCTTCAAACATTCCTCTATATAACACAACCTTGTATCAAGACAGATGCCATTCAATGATCTATACAATTATGTAAACTACTGAACACTTAAGTGCTTTGGTAAATAATGGACATCTACAATTTAGGTAAAGATAATTGTTATTTTTGAAATAAAACCCCCCCAAAAAAAGAGACTGAGTGTAGTCTGTAAAGTAACTGAGTTCTTCCTTTGATGTCTCTCTGCTAGCAACTTCCCAGCATGTCTTCCAGTAGTACATAGTATACACTTTTGTTCTTTCAGTTCCAAAGTCAACACAATGAGATCAGATTGTTCATTCGTGCCTTTCATACTCTGACACTGGCGAAGGTGCCTGTCTGTCAGGACCAGTTCTTTCAGGTGCAGTGAGCTGAACTTGAGATAAATGTATCCTGAATCTAAACTAAATCTTCCCAGCGCATCAGCACGGCTCTCTCTTACACAGATTAGAAGGGAACAAAGTGCCCTGCAGTTGAGAGTGTTGTGTGCACAGCCTTTTTTAATTTTTAATTTTTAATTTAAAAAAAAAAAAGTGGTGTTGTCTTGTCAGATTCAGAGCGGTCACTCAACAGAGGTTTTCCAATAGTCTACGTGTGTAAACCCTGTGGTGAGAGAACACGGCACAGCACGTTGAGCAGCATCATTGCGTGTTTAAAAATGTGCTCCAATGAACAAATCGCTGCAGGACACTGGAGCTTGACAGAATCACAGCATCACCTCGCTGAGCTGCTGGGCAAGGTCACCGACTTCAGAGTGGGGTTTTTGTTCTTGTTGGCTAGAGGATGGCAGTTTTCGACATGCGTTGTAATATTTATTTTTCAGTTAGATTTGCCATTGATAATGCATTCATGCAAACCAGCTGATACAAACAGCAGCTGTCCAATTATTTTCTTCTATTTTCTTTTGTTTTTGCCAGACTGGGGTTACAACTATCTCAAACATATTCTGCAGATATAGAACACTTGATATATGTGATGCAACACTAATATATGAGCAAAGGAATTTCCCCTAGACCCAACTGTATATATTTAACATCAACACACTCAGTGCCTTTCTCTCCACAATAACCTCTTAGTGATGCCAGCCCTGTACAGAGGGTTATTTGAGCAAGGAAAGACAATACATTCCTCTTTGTCTCTCATAGAAAGCCTCCCAGCCACGAACAAGATCACATCAAGGTACCCTTAGAACCAGAGGCACAAGTGTTTGCACTGAGCCACACACTCAATGGCAATGGAGATAAAACACAGCTACATGTACAGGTAGAATGCCTGATACCACATGAGGAGCATTCATCCTGCCATCACACTGCTTCAAAGGCTAAAACACTTGACTAAAGTTTTACTAAAAATAAAGACTACAGCATCTTGTTTTCACTTAACAGGTGATGAGGAATCATGGTCCCCTTTAACAGCTCAGCTTCAAAACAAAAAGCACTCTCGAGGCTCTAATGAAATCCAGTCTGGTAAGAAGATAAATAAATATATAGACTAATTAAACAGCCCTGCAAGGGGATGCAAAGTAAGATGCAATTGTACTATTGTTAATCTATTCCTCAGTTTTTCAATCTGCTTAATCAGATCAGTCCATCTATCTAATTACATTAACACTGCTGTCTTCAGTAAGGTTTGTTCATAGAGAGTTATAAGTAAGTAATATGGCAACCCTACTTCCCCCTCCATCACCTTAGCGACTGCTAGTGGCAGAACCCCCCCTCCCAACCTGTATCTACAGTGGGAGATTGTCTGTCGTCAAAGATGCTGACCTATGGAGGGAAAATTACTCACTTTGGGGTGTTACTGTTTCAGCTGCGCTATGGCCCTGCTGACACTAGACCAAGGTCATTTCATAATGGGTTGTCCAGCTGCCACTCTGCTGTCAACAGGCCTGAGTGATGAAGGAGAGCGTAGCCAGTTACGGTGACAGGAGTCAAGGCTACAGGAGCTTGATAAAGATCAGCCTCTATCAGGAGTGAAAACAGCAAAGAAAGAGGGATAGAAAAAAGATGATCCTGCATTTTGCCTCCTAAGCCTTCAAAGTGGTGACAAATAGATCTGCTTTGTAGCTTGCGTCTGCATAGCCACTCTGTTTTGCATTCTGCTGGCAGCTGCAACAGCCCATGCCACAGGAATAAATGCATGTGATTGGCAAGAGCAGTCATCACAGTGCAGCAATACCCTGAGAAGTATTGACCGTGTTACAGCTCTTTTCTCTGGTCGCTGTCAATCCTGTCAGTCCTATGAATTGATCAGAGGGGGGTTCACATCCATCATAGTGACTCATCCAACACAGATATGATGTTTCAGAGTCCAATTTGTTCTATACCCCTGGGCTGCATGTTTCTAGTTTTGGCTGTTTGCTTCCTATTTTCAAGTCTTTTATGTATCCTTGATTTTAACATTTTCATTTTTGTATTGCAATGTGATTTTTGCAGCAATTCAGTGTATTCATTCTAATTTGTATTGGATACCTTTAAGAAATGTATTTGGCCCCAAACTGCATTTCTGAGCTTGGTGATCTGTTATTTGTAGAGAAGACCAGATTTCTGCTATCAGGGGTCTATAGGGATCTTTAGGAAATCAGACTCACCATTTCAGCATCTCCGGACACATCATAGCAGGAATCCCTTTTTAGGTTTGTAATGTTTTGTCATATTTCTATTTTTATTCTTATTTTACTCACAATCCCTCCCACTTTGTATATCATACAATTGTCATACCATACCATTCTTCTTACTGTCTATGCTGATTTTGCTGTTGTCTTATCTATTTGTATAATAGTACATTTTACTATAATGGTAAAAATAACATCACCTATCATGGCAGATTAATGTATTTAATACTATAATAAATTGAACCTGAAAAATAATCCATGAATAGGATAAAGATGGTGCTTCAATATTTCAAACACTGATAAACAATACGCAGCAGCATAGTTTGATTCTTAGTAATGATACATTATCCCAAAGGATTTCACAACATTGCATCAACTTAATGAACCACATCAGGTTATTTATTTGCTACCTATCAAATGCCTACATAACATGGTTTCAAAGGCATTTATCTAATTATCAAAACAATTGCTTAAATTCCAATGGAAGCAATTTGTATAACATCTTAATTGAATTCAAGTGTATACAAATCCAATGAGGAGTGCAATGAATAAATATATTAAAGGATTGCACTGAGTTGTCAAGTTGCACACATGGCACACATTCAGCCTGTACTGTATTTCATGTTTCTTCTGAAGAAAATCTCTTTCATGCTTATGTAATGAAAATGATAAATCCATCCATGAAAAGACTTTAGTTTGCTTATATTTGAAACCACAATGAATGATTTACATAACTCAAATGACTATCTGTGTGGATGATCTAGAATCAGGACACATCATTTACATTAAAAATATTGCTGTTGGTTTGAACCATTTAACCATGGGAAAAGATCAGTGGATGCCATACATGCATTGTGGGTATGGGGAGGGTGGAGGGTGGAGGGTGGGGGCTTCGGGCTTCAAATGTCTTTGGTTGATCCAAGCCAAAAAAAAAAAAAAAAAAGCAATTCGCTACAAGTCAAAGGAATACTCTCCCAGTCTGTGTGTGTGTATTTTCTGTTTACTTGTCTGCTTTGTACTCATACAGTGTTATCCTGTAAGAGACTCGGGACTTAATGGGATTTCCTTGTTTCAGCAGTTTAAAGGAAAAGGAATGATTCAGTACATGCATAGCCTAATTCCATTTTATTCCTTCTGCTGTAACAAATAAATATACAAAAGCTGACATGCATACAATATGCAAAACAGGCCTACACATCCTATAAAAATGTGCACATTTGTGGCTGTGATCCCATGCCTTTTCTGGAGCCTCTCTTGAGGGGAGGACTCAATTTCTACAGCATGGCAATATAAAAGCCTGAAAATTTACAAATTAATTAAAAGAACAGGGTTGCTTCTGTTCCTCTGAAGTGTGCTCAAGAGACTGGTGCTATGGCCCTAACAAGGGTCCCAGCATGTGCTTCTTTATACTTTTTTTTTTAAGTAGTACATATGAGCCAAAGAGGGACAGGGGACAGAGTACACTGTTCCAGTCTGTTTCAGTCTCCTCCCCCACTTTACATAAAACAATGTCACTGTGGTCCACACATATCATGCAGTGTGCAGCTGGATCATAGAATATATGTTAAAGCTATAATTCTACCTGATCTGGTGTATCATGCTTGGTGACACTGTGTGTAGCTTTCTGGCAGAAACTTCAGTGCAATGAAAAGATCATGCTTTGTGTGCTACTTTCTGGAGAGTCCTTCTCTAGCACTCTCCATCAGGCCCATAGCCCAGGGTGACTGAGCCTTTTACCTATCTGCCGCATCGAGCCACCTGCCATGGAAATCACCGCTGTTTCCGCCATATGCCTCAATGTTCTGCCAAGCCTCTCCGGTCTGTTCCGCCTTGAGCAAATTTCATTATGGGATGGCTGGGGGCACTCGGCACTGCTCATTAAGGCTATCAGCATGGCATGTCACTGTTTGTAACATGAGGGATGCAGGAGGTTGAATACCTCAAGCATAGAAGACTGCTTAACAACTTTAGCCATTTTATAACTTTTGTTGGGATAACATATGGTCTTCTCTCAAATTCACACAAAAGATGTCCTTAGATGAGTTTGAATTATGAAATAAAAGGCTGTGTGTTAGGTAAGGGAAATCACTAACGAAATTCATAAGCAATAAAACCTTTGCTCAATCCAATACTTTCAGGACTTTTGTTAATTCAACCTTACTTGGTCTGGTATGACCAGTACTGTATGGTGGCTGACATCAGTCAAATTTAGACAGATATGTATCTGTAATTATATGTAACGTAATGATATTATGACTCTTCTCTACTTATGCTACAGTTAAACAAAATGTTAGCATTTGCAATGCTGCATTTGACCAAACAGGTCAAAAGTTACATAGTCTAACTTCAGCAACAACAATGCTAGATAATTACTGTCACTGAAACAGTTATTTTGGAAATTAACTAATAACAGATAATCATTCTCATCAGCACATTCTGTATTAATTATATGTAATACTGAAATGCAAATACACATGCTGTTAAATAACAGTCCTAATCTTCTTTGGTGTATGTGGAGCTAAACGGCTCATACTGTCCTGGCAGGCTATTCTGGCACACAATGTGTATAAAAGGACCGAGCTGATTCACTTGAAGATAAGACATCCTCCACTATCATACATGAGCCAGTGTTATGTTGCCATGAGGCTGTGGCAGTTGTCCACTAACATGGTCAGCGTAAAGCCAGATGGAGCTGAGCCACAGGGATCAATCGGAGACTTCTGCTGCTGGAGGTTTCCTGCCAGCTAACACCCTCCACCTTTTGACATTTCACTGCTGCACCACTCTCTATCACTTTGCTACCCTTGAAGAAGAAACAAGTTCCCTTTGCTGAGGTATTACAGGCTCCAAGACGATTCTGAACACCAGAAAAATAATAGCTTATCTCCCCGCCTGTCTTTTGTTATGTTTACTTACAGTTGTATCCATCTTTGTGTTTTCATGCAAGAAGGCCAATCTGTGGCCTGTGCATTGGAGAGGCAGAGTTTAGCCTCACTGTGCTTTAATGTGATGTTCACTCAGCCATACTGGTGCCATGAACCCAGAGCCATCACAGTGCATTAACCCCTGGATGCTGCCTGGCATTGTCTCACTGGACTGCAATTCCAGACTGCCTCCAGTCCTGAGGGTCTGTGGACCTCAAGCTGACTGCGGGAAGAGTGGCCAGGGTCAACCAATACATTTTTATTTTTTTTTTAAACAAAGAAAAAAAAGCAATAAGAGATGCAAAAAGAAACAAGGCATAAGTTGTTTTGTTCATCTGACTGAAATGTCTCATAGTTATAAGTATGTGAGTGATGCATGCAAAGCGTATTGATCTCTTCTCAATGGACCCTTGTCAGAGATGGATGAGATACAATTGTAACTAATCAATGCAGCTAGTTATTTAGTGGCTTTAACTGTCAATAACCCTGTGCATGTAAAGCATGGAGTAAGGCTGTGGTGCATTCTTACCGCAGAAATGTGGTGAGAATACAGAACATTTAGAGACAAAGCAAAAACCTTGCCTCTGATTTGTGTGCAGTATTTTACATTTAAGGTCTCACTAAATAGACAAACAATAGAATCTCTGATAAATACAATAAGTAACTACAGCATTGAGCCTCCTGGTTCTAAATGTAAAGAGTTAGGAAGGAAGAAAATAATCAACATTACATCTGGGGGGGATTCCAGAAAGCGGGTTATGTGGAAAACTCAGAGTAAGTTAACCCTGAGATGAGGGAAACTCCGTGTTATCCGTTCCAGAAAGAGAGGTAACTGAAACTCTGAGTTAGTCACCATGGTAACTGACTCTGTGAACATAACCTGCTCGCTGGCAGGTTTTCTATAAGAAACCCTGAGTTTCTACCTGTCTTCTCCTACCTGAAACAAGCTACCAGACATGGATGGTCCGTTTCTTCGCAATCTGATAGATATTGAGACAGAATTAATTTGCAATGCCTTATGTCGGGAGATGTATTCAGGGCTCAATTGGATGTGCTTTCATTCCGAGATGAATATCTGTTAGTATCACTGTTCATTACACTCATCATTTCTTAACATTCTCCAGCCAAATCTGCCTTCTTTTTAATCTTATTTTCAGCAAAATGTGCCTTACTTTTCTGAATTATGTTTTTTTATTTCATTTTTAGCTGCTTCCAATTACGTTACATCACTTTTTCACCTATATGCTACAATTGAGGTAAGTTAGTCAATGGAGTAGTGTATTAAAACTTAAGCACTGACTCGGGCAGCAACTTGCTCCCATGCTGCTTCTCTCTCCTTAGCGTCTGCAGCGGTGTTACTTTTTGTGAAATATATGATGATATTCGCCACAGGCCTGCAGGGGGAGCTCCAGTTACAGCGAGGTGACGTAACTCGAGCTTGTTTTCTCAGTCGTTGCCATGGTGAATCTAGGTATCGGGGCTCCATTGATGATAGCTTTTTATAGCGGTTGTGTACGCGCTAAACTCAAGGTGAACATACTCAGAGTTGATTGAACTAATTCAGATCAGCTGTTCTGGAACCGGATACTCAGAGTTCAGGGTTAGACTCAGAGTTTGTTGAACCTCCTACCTGGAATACCCCCCTGGTAACTGCCAGCAGACTGTACTTTTCCTATATCCTCTATACAGAGTGATGTCAAGTCAGGACGTTTTAACCTGGTTGATGCTGACACTCTTAGGAAAATAGTAACAGAACTGAAGCCCTCCATGTGTTCCCTTGACCCAATTCCTACTCTCTCTTAATACTATTTTTAATTCTGTATTCTGTATTAAGACATCCTCACCATAGTAAATTACTCCCTACAGCGCAGTGTCTTCCCTACTGATAGTAAAAGCTCTTAAAGAAAAGGGCACTTGAATATTTGTGCACCTAGAAATGTTCACCTACACATTTCAAATCTCACATTTTAAATGCAATTTTAGAGACACTAGCTTTTAATCAGCTATGTACTTTTTTAAATGTAAGCACAGATGTTTCAATTATGTTTTAGGAAACATCACAGCACAGAGACAGCCCTGCTTAAAGTAGTGAAAGATATCAGAAAAAATATTGACAGCAACAAGCCTTCAGCTCTGGTGCTACTTGACCTAAGTGCTGCCTTTAATACTGTGGATCATTTTTACACAATTGTAGGGTTGTTATATTGATGACACTCAGCTCTATGAGACTGTGTCTTCTGAAGACACTTGACTAACTGACTCACATTTGAATTATATTTTAGATATGAAGGGTTAGGGTTAGGGTTACAGAATTTTTTTAACTAAACCAGGATAAACATAAGTACAGATCATTGGTTTAAAGGCTAAGAGAGAGAAACTAGCCTCCAAATGAAATACAGTGGGACTCACCCAAGCCAAGAAGGAGGATATTTAGGAGTGGTTGTGTGTCACAACAGCATTTTATCATTTGAAAAACATGAAACTATGTAACAAACTATAGTGACATTCACCTTTCGGTCTCCAAAAGAACACAATTAATCAGCTGCAATTAATTCAAACCTCGGCTGCAGAAATGCTGACTAAGACCAAAAGGAGAGGCCACATTATGCCTATTTTAAACTATTTACACTGGTTACATGTTTAGTTTAGTTTTGTTTGCTTTTTCTTGTTTGTTTTTTTTTTTGGTTTTTAAGGCACTACATGGCTTTACACCAGACTACCTCTCAGAAATGTTTTTGGTTGACGAACCGGGAACGCCCCTAAGATCTTCTCTTTCTCTGCTTTTAGCTGTTCTACAAAGCAGAACAAAAACATTTGGTGATGCTGCTTCCAGCATTTATGCTCCAAGCTGCTGGAACAGCCTTCCAGAGGATCTGAGAGAAACATATTAATATGTTTAAATGTAAACTAAAAACTGCTGTGTTTATGTGCTAGTCACACATTCTGTTTGTCATGTGGTGCTGTGCAGGTAGTGCACAACAGGCTTTAGAGCTATTTCACTGAAAACAGCAAGTGGCTTTAGTTAAGTCACATATGGGCCAACCAAAACAATTAGAGGCAATAAAGAGCTCTGTAAAGCTGAGGGGAATTGCAGAGTCAGGTGAAAAGTGATTTGGTTAGCCACTATGAGTATCACCTGCATTACAAATAGTAATCTGATCCATTGTTATAAAACTATTTATATAGCCACATAATATCAAGATCTTTCAATTATAGCTAATACTACTGAAACTTAAACTCTCTCTTAGAGTTTCTGCCAGAAAAATGTCGCTTCAGTTTATTGTGAATGCTCAAACATGATGACAGCGAATAGCAAGAAAAATAAAACATTGCCCACTGCAGTTGAACCTGAGCCAATTCAACACTCGCTGGCTGAGTGCACAATCAAAACTGAGGTAGTGGGTTTTGGAGACAATGACAAACAGTTAAAGTGTTGACAACTGTCTCCCTCCAGGAACCACAGGCAAATAGCAGAAGCAGTAATCACTGGGGGGGCATGATGGGTTGGCACTCAGGCATGATGAAGGGCATGACATCCAAATGACCCACACCTATAGTCATCAGCTCTGCACTGTTAGAGAACCAATCCACGCCAACGCCTGCCCTCATTTACTACAATGCTTACGAAGATTAAAATAGCCAAACAGCTTCAACAAATTGAGAGTGCCAAGGGATACAAAGGTAGAGGCAATAATTCATTTGGGAAAACTCTGCTCTCGTCGCCTCTTTACGGGTCCTTTTTTGGAAGCTGAGACTGTCCTTCTCCTGTGACCTCAGGGTGGCAGTCTGTCAGCCAAGAGTGACATCAAACCAATGTCTAATGGTTCTTAAGCCATAAATATGGCCCCTGAGTCGACAGCCTGGAGCTACGATCCCCCATTACCTTGATTCATTCCACCACAAAAGGAGTGACTGCAACGTATTGTGGACAACTTAAGAGTAGGTATCGGATCCACAGACACGGTCCAGTGAATTGCAAACTGGCTGGAGCTCATTTCTCCCTAATTAACATTTACAGGTCAGCTCAAACAATCTGTTATGATAAAGTAGTAGGAGAGGCTCTCTGATGGACATTGAAGGTAAAAAAAGGCTTTTATAAGAGACCCAGTTAATTTAAAGTGCATTTCAGCACTTATGAAAGATTCATAGTGTGTCCCTTCTGTAAATCTAATTGTCCTGCTTTCTTTGAGCCTGCCTTTTGGACACATATTTCTGAAGGACAGTAATTGAAATATGGGTTGGCCAGTTCCACTGCTGGTCTACCAGAAGGATGCTAATGCCTTTCAGCTACATCAAACATTCAAAGTGAGAGACTTGGTTGATAAATATTTAACTGTTTCTCCCCCAAAACACATTTTTATCATCACAACACTATTCCCTTACAGCACAACTGCTCATGCTTATTGCTGTGGACATCAGATGTTTTTCCCAATTATGAAGATCTGAAGATGAAACATCAATTCATGTCCTATAAACTGACATATTCTCAAAATAAATAATTGAAAAAATTGATAATAAAATAACATTTCTCATACCAAGTGTACCATGCAACAGCAAAACTTTCAGCTTTGCAGAGTGTCAATAACCCACTCCGCTGCAAAACCATGTTGATCATGATAACAATACTAAAATTATTTTTCCCATATTATTAAGTGGAATGTAAAATTAACTTGTTTTTTGTTCTTTATTCTTAACTTGTCTACTATAACTGTGTACTTTTGGACTAAAAAAAAAGGGTTTGCCATTAGGGACGGCTATCTCAACAATATGGGCACCTTGGATAAAAATATGTACAAATTTGAATGGCAATCCATGTGGTAGATATTGTGATATTTAACTTCAGTGAAGAATCTGACCTGGTGGAGGCTCTAAAGAAAAAGTAACGAGAGCAGCAAAGTCATTATAATCCATCCTCTAGAGATCAAGTATGTCTATGCAAACTTTCACGGCAGTCCATCCAGTAGTTGTTGGGTTATTTCAGGCTGAACCAAAGTGGTTTACAACTTCCTGCACTAACACCAAACATTGGCATTATACAGTACATAAATCACGTGCAGCAGACGCATCCTATATGACCATAACTTCTAGTGACATTGGGCTCCTTCAGTAACTCTATGTCACTATATAAGAATAATTCCACAGGATAATCATTCTACAGGAGACCATGAATTTTTCCCAGTTCACTGTCATGTGGTCCTTGCTGTGTGTAGTAATCTGTGAGTCTCTCCCACTGCTTATTTACACAGCCATGTCATTAGATTACACCACTGAATGTGCAGCTTTAGCAAGTCAATCTTTCCATTGTGCGCCTCCTCATAAAACACGGGCTGCTGTGGCAGTGTTGGCCAATTACAGTGTAGATTAATGTTGTTGACAGAGAATTTATTCACACAAGGTAGTGGGTGCCCAAGTTTTTTCCCCAGGCCCTGAGAAAAAGAGATGCACTCTATGACGTTATGCCAGGGGGAGGAACTTCATTACTCACAGCAGAGGCTGGTAGTGTGAAGGCAAAGAAAACAAGGGAAGGGGAAAAAGAAAAAAAATAATGTAAAATATTGAATGTAAGGCGCAGCTCTGCCTCATGACAAAAATGCTTAAAATGTGTGCTTATTGGTCAGTGTAATGTAAATGGCAATACTCTGCAGAGCTAATAAAAATGTGATGGATGTCTCTATCGTTCTGTCTCTCTCCAGCCAGGTGAATGTTGTCTGTGCCTCCAGCCCCAAGGTCACCTGCATTAGCCTTGGCCTCAGCTCCCTCCATCCCTTCCCAACTTAGCATGCAGACCATCTCAGCAGCCCTGCAGACCACAGCTCACTGTCAGGACAGCAAGCAGGGCTGATAGAGAGGGCAGGCCAGCAGCTATAAAAAAAAAACAAAACAACAGGATACTAAGGCAATACAGAGGGATGGTGAAAGGGACACAAGCAAACAGCAGACCATAAAGGGATAGAAGGCAGCCATCCAACCGGAGAGTATCATACTTCAGAGTGTATCCCATACCAAACTGTGTGCTGACATCATCAGACAGGGCCAGGGATTTCTTGATGATAGGCTGGAGGAAATATGCCCTCTTGTCATACAAGGCTGAGGATCCTACTCATAGTTAAAACAAACAGCTGTGATATCAAAGGGCTGCTGACGGGGTGAAATTGAACTGTAAAACAATGTGCCACGCCTTCCAACCAGTGGCTTGCTAATAGCAGTACATCACACATCATGACACCTCATCAGAGTGAAATACAACCACGACGTTTATACAGTAAATGCACCTGGAAACTGTAAAAACCTCATCATTTCGTGGGGCAAATTTACTAAAAACACAGAAATAAAAATACAACATACAATACAACCCAATTTAATTTAATTCCATGAGCAGGGCTAACCTTGTCTGATTGTGTACAGTCTGTTTATTTTTATGGTCCCTATTTCTAATGCAGATAGAGGAAAGCTTCCCCACAGCCCTGTGTCTGGCCATGCTCCCTTACAGCTTGTCACAGACCTCAATTGCAGATTGTAAATGAAGCCATAAATTTGATGGAAGTCCATAAACAGGGCTTTTAAATTGGCATGGTGTTTTTTTCCTCGCTGCTGAATAATGATAGGGTGCACTTTAACACTGGTAAAGCTCAGGGAGAATCCTTTTTGGTATTTATTTCACAATTTCCTCTCATATCATCAGTCTGCATCGCATCACTTCCTTAGCGCGTTCAATAATATCAGAAAAATGCCACGGCTGAGATGCAATCTTATACTGGAGCTTAAAAGGCGGGTGTTTGTGTGTGTGTGTGTGAATGTGTGTGTGTGCGTGTCAGCATGTCTGAGCCTCTGCAAAGACCTTGTGAAACAAAATGGCTGCAATGAATAAAGAGTGAGTAGGATTTATGAATAAATAGAGGCAGATCACTTGTAGACTAGAGTGATGGACAGATGAACCCTTGCCAGCTGAGATAGGGAGTTGATTTGCACTTTGTATCCCTTTCAATCCCTCTGTCTGTGGGGGAAAGTGCCATCTCAGCGTGCTACTGACAGGAGGAGGAAGGGGGGGGGGAGTAAGCCCGCCTACTCACCCAGAGCACCCTCCTGGCTGGCCTGTCCCTTACTGTATGTCACAAGCACCATGCAGAGGGCTCCAACAGCCAGCAGCTTTGCTAAAAACACCCAGCACATTTAACATATTTCATTTAAATATGAACTGTATTTTTAATTGGCATTACTAGCTATTACTCAGTGTAACCTCTCAAAGCTGTCCCTCGCCTGGCCTTTCATTTTCATTTGGTGATGCATCATTGTGAAGATACATTTGATTATTTTCACCTTTATTTTTTGATTTGATCATAAATGCATTTATTTTGCTTTCAAAAAAAGTGGTAGCAAGTAGAAATGGTTCTTATTTACCCCTTTTCCACCGAGCTGGAGCTGGTGCTGGTTCGGAGCCAGAGCCTGACTAAGCACCAGTTCTTTGCTTTTCCAGTCCCGAGCCTCAGGACGGGAGCCAGAGCAAGCACCAACTCTTTGCTGGTCTAAAGCAAGAACCGATTACATCAGCGGGCTGGGGGCGGGGCTAACATTTATTAGCCGGCTAGCGGGGCTAACATTTATTAGTTGGCTAACGGGGTTAACGTTTATTAGCCGGCTAGCGGGGCTAACGTTTATTAGCAGACTAGCGGGGTTAACGTTCATTAGCTGACTAGCGTGGCATTTACAGAGGGTTAAAGATTTGTTGATTAAAAGTACTATTTTTATCATTTTTTGCCAGAGCTATCGTCTTCTTCTTCTTTGTTTCCAGCAGGCTAGATGCCTTGCGCCATGTTGCTGCCTCTTACTGGTGAATCATGGAAGTGCTTCAAAGGCGCACGCTGGCTACGTTATACAGTGACGTAATCACATGGCTCCTTGCCGGTGGAAAAGCAACAGGGTCGTATGAGGTGCTTGGCTTAGCACTAACTGAGCACTGGCTCTAGCACTAGCTCCGAACCAGCACTGGCTCGAGCTCGGTGGAAAAGGGGTAATTAAGGGGTAATTAATTACTTACAGCTACAACCCTAAAGGAAACTTTACACAAACTCTTGTCAATGGTTTTCAAACCTCTGTGTTCAGATATTGACAAATAATGATTTTGGGAGCATTTTCACATACACTAAAATGACAATCCATTCTTTTCTTTGCATTTTCCATTTTTCTGCATGACGTCCCTCTCTCTCAGCCGCTTGCTTTTCCAGCGTAACTGGCCATACATTTTACACCAAAAAGGTTGTGACTGGTCTTGTGAAATGGAAGCCCCTTGTGTCCTGCACCAGTGCTTTCAGGGGAAGGAAAATATATGAAAACTCCTCAGTATTGTAAGGTGATAACAGGTCATGAAAATAATGCAATCACATTAAAGATTCAACCAACTACTTAAAATTATGTCTATACTGCACTAATTTTCTGATTGGTTTTTTTATCAACATAATTTAAATATTTTTTGTAGCTTCAAACTAATTAATACAGGACACAGGACTCAAACCTGGGCCCCAGTCCTAAAATCATCTGCTTTGTACGCCAAGCACTGAATTTGGTTAAAAACCATGGCAACTTGTGTGCTACAAATACAAATCCATACAGTAATTACCTTTTCTCCATTAGTCAGAACCAATATATTAGCATATCTTGTATTTATTGTTGTGATGATTTACACTGTATTATTGTTCATGTAAAAACACATCTCTGACAGTAGTTGGACAGAATGTAGGACATGCAACAAATTGCAATTACTTGTTAAGAAAGAAAGAAACAAGTGATGTACTTGGTAAGAAGAAGTTAAGGCAAGTCAATGAAAAAAAAACAAATACACTGAAATAATTACACTAAAGAGAAATGGCTTGAGAAGACAGAGCCAATTAAATATCTGGAAGGAAAATGCTGTGCATACCATAATTAAGCTAATGGGTTGGCAAAGACACTGCAATCTCAAGCCTCATTTATCTGCTCCAAATATTATTAAATTATCAAATGTTAAATGATTTTGCCACTTGTTACTCAAAGTTATCTTGTTTTCCTGGAAACAATTTTCAGCACTGTCCAACTACACAGAAACTATATCAGTACAACTTGAAATCTTGGAGTCACCTTTGTAGTTACATGTCATTTGAAGTACTGCCAGATTTACAGCTTCTGCATAGTAAAGTAAAGCACTAACGAATAGCCAAGTAGTAGAGGAGGGCAGTTTCATCCTTGAGTCACAAGGAAGGCTAAATAAACTAATTAAAAAAATATGGCTGGCAGCGTGCTGTGTTCAAGGGGAATGGGTTTGAGCTTAATGAGCGGCTTAACATCAGGAAACATGGCTGGGGGCACAAACATACTGAAGCCTTGTGACAAAGCTCGTGTGACTGCTGCATCACCTTTGGTATTTAAGTCTGCGTCCATTTGTGTCTGTGTGTGTGTGTGTGTGTGTTTGTGAGTGTGTGAGTGTGTGAGATAGAGAGAGAGAGAGCGACAGAGAGAAAGAGAAAAAGAGTGTGTATTAGTCCTGTGATGAAGCCCTCCATAGTTGGGGTGGATGGTCGGCTGCTCTAATCACAATGCGAAGGAGTCTCTAGGTGACTGCTACATCAATCTGACATGGCTCCTCAGGCAGCTGAGAGGAGACAAGGCCCCGCCAACTAGTGCCATGCCATGTGATTCATTATGCCAGTGGGCAAAAGAGAGAACCTCACTACATGGGAAAACAGACACCTGAAGAGGAGGTTAAAAGAGGAGGAAGGCATGGAGGGTGGGAAAATGTAAAAAGGTAAAGAATAACTGAAATTGGAAGAATCCTGCAGTAGTGTCTCTGCAGTGGGCCTTCTAACTAAAAGATCAATGATGTGATTGTCCTTCTCTGTTACACAATATGACAAGGTCAGTTTTACCCTCCACTGTATGTTGCCATGGTGTCACTGTAATAGCAGCACGAACAATGCTCACAAATAGCAGCCTTGCACACAGGCTGTAGATTATCCTTGTAAATGAAACTGATGAATCGGACCCATAGCAATACAAAACAGTCATTTTAATCAGACATGAATGAGTTATGAGAGAAGGTTGTGTAATATTGTGAAGCGTTTTGAAATTGAACTATTATATTAGCACAGCATCCCTAGTACAGCATAAAGGGTTTTATACCCTCTCTAGAGCATCCTTTGCAGGTTTATGTTATGTAATATGTTTTATAAATGGTCAACCCTTATGAATAATGTCCAAGCCGCTATTTTAGCTTAATTTAAGATACATTTATTTTATTTTATGTTATTATGAAGTGAAGGTCAGAAATGTGGGATAAAACCTCTTTTTCAAAATGTAAATAATTCAATAATCAGCACAGTTTAGAAGCGAGAATATGATTCCTGACCAGAATCAAATTCACTTCTAGGGCTGTGTATCTCTCCGCCTGTGACAGATTCAATATGCACCTCAATATAGACTCAATAATTCAGCGCACATATAATATATTTTAGGCAGGCAGTTTGATATGATTCAATTCCCCCCTGTCTCAGTGCAATACACAACAATATAATGCAATGCAATTTGTTTCAGTTTACTTCAAGGAGGATTTTGTCACCATTTGAAGGATCCTTCAGAATAAATCATTCCAAAACTCCCACTGAACACAGACGCAGTGCTGAATATGTCTGTGTGGCATATCAGTCTTTTGTTAGAGAAAACCCTTTAATTGGCTGAGATTTTCTCAAAACGGTTGCCCAATACAACATTAAACTGCTGCATCAGTATCTTAGCCATTAATCCTGGTGCATTGATTTGAAGGATTTAATTATTATACCTTTATTCATCACATCACTAATCCCACCAACACAAACCAAAAAAGGGTGAAACAAACCCTTAAAACTCACTATATTTAACTGATTGTACTACATTTTTCCTTTGTTTAGCACATTATGAAAAATGTTTGACTGGCATCGACTCAGACTGCACATTGTTTTCGATTAAAATCATTACATTAGGCAAGCTTTCCCCTCTGTCAGACTGCTCCATCCACAACCTTCTTCTGCTGTCTTACCTTCATACTGTAGTGTCTAAAGAATCTTCTGCCACTGTTTGCTCAGTGTGATGCTCCACTCTGTTTCCAGAGAGGAGCAAACAGACTCCAGAGTGAACAGTTCATAATCACACCGCCTGCTGCTACTGTCTGTCAAGATGACAGATGAGAAATACAACTACGCTACAATTAAAAAAGGTTCCACATCTAAAACTTCTACTTGTAAAAATAAAATGTACATGAAGACCAGAAAGGAACATAGTTATGAACCTAAAACACTTTTATGTTTTGCAAAAATATGTGCATATATTTGGTGAATGAAATTAATCCAGACCCCGGCCCCTATCGGTTTGCTCTTTATATATATAATTAAAGATTTAATTTTCCATTTTAAATTATGGCATTTAATTAAGTTATAAATTAATTAATAAATAATACAGAAGTACAGAGAGATAGAGTGCTTGTCGTCTACCTCACATCTGTCTCCAGAGGATTAAGAAATTGTCTCATATCCTTTCCGTACACCTGCTGCTGCCCTGCAGGACATCTTGTGACACACACATGAATGCATTCTCATTTTTCTCACCCTGCTCCCTTTTGTTTCCGTTTCTGGCCTTCAGGCTCTGTCCTCTCCTAGTCTCATCAGTGGTGTGTACATGTAGTATTATACCATAGAGCAATGCCAAAATTAGCTAATGTGAAGGAAGAGATGGACTCACAAATCAAGGTGAAAACTGACCCTTTCTGTGCAGTAATGCTAATATCATAAAGCGACCTGCTCACACCTATTCCCTACTTAACATTCAGATGACAGTTGTCTATAATGTCGTATTAGACATGTTATTTTAATTAATATGAGCGAGATCAAATATGTAACCAGCATATCAGCACAGATGTCACTGGGAAGATTACTGTTGACTCTCCAAAAATAGAGCAGCTCACTGATCTAAAAAATATCCTAAACTCTGTCCAGCAACTGAATCAATGTGTTCTTGCAAAGACATACAAAGCTGTGCAGTCCTGCCCTTGACCATCAATCCAAAACACTGCATATAAAACCAGTAAACTCCACCCAGTCAGGACACAGTGTAACAAACACTGGAACAAATGACAGGGGTAAATATTTTCATCTGAGCCACAGATCTGTCAAATTGCGTGAACCCTTTTCATGGACTCATGACCCCACAAAGACAGTTTCATGAAGGGGTCTAATCACCGCTAAATTGTGGTCTCTCAATAATTTCAGTCAAGCAATAAATCTTGTCATTCACCTTTCACTTAGCCTCCCCTGACCTAAATGGAGAGGCGGATCACCCTCATATCAAGGGTGACAGGTTAGCAGCTCAGGTGATTAGATGATAAAGCGAGTTAATAAAGCTAAAATAATTGTGTTCCTGTTTTTTTGCATTTTTTTTAAGCCATTGCTGTTACAATCAGACAAATGTGATAGCTGTTATCCAACTATCCTGGCACACAGGAATGCTGTGTGGTGCATTACAGCATGATAGAGACTCCTATGCCATCATTATGTACAATTAAACTTCAGAATCATGAATTCATCTGAGCCACTGTACAGTATTATAAATAAAAACAGATGATATTTCATAAGGTTTAAAATTGTGATAAAACAAGATCATTTCCTAACCCCAGCAGACAGGTGACATCACATGGCATCACATGTCCTGCAATTTTCAGATGCCCACAGGGAGAACCTATTTACATGTTGAGACCTACTGTACATCCTCTGATGCACATAAACAGGGGCCTGAGGGGAAAACCATGCAATGGTTACATCATCATCAACAACCAACTTTACCTCAGTAAAGTTTCTTCTACAGCCTTTGCACGATTCTGTGCATGAACATGAGAGCTGATACTCTATATTGGTAAATATTCTATACATAGTTGCTTTTAAATCTCTGACCCTAGCCTTTCTAGCATTCTGCATCTTGGAAATGGGATAGCATGGTGTTTTTCTATTGAGTTCTTCATTTCATCCCTTCTCACTGTCATTACTCCATGACCGTCTGTGTATTTCTCCCTCTCAGTCTTGTATCCTCTGCTGCCTCAATGCTGTGCTCTCTACCAGAGTTCAGTGATGAGTACATTTCCTCCTGCTTCAAGGTGAGTTTGTAGCCCTTACAAAGCAACAGGTTTTTTTCCCTGGCTCCATACAGTATTTACTATTATCTACTCCTACCTCAGCCTGACTGCACTTATAGGATGATTCTGAGTGTAGAAACATACACAGTGGAAGGCCATGAAATATTGCAGACTGAAGCTACACCAGTTAAATATTCATGTTAGTGGTAAAACTAAAATTGTCATGGGGTCATTTTGAACCCCCTGATGTTTTCAGATGTATGTAACCCTACATCACTCAGTTCATGAGTGTTCCTAAAATGGGTTTATTATTCATCTAGGGGATCATAAAGGGTGAGGGATAAAAACAACAACAACAAAAGATCATTTATAACCACCGAGGGGTAATTTTTTATCCTTCATAGAATTCACTTTATAATGCTTTGCTCAACATTCATACCACACCAGTTTCTTAGCAACACCCATTGTTTAGATGTCCTTTGATAAGCAGGCTGTCATATTATGAGCTAGAGCTAGCTAGATTTGATAGAGGAAGAATTGCAGTGTAAAATGAAAGCACACAAAAAACAAAGAAATGAAAAGTTTCATGAAGTGCTTGGGTGCAGTGTATTACGGTGGCCGACCGGGGCCAAACAGCTGCAAGTACAGAAACAATGCAACAACTCCAAAACACATACAAAAGTCAAAACAAATGCAACTACAAAATTGTGCTGCAAATAAAAAAACACGCCTCAAAACATGCAAAGCCAGAAACAATGCAAATCAAATCAACACCTGCATTAAGAGAAACGCTGCATGACCACTCTCTACAATGGAAGTGCCCCAAATCTACAGGGGGCGCCTAAATCAACATATTGGAGCAGAGACAAGAAAGGAAATATACTACCTGTGTCATACTCCTTAACAAGCTGAGACCTTTTAATGCAATGAGTTTTATTCCTCCACAACTTTTGACAGAGACACTTTCATTCACAACAGCATGGCATGGCACTGACCCTCGTCTTACTCTCTCCTTTATACCTGCCCCCTGTTGAGTCGAGACAACTTAGAGCGCCCCCTGTAGGTTTGGGGCACTTCTGTTGTATTGAGTGGTGATCCAGCGTTTCTCTTAATGCAGATGTTTTCTTGATTTGCGTCGTTTCTGGTGCATGTTTGAATATTCAGCTTCCTCTGTTGGAGTCATATACTATTGGGACACTCTCCCCAAATATATAAGGACCTGCACAACCTTTTCACTGATCAAAAAAACTCTAACTACTGGCTCAAAGATTACCAGAGCTATACCCAAACTGAACTTAACAAACTAAATCTCCAGCTTCTGTGTGTATCACCGTCAGAATTCATTGTGGACATTGGTTTTAATCATGCTTTTTATTCATCATGTGCTGTTTATAACTCTAAAATGTAATATTTATGTTATATTAATGTAATGTTTCTTTTCTTTTCTTTTTTATTGTGCTTTGTTAAGTTGTTGACCTGCCCGGGGACTACAGATGTAAACTAGCCTCTTGGCCAACTCTGACGCTTTAACATTAAGATGTGAAGCTAAATGTTCATTGATGTATATTGTTTCTACCAAAATAAAATAAATTAAATGAATATAAAATGAACACTACTACATGTATGAACAGTCCTAGCAAAGCACTGTGTGTGTGTGCGCATGTGTGTGTTTTCTTCTTCTACAATAATTCAGTTATTTAAATGTATTCATTATTTTGTTGTGTGTTTGTTCTAGCCTGCAGTTTATTGATGAATTTTAAAATGTGTTTTACCTTTTTGAATCTGAAATTAAATAAAGCAAAAGTAAAATTAATGAATGGCGAGTGCTTTGTTTTAGTTTGTATTAAAGCATAACTAAAACAGCACATTATTATCCAAAATACTTTTTTTTTAACTTTTACTAAATGTAATTCTTCAACAATAATTATTTTAAAGTGTTTTGTTTGTTTGTTTCTTGTAGCCTTCAGGTTATTGATTCATTTTAAAATGTATTTAACCTTTTCTGATCTGTAATGACATAGCCTAAAGCAATTGTAGAATTAATTAACTGAATTTTAAATAGTTATTGGTCGAGTCTTACTTGCAATTTTAAAAAACTGACAGAAATGAACAACTTAACTGTTTCTAGAAATTCTTTGAGATTGCTGACAGTGTCGTGGCAGGGGGTAAAAATGAGACCCCAGCAATTGTAGTGTTAAACAATGATGATGTTATTTTCTGCATAGTTTATTTTATTTTAAATGCACCCTGATTAAAAAATGTTTTATAACATACCGTCATTAAACTTGGGACTAGTCAAAAGAGCTTTTCTCCCCTGATTACATTAAAAGATGGAAATTATCTATTCATAGAATTTATCATAGCCATATCAAGAGATCAGGTTGCATAATAATGGAGCAAGGCTGATGAATCTGAGATGCGACTTGCATGCAAAAGACTAACAAGATAAACTTCATGTGCTGTGAGGCTTATGTGTTAATTTATTATACAACACAGTTTACACAGTGATAAAACATTTGATGTATGGGAATGAAAATCTTGATTTCATCTGGTTAATCATGATAATTTCTTTCCTCCAACCATTTCCAGTTAGGGCAATAATAGTGTTTTCCCATTACAACGCAAATGAGCATTTAAAACAGGTTACCCATGAACAACACTGTACATACAGTACAGTATATGTTTTGCATAGAGTCAAGGCAAGTTATGAAGCAACCATTCTCTGAGAGCTAATGGAGCCATGCTGATGACTTCTCATTGAAGCTGTAGAAATGCCACAAAAAAAGCTCCATGTGTAAAGACACGGTCAATAAAGAGCACTAAGCAAAATCCAGCTATTGGATTTCCCATACTCAGGTATCCAGTAGGGAGCTTTTATAACACAATACCCAATGTCTACAAGGGACACTTGTAAAGAAAAGGTGAGACACAAACTGTCAGTCCCTGGAGTCAAAAGGCTGAGAAATATACATTATGAAAGGTTGCGGAGGTCTTTTCCTGCCTACAGTATGAGCAACAACATTCACTGCTCACCATGTTAGATGAGCAACCCCTGCCACAGAGTATTAAGTGGATATTAATTTTCCCCAGGGCACTTATTTAAGACCGGAGCATTAATGATCAAATTCCCCATTGCATGATCCTCAAGGACCTCTCAGCAGATTTCTGACAGGATTCTAAGTACAAATTACCTGCCTGTTTGTGTGACAATAAAAGCACACAGAAACAAATACATACAGTAGATACATATAGATAGGCACTTCAACTCAATAAAAAAGGGAAGTCTGCCAAACTTTAACATAATCACATGCTTAGAGAATAAAAATGTAAAAATATAAAAACACAAATTAAAAATAATCACATAATCACTAATACATCTGCAGGATAAACTGCTGACTATTCCAGTGGTATTTTTTCAAACTACTTATCCTGTAAATACTGAAATAAAACTAGAATAATGATTTAATAATCATTTAGAAACACTGTAACAGTCTCCCCATCACATATTTATTATTCATTTTTTTTCTTTCCTGAGCTATATTGTTGCTGCCAATAGGAAAGAATGCTCAAATGTCATTAGAAGATTTTATAAATAAAAATAAAATATAAAATATATTTTACCTCCAGTTAAAATCATTTCATTTGCTTGTTTTTGTTCTTTTTTTTGCAATCACAAAGTACCTGGATATAAGTGATTAGACAAAAACTTCAATAACATCTCATGGCTATGTTCTCAACAAATCACAATGATTAATAGCCTCCTCTTAGACACGCAGGCTTTCTTATGAGCTGTAATTTCGTTTTCAAAGCAACACTGGTTTATCAGCAGGTCCCATACGTGGCTGTGTAAATCTAATACACCCAATATCAGTAATATTTTAAATATTGCAGACCAATCAATCAAGTTAAATCAGCTGTCATTCTTTTTTATTTCTGGCAACAGGCAGTGCTGATTGGGATGCAAGTGACTATGGGTGGATTGTCAGAACATGCCCCGTACTGGTGAGGAATAGTCTGAGTCATTAACACTCAACAAGCATAGTGCAGCCCCAGGGCACCCTGCTTTCTGACAGTAATGCATTCTAATCTTGTCAGCCCATTGAGAGCTTCGGCTACATTACAGATAACAGGACCAGAATCAAACACCGCTGTCTGTCAACATCTCAGATCAATCAGGAGCTAAAAGTCTGTGGGGCAGCCATGCATGCTATGGCACTCAGGCCAATCACCATAAATCCAAGACAAAAAATGAAATCAAATAAAAAAAAAATCTCTGATTTTGTAAGTCAGTTCATTCATGGTCAAAAAAATCAGTGTGGTCTCCAGCTGGTCACAAACACAAACCATGTCCCCAAAAGTGATTTCAATTAATGTCCCCCCCTTTGCACATGCACTCAGTCTCAGTAGAGAAGGGAGTCAGTATATTTTATTCAGAGCTGAGTCTGTTGGTTAGGCTCTAGACAGTGGTGAGAGAGGAGGCTGGAGAGTGGAGCTGAGGAGGGTTTATTTTGAGGGTTTGGTTGTGCATTATTCAGCAATGCGCATGGCAGAGAGTCCAGCGTGTCATGTTCACCTCCTCTCTAGCACCATTCCTTCCTCTTTAATATAAAATGGTGTTGCAGCTCAGTATTAATTAAACAGCATGAGCTCTAGGTAAGGATTTAAAAAATTAAACAATATCATCTCAATCAGCAGAAAGGGACAAGCAGTTAAATAGAGTCTGTGATTGTGTCAGGATTTGCAGTGTGTGGGGCAAGCATACAAAAAATGTATTTTTTTTTTTAAAAGAACACATACAATGAAATATATATTCAGCACCTGTACTTCTTACACTGCATGATGTTAAGTGTTTCAGGTAAATTGTATCTTGTCTGTTTCCATCACTTTACATTTCCAGTCATCCAGTATACATACAGAGATACTTCAGACCATTAAGGTGATTCATTATTCATAAGGAGATCATTACTTTGCTGGTTCACTTCCCATAATTGTCCTGATATTTTTCCCTGTGATCCATGGGTACAGGAAGTGCACAAGAGGGAGGATAAACATCATAAATAATCAAAAGGATGTCATCAATGCAGACATGGCTCAGAATACAAAGATGTCCCGTGGCAGACAAAAGACACTGGCCACACTATATAAAAGACAATAAAAGATCAAATTCACACATATATACTCACACATACACCATCTACTGGTCTTTTTCAATCAAAGGCTGATCACTGTCTGATAATCCATTTCAAACACAACACGAAACAATGACTTATAGTTCTCTATGGGCTTGCTTGTCTGTAAAAAACTAAACTAATGCTCCATACAAACTAACAACAAGATATATAGAAACACTATAATGCAAATGAACTGACTGACAGTGAAAAATACAAATAGCCACAAGAAAGAGACATCCAAGAGCCATCTCTATGAATTTAGCATGACCAAACTATTCCACAGTTTACACTAACTGTCCTCTGACAACTACACACATCACTTAATTCGAGAAATAGGTTATTAAGTACATCAATGATAGACAGTTCTCTGCTTGCTGAGATATATACATGATTTAGTTCTATACACCTGACTGGATTGACACACCTCGCTGGGTTTTCTATGCTTCAGATTTGAAATCTAGAAAAACTTGCTGGCTGTAATAGAAACATCACATTTCTAAATAAAATAACCAGGACCATCATTTTATTAAAATATAAAGTTTAGGACAGACATAGGCTATGCAGCTGTTGTGTTGTGTTGCTGTTCAAATCTATAGTTCTACACCTCTATTAATCATTGGTAACAGTGTTTAGCATTGCATTTATCGTCTAAAAATGTGCTTATTGGTTGGCTCACATCAGACTAAGCTGAACTGAATTCTCAAGTGGTGGTTTTATTTCATTCTAACAACAAAAACTGAGCTTGAGAGATGAAATGTGGCTGTGCGAGACATTTTATATGATGAATAATAGTGCTTCATGGTAAATAAAAAGCTTTGTCAACTTGCAGTGTAACTAAACATAATGTGTCCTATATATACACAGCATTAGTGAAGTCATTATATGCGCATATATCCATCTCACAGCCTGTCAATGGTAATGGTCAGCTAAATGTCTGCAAATTAATATGCAGCTGTGGAATATCCTTGATAAATATTCACTTTTAAGTTGTTTTTTTCCTGTGATCTAAATAAAATAAGGTCTAAAACAAAGGTGATTACTAAGGTGAAAGTAATAATTATTGTTAGCTTCAGCAGTGATATTAAATGTAGAAGTAAATCAAAACTACAGTTACTAAGTCTGATTACTCATAAAACCTTGATGCAAGATGCTATACTTGTTTTAGCATGGTCCCCTTAAAACCAATATTTTCATCCAGTTATTTCTAAACACTTAACTATAATGAAAGAACCTTTTTATCAAACTCCCTTTTACGAATATGTTTAAGGTAACATATGCACAACAATACAGAAGTACAATAAATATGGTTTGTGCGGAAAGAAGCCTTTAGCGAACAAAAGTAACGAAAGGGAATCGAAGTGTCTCTGTGGAGTAAGTGCTTCTGTCACCCTGACTGCTCTGTTTGTCCATTTAGAAATGTCATCGGCTATGGGACTTCCCAGGTTGCTGGCTAAAAGCTTCACAACAATGGTCTTCCTCATTTATTGGCTGAGCTGGCAAAGAGATAGTGCTCTGTTTTTGTGTACTGTGGCCACCAAGAGAGTTGAAGTGCAGAGGTCTTTATCCTGGACTAAACCCAGGCAAGGATATTAGTTGGCAACCACCCTGGGGAAGGTTATCATGCAGTGTAGATAAGAGCTTCTCACTGCAGCTCAAGAACGAGTCAAAACAGCACTCAAAGTTGGGAACATGACTATGGACAGCAGTCACTGACCTGTATGGATGTTTAACTAGTATTACTATAATTGTATTGTATTTTTACTTTTTTACTCTGAAAACTACCAAATTGCCATGTCATTGGGTATCTGCACCCATGGATCATAACTGGTCATGATTTTGGTGATCCTCAGACCTTTCTCCAAGAACCTCCACTAAGTTCACTTTCACTCACACTGGTTACTAGTATAACTATATATACAACTACAGTATAAATTACTTTTACCTACAGTAGCACCACTGATGGGCCAACATTTCCCATTGTACCAAATAAATATTAAACACAGATGGGCATATTTGCTGTTCAAATTCATGCTGTCTAGAAGATGAACTCCTATACTTCCTATAGTTTCACTTCCAGGCACTGGGTGACACTTTTTAAAAAGCCCCATGGATCACTATCAGTGAGCCATGGGGCCAGGCCAAAGACCAGGCCAAAGCCATTCAGGCAACCACTAGTGTAACCAGCCAAGAAAAACATCACTACTCAATGTTGCTTCCTCCAACCAAAAAGTATTTTTTCAGCCCAGTAATTACTTCCACATTGGATGACACTGAGTGCCAATGTTCAGTGCAAGAAGTATTGTACCCTATATGTAAAGTGGTGGAAATCAGGGTGGTGGGCGGACATCTCACCTAACTTTAACTTCACTTGCTTTAACCATATCTGTTATTACTACAGTTTTACTCTAACCTTAATTATGGCATAGCTACCATGAGCAGGTATTATAGAAAATGAGATTTGTAAAAAATACTGTCATTGGATGTCACTAATCACATTCCAGGGTTTGGCTGAATTGTCCAATACCGATGTTCCTGTCTAGTGATAGGCTTGACTGCTTTACAAACTAATCTACATCACTCAAATCCTTCCCACTTAAGTGTACCAACTGCTCATCACTAAAACACCTCCACACAAATGAGTAATGTGATTTTTTTCTTTTTAAATCAAGCAATCACATATTTAATATCAGTTGGTGTTCCATATGCATATCTCCAAGAGGATGCTTGACAATGTTAAACCAAAGTTATAATTATACCATCATGTAGCAGTAACACGGATTCTATATTCAATGTAGCCCTCAGGCCCATTGCTGTGTGTGGAGAGGATAAATCCCAACTCAAGGTAAAAGCACCAACTTCACAGTGGATACTGTATGAAGCTCATTAGATGAAGCTCCTCAGGGGACCAACTTGGGAAGGGATCCACACTGGTGCCTTTGTTACTGCAGGCAATTCACCAGAGAGGGGCAGACAACAGGGATCACAGGAAACAAACAGTGCAGTCAGGGACAGGACACAACAGACAATCAAGACACTCTCAATTACTGTACAGATTCCCTTATTCAAGTTACATGGCTGAAACATTGTTTTTCTTTTTTCTCCTGATGTATGACATAAGTGGGAAAATCAAAGGGCAATAGAGGAGGGCTCAAATGAAAACAATGTATTAAAACAACCATATCAAACCCCTCACATAAACATATTGCATAATGTTGACTCATGAATAAGTGCAGGTTTTCTATGTTTTAGATTAGAGCTGCCCACAACTACTTATGTTGTATTACTATAATTGAATCTAGTCTGGTATTAACAATAAAACATGGTGCAAAGTTTCAGGATTTTACTCCATATTAATTATAGTCAGTACTCCAATATTAGCATATTGATTTAACTTGCAAATCAATCAACAGCCAAGACTGTACCTTTGTCACAATAATGAATTAAAGCCGTATTTGACCCTTATAGTCTTAATGGGCAATTGCTCAAACCAGACAGACAGTGTATATAAACGAAAATGTAAAGCACTGAATTAGAGAGCATTGAGAGCATGCCCATATAGTCTGAGCTGTAAATTATGGAGACACGGTGCTTAATGGCAGATGTGGCTCCCAGGGTCACCCTTTATTAAGGTTTGGTCCTCATAAATCTATTCCATATGGAGTGCTCATTGTCACTGCTCACTAGTGGACTAGCAATTCATGAGGACGTCGGAGGAGATGTGCTGTCAGAAAGTGGGCCTTTGAAAAAGAAAATATAAAAAGGGACACAAGCAGAGTACTGCAAAGCTCTGAAATAACGAGGAGGCAGAACTGTCAGGAGCATGGCTTAAAGAAAAAAAATAAGTAAAAGAAACACATCAGGAAATGTCAAAAGTCCCCAGTGGGATCCAGCAACACTCGCGAAGAGATGTGGGTCACAGTGTTCATGTCACATAGAGCCCTACACTCATGGACATTGTGGGAAATTTGTTTAATATGTCTTTAAATAAAAACTGAATAAATCTATTTCTATCAAAGTCACACTGCAAAAGGCCATAAGACAGCAGCTTAATGGACTGTAAGAAAGGACAATACTGCAGAGATGCTTTCTTTGCTTTTAACTAAACCATAGTTCTTTATTTGGTACATGATAAGGGCATTAATATGAACAGCATCAAGGAGACTGAATGTGCAGAAAACCAAAACCAAAGAGCTGGTGTATCAAATACAGAAAAAAATAGCAAATACTTCCAAGCTAAATGCAGTTCTGTGTATGGGTACAAGAAAAAGAAAGAACGGTCTCTCTGAATATTTTAATGGCACAAGACAAGAGTCTGATCTTAAAATGACAGTTTAAACACCAGTGAGGGAATAATATTTTAGGTCCACAGGGCCAGGTTTATGAGCTGTGTCTGTTTTATTGCAGTTCTATCTGTGGTTGGTCTTGGAATTTATTGGTCAAGGAATGACCTCCCAATACTGTGCCGAGGTTTTATGGGTCAGCAATACGGGTCGCAGGTCATGAATTACTACCAAACAAGCCGAGGTCAATGACTTGTTATCCATCTTGGGATATGGCAAAAAATGGAAGAATACCTCAATACATGTGATGTCTTTGTGACTTAAAACCTGCTTTCTGGGGATGCCTTTTAGAAATATGCTTACAATATATGGACATTAGCAATGCTGTACTTTAAAGCTCCTCTAATCAATACATTTATTATGGCTGTCAATCGATTGAAATATTTAATCGAGATAAATCCCATGATCGTCTTGAGTTAACTCGCGATTAATCACAATTTTTATATTAGTTCTAAATGTACTTTAAAACTACCAGCTGGGCCAGGGGTCAAACAGAACTTGTGTTAATCATGCATCAAAAAAATAGTGCTGTTAAAATGTATTTTGCGGTATTAACGCGTCAACTTTGGCAGCCAAAATATTTGTATTAAAAAAACATTAAAATACTATGTACAGTACGAAAAGCGATACCACACATGCTTATCATGTGATTCTGCATTTCCCCTCAACCCTACTATTTAAAGGGAAAACCTTGAATAAATCCACTACACTCTACCTAACCAGTACCAATAAGAGCAGAGCCAAGTTAGCGGGCAGCTGAACATAGTGGTGGTGAATTGACAAATGGCTTTCGGTGCTCCAAACATTTCTCCATTATTTCATCCCTCTATCTGAAAAGCTCTAACACAATACAGAGTTTTTTCCATCAGCAATGATTCTGTTAGCTTTCAACAACCACAGTTCCCACGAGTCTGTCTGCACCATCAAAACCTCATCATCATCATCTGTGGTTGTTTAACACCATCCAAATAATTGTTTTATCTTGGTAAAAATACAGAGCTGCTAAAAGTTAGCCTATCCACTAGATCCCCATTTAGATTCAAATGCAGACAAAATAGCCCTGTATCATGTTTCACTTTTTCAGAATGTAATGAGTGTAATGAAAAAAGCCCTCCATTAAAAAAATACATTGAGGCTAGTGCAACAAATGCTAGCTTGAAAAGGATGAGGGACTTAGCGCTCTATATAGCAAAAGGATTAGGAAAGATTAATAAAAGGTTTGGACTCAAAGAGTGTCCTCTCCTCTAATGATAAAACGAGTCAAATCCATCCAACAGTCTACTTTGATTCTACCAGTGAAAACATGTATTCCTGTGGTGTGCTCATGCCACATTGATTGTATCCATGATAACTCAGTGAACTTATTGCTGTATTTTCAGTGATATTAAGCCTCTTATGAAAACTATACCAACACCTTTCTATCTTTATGTACGTCCTGCAACTCAAGTCCCTGTCACCCTTTTACAGGTGACATTTAAATATGATTCAAATACAGATATGACTTTTCATATATGGTTTCATTCATCACATACATACAGTGCCATACATAAGTCAAAGGTGAAGAAAGCTGTAGGTGTGGAAGAAATCCCTAATGAGGTCTTCAAATCACCATCACTTTTAAATGTCCTCTTTTGTTTGTTCCAATTTTGCTTTAATTACAGTATTGTTCCCTCAGTTTGGTATAAATGTATTATTAAGCCCATCCCAAAATCATCAAAAAATGACCCAAGGGTACCTTTAAATTACATGGGAATCAGCCTTCTCAGTACTAGTATACTGAATGCTCGGCTGACCCAGTATATAGAAGCTGCAGAATATTTAGTTGATGAGCAGAATGGTTTTAGAAAATAATCAAGCATGTATTGACCATATTCATTCTGTTTCAACTATTGTTAGAACAAAACTTTCAGCAGGTAAATCAACATTTGTATGTTTCATAGATTTCCAAAAAGCATTTGTTTGGATTCATAGAGATACTCGCTCTAAAACGTTTAAAGGCGGGGGTGAATGGTAGATTCTATAAAACACTTAAATCAATGTATAGTTGTCCTGATGCCTGTATAGAGATAAATAATATGCAGACAGATTGGTTTAGTAGTATAGATATTCTTTCTCCTAATCTATTTGCCATTTATGTTAAAGATTTGGCCCACAACATCAAATAATTTAATCTGGGTATACACATGGACAATTTAACTCTTGGAATTTTGTTGTATGCAGATGATATTGCTCTCCTTGTTGATGATTTACAGAAAATGTGGAAATCTTCTCATGATATGGTGTCACAGATGGTGATTATTAATAAATCAAAGTAAAACCCAGATTATTCATTTTAGAAAAAAAGGCACTCCAAGAAGTAATAAAAGTATTACCATTGGGGAAGTAAGATTGGAATATACATCTACATATAAATATTTAAGATTTACTTTTGATGAGTTTATGATGATGGAAGTGGGAATTAAGTTGTTAGCAAATTCAGCTGGGAGGGCATTAGGGTCTGTGGTTAGTAAGTTTAAGATATGTAAAACTCTTGGATAATCTACCTATTCACAACTTTATGATGCT
The DNA here is from genome assembly GCF_027409825.1 of Scomber japonicus. Taxonomy (NCBI): domain Eukaryota; kingdom Metazoa; phylum Chordata; class Actinopteri; order Scombriformes; family Scombridae; genus Scomber; species Scomber japonicus. The sequence goes on along the minus strand of NC_070591.1, from coordinate 21,271,413 downwards.
TGTGTCTCTCCCATATTAAATGATGCTTCAGGGGTCTGGGGATTTAAGGAATCTAAAGCTGCAGATTCCATAGAGAACAGAGCTGCTCGCTGCTTTTTAGGTGTTCATAAGTTTGCTCTGATTTTGGCTGTTCAAGGTGACATGGGTTGGCTTCCTGGTTCTATAAGACGTAAATGTGAGATGATTAGATTATGGAATTGTTTACTCAATATGTCAGAAGACAGGGTCAATAAGAAAGTTTTTATTTGGAGTAAATTAAACGGCTCTCCATGGGCTAAAGAAATATTTGCTTTAATGAAGAGGTTGGATTACAGTATATGTATGATAATAATTGAACTTGTTCAATAGCTTCAATTAGTGAAAAACAATTTGCTTTATTTGAGATAAAATGGTTAAATCATATTTTCTTAAAGCCCAAATTACAAACATATATCCAAATTAAGCACAATTATGACCCTGAACCTTATGTTAAAGCAAACTTAACAAGAAATCAAATGTCCTTAGTAGCACAGCTGAGAACAGGAATCCTTCCCTTGAATCTTGAAGTTGGCAGATTTCAAAATATTCTTGAAGATGAAAGGTTATGTGCATTATGTGAACTCAACAACATTGAAAATGAATCACATTTTATTTTATACTGTCCCTTGTATGATGAACTGAGAACTCCAATATTTACTGATATGTCTGTTAAAAACCCTGTCTTTAAGTTTGCTAAATATGTATCTGAAGTCTGGAAAAAAAGCGTCAGGATGGTTTATATGTTTAATTGCTCTAATGTCTGTTATCTGGTTTTCATTTGTTATTATTTGTTCCTTTTTTTTTTTTGGTGTCTTGCTTGGCACACAAACCATTTAGAGTAGCTACAGTGACTTGCATCTTAAATCTTAAGCATTTACAGGCTTTAACAACTGAACCTTAAATGATAACTATAATCTCACATGCACATCCAAACCAACAATGAACTGATCCCACATAAAAGTATTGTGTGTATCTAATACATTGAAGACTAATACATTGTAAACCCCCCTTGTTGCCCAGAAATGATTAAAAACAAATCAATGTGCTGTTCCTTTGCCCTAAAGGTAGAGGTTGCCCTAGTTTGTTTAGAAACGGGTCCAAAGTCTAATAACAGTGATAACACGTTTACTCTCTGGAGAAAAGTTTCTTGAAAAATGGATGATTCAGTTCACTGTTGGTTAGGCTCTGCACTTGAGGTTTGTTGACAATAAGAAAAATATGGAAAATTGCTATCCTGGAAGTTTTTAAATCCATATCTGACAAACAAACACTGTTGTACAGTATTACCTGTGCCTCAACACCAGCTTTATACAATATTACTTCTCACATTGGTAAAGCTATCACTGCTTCCTACAGGGGATATCAAAGTCTAGAGGAGTGCCAGACAATGCAGCAAAACACAAGACAATAAGATGTATTAGAAGTGCTGTAAATACGACTTTAAGTAGCAAACATGTTCTATGAGTATATTTGCATTAAAATGTGATATTTAAAATGCTGTTCAAATAATATTCAAGTGTGACTGAAAATGTTAATTTGACATTGATCTACAACAGTAGTATGACGCATAACATCTTACTTGACATTTATCAGGGACTTGCACTGCACTTTTATATGGCAGTCATAGACTGATACTTGTTTGCACTTCACTCATCCAGTCTCATCCTATTATCTCTCTCTTCCTTTCATTCCTCACTACATCTTGCACTGTATGCATCTAGAAGTTTTGTCACTCTCATGTGCAAGCGGCATGATTTATTTTATACACGTGTCTCTCTGGAGAATGAGCTGTTACTCTCTTCTTCCATCAGTAAATGCAATCTCACCACAATATGGCTGTGGCAATTTGTCTTTATTTAAAGTCCCCATTTGCCTTCTCAGCCACTGCTGCGTGGGTCATTCTCCCCCCAGTCTGCCAAAAGTGGCCTTTAGCTTCCTCAGTACCTCATTTGTCAGGTTTCACGCTTAAAGCAATATTTCAGTGTGGTAAAATATGTACATTTTAACACTAATGCACCACTATGCCTTCATGAGAATTGCAATTCTCTTACATCAGCAGACATAGTTTTTATTACACAGAGAAAACAATGTATATTAGAGAAGCTGTTTTTCCACTGTTTGCCCATGCTTACGAAATATTGTTATTTATACATTTTTAAATTAAAATCTATTAGACTACATTATTCACACTGGGAAATAGGCAACTAGCTGACTTTTTGTGTACTTTGTTACATCAAGAATGCTTAAAGCAATGTACTCAAATAATAATACAATTGTTTTATTCTGCTTCCCCTTCATGTGGCTGGCATAGCTTATTTAAGAATTTCTAGATACAAAGATATATTTTTGAGCATTTGTATTTAATCTAAAAAGCAATTATAAAAAATTAATACAACTAGCTGACATTTGCTCTCTTAGTAAGTCCAAGGATATTAGTTTTATAGCCATTAGGGAAAACTGTTTCCTGTGCTCAAATGCTGACAATGTGCTTAGCGCTATAATATGAATTCACCAGAGTAGACGCAGCCTGTGTAGGTGTGGCTCTATTTCTACTGCGGTCTGACCTAGCTGTGAGGAGTGAGCATCTGACTTGAGGCACTACATCTCAGGACTAATTACAGCAGGGGTTGCCAAGCAACTGCAGCAATTGGGGCCTAGCGAGTCCAGGGGTGGTCTAGTGGTCCAACCAGCACTAGTCAAGCCTGTGATGGATCTTCATCTGCCCCCAGTGACCCTCTGGCTGTCTGACTTAGAGAAAGCATCCGTGTACCACGCAGCTGGCTGAACACTGTGAGCCAAGAATTTGACAAATACAATAAACAGCAAAATGTGAAAATTTACTGGCTAGTGCAGCAGTAAAATTGTTCCAACTATATTACATTTCAACAAATTTAGAGTGGCTTGTGTTGAGTTTCCTTTTAGTTCAACTGCTTTATTTATGGTCCACCCATCTGGACAAAGCCAAAGCTTTTAGTAAAAGAAGAACGGACTTTTAAAAGACAGTTTCTGTCATACATTCTATTTTTCACTTAAACTTAAGTACTTTTCATCGTAAATTGTATTTTCCCATCGTTTTGTGTCTTACTGACGAATGGGGACAACAATGTTTGAAATTGGTCCAGTATTGGCACGCAGGTGGTCGAGTGGGTAAGAGCACATGCCACGTACACAGTGGATCCCGGGTTTGAGTCCCAGCCGGTGGACCCTTGCTGAATGTCACAGCCCCTCTCTCCCATGATTTCCTGTCTCATTACTGTCAATAAAGGTGTCTATGCCAGAAAAAATATATATAAAAAAGGAAAGAAATGTGTCCAGTATTGAGCGAGAGTGCTTCAGCATGCAGCGGCTAAAATTGCTGCATCGTAATCCTTTGGGGCAATAAGGTCCTGTCAATGAACATCTAATAAAAGTGCTTGTTTTTGCCACTGACAAGCTCAGATTGTTTTTAGAAGTGTCTGACATCATTATGAAATGGATCACACAGTGAAATAAAATGTTTTTCTTGACATTTCATTTGATCTGGTATGTTTGTTGTCGTGTCTAACCAAGTCTGACTCAAAGAAGAGTCTTGCAAGAGTTGAGTCGAACTCAGCTAAATTGTCAGCCAAGACTTGGAAAATATACACTAAACTATACTTTCTGTACTCCAACACAACAGACTCTTTCCAGCACTGCTCAGTCCAACTCTGTCATGGCTGAATATTAAGCTGATTTTGAGAAGACTCCTCCTTGAGTGAGACTTGGTTAGACACAGCAACAAACAGACTCAGACCAATTGAAAGGTAAAGAAAATCATTTTATTTCTGTGTATGGTTCTTTCCATAATGTTGTCAGACACATGTAGTAACAATCTAAGCACATCAGTGGCAAAAACAAGTACTTTTAGTGGATGTACAATGACTACTGGCGAAAACTATTGTCCCCATCACTCACTTAGGTTAGGTTAACAAGTACAAAAGTGCCTTTGATTCCACATCATTGCATCCCTATCTTGTGTTTAGCATCCTTGCATGGCAATTAGGAGACTGTTTTGTCTTCTATGACAGCATGGACACATTCAACACATGCCACCCCTCCTTCCCCCATGCCCTCCTGTTCCTGTCTCATTGTCTTATTCCCCTGTGAGTTATGTCTCTCGAAGTGAAGCAGACAGCAGTCCCAAGACCTCCTCCTCATAATTACCACCCTTGTTTTTACCACAGGGATGCCAGCAAGCTAATTACTGAGAAATAATCACATGTTTGTCAAGACCCCTGCAATCTTGGGTATGTAAACCATGTCTCTTGTCAGATCATCTCGTGCACACAAATACACGCAGTTGGTCGCCTGCACACTCACTAATATAAAGATTCTCCCGTTGAGAAACAAAGGCAGCCATCTCAGCAAATTATCATTAGTTTCTAAATGTTGACAAACTGATGACATATTTGTAGAATTCAGCACACTTTTATGTTGCCAGACAATATCACATTGTAAAAAGGCTAAATAAAAGCACACTAAGTCTCTATTTACACGGATGGTAGCTAGATGTGTCCAGAGTCAGCCCAGCTTTTGTGGGCCACTTTGTATTCTCGATGTGGGTGTAATGGCTGAAGATGCTCTGGAGATGCTATCTTCAAACAGCCACCCACACGCTCACACCAATGTGAAGTGCATGCTTGACCTTTATATTGTAAAAAGCATATCACACAGTGCCGTGCACAATTAGCAAAGTGGTTTTCCACACTCATAGTACTTAACGTGAGTGTGGCAGAATTAATTTCAATGACAGACTCTAGCTGTAATTGTTTAGACATACCTACTTGAGTTGTTAATATGTAATAGGAAAAAAAAAGTCAACTGCAAAGTGACAACTGATGAATTGCACATTGTATGAAAAACAGACAATAGAAAACAATGTCAATACAGTATATAGACCCATATGTTTGTTTATTATTGGGCTCTATTTTTATACCCATTTGCCAAGTGCACAGTATATGTTTGCATATCTTAGTATATGCTTGGTTTGGTACTGCATGTAAATACACTGAAAGCTACTGACAACTTCTGCCTACTGCAGCCTAAAGCCTTTTAACAGGAAGGCAACAGCAGCTTTGTTCGCTCTTACTTTGTATAACTCTATCATACAATGTCAACATAATATATTATTGTCATTGTATGGTAATGAGATACAACAGTAAAATGAGATCACAAGAAAGCAAAGTTTAGTATCTGGAGATTAAGGGATATCTGTTAAATCAAGATAGTTTTTCTAAGCTTGTTAAAATCCAATATTCCTACAGGGTGACATCTTCTGATTAGGACACCACTACCATTCATTTAACATGTATATAAATTCCTGTCAACTCCTTTCAAAAACAGACAGAGTTCACAATGCAGTTAGTTCAAGAGTTGTTTGGTTTTGCTGGGGTTTTTTTCTATTTAATCCTGAACTTTTGAACTGGTAAATTTACTGCAAAAGAGTCATGTTTATACAATTGCATCATCCTTTTTCTTACTAATGTTGCAGAGTTTCATTAACATTAACAACTTGGGTCAGTACTGACGTTTCACTGGCTGGAGGCTGTCCATTGTTTTCATGGAACCACTTTTATTGCCTTCTATGTAACCAAGGAAACACCAAAAGTTACAATTGTTTTTGTGTAGTGGGAGTGATCCACTGTTTCACTTACATTCATAATGACTGCTTACATCAGCTGACCCAGCAGTGACACTGTGGCCATAGCTTTACACAAACATGCACATTTTTCAAAAAGAAAAGTTTTTCTATTTCCAAATAGAGACGCAGAATGTAAGCACATTCATTTAAGCACATTTCCATATATATCTTTCTAAGAACAAGGCTCAGCAAGGCTCAGAAAGAGGCTCAAGCTTATATTTAATGTATAGAGGAGCAATGTCTGACATTTGGAAGGGCAACTTAGTATTTTGGCTAAGTCGCAGCCATTCAAACAGCTGAGGCAGCAGGTTAACCAGAAAACTGCTTAATACAAAGGTTCATTTTGAATAATGGTGAACCTACTTTTCCACGTATATAATATATTGAAATGAATTTATTCACAAAGACCTTATTACTAATCACATGCTAAATTTTAAAAGCCTGGCATGAACTAAAGTCACAAGGTAGCATATAACACCACAACACAAGCACCAGCACACCCTCCTTGAGAGTGATGGAGTTCCTCTCAGTAACATCACCCATACCACATCACTATTAGACTGTTATATATACTGTTATATATTAAACACAAGTTTAACAGTATTTTGGTTTCTTCCCTATACCCGCTCTCAATTGAAAACACACCACATTACTTATTTGCACGGCTATATCATCTCTATGCAACAATGTGTCATTCTAGCAACATTGTAATCAAACTTTCACAGCATTCATCATGCCACCACAGGCAAAAACCAACAAAGCCAGCTGGCACCTGCTGATATAAGCTGTGCACATATTAGAGGTGAATGTCCATTTAATGATATTATATTAGAGGGTGAACCAAAATAAACTCCAACATCTGGCAAAAAAAGAAAAAGAAATCTATTAATAAAAGAAGGAAGATATGATAACATTGTTAATCTACTTTATCAGGACTGTGTGGATGTGATTGGATTAGATTTGATCAGTGGTGCTGTGCTGGCAGCATAAGCAAAAAATTATATGGATCCAACTGAGCCCAGACAACTTAAACCCAGTGAGAAGGAGGAGCACATTAAACAAGAAGATATATGGAAATATCTTTAGTGAAATCCGTTCCAACTTGGGATATCATTTGGCAGATGATAGCATATTAAGGTTGTATAGGATCCCATCAGTCATAGTAACATACTGATAGAGAAAATATGTTTTCAGGGCCTTTAAAAGAAGACAAGGAAAATTGAATTCAAATGATCAATGATAAATTACACAATGATGAAACTGAACTGCCAAGTAATATTTCAATCCACATGATCATTTAGCAATTAAAAGACAGATATTACCAAGAGGTATTGAAGGAAGAGCCAAGAAATATCTCTTATAGATACTACTGACAACAGCAATTAAATGCATTACAGTAAGGTGGTTGAAGCCTGACCCTCCAACACACAATATGTGGACTGAAAAAATAAAGGAAATATATCAAATGGAACAAATAACATATTCCCTGAGACTTCAAAAACATATACTCACTAAAAGGTGGAGCCCTGCTATGGGTATACTGATATAATTCTATTTATTTCAACTTGCTTTATTCTATTTTATTTTATTTTTATTTTATGTTTCTTTGTCATTATAGTCTCTGTCTCTTTTGTTGTACCATAACTGTTACCTTGTGTATGAAACAGCAGATATGATGAATATGATTCTGTACATGATTTTGAATGAAACCTAAATAAAAACTAAGTACATGAAGTTTTATGTTGCTTCCTATTCCAAAACCATGTTTCAAGGCTACAAATGGCTCATTTGAAATAAGCTGTGACCTCTCTTTAGATGGTCAGGCCACCCCTCCACAGACCTGACCAATGACCCCACATAGTACAGCTCCCCCAGTCAGCAGTCAGGAGCCCATTATTTATATTACATCATCGCACACCACGAATTGGTGCAAGGCTGGTGACATTAAAAACTAGGACAAACAATGAGTGCTGGGAATGTTGTGGGTGTTCCAAAGACGACTTTCCTCTGTTGATCTGCCACTTAAGTAAATATTTTCTTTATCCCTGTGTTTGCACCCTGGTTTCATCCTCCCTGTCCCCCTGGCTTTCCTCCCTCTCTTCTGACCTCCTTCTGAGCGACTGTGGTCCTTGCAGTCCACACGTCTAGTCATTAATAACACCCTCTGCTCTGTTTTTCCTGCCAAACAGAGCAGCGCTTTCCTGTCATCCTGACACAAATTAATTCCCCTTATTTATCTTCTGGCACCAAGGCCGGCATAGGCGGAATAACTGTTTATGGGGGGAAAAAAGGACAAAGAATTATAGATGGTGTGTTCTTGATGACAGGGCCATTTGTTTCTCAAATAAGACTCAAGATAAAGTTCATAACAATCATTTTGATACCAGAAATCCTTTGTCAGCTCTCTTCTCCTCATATTAATCACTGACTGAGAGACTTGAAGCTTTTGTGTTGTTATAATAATGTTCACAACATGCTAAGTAACGGAAGTCAGTTTATCCTAGATTAGTATTTACTCATTTTGAGTTTTGAATTGGAAGAGATAGGATATACTTGGAAAGTGTTTAATCCTCTTCTTGTTGCTAGTGACGACCAGCCTATTTTCTGGTAAAGTACACAGTGATCCGTTTGATATCTATGTCCTGTAATGAAACACAGGGCAGAGTGGTAAATTTCATCAAGCTGTTTGAGCAATGATATCTCCATGGCCAAGCACAGACATGATGGTCGATTGTGCAACGGTGTTTATGTCCTCTAGAGAAAAGGTTTATCAAAACAGAAACCCATTTCCTCCTTCAGTACTCCTTCAGCTAGAGTAGTTGTTTCACATGAGATTCAAAGGTAAGACTGCTATCTAACCAAATTATGAGATTTTAGATGATTGAACAACTTTAATTACAGTAGGATTATGGGCCTGATGTACTAAAGGTTTGCGTGTGTAAAACATGACATCACCCGCAAAAAAATGTGCAAGCTGATCTACTAATGGGACGCATTGAGGATTGTGTCTTTCAACTGTGCAAGATAATACGCGCTCTGCATTTAATATGTTTGCCATAATGAATATGCAATATGGGGCGTTTTTAAAATGCAATTATGTTAATGTAGCACATACGTTGTGGTTTACCTAATTCAAAGGTAATTTTGCTGACAGTTACTGCATCTATAATTAATACGTTTGAAGGGCAGGTATCTACCAGCTGGGCACAATGACACAATATGCAGAGTGTGGATTTTTTTTCCACTCGTGTTAATATTTTTGGAGTGGAATATTTTTGGTTTTACTAACAGCATTGAATTTGTCATGAATAGTTTTTTTTTTCTGGTCACTTTTTGGTTGTTGCTGTAACTCAATATGTTTGTTCCACTAGATTACTACAACCTCTAATTCCATGGGATCAAATTTCATTTTGTGCTTGTGGGCTTCCTGCTTGTCCAAACTCTCTAAGACACACAGAATCCTTGTTTAAAGGTCAATTGGTCACTAAACTGTCTATTCTATATGTTAGCCCTGTGATGGACTGGCGACCTGTCCAGGGTCTACAACACCTCTTGCCCAATGACAGCTGGGATTGGCTCTAGCCCCCTGTAAACCTCTAGAGGATACATGGTACTGAAAATGCATGAATGAATGAATGAATGAATGAATGAGTTCTGAATGGAGCATCATTAATACAGTTAAATGTTAATGATAAATTGCAATATATTCTAGTGCAAAAGAGTGTTGAGAGGAGGCTGAGGTGGATGGTTGGGTCTGTGTTTGACACCAGTTTGCATTCCAAAACCCCATAACTGCCAAACATGCTCTCTTTGAACTATGAAGACAAGCTTGTCATAACTTTGACCAAGCAGATTAGAAAAAGTTTTTTATCGTATGAGATGTTTTGTAATGAACTGATTTTGACTTTTAAACATAGCAAATGACTGGTTGGAATAATCTGATCATCTGATAGTGTGGTACTGCAGAGCAGATATTTCTTGTGAGGGGAAAACAGACTGAAGGAGACTGATTGATTGTCAGCTTTTGATAGTGTAAACAGACGAATGTTTTAACATGACTGTGTTTTCATTGTTGTCAAAATGGGCAAAAATATAAAGCAGACATAGTCAATCTAGAATAGATGTGGATGAAGTTGGTTGAACGTGATTTGAAATCTATTAGATAATGTATCAAAGGATTGGAGTTGTCATAGTTAATAATTATTTTTGTTGCATTTAAACCCTTAAGTAAAATGTTATGAATATTAAATATCAATACATGTATTATTACATTCTCCCAGCCTCAGGTCCCTAACCATTCTACTATACATCAGTTGTGACACAATGCACACTATGGACTCTATCACCATCAATGCATACATAGGTCCCACAGCGGCAGGGACAGCCACATCGCCTCATTCAAATCCAAGCCGCTCCAGCTCCACTGACAGTGAGAAATGGATTTAATAGCCACAGAACAGCTTGTCAGCAGTCTAAAAAACCACAATGTTAGGAGGCTTTTTTTCTACTCATCTCCAGATCCCCAGGGTTGTGCAATGGGAGGGATATTGGAAAGATTGGAAAATACCAGTGGCAACACAGCATTCAGTTTTTTTTCCTTCTGTGTAATGTATATGATTCATTGCCTATTCATTGTGAAGCTGCATATACAGTGACATTGATTCCAGGTTTGAAATGACATGCAGATGGGCTCTCACATAGAGCAGTGAAGCTGCTCATAATGTTTAATAAATTAAAGTTGGTGTTTGATTGGATCTGTTGCAGTTACTGTTGTGTTATATTGTTGCTAATTACTCTGCTGTTCCAAATGTGTAATGAAATGACTCACTGAAGTGATATTTGATTATATTTAAAAGCTGACAGAATGACAATGATGCTAGCTTGCAAACACTCCCAGCCAAACATACTGAACCCTCTATAATAAGCACACAGTTACACACAACATAGTAATTGGGCTTTTCATGCAAACAAAGGTATAATAAGGGAAGATGAGGCAGGGAAATGCAAAATCCTGCCTTCTAGCAAGAGTAGAGGCTACTTTTCAATTTTAAAGAGTGGTATCTTCATAGCTAATGCAATGTTTCTTTTTCTCTATCCAGGAAGTGCTTAAAGTGGTGTGAAATTACTGATGATCTGCCTCTAGGCACACTCTAGGCTCATGCATTTGTGTTCATGCACCAAGAGAGCATTAGGAGGAACAGAAACCAAATCGGAAGTGCATCAATTTTATCACGGCTTTAGCAAAGCAGAGAACGAACAGCATTCAAAAGACCCTGTACCTTTGTTACTTGGTGCTTCATGTAGTGGTATACTGCAATACTCTCCATCAGAGCGGTTTTAAAATGAAGCAATGTGAGGAAGGTAGGTCTGTGGCTCTCTCAGCGATAATTGTGCAGAGCCCTATCTAGCTGTCGTCTCTCCGGGGGAACAGTAGGCAGCTCAGGGGCGTGTTGTTATATTTCACACTTAATGATGTGCAAGGCATCCTCAGCTCTTATCTGCAGGCCTATTTTAGTCACTGAAACAGCTTCTAAATTACACTTTAGCAGCAAATCCCGCTCCGATACTGTTAAATTGTACATATAATGTTTCCTTAGAACCACATTTCTGACAAGTTCATAGAAATATCTTTTTATCTTTTTTGGAAGGCCTTTTTGTTTACTCTTCCACCATAAGGCTATCCAATCATGTTTCTACACATTTATGCTTTTTTTCAATGCTGTGAAAACTGTTGCATTAATGAATAATGTATAGGGGAAGGTGATAATTGATTTACATCACTTTTGAAACGTTTCAACTCTTATCATTTTAATTTTGCAAGGTGACATAGGCCTTACAGGTTGAGTGCTAATTACATGTTCAACACTGAGTGTTCATCAAATGTCTGACAAAAACATTCATGTTCACCTGATATTTATGAGTCAATCATTTTATAATTTTGTTTTTGGAATATGTTCTTTTTCGTGGGTCATGAGAAAATATAGTTTGCTTGAAATGATTCATGTTCATTTTATAATTCTTGTACCTATGATAAATGTGCTGAGATTATAATAATGTAATGTACAATAGTGTAAAACAGAAGACAACACAGGATGTAAAAAAAAATAAAAAAAATAAAATCATCATATATTTTATTTATGTTTTGCTCTGCTATGTGACGGGAAACATGATCACTTCATTCCAAACCAGTCATTTTCAAACTGAGTGTTCAATTTGCTTAATTCTATATGAAATTGAAAAATGAAAAAGGATGAAAAATAGTAACTAGTGGCTGTACAGCCTGATTAAGATATCATAATTCAAAGATGCCTATTTGTTTAATACATAAAAAAACAAAACAAAACAAAATAACACATACAGAACAGATCTCTAACTGCTGCATTATGGGCTGGTGGGTGTAAAATATAAGTACAATTGTGAAAATTAAAGACGGGTCTTAATTCTCTGGTAAGTAGATGGTAGATATTTTTTTGTCCATATCTGATGCCAGCAGACTTTAATTACAGCGGCTATGGATATGTTTCCATAACATTTCTCCATGTATCTTTTTTATCACAAAATGTTGCAAGCTCTTCCTCAACTCTAAAGCCTATATGTTTTGATGTAAGAAGCTAAATTACCATATTAGGTTGCTTTTTTTCCCTTAAACTTCATTCTGAGACACTGACTTGGAGTCTCAAAATTACAGGTCCAAATGTTAACTGTAATGCAGAGATAACAGCAAGTCAGACCCAGGATATGAAAGACATTTTATGAACATAGCACTCCTGTGCTGCTGTTTAGGCACTGATTTGATTTTTAATTTCCTGTGGGTGAGGTGACCGTTCTCAACACCAGAATTTAATTTGAGCAAGTAGGGAAAATGTACAGTATGTGATCTCAATTACTGTGGCTAGGATTCCTGTCTGGCATAGCCCCCACGTTGTGATGCTCTCTGATAAGATCTCTTTATATGTAAAATCTTACCTACATACACATCCAAACAATGCCAAAAAAAGCCTTTGTCAGGAGAGCTAAGGGGTAATATTCTCGTATAATGGTACAAATATGATAAAGATCATTGTACAGTCTGATGCACTCACATCATCACACAAAATCAGTACACCCAGGACTATTCTATACAATAATGACATGTCAATGATTATTCTTGTTTGATCCTGACTAATCTCATTTTGCTATCAAAAAAAAAGAAAAAAAAAAAGACCAGAAATGCTGTTATGCTTCTCAGGGAATATGTAAAGGCTAACTGTGCTGCTAAGTTGCCAACCCAGTCAAAATGATGTACCTACTGCCAGCACAACAACTGCATAGGACTGCACTCATAGGAAAATCTGGCCCAATCCAACAAGCTCAAAATTATAAAACCCGAGGATAAATAACAGCTGACTGGGAATGAAAATGAAAATTAATGATTCAGGTTGGCTTGACTCAGACAGCCACTTTAATTCTTGGGAGCCTTGCTGTGGTAGTGCATTCATAGGGAACATGGACATTTTGACAGCTCCCAGGTGACCTTCACCTGAGCCCAGGGACGGGGAATTATGGCCTCAGCAGAGCAATCTGAAAGCAATATATTTACAGTTCATAATGTCATTCCCCACAGGCAGCGGAGGGCTTATCAAGCACTAATAAGTATGAAAGCTTCTGTTTTTATATAACAGATTCTACTTTTTGAAACATGGAAATGAATTCTCAAATAAACACTCCAATTGCATTTCTCTTTTGGATTTTTTGTTTTGCTTTGATTTGTTTTGGGATTTTTTTTTTTGTTTGTTTTTTAATTATTATATTTTAAGGGAGGAAATGTGTTTTTTAAACCACCAATTATCATGGGTAAAGAATAATGTCATATTATATAAGATAAAAGCCTGCCATGTAGTAATCAATGCTAAATGCAGCTTCTAATATTTTATCAAAATGTTTACTTCCACTTCCCACAAATATCTCATTGGTATTTCTACTGAAGTCTAAAGAGCATTTGCTTCTATTAAACACGGATTCTTGTAAAACAGAAAAAGAAAATGAGATGACAAAATCAGAACATTATGGTATCAACATCAGAGTGCACGTATTTGCTCACTAACTGACAGTAATTGGTGAGATCTATTGAGCTGAAATGAAGGTTGAAAGATTCAAATCCACCTATATTGTCTTTTGCTGCAATGTACTGATACATCAGAAACTACAAAGTGACATAATGATCAGTCCTCAAGCAGCTTGATTGTACTGGAAGATTTGAAGAGTTGTACAAAACACACCTATCACTGTGATCGAGATCAGAAAGGGAAAAATGTATTATTAAAACACCACATGGAATAACTGCAATAGATACATTTAGTTCCATTACAGGTGTAAACACAAGACGTAGATGATAAATTCCTAGTTATATCTCATGAGGACACATTTGCAGTAATTGTCAATTCTGCAAGCAAGACCGAATTATAATGATTAGTTCTTAGTTATCTGCATTATGAAACCTAAACTCCAGTGGATCATATGTCATGACTTCAGGCAAATTGCATTTTTTGTTACTTTGATCATTAGGAGAAGTGTGCAGGGCAGCATTAATGTGATTGTAAATGATACTGCAGCACAAATACTGTACCACATTGTCAGGACTTGATTGCTCAGTTCGAGCAGAACATGCAAAATATTAAATGAATAACCAGAATTATATTTCATTCAAAATTTAAAATGGGATGACGTTTATTGATTCAAATCTGATCACAAGTTCGAGGGGATCAGGCACAAATATGTACAGTATGTATCCCAAAATCAACAACCAATGTATTTATTGAAACCCAATCATCCTGAACAATCAACAGTCCTGCTCTAGCTTTGGTTCCTAATGTACACACATGGAATATGTTCAATTTAAATTCTCAATCATCACTTTATTTGTTCATGTAAATAGCAAGACAAAGGTTATGAAGAGGATTGTCTGTAAAAATGTTTTTTTTAAACTATAAAGATCCTTTATTTCCATTTTAGTGATTAAACTAATCTTAAAATTGCCAGTGCCTAAAGTTTCCCAGATATTATTATATACAAATATTATGATTGTACAAGATCACACTTATGTGCTCTATCATGAGTGTAGTAGTATTGTCAGATGTCAAGTTTTATTGACATCTCAACTCTTCATAATAAGCAGTTCAAAGGAAGTCATCTTTGATATTTGTAGGGTCCAGTGTATGAGCTGGATAGTGATACACTGTTTCAGAATGACTGAAACCCACATCGTGCTGTTCTGAACCTCCTCTAACAACATAAACAACATGAATTGAAAGGCAGGAATAGTCCTGACATTTTGATGTTGCTATGACGTGGTCCACAAACCAAACCTGAGACTGCGCTGACACCCAGAAACTCATTGATACAGCAGTTGGATCAAGTGGGGTCGTGTAATCTGCCGCTGTCTTTCCCTGGCTCTCTCTCTCTCTCTCTCTCTCTCTCTCTCTCTCTCTCTCTCTCTCTAAGGATGTGTAGAGACCGCATAGGTGATTTCCGGGGAGTGAATAGAAAAAGCCAAGGCAGGAAATGAGAATGGAGGGCAAAATGAATAACACAGAGGCAGATGAATTTACTACATCCGAAGTGAAAAACAATCATTTATTCACTAATAAAGCAGGATGGTTTAAATGTAAACCTAATGTGTTGTTCGAAGCTCCATTACCTTTTCAGTAAATGACACTACTACAGAGCTCAAAATGGAAAACCAACAACTACATGGCTTCAACATTTATATATTGCGGTTGTAACTTGAAAATATACAGTCTATGTGGAATTCATGACAATAATTTAAGATGGGTTACCTGTATTTGTAAAGTTGACATTTATTCAAGTTGGATGGTATTCATTATTGGACAGATAAATGCCATAATCTATTTATTTCTGTATAATGAAACACACATTTGTCACTATTGACCCTTATTTATCTCCATATTGAACAGTACAAAGCTACAATGAGAGGCAGATTTTTTTTTTTTTTGTTTCCTTTGTTTCTTTATTTTTGTTTTTATCTGTGAAATAATGAAAGCAAGTCTTTAAAACAGGAGTGTGGGACTTTTGTCTCCTCCTGCTGGCAGTGAGATTAAAGGGGGCGCTCAGCTGTGATTGCCTGACACAGGCATGCAGTACTTTCTCATGCGCATCCCAACTGGCAGACACACAGAGTGGGCTGGTCAAAATGGATGTGATTTGACCGGCCCAAAAACAAAATATTGTATTTTTTGAAGCACCACTGGCCCATCAGGATCTGTCCTAGTATGACTGATAGCCAGTTCACCACTAGCCGTAACCTACTGTTGTGGCAGTAAAACAGTGGAGAAATTGTTTTGAGCATCACATAACCTCTACAAAGAATCTGATCCATTTGATTACAATTGAGGAGCCACACGTATAACTGCCAAAGGGTCAGCGCAAGGCTGTGGTGCCCAACATTTAAAAACTCTGTATACTGTGAAATAGATGTATCTGCTGGTGATAAGTTTAATCAGCATTGTGTGAACTCATTTGGCAAGGGTTTGACGAAAACACTAAGTCTTGTATTCTTTAAAGCAAAGCTGTGATTTACAAAGAACTGAAGGCAAGCTTTATCTGATTCCATCCACAAATTGCTCTTTTTTCAGTCATAACAGTTTCGACTTTTAAAGTGAATTGATAATTGACAACAAGACCTTCAGCTTAGACCATCCCTGAACAATTTGCAAAGACTCGCTCTGTCCACAGAGATAAAAATGACAGTGTCCAGCTGACAAATTAGCAAACCCAGGATGTCCTTAAATGACTTTCTCAGAGGAACTGATTAGCCTACCAAGATCCCCAATTACACAAGGTATGTGTGGTTAACAAGCAAATGCGAGTAAAGATGAATGAAAGATATGAAGTCATACGACAGCAACTGAGAAAATTATCTCAGATTTGCATATCACAAAACATTAGCTTAACAGTCACCTTGCTCCTGCTAAAACATGAGCAAACTATATTGATTGATAGCAGCACATTTTGCCCATTAAAATTCATGAAACCTTTAATCTGAGCCGCAGCAAAATTTCTCTCCACAGTGGAGTTGATATGCTTCTTTTCTTATAATTAATCAAGGGACATGAGCAATTTGTTAAACAAAGATGAGATACCCAAAAATAGAGGTTAATGAGATGCTGCCTAATATGATAGAGGACGTGTTGTATTGTGTGTTAATATTCTGTTATGCAACCTGCAATTCATATATTACTCCTCTGAACGGAGGAAAAATATTCATACCTGTTTGCAAGAGAAAGCAGCACAAGGAGAGAAGGGAAATATTTTACATCAAAAGGGAATGCAAGTCCCCTTTAAAGAATGGTTCTGTCCCTCGGGACATGTTGGTCTTGAGCGTAATGACTCTCAGTGCAGACCTCCTGAGACAAATTGTCACTGACCCCCATGGATTTTCCAGGGCACACTCGATTGGAAATGGACTATTCAATTTCCCACAGGGAGCCTTGCCATTTCCTCGCAATGCATCATTGAAAAGGCATGCACTTTTGAGTTTGGCCAGTCTGACAAAAATATTCACAAAATATTGTATCACTTGAGTGATAGCATTGAAGTTCTGATTTAATTTATAACATTAACTAATTAAAATAAACCACAGAGATTCCCAAAGGCTCACTGGTTCTGCTATTTTTGTGTACTTAATCAGTTCCAAAAGTTACAAATGTGTGCTTCATGATACAGTACATTTTCTAACATATACCAGTCTAAGTAAACTGTGATCACAAATGCATACTTATATCAAGTTTTACATAGAAATACAACCTGCCCATGGTTTTCATGTCAAATTGTTGACTTGGTTATATTTGGAGACTGTTCTACCATCCTTCAATCCAAAATGCATGTTGCTTTAATGTTTGCGCCATTCTTCTACTGGGTAAATCCACATGGATGTGCTTAAAAGCTATTACGGTAATCTAGTTGGAGTTATAAGAAGATAAATCTAAAAACTTCACACTCTAACATATAAACAAATCCATGTGTCATCTGTAAATAAATGGCCAAGAAAAACTTTTAAAGCATTTCAGCTTAAAAGGACAATTCCAGCACTAGTTTTAAAGGAGAGACAGACACTTCCCCTAATGGAACTGGACAACTGCCTTTCATGGGACTGACTCCGTGTGGCTCAGTCACACCCACTACCATGCTGAAAGGGATAATAACATTTAGGTAACTTTCTGCCACATTGTTGTTAGTGGTTTTAGAAGGGTTTTTTTTCCCATGTATTACTTTTTTAGTGATTGTTTTAAATATGAAAACATTTATGAATATATTTACCACATCAGCTCTGAAGATTATGAAGTGGATGAGAAGGCTACATATCCACTAGCTTTCACATCCACACTTTTTTTTTTTAAGTCAAGGCCAAAAAATAAAAAAGCTGAAAATATAGTCTGTGTGGAATTCATGACATTCATTTAAGATGGGTTGCATGTATTTGTAAAGTTGACATTTATTCAAGTAGGAGGGTATTCATTGTTGGACAGATAAATGCATCTGTGACGACCACAATAGATTTACAAAATATTTTAATCTTGGTCTTATTTCTGATTAATGAAACATACATTTGTCACAACTGACACTAATCACCTGTATTTATCTCCATATAGAACAGTATAAAGTCACAATGAGAGACAGGGAAATTTGACTGATTCCATATAAATGAATCACACTGGATCCCTCTTCTCCAAAGTAACATATTGCTGATATTATAATGGCAGAAGATGAATGAACCATTAAAGATGTAGGGAATCACAATCTCTTAGAAGGTAGCTAAGCCACTAGCTTGCACTCATAAATCACCTACACAAAGCAGCACTACAGCACTATACGTCGCTCTATAAACATGTATTGTGTACATTTTATTTCATTTTATAACACAAGCCAAAAGGATAAACGTGATTTCATACCCTATACAGTGAATCATCACAACACCTGGCACCATTCCACCAGTAGAAGCCTGTAAAATGGTCATAATCCATGATCTAAAAGCTGAAATATAACTAAACAAACCAACATGCAAAGGATGCATTTCACAGTGAACAGATGAGGTATAGGTATCTCCCTTTTATCTATTTTCTGCTAAGATTCATCCACTCACTTCTGTGGGCCAAGAAATAGAGTTTTTCATCACTGCAGTCTCTCACTGGCATCGACCAACAGTATTGATCTGGAGCAGATCTCCTTCCACGAGCCAGATGAGCCTTGTTCATATTGATCCAACCTTTTTATTCTACATTCTCCTTCGCCCTTTCTTTAGGTTGGGGAAAAAATTATACACGTGTCATCCTTTATAATAAATATTCTTTGGAAAAGGCATTGATAAATATTAATCCAAAGTTGACTCTTGGATTTTATTATCATTGATGATCTACACAAGACAACAGGAATTGTGTTGAGACCTGCCTCCAACTTCAGAAAAACTGTCTGTTATGACAGTTTGGAGATGTGAAGGGATGCTACTATCTGATTGAGGATGCCGGCCATGAAGCTGAGACTGGCACAAAGAGGCAAAACATGTCCATCAGGGAGCCAGGCAGGCAGGTCTGATGTATGAAAATAAATGTTTGCTCGAAACAAATAAACTTAATTTTCTTCAAAAAGAAAACATTCTCATTTAACTTCAGGCAACAGTCTGTTTTTTTCTTCTTTCACTCCATCACTATTTTCCCTCAGTGTCTATTATAATCGCATGCCTCTGTTTTATAATCCCACTTTATCATGCTTCTCTTTCCACAAAGTACCCCTCTCCCTTTCTCTGCCCATTTCCTTGTGCTCATTCTTTAAATGCCTCTCTCTGTCTGCTTTAAGTCCTTCACTCTCTCTGTGTGTCTTCCTGCCTCCCCCTCAGGAGCTGAATCTGTGGTAATGTACTAATCTGTGGAGCTTTAGTGCAGTCTTGCCAATCTGCCATGTCAAGATACACAAATCTCACTCCAGGCAATTACAGGCCTTTTTACTCTGCACTGCAAAAGAGTCTGTTTCCTCATCTCTGTTGCAGTGAAAACTGCCTCTGTGACCCATCAAGTACAATTACCTTGTTTGTCACAAACACTGATGGCCCTGGGGTGGTATACAGAACAAGGACGCTGGGCAGTGCCGGCATGAAAAAGGTAAATTAGTATGAAGTAAGTAAGCTGTGAGTGCAAAGAAATCTCTGAACTCCATATGACATTTTGCCATAGTGTGGACAATAAAATTGCTACTGTAACTAACTACCACGATGTTCCCGCCTGCATATCGCAAACATAAATCAGAGCAATTTTTTTCTACTTTGTTGCAATATTTACATATCCATGTTTCTTTTTTAAGAAAGAGCTCCATGGCAAAGATTAAGAATAAAGATTAACATCTGAAAGAAAACGACAAAACATTAAATTCCTAAAGGGATGGGAACAACAAGTCTTGGGTAAGGATGGGAATAAAAAAGCACAACAAAACAAAATGGCTTGTGTCCTACTTCGCTCTCCTCTGATGTCATGGTGCTATGGTTGATAAAGCCATGGAGCACCAAAGGGCTGTTAGGAAGTGTAGGTATTCTTTTGTCCCTTGACTGTGTATGTATGAGCAGGTACACTAGTAGGTATCTCAACATAACTAACATGCTATGCTTCACCATGGAGAGTAGTGGGGTATATGGGCCATGGGTGAGCCTATAGGCGGTTCACTGTACATGGTGGACCATCTTCGGCCCAGTATGGACCTTATTACGCTAATTACGACTTACTCACCTAATTATATGCTAACTAATTATATAATACAAGATCTTGGCAAAAAATTAATGCAACACTGGACAGAAATAAATCTTGTGACATTGCAGAAGCTTATCGAAACAATGCCACAGTGAATGCATGCCGTAATCAAAGCTAAAGGTGGTCCAACGAAATGTTAGAGTGTGTCACCTTTTTTTTTGGTAGCGACTTTTTTTTGGCCAGGCAGTGTATTACATTTCCTTGTGGATGTACAGTACATAGGTGTGTGTATTAATTGTATACGAGTGCAGTGCCCGTGCAAATATCTGTGTTTTTACTGCAAAGTCAGACATTTAAACTCTCCCAAATATTGATAGCGGCTCCTTGACGCGTGCAAATAAGATCCAATCTCCCAGAATCTGGAGCGTGCAAGCAAGAGCGCGCGCTAGAGAGTGACTGCACGTGTGTGTACAACTATGAATGCAGCAAAGTGTCCTGATAGCTCTGTGTTGCCGGACCGACACCGATAATAAGAGTAATACGAGAACCAGTAATAAGAGAACCAGGCCTTCAGATGTAGGCCTTTTTATTTTCACCATGTACTAAGTAACAGGAGTTTATGTCTCCCCTGGAGTTTTAGCCTAACATCATCACTTGCAAATGTATTTGGGATTCTGTGCAATAAATTGCTGTATATCACGTTGAGTAGATTCATATTTCAGATACTGTAGGCTATTTCTTTTCCTCCCACAGAAATGCAGTTTTGTCCAAGAAACCAGCTTGGACTCCTCGCTCGCCTAATTAAACTTTTTTTTATTTCTCCTTGGCTTGGTAAGGGTAAAATAGTTGAAATTGGATGAGACAAGGTGATTTCAGGGAATTTGATATTAAGGTATTATAAGAAATCAACTAATCTCCAACATTATTTTGAAACCCCTATTTGAATTTTTGGAGGGGGTAAGGGGTGCATTTTCAGATCTCACCTAGGGCACCACCCACAATAGAACTGGCACTGTGCATTGGCTTCACCCTTCACACAGAGACCAGGTGGCTCTGGCTTATTGCTTATAGTCGGTAGATAATGTAATGCTCCCATTAGTTTAGATTATATTATTAGCCTCGATGTGGGGAATTAGTGGACATTTCAGGTCATGATGTAAGTCCAATGCTTATGTTCAGTGCCAATGCAAGTGTTGTGGATGGATGAGCATCACATTCCAATTTCACGTGGGTGAGCTGAATTTGTTGTTATTGCAACAACAGTTATTCATCACCATTTCACCCCCACACTCATAATTTTCTTTCACACTATTGTTATGAGAGAACATGAGTAATCATATGTGTGAAATTAGTTTTAATAGCATTTCAGTGGCATTCACTTGGCTCAATGCAAATCAATGTGGACACTTTGTTTGTGTGGTTGTCTACCAATTCCTTTTAGATAGAGCAACATTAACACTTCTTGGTATCAGCACAGAGGAGTTTATTGGCTGTAGCTGACAAGAGTATTTAGTGGCATTTAAGATATTCAAGGGAGGAGTTTTCTCACTTTTAGCAGAATGACTGTCATATTTAAGTAAGGGATGAGCTTTAAAAAATAGTTTGGTCATCAACACACTTGCTTCTCCATGCAAAAATAAAGGTATGCTTAAGTGACCTCTTGAGTACTTCTAAATACTTGCTGAGACTTAAAACCTTTAACTAAGCAAAACTCTGACTCTTGCCAGATAATGCAATGATAAACATTTTTTTTTACCTCCATGTTTGAACTATTTCTTAGTGAGATTATCTTTAGAGAGCCGTTTGACTATAACCACTTTCACATATGCACTGCAACCCTGCAATTTTCCAGACTTTATCCAGGGGAGCTGCATGTGTGAACGCAAATGTCTGAATCAGTCAGACCGGACATTAAACAGACTTTACCCTGCCAGCTCCCAAGTACAAAGTCCATGTAATGTCCGATTGAGCCCATGTGTGAATAGAGCAGGTAATTTTCCTAAGAATTCACAGCAAGTGGATGGGTATATGTTGATGATATTTATTGCATGCAGCTGGTGCTGGATAAACACAGCAGGTCAGCAAAGCTTCATTGTTTTGTCATTGTTGGGGCGGCTATGGCTAACGAGGTAGAGCGGTCGTCCTCCAATTGGTCTCACAAACCTGTCGATGTGTCCTTGGGCAAGACACTTAACCCCAAATTGCTCCTGTTGCTGCGCCAACCGTGTATGAATGAGAATGAATGGTTAAATTCCCCCTGATGAGCAGGCCTTTATAGTCGTAAAGACTAGAAAGGCACTATATAAGTACAGTCCATTTACCATTGTTTTGACTGGGCCTGAACGCTTAACTTTGAAACTAGTACCTGTGATTCCTGTGACAATGTCCTGAGAATCAGGACTGGTGTGCTCATATGTATATATAAATATGTGAAATCGACTTATGACAGAAATTACAACACAACACTAAAATATAAGGGCAGGTCATATTTGGAAAGTTAGGCTGCTGGACAAGAGAGGCTTAATAGAAGACGTCTTTATGCAATATGAGCTTCAGTCAGACTCCTGCACTGGGGTTTTCAGACAAGACTAGACAAAGAAGACTAGGGACTACGGATGCAAATTAGCAGCTTTGCTATAATCCGGCATATTTACAGAGATGTTTTAATATCGATGTTCATCAATATGCACTGTCCCTATCCAAAAATAAAGTATATAAAAAAAAATAAACTCAATGAAGTTTTGGCTGGATAATAACAGCAGGGCCTTTCCTACAAATGCCAAAGTCTGTCCCTGACTGAGTGATGAAGTTATACTTGCCAGTCACCTCAGTCGAGTGTCACAACTTGTATCTGGTGTTTCAAATGATCATACACGAACCAACCTTATACTAGGTTTTGATTTTTGTTGGTAATTCTGAGTCAGCTTCTCAAAAAGCAATTCCACTGACATTTTACACAATGGGAGTCCAGATAACCACCCACTGTTTTTATTATTTATTATTATTATTAACTCTCAGTATGCCGTGTAGGAAATGTATTAATCAACACAGTCAGAAATTAGCACCCTCACTTACAGTAAGGGCTATCTTAATTCTGACCATACCATTCACCTGGCAGATTAGTGTTTACTCAAAAAGAATATGACTGGACGGACAGACCTGTTTAATATCTAATGTTACAGCTGAGCAATTGTTATCTAGCTGGAATCAATGGAGCTGAAAGAATTTCACTGACAGTTTTCCAGGTTTCATATGAAGCAACAAAAGGCAACATCTGTTGTTGATTCAATACACACCACATGGTATCGTGTTACCTGTCAGATATAGAAAGCAGACAAGTCTTGACAAGGTGCACTCTGACACTATTTAAAAGAACTTGTTGGACTCTCATTGCAAAGGTTCAACATGCCTTGGCTACTTTTGGTTCAATCCAATATACTATAAGTAAGATCCAAATATCCAGTAATAATAGTGTGACAACCCTTTTCATTGTGTTTCATAACAGTCACTGTTTCTGACTGACATGTACCTCTACAGATGTAAAAGTATGTTGCAGTAATATGACAGCTGGCAAATTGTATGTCTTGTCTCACAAACCTGTCAATCTAACTGTAAAGGAACGAGGGATTGTGAAACTCTTACTCGAGCCCAAATTTAACCAACCTGCACTGCTCCACTGCATTTTCTTCACTTGCTCTTTTGACACTCTTAACTCCCATACGCAACCCTCGTGGGGTCACTTGTAAAACACCAGACCACACCAAACAATGGAAACGACTCAGTATCAAAGCTATTTCCTCTATTGCAGGCCAGTGTGCTGCGAGTGCTTTCAGAAGCAACTGAAGCCAGAAATCAGTCTGAGAAACACTGGCATTTTATCAGTGAACTAGGATTACAACAAATACTGTTTTTTGTGGTTTCTTTGATCATTTTAAAATCCATGACATCTTCATTTAATGGCTGTAAGATGACATCAAAGTTACTTAACTGATTCTCACCAGTAAAATGTGAGACTTGGATACAAATCCTAGTTGCAACATATTTCAGAAACAACTAACACACACAAGCAATATCTGAAACCATGGCTGATGATGGTAAGTGTAATCCTTTCAAACAAGTCACAGAGAATATAACTTAAGCAGAGCAAGCTGGATAGCAGGATGGAACATTATAAGGCCTGGAATACTGCTAAATCATATATGCTGCCAGTGTTGCTATTTTTTCATGTGAGTTTAAGCAACAAATGATGGAGATGTTAAAATGGAAATTATGTGTCATTAAGAGCTTTGTAGTCATGCAGATGGCAAAAGTTTGCATAATATTGGATATAAAAGCATCTATCACAGTTTGTGTAGAAGTAAACGGGCTACTGTATGACACTAGCAGTGGAACTGAGCAATAGCACTCGTTTATCTCAAGAGATTTACAACATTGGTTTTATCATGGACATTTGGCTTAAATATATCTTGCATATTCACGTATGCATATTATTGATTTATTCATATTTCTAATGCTAATGTAAATGCTGCTATGTGTAAAGAAAATTGTGTTGTTGGCATTGTCTTGTCTTTTGCATCTTATGTGTGGGTTTTATCCATAAAACATATAAACAACACACGTACATTTATCACTACAACACACATACTGACAAATTGTTGTTCTACATATGTCAGCTGCACACATTTGTACTATTAAAGCCTGCAAACCTCAATGGATTTGGTGTGTGAGCATATGAGTAATATCCACACCTTGTTAGCTCCTACAGCTACAATAGCTATGACTATTAATGTGTCACATTTGATAATTTGATCACATCAGTTCATGCAACTAGCAGATAATTATAAGACATAAAAATATGCCAACAGACTTAAACAGCAGCCCTTGTGCTATGAAGATGATTGGTGCTGTATGAGTACAAACTTACTCTTTGAATGCCTGTGCAGTGTGAGTCATGTGTGACACCCACTTAAAGGCCCTGTTGTACTGGCTTTCTGTTTTATAAAAAATGTTTTAAATAGTGCTTTTTTGCATCCATTTAATTTGACAACACATCATGAGCAAACAAGCTAGGAAAGGGATCTGCTTGCCCACTTCACAGAAATCCCCGGAATATGCAGGGTATCACAAAAAGGGACAATTTCCATCTTCAGAAAGTGAAAGCAATTACATTAGAAAGTATACTAATTTAGAAATAGCCCATTTGTACCTGTAAGCCTGTCTGCACAGCCTGCAGTTCCTCTTAAGCTGCACATGGCAGTTCATTGTGTTGACAGCAATTAAATACCCGGGTGATTTGTGTGCCAGCGGTATTATGACTTATCCTACTGTACGCCCTGAACTGGATGGAAACAAGGTTTTAGGAATCCAGTCAGTACACCAGCTAAGAGCAGCACACATAAACTAGCCCATCCTCAAAGGACCAGCCATGAAACAGAGGATAAACCATACAAGTGGTTAACATGACAAAAGAGGACCTCAAGGGGGGCCAATATAATACACAACATTCTCTGAGGCTTAACGCAGACAATGAATACAGGCACTGTCCTCACTCCTAGATTTAATACTCAAGTGGGGATATCTGTTTGTGACCACACGCAAATAACTGCACTGTGTAGGTTACACACTGTACAACACATGAGACAACTAAGCATGGCCTAAATTAGAAGCACTGTGCTACGTATGTCAGATTTGTGCCTCATCAGCATTGTCTAAATCTCTCCCTGTGGCTTGCCTTCTGCCACATACAAGCATGTTTGGTTTAGTGTAATAAAAACCTGTGGGCGTATATGAAGCCATGTACTGTATGCTACAACCACCTACACACACTTGTCACAGACTATATAATTTTAGCCTTGTGTCCTTGTATATAAAGTATTTACACAAATGCATAATGAGACATGGATATATTTCATGCGGCAAAATGCTGTGACAGTTGGAAAATTGGCAGTTGAATTTACATTAAGTGTTGCACAGAGTAGTGATTTATGGGATTTTTTCAACATAATTGGGTCACTTATAACAAGTCAGGTACTCGAAGGATTTTAGGAAACCTTCTAGCTGCAAAAAAATAATAGTTGTTGAATCACCTACAGTAATAACTTTTCTCATTTGAAGTCAAAAATGCAATATGGAATTACATTTGCTGTATGTCACAATGTTAAAACTGTTGTCTTCAAATCCTCATGTGAATCTCCTTCAGAATGTATCAGGACAAACCTTCAAATGAAGCCACTGATAAGCTGTGAAGGTTTTATTCTTATAGTGTTATAGGGATATCTCTGGGAGGGTGCATGTAAAGCCAATGTGTATGCATCAATGTATAGAACCATAAGCAACTACTAGACTATAGAAATGACACTTACCTTAGAACACAGACAATTACAAATCCCACACATACACTTATATAAACATAACTGATCATGAGAAATCATTTAATTGTGTGTGTTTGTGTGTGTGTGTGTGTGTTAGTGAGAAACACGTGGTACTAAATGTTTTATGTACATATATCAAAGAAGCTAGCAGCTGGATATCTGAAATTAGAATAGCTGCAATTCTGCTTCACACTAAAGAAAGCAAAGTCCTACACTTTACATCCACAGCACAGTTTGGAGACTTACCTGTTCAGATGATGCTTCACAAGTATGATAACAGATAGTATTCAACATGATACAATAGTTTCTATTTGATGTTAAGAACAAAAAAAGGTTGTAAAACTGCTTTAGAATTTGCAAAGCTAGTAGAGCTAATAACATAGTATATGTCAAAGCAACAAGAGCAAGCAAATCAATTAATGTTTTTTTTCAGAATGTAGGTAGAACACCTGAACATCATAATCTTACAAATGTTAAAAGTATCCTGAATTATTCTACTATCTATTTGCTAAACTACACAAGTTGACAGTTAAGTTTCCCACACCTCAGCAAGCTAAGGATGACTTGCTACATTTTTTGCTTTGCTTGATCAACCAACTTGAAAGAATCAAAGTTTTACCTTGAATGCTCAGTAGGGACCTTAGATGCCAAGTTTTCCCTCTCTGCCCTGAGGAGGAGAGTCAAATGGCAAAGATCAGAAGTCCACTTACCCCACAGGGAGCAGAGGTGAGGATCACAGCCAGGATGGGAGGCCCACAACATTATGATCAAGCCTCACCCATAACCCCGAACCAATTATTTATCAAAAAGAGTGTAGTTACCCCTGGATGATGGTGTTGTACTGGAAATAGGACAGAAGCTATTGTGTTCATATGCCCATGTGAGTCTCATATATGATTCCCATGCATCAAGCAGAAAATAAACAGGTGTCACAGCTTAAATGTGTGAATGCAAAGCAAAAGCAGCACCTACCTTGAAAAGTTTTCAATAATAGTTGAGAAAGTTTTTTGTTTTTTTTAAATGCCAATGACTTTATATACTTATTCAGGATGAGTATATAATGCCACAAACATTGCTGTAATCGTTTCATGAATTCAGATAATTAAAATGGTTGTACCTTTACTTTTACCTATGAGTTTTGATGAAATGTTCCATGAAGAAAGCAGATTCCAGACAAAAAGAGAGGACAAAAGGAGAGGAGACCACCAATAAGTGTCATGGTCAAGTTGGAAAAAGGACAGAGGATAGGAGGAGAAAGAGGCTTGATGGCAACATATATGTGCAAATATAAGAGAGGAAATGTGTGACTGTAAATGGGACGAACAAAAGAAAGTAGAAAGAGAAGAGCGATACTTCACATTCCTGCTGTGCTGCATGATAAGGATATGCAGTAGCCACACAAATGAAAAAATGAAGGTAGAAAGGTAGAACCCATCTGTGCAGACGCTCGCAACATGCGTTAAATTGGCGAGGACATATGAAGTTTATTATATAAATTCAGTGAGCTATTTTCTACCACCATGCATTATACCCTAGAAATGCTAATGTGAATGTCCCTTTATTTTAACCATATTATCATAAACATCTGGATGTACAGTAGATGTGAATAATTAAAAAGAAAAAAAAATGTAGGGAAATGACACAGCTACCCCCAAGAGTGGGGAATAGAAAGCCAAATGAGCCTGAAAAAGGGGTCATATGCAAAAGAAAGAAAGAAAAAAAAAAGTGCACTTGGAGAATGAAAATCAACTAGGTCATTCAAAAAGAGTGAAATGACAGCCCATATCTGAAGCTTCAAGCCTGAGCATTGCACAAGAGTTGGAGACGCACACATTTCTGAGCATTAATGGGAGCAGGAGGGAGAATGGAGGAATGACGGGAAAACGGAACAGAGATCATACCTTGGTCGCCCATCATCAGGTGTGCCGGACCTTAAAGGAAAACAAGAGCACAGTCAGCAGAGAACAAGGGATCATGGGAAGCTGTGTGACACTGACAAGCAGGCATCTTTTTCAGAGTAGATGTCTGTGTTGACTTGAGTGCTGGGTTATATAGGGAAGAGTGGGACGGAAAGAAAGAGGAGGGTGCACAGACAAGGTTACCATGATGAGCATTCAGTCAACCAAAGCAGGTTGTAATGCATCATCAGTCACTTACTAGGAATCATTCAGAAATATAAAGTTCAAGCTGAATTTTTTTACCGAGATAAGAAGTGCAAATAATATCATCCCACCTAACTGTGAAGTAGCAAATCCCTGTGCAAATATAGCTGAATACGGTTTTACCTCATCCTTTACCAAATGCAACCTACCCACAGAACATTTGAATTGTACTTCAGACAGTCATAAAGGTATAAAAAGTATATGACTTGAACTGGCAATTGCACCATTTTGAGTACAAATTGCTTCAACACTTTATTTGGATTTTCATTCAATTGACACAGTTTAATAAATATGCACATGAATGACTCATATCAATACATAAACTGAGAATACTACTGGATTGGATAGGCTGGTAGCTCCATCTCTCATCTCAAGTCAAGTAGCATTCAGGTGATGATATTTTTAGTGATGCAATTTAACCCCAGCACTTAAACCTAGAAGTGCTGGTAGTTATTCGTTTGATATTAACAAATCTGACAGCTAGGTAGCTATCGTCATATGAAGAGGCTTTAATTTAGCAGCCAGCTAATATAACTGAGGGCTCTCTGTTAATTCTTCTATCTGCCACAGTAAACTGTCTGTGTTTGAACATATGAGAGTATTCAGCTACAGATGGACAATGATTCATTTTGTCTCCATGGAATTCTTCAACCTTCAATAGCACTGTGTCAAGAGTCTCACTAGAAATGGTTAAGAGCTCTGCGTCAGTACTTTCCCAACCAGGCATTACTCATATTTCAACCACATAAAAAATGCATACCTCCTAAATTGTTGCCTATCACCAAGCATCAGCTTATGATAGCAATCACAATGACTAAATAGCAACACAATGCAGTACATCATGTTGGCTAGTAAAAATATTTCAGTGTTCTTAGTAATGAATATTGGGCTCTGATTCAACTGATCAGTATCATGATTTATTTTAATTAACTTAATTAATACTTATGAATAAACAGTCGTGGTTCTGTTTTGCTCCATTTACTGTGTCGTGTGGTTTGTGCAATCTAAAAAATGATGGTTGTGTTTTAGGGAACACTCCTTAAAGATTTGTTTTATTACAGTGTTTCTCACCAAAGACTTTCAAGACACATTTATAATTTAGACTCTATTTCCTGCTGTTTTTGTTATTGAGGCCATCAAACTTCTTACTGTTTTACACCTGATATATTGGCAAATGCAATTATGGGTTGGTAGAAAAGAAAACCAGCAGGATTTTGAGGCCTTTGGGACCACCACTGGGCCAATAAACAAACAAAGTGTTGAATCATGGGTTATATATATTTACATAGCTAAATCTATGACTTTCATAACTGAACAAAATACACAATTTAGGTATATCTTGTTCAGCATATACACACATAATTATTGAAATGTGACAGAAGTGATGTATCCCATATCCAAGAACAATTTAACTGATGAAAAATTATATATGCTTGTTTTTTGGCTTTTCGAAAAATGAACATAAATGCCCAATATTACAAGAACAATCAAAACCTGATTAATAAGACTTACCACTTCAATACTACCAACACCATTGCCCGACATTAAAAAAATGTGCTTACATTTGTTTGACGAGCCTCGCCCATGAAAATATGTAGACATACACAATTTTGCAAGAATGGAAACCAGTGATTGCAGTAAAATACCCACCTTCGGTATAGTTGTCTTCTGGAAGCACTGACAGGCAAAGAGAAAGAGAGGAAGACATTCATTAAGCAGCATGCAGACTAATACTGGCCGTTGCATGTCGTCTCCATGCAAGGCATTAAACATCACATGCAAGTGACCTATTGTAACCCCCTACAGAGGAAATGCTGGTTTATGCATAGGCCTTTCCTGTCTTTGACTCGCACACTGACCTGGAATACAGGACAGAGTTGTAACTGAATGAGCTTGGCCCTTCTGAATATTTGATATAACCTTGAAGAATTAAATTCTCCCAAACAATCCTTGGCTGGTGGCAGAAAGAAAACCAACATTGATGTTAGAAGATTGAAGTACCAGTATTGATTATGAGCCATGAGCTGCTGAGGGGCTATAAAGCAACATCTTCTTGAGGCTTGAGGCTGGTTCATCATGTTGTGCTAAGCTCATCAAATCTTGCATTTATTTGAAGTTTGTTTGTTTGTTTTTTTTTAGCATGATAGACTTTTGGTATCGACAACTATATAATTAAGAAGACTCAATGGAATTTCTGAGCTGTTTCTTTCTTTCTTTTATCTCTCTCTCTCTTTTTTTTTTTTTAGTAAAGCTGTTCTACACTGCCTATGGTGAAATGCACAGCAAAAGAAAATAACCTACATAAATAGAGTTGGCTGTTGTAAAGCAGTGCCTCTAAGGTTTCAGAATGAGCAGTGGGGGTCTAGTGTTACTGGAAATCTATTCAGGTGATTTTGTCACAGTACTGAAAGCAATAACCAGTGAGCCGCTATTGGCAATGCAAAAAGGAGATTGCCAACAAAATGAAATTAGCCTTAACACTACTTTTGGCAATCAAAGTGAGGTTTGTGGAGGTGAGAAAAACTGCCATGTGAAATATGTCACTCGACTAAAAGGGGACTGAGAGAAGAATTACATGTTGGTAATAGCAAACAGGTGTGGCAAACATCATGCTACCAGTGGGAAAAGAAATTGATTTGACAAAAAATGATGTGACTGGAAACGTGCAAAACAATGAAATGGGTGTGTAGAGCCCATAACCTGCCTATGAAAAGAACAAAAATAGTCAGTCAGTCATTGCATATATGTGTGTATATACGGAGGCTATATGTACACACAGTATATTGGTATGTAAGAACAAACTGAATATTAGTCTTTTATTATTTCAAATTATAAGTTCAACTTATCACTGCAACAATAATGAACTGAAATCATGAAGACACTAGCATGCAATGTCTTAAGATCCTGAAATCAATTCAGTTATTGTAACCATGCGGTCAGACTGGCATCAAAGCCTAATTTCCACTACAAAACAAATTCCTACCTCTTTAAAATGGTTTCTTGCCCAGATTCAAGCGATTATTTGACCAATAAACTTACCATCACCACTGGTTCCCCTTCCAAATCAGACACCATGCACAAAACCAATCCAAATCATCATTTTGTGAACAAATTACAAGACAATGAAACAGTTCCCTGCGTCAGCTAGCATGACAAGTTAACATGACCAATTTTACTTCAATTTTGTGAATTTTGGTTTGCAGACATTTTTAAATAGTGGTCGATCACACATGACCAATTACAGTAGTGCCTCATTTATCTAGGACCTTCAGGAATGGAGAATATTTGGGAAATGTAATGTTTTACATTTTTGAAAAAAAATCATTAAAATTGACAACACAAATGCATATCCATGTATCATGTGGATCACATTCCTAATTTCCAAGGTTTGGATATCTAGATAAATGAGATTCTATTGTGAAAGAGAATAGAAAGTGCACTTTGTTCACAAAAAGTCGCTTGATGATGAGAAGCACGCTGCTGAGAAAGCATTCTGACAAAGCAAAGCATGAAGCTGGTAGCTGCAAAGTGACCACATGAGAAGAGAAAAGTAAATAAATGAAGACCATCTACTTATGTCAAGACCCCAAAGACTGACTTAGACATTTTACCACAGTAATTAATAATCATCTCAGTAGTATTCATTGCACTGCATTTAAATGAAGGACCTGTTTAAGAGCACTATTTTGATATTTTTAGATTGTGTATTATGGTTATTGTAAAATTAGCATTGGATTAAAGTGATTCCCTTCCTCTAATTACAAGTCATAAAAAAAAAAAAAATCAAATCTGATTTAAAGGTACAATGCTTTTTTATCCTGATATGTAAAGAAAGCTTGAGAGGCATGCAGTATATAACTATAACTATCCTTTTATTAAATAACATAATCTTAACAATGAGAGATCAACACACACCTTAAATCCTTACATGGGGGAATTAGATGTACAGTAGACACAAAAGCAATTTCCTAATTCTGAAAGATCCAGTATATAAAAAAAATAATAAATGAGCTGTACTACAACCATTTCTGAAAACTGTGTCCTGTGGTGTAAGTAATTCTTGATCCAAGTTCTGCCATCTTTAGTGGCCACAACTGAGGTTTTATTTGGTAATATTCAGAAGAAAAGAAGCTTTCCTCTAACAGCAGTATCACCTGACAGGGACCATTAAAACAAGCTCCCTATCACATACACACACACACTTTCTTTCACAAATGTACCCAGCTGGTTACATCCTAATCCAAAAACGTAAATCCATTTAATCCCTTTGACAAAGTGATCCCAGTGCTATTGTGCTGGTAACACTACACCAAAATGCACTTAACTGTCTATCAGACAATCTGCATCTCTGATGATCCTGTGTTGCTGATTGTGGTTGAACAGCAGCACATGGAAAAACAAATCAAAAAATGAAAAAATAAATGTATATATATATATTTTTTTTTGCTTCCTGCAGACATGATGCTTCACTACAACCTCAATCCCCACATCATCTTCGACTGTGAGGTCAGCACTGTGACAACTGAGTCATGCCAAAGTGACAGTCAGTGGAAAGACAAACTACCATCATTCAATCCACCATTATACACCATGCTCCCTACCATCCGCCAGCTTGACAAAATGTCATTAAGACATCCATGTCTGTCCTGCAATGTGTCTGAACTCTGTTGGGTGATGAAACATGGGCAGAGCAGGGAAGTGTACTAAGGGTGACATTATACTTCACATAAAAGAACATGTCAAATCCACTAGACACAACATCCAGCAATAGATACTATTCATTTTCCATCTTCCATTTGACACTCTTAGAACATCCTGTCTGCCTGAATCAAATTTTGGCCATCTCTTAATGTTATGAGTATTACAATGCTTTAGGTTTATTGAATTCTATGTCTCTATTATTGTTTAAGCTGGATTTATCAATTTACAAATTTTGAAGTATATATTTTAAAACCTTAGCAATCACTCCCTTTATGTGAACAAGCTTGAAAGTGACACATCCAAAATTAGTATATGCTTATTGACCCTGAACACTTCAGGAGGGAGGCTGTAACCTCTTCCTTCCTAGGCCTCTGGCTCAGGGTCCTGCTCAAAAATGACATACCCAACACAAACATAGTATATCTCTGTAACTACAAGGTCTATATATGAATAATATTGGTATTATAATAAAGGTAACACTTGTGATATACATGTAGAGGTGAAAGCATCAGCATATTACTGGGTCAGACTAAATGAAGATTGAACACAGCATAAATTAAATATTTAATTTTCACTTTTAGAGTGAATAACACCTTCTGAATTATGCTCTCAGGCTTAAGACAGACGGGAGCTAAGACTGTCTGTTTCAGACAGAGGCTGAACTGAGAGGGTGTGTTAAAAGCCAGTGTAAGATAAATAAGGATTGTTTTGTTTTTTCACTGTGAATCATGCAAAGATACTCTAGTGGAGTCCCAGCATTAAAATGTAGAACTGGAAATAAGCATAACAAGTCGCATTTAATATTTTATATGTTGATTCAGAATATAAAGAAAACAAAACCTCTGTATTAAAAAGGATTTGCTTTCTGCTTTGCAAACATCTCTGTAATACAATTGACAGGGAATGTGTAACATTTCTTATGTTTATTTCTCAAACACATCTGTAGTAAAAAGTGGAACAATTAACATTTTGAACAGTCTTGTCAAGAAAGCAAGAAAAGTTTGTATAAGTTAATAACCTGGTTACGACCAATTGAGGTGCCCCTCCCAATGGACAACAGAAGAAGAACCGAAGAAGAATCTAAGAACCGTCCTTCTCCACATCACTTTCTAAAGTGGGAGCTTCAATTTAGAGAATGAGTGCTTGACTAATGCAGTTGTCACTGGCAATGTAGCATTTATTTTGAGGAGTGTTGTCAGCTATGGGAAGACTATGTCCACATCATTCTCTTTAACACACATACTGTAAGCAAAGCAACACTGCTGATAAGGAGAGCATAGGAAGAGTGGAGCATCCTTAAATTCAGTGACAATACTGTCTTCCTCCATGCCATTGCACTGGCAAACATCCTTGACAGATTAGGCAGCGCTATTATTTGTCAAGCCTTTCCAGTTCCTTGAGGTGGTAAAGGCACTGACATACACTACAACTACACTAGTAAGGTATTTTTCACTCCTACCAAGGAACATGTTCTCACTCCTCACTATTTGTTTCTGTTAGCAGGATTACCCAACAGGTTCTCTCCTTGATTTCATGACAGGATACATTTTGAAAAAACGTTTTGACATGCCAAAGCAGAGGTTTAAGTTACACTGGGCATCCCTCTAATTGCTAATGACTAATGGAAACGTACTTTATCTCATTCCTTGCTTCCCCTAATAGCATTTTGCAGATCCATTTGTATCATCTTCAATTTTCTGGCTCTTCTTGGCATTCCATAATCACTAGGGGTAACCCAGTGCTAATCTCCCTCCCTACAAATGCAAGTTAATCCAAGCTAAAGGGTTGTAAACACTATCTGAATGAAGAATACTCTAATGACATCCTCAAAAGATTTTACTATACCACAAGGTTGATTGTGCCAAATATTTAGTACCTGGCTAAGTATTGATATAGCCAGCTACCTACAATCAATTTAGCATATTGTTTAGCAAGTTATAGAGTTTTGGACAGGCCTACATATTGTAGTTTACTTCAAAATGCATCCATAATAAAACCTACTCCATACACTTTTTTAAATGTGAAAAAGAATTGCTGTATGACCTACCTCACAAATTCTCATAGTATCAAGGTTACAGCTCAGACAGCACTGACTGTGAGTAGTACTATATCAAGATCAACTGAATGGAATAATATCAACTACAACAGCTACAGCATGTTTTTAAGGCTTTATTGTCCTAAAGGTCAGCCAAGGATGCATTGATATTTACCATAACAGCCAGTTAACTCCACTGTAAGGGCATCTTCTAGGGCACAGTATCTCATGTTCTCAACTGGAAGGACTTCACTCATAGGGCACACCATTACATCCTTTTCATTTAAAGGGCTTATTGTGTTTTCTCGCTTTTGGGCATCCTTTGGGGGACACTATCACACTTTCTTTCACTGAAAGGGCACCCGTGAGGACACCTCATTACAGACTGTCACATATAGAGGCCCTCTATAGGGCATTTCATTCTGATTTACCCATAACTAGGCAACAGAAGGTATGTTTTCACTTTTTTGCAGGCACCTTAGAGAGTATTTTACCCAACTGTTGGGTCACTTTAGAGGGCATTTTGTAGTTGTTGTTTTAAGAGAGTGTAATTGTGTGTATAATGTAGCAGGTCTTAAACAAATGGCTTCATTTTGTTTTGGCGAGCTGTGTATTCTAAAGATAAAACTTTTAAAGTCAGACTTTAACTTAAACTTAAAAGGTCTGACATTTTAAAATGCATGTGTTATTTTGTGCATCCAAAATGGACCTTTTTTTTTTGGTCAGTGGACTGGTCAGTTAGAAGGTGCAAGGTATCACTCAAACAAGGGCACATTGTATAATAATGTATTGTTCAATATCTGTGTAATTAAATGGAGAGATGTGATATGTTAAATAAAGTTCAATATTATGAATTGTTAAGCATACTGACACTTCATAATGAAAGCAGTTCAATTCAATTTTAAATAGCCTCAAACTGAAGCAGTTTATCATGCCAGTGTTGCTTTGAAAAAGTAGGTCAGCTAAAACTAAGTTTCATTGTGGAAAAACTGAAACCATCATTGCCTATGTTATATTGAGAGTATTAAAAATGCTGCAGAGAAGTTTACAGGTTGACAGCTGTTACTGAAAGTAAGAGGTAACTGCTTGAAAATGTGTTTCATATTGTATGATTGACAAATAATACATTAAAATAACTTTCCACTAATTTATTGACACACACTATTTCAATTGGGGATCTTTTATCATACCACTGTAGTTATGAGTGCGTGGGTATTGCAGCTTATTGCAAAATCTAATATTTTGGTGGAAAACTAATTAAATACAATGTCAATATTTTTGTGACTTGCCAGATACATTCATTGATATTTCCTTATTATGTTGACCAACGTATTCCAGGCAGTATTCTACATTTGCTGCTGCAAAGTATATAAATAAATATAATTTTTGCTATTTGTTGCTATCTGTACTTTTTGGACTTTCCAGAAAATGATTTAAAAACTGCTCTACATTGTCTCCCCTTACAAACACACACACACACATACATAATTTTCCTTTTTTGTGCAGCATTAATCAGAGATATAATGTCACCACCACACATGCAATAACAAAGAAGACCAGAAGCTACTGAGTTCATTGTCAGCCCCTTAGACAGTTGGAGCTTTGAAAAATAGTAGCAGGAAGGCTGCTTTACAATCCCCTGTCACAGAGGTGCTGTAAGGGGAAATGTAAAAGCCTCACAGCAAAGGTCAGAGCTACCAGAGGATTGATTTGTTGTTAAATTGCAATTTGGACCAAATCAAGAGTAATGAGTATAAGTGAGGGCCCATCTCTTAGTACCACAGCCTAAACCTAATGCATCTATCTACCAGTGAAGTGTTAGTGGTATTACACAACTCACCATCTCCCTCATTATCCTCCTCAAGCAACAGTGAGAGGAGAGAGAGGAAACGGGCAGAGTGGCCAGCCAGGCTGATGGAAATGGATAGCTCCCACAGCTGTATCTAAAGTGCACAATCTCTGCTCTCACCAGCTGAGTCGGTCAACAGTGCCACATGTATACTATTATAACAATACACTTTTCACATCGCCTTTTCATGAGATCACCCTGTTTGTTCCTCAAAATATCCATCCATCCATCTTCTTCCGCTTATCCGGGGTCGGGTCGCGGGGGCAGCAGCCTAAGCAGGGACTAACAGTCAAACACATATCTGACCTCGGCTGCTATAGCAACACTATCAGAGTGCCTCCTGTTTTCCCCAAAAGGAGCAGACACACTGCTTACCACTATCTCAAAGGGGGACAGTGTCTACCCCTATCATTTGGTGAGGCCTTGCTATGACCGCAAAGCCAAATTTTGACCCAGTGCATATTAATGATGGAAAATTCCCTACAAAACTCCAGTTGCCTTTACTCCATTCAGGGAAAACAGTCAAACACATATCTGACCTCGGCTGCTATAGCAACACTATCAGAGTGCCTCCTGTTTTCCCCAAAAGGAGCAGACACACTGCTTACCACTATCTCAAAGGGGGACAGTGTCCAACCCTATCATTTGGTGAGGCCTTGCTATGACCGCAAAGCCTAGTTTGACCGAGTGCATATTAATGATGGAAAATTCCCTAACACTGTTGACATTCAGTTCCTCAAAATATCCATCCATCCATCTTCTTCCGCTTATCCGGGGTCGGGTCGCGGGGGCAGCAGCCTAAGCAGGGAAGCCCAGACTTCCCTCTCCCCAGTCACTTCGTCCAGCTCTTCCCGGGGGACCCTGAGGCATTCCCAGGCCATCCGAGAGACATAGTCTCTCCAGCGTGTCCTGGGTCTTCCTCGGGGTCTGCTACCGGTGGGACGTGCCCTGAACACCTCACCAGGGAGGCGTCCGGGAGGCATCCTGATTAGATGCCCGAACCACCTCATCTGGCTCCTCTTGATGCGGAGGAGCAGCGGGTCTACTCCGAGCTCCCTCCGGATAACTGAGCTTCTCACCCTATCTCTAAGGGAGAGCCCAGCCACCCTACGGAGGAAGCTCATTTCGGCCGCTTGTACCCGCGATCTTGTTCTTTCGGTCACTACCCAAAGCTCATGACCATAGGTGAGGGTAGGAACGAAGATCGACTGGTAAATCGAGAGCTTCGCCTTTCGGCTCAGCTCTCTCTTCACCACGACGGATCCGTGCAGAGTCCGCATTACTGCAGACGCCGCATCGATCCGCCTGTCGATCTCCCGCTCCATCCTTCCCTCACTCGTGAACAAGACCCCGAGGTACTTGAACTCCTCCACTTGAGGCAGAATCTCGCCCCCGACCCGAAGAGTGCACTCCACCCTTTTCCAGTTGAAGACCATGGCCTCTGATTTGGAGGTGCTGATTCTCATCCCGGCTGCTTCACACTCGGCTGCGAACCGATCCAGTGAGAGTTGGAGGTCACGGTCTGATGAAGCCAACAGGACCACATCATCCGCAAAAAGCAGTGACCCAATCCTGAGGTCACCAAACCGGACCCCCTCCACACCCTGGCTGCGCCTAGAAATCCTGTCCATAAAAATTATGAACAGGATCAGTGACAAAGGGCAGCCCTGGCGGAGTCCAACCCTCACTGGAAACAAGTCCGACTTATTGTCGGCAATGCGGACCAAGCTCTGACACCGGTCATACAGGGAACGGACGGCCCTTATCAGGGGGTCCGATATCCTCAAAATAGGATAGTGTCAAATAACTCTAAGAGAGTTGCTGCTGAAAACTAGCATATAAATAATGTGTCCTGGTGGCTGAGGTGAGCCAACAATCTATCATATCACAATAAGTACTAATATAGGTGTAACCACAAAAATGGGATACACCAACTATCTATGGTTTAAATATGATTAATTGAATACATTCTAACAGTTATTCATCAACATCAAGGTTCTCAGGACAGATGCCATGTGAACAATAGTACCAATCCAGACATTTCCAAAGAGACAGACCACACAGAGTGGATTTTGCAGAGCAGATGTGCTGAAGACCTCACCATTCTTTCACATCTTGTGGGTTAGAATGATCCAACGGGATAATCAGAGCAGCTTATAAAGTAGTTCTAATAACCTTAATCCCAGGATTGACAATATCTAGGATAGTATTACAGATGTGGAGTAAATCTTTTGGCCATGCAGTAGCTGTTTAACACTTGAGTATAAGGCCTGGCAGAAGAATTAAGAAATCAATTTGTAAGTATGGGCTCAGCTTATTTGTAAGATTTTCTAATAGATCTCACAGCTTCATGTTTAAGCAATATGCGCCAATACTCAGCAAACACCTTTTCTACTGTAGCTAAATGTGCTTAGCAGTTGCTTAAGGAAACTGTGGTTGTGGTTCTCACAGTTGATGTGTGACAAATCCCTATCTGAGGAGCAGCTCTCCTGCTAAAGTTTTAAAAAAATTAATAAAGCACAATGAGCATTAAATAAAGCTCAGCTGTAGTATTAACACTAAGCTACATTCCTTTCTATTATACATCACACAAAGACAGGACAGTCAAAAGAGGTCCCTGGTAAAAATGCAATGATATATGGCAAATAAATCTGCTTTGACTGTAGCACTGTTTTAATCATTATTTCAAAGATTTCAAGATGTAAAGATAGGGTAAATATATACTGTGAAATCGTCTTATTTGTAGATAAGGAACAGGTAATCCCTCAAAATTTGCCACATAACCCAGACAACACTATAGTCATGTTTATTTGTACAGTTCTTACTCATTGTTACAGTCACAAAGAGCTTCAAAGTCATGCAAACTATTCATAAAGACTGATTTGTCTTTGCTTTATCATTGGCATGACAGCTTTCACATTTTGACAGTGCACTTCCTACTTTTTTTTTTTTAGTGTTTCAGACTACTCTCATGTAGGATGACACTCAACCAGCAGCATCAAAGGTAACGTACGTTCAAAGTGAAAATATCTACCACCTGGAATATAAAGAGGTAAATGTTCGCCTCTAAACAGCTTTATTCTGTGTCGCTTCAACGTTCATCCAGCAAAAAGTCAGATATTGGATGACAGACCCCATCTAGCGCCTGTGGTAATTATGAGCCACAGAAGTGACACAGTTCAGATGACGTCTATTTAAGTTGACAAATATCCATATTCATAGGTGGTGGTTTGAGTGGCTGGTTAGAGCCTAACTTGCAAAAAAGTGGACTTTGCAGCAGAACACTGTTTGCTTTCCATTTCCAACCATGAGTCAGGACTGCTATTTTGCTTTTTGAAGTAACTACAATTGCTGTGGTGTTTACCTGTTGCCATGATGACAACGGTTGCCTAACGTTAAGGAAGTTGTAATTTTAATCCATCAAGTGATTATTTTAACCTAAAAACTTTAACCAATTGTTTTTTATGCCAAACCTAACCAGACCTTAACCACAAGACAGTCACATCATAAAACATCATTATTTTAATGTTGACCTGCTATTAATTGTGGATAGAGGTGCCTGATTAGAAACCAGGTCGTTCTGGAGTTCAAACAACCTCTGTGGCTATTTAACTTTAAAGACTTGTTGGTTTATCTCTGCTGTGGGACCAATCCCATTAAAGGAGGAGTTTGGTGTCAAAGAATTTCACAAACACCCTTTGACAGTCGGGAGCAGTTGTATTTAAACAAGGCAAAAATCCTCTGGGAAAATCCCTCTAATCTTTTGATCCCAATATCTGTCTTTGGACTCAGAGACAGCAGCGCACTATTAATCTGCTTTTGTCTGAGTGAAGCTGCAGGAGGCTTCTAGACAGAATGACACTTTCAGAGATACAGTGAGGTCACATGGTTTTGCGCTCATACAATGACAGACATGCCTAAAAGGGAGCGCTTGTTCAAATCTCCCTATAGTTCTCAGAGCAGTTCATATATATGAACACAAGGAACACTTAAAATTAGATGTCATTCACATGAAAGCATCCATACAAATCAGCTCAAATTTATAGCGCTAGGTTTGAGATGTCAAACACAAGAAAATAAGTGAATTTAATAAACTGATGTAGTAGCTACTTAATTCATGTTACATATGTGTTAACAGTGTGCAGGAGCATTTTTGTTGTTTTTATTAGAAATTGATTAAAATTCAAAGACCTAATTGCTTTAATGTCTTAATATTTCCAGTGCTCAATGTATACCTAACTTTCACAGTGCCAGGAAACACAATATCATGATCAGACACAAGATATTTTTCAGTACAAATAGCTTTGGAACTTTTTATTCATTCAATACATATTCTTGTACCTTTAACTAATTTTAAGTAAGATTTCTTCTTCAGTGTGGTTGCTGTTATAGTCCAATATCCAATATAACCCAGCCTACTTTTTCACTCTGTTGTTGCTCTTACTGTGTGAAGTTGAAATGGCCCTGGGGAAACAATTTGGAACAAAATGTGCAGGTCTTGAGGCATAGAGCCTGAGCCTCAACCAAACTGAAATTTCACTTTGAATTGATCTGATTCCCCATATAGAAACAAACACACAGTTCAGATGCTGCACAGTCTTACAGTGCCTCACTAAATGTCCTGCACGACATCAGCTGTTGGATACTTGATGCCACTACGGTCCTGCAGTAGTCAGGATTGCCAAATTCTATCATGATTGCATTATAATAACATTTTGCAATAACAATGCATAAAATGACTATGTGTACTTTAAAGGTGTTCCTTATAGTGACAAATAATCACCTGACCAGCAGCTGTTTTCAACAAAATGATTAACCTGATGCGCCAGATGGTGTGTTCCACAGAACCATCTGATAATCATCCATGGGAACGGTTTGGAAAAGGGCAGGCACTTTCAAAAAAATACTTGCCAGGAGATTGGCTGAACCATCTGTCTATCACCTTCTTATCTTGCGATGCAGCTGGATTAAGAATGCCGATTGGTCTGAACCACCAGTGGTTTGGACACAAGCACATAACTTTAATCCTGACAAGATGGATTCTCATATGATTTCATGATGTCAAGATATTACGAATCCAGTTGCAATGTAAGGTAACCATATGATACCTGCCCATCATCAAACACTAGACTGTGTTCAGTAGCTAGCTGGTGAACATAGTCAAGGATTAGCTGCTTAAGAGCCATATTTTTTTTCCTGTTTTCCCTGGGGAGCTCAATCAGGCTAAGCAAAGTAGAAAAAACGTATTACATTGGAGCCCCAGTAAAAGCCAAAAATTGCACCAATTCACTGGGCAAGAAGTGCACTTTATGACTGACTGAATGAAAACGTAGACTGTAGACTATCATGAAAAAAATGCCCCTCAATCCAGTCCCAGTATTCAATTTGCAAGTATTTCACACATTTTACCTTCCACATACCAAGTGCTATCAGCTGTGACAGATGATGAAAACATTACCTCTGTCAAAGTCATCACATTTAAAAGTGTGGGTGAAGGACA
Organism: Scomber japonicus; assembly: GCF_027409825.1. Lineage (NCBI taxonomy): Eukaryota > Metazoa > Chordata > Actinopteri > Scombriformes > Scombridae > Scomber > Scomber japonicus. The sequence continues at coordinate 21,228,389 of NC_070591.1, read as the reverse complement.
GTCAGACAGTCAAACAACCACTATTGAGACATTCAACATATATTACATTAAACATAAAGAAAAATGTCATATAATCACATAATATCTAGATATAAAATGTGATTCTACTCCTCCACTAAGAGGCAGTGACTGTAACAGTTCTTATCAGATGCCCCATTTGCTTAATTAAGTAGATTGTTGAAATATTTACATTGTGATAAAAAACTAACATTTGCGATTCCTCAATTAATAAATGATGTCTCAGTCATAACAGGAAACCTTAAATACTAGTAATAAGAAATCAAATTGTCTTGTTCATTCCTTCATATCGCAGTCAGGAAGAAATCTATTGCAATGGAGCTCTGAAAAAGATGATGATTTTGACAAATGTGAAAATAGGTGTGACATGATTTAATTTACTGTACGCTACTGTCTTACTTGGTACCCTATCATCTTGCAGTAGCAGCTTAATCAAGTGGCTTAAGTTATCTGACTGTCTGCGCTGCAATGAGTGATGTCAGTTTCAGGAAGCTATGCTCAGCTAAAATCATAAAAAAAATTAGTAAAATGCAATCACATTTATTTATTTACTGTATTCCAGTCAATGTTAAAGAGTTATCCTGCGAATTACATAATGCACAACATGACAAAATGCTGGACAGTCTTAGTTGGGGTCTGCCCTACTTTTTTACATGGACTGATTTATGTTTAGCTAATGTACAATAAAATAAACAACATCATTCCATTTATCAGGATAAGATATGGAGCTATGCAATGCATCTATGTTATTTCTCTAATGAGAAACAAGAGGACAGATTCTGGGAACTTAGTGGCCATAGAACAGTGCATTTGAATAATTGTTTTAACCGATCAAAAGGATTTATGTGTGTGTGTGTGTACATGTGTGTATCTGTGTGCACGGTGCAATGTGCAAGCTTGTGGTTGGGCAGGGGAGAGTTGACAGGTCTGGTGGCAAAGCCTGTAATCCTTTCATCTGATCAAAGTAATACAACAGCTTTTAAATGATTTAATGGATAGGTACATTTTAAACTTCAATGTACTTTAGGGTTGAATCACTGTATGAGCATTAGGTAAACTAACAGAGGGTCTGTCTGTTGCTAATGTACGTTGTATCTGCCAAGCTAGATTTCTACAGTTTTTACAGTTAAATTTGGTTTCTACTGTTGAATACATATTTCTGATTGACAGAGATTAGACCTTTTATTTGTGAATATCCTGGCTAGCACACTAGCTTTAATCACTATGTTAAATGAATGTTCTGGTTTTCCATGCTCAGAAATGTGTTGCTGTTATTGCTTGTCTCCTCTGCACAGCTCAGAAAGGTGAGAAAACAAGCAGCGATACCACATTACCTGAGGGTGGAGGAAACAAAAAGTACCTTCTAGAATGCTGAATTAGCAGCAAAGATACTGTTTGGTGGATGCTTTCATCCAAAGTGACTCAAGGTACCTTGAGTTCATACAATTTCAGCATAGATGACTCTAGTGGGAATTGAATGTGGCTTTGCAATGTTGGTGCCACACTGAAATGAGCTATGAAAAACTACTAATCTTTCTTCATTGCAGCTAGTGTTACCAAGTTGTATATGGTCTGGTGCCAAATACAATGGCTCTAGCTGACAAAAACACACAATATAGTTGATGGAAACAGTTCTGCATAGACTCATTTTTGACATATGTCAAGGAATATAATTGTTAACTCAGAGCAGTTGTTTTTTTCTGTTGGTAGGCATGGAGAATCAGGTTGGGGGCTTTTTCCTTTTTTATAGGCACATAAACAGAAAGGATGTGATTTTCCAAGGCCAAACATTCCCAATTTTGCATTTAAACTGGTATTTTTCCATTCTTTATGTAAGAATGTTTTTCATCTCTTTTGTAAATGTCTAGCTCCGCTCTGTAGTCCAGCTCAATTTAAATCTGTACTAATCAATGTATTATATTGAAAATTGATAAGATGACTACAAATAATACAAGAGAGGATGCTCATAGTCATGAACACAGAAATGCTCAGCTCATTGTTTTGGCTGCATGGCCTGCAACTTTAATGTCTTGTTACAGTGCAGCTACTCTGATCAACCAAGCTACTGTATCCACACACTACCTGCTCATATAGAAATGAATACAAGGACACATATAATTTGTCTAAGTGTACAACAACATGTGGAACTCATGTTTTGCTTAAGTAAGTCAGCCAGAGCAGAAGCATGACTGCAAAACCTTTTCTATCACACATTGTGCTTTGCATGTGTGGAGTGATGACACAAGACAGCTCTCAGAAGTTATTATATTCACAAGATTAAACAACAGAAACCTCAAAGACAAACAAGCAATATGTCAGTTACATCCAGGGAGTTTTACTATTAGGCACTTAGTAACATGTCGTTTTTCTTCTGTGGTTTGAAATTGTAATTCAGGCAAGATATGAATATAATAAGAGAGCAGATGGACAACTATGAATATAGACTTATATGTTGAGTTTCAGATGCTGCTCTCTTCCTGGATGTTCTGTCACCCACCATCATCAAACTCCCAAAATGAATTCTCCGTTCAGGAAAACTCCTAAATTTGGAAAAACCGACTGTCACTGCCACTGCAGCAGAGTTCAAATGAACACTGTAATATTCAGGGCTTCAAATCTAATCTTTCTATGTATATGATTTATTTACCTGAACAGGAGTAGGCACGTACCTACCACAATGCTGAAAACAAAATCGACTTCATCAAACTTCAAGTAACTAAGCTAGTCCAGGAGAGAATAACACTCCTCTATATAAGTACATACTGTATGAGCACACTACAAGGAAGGTGATTAGACCATAAATTGAAACATTAATATTAAGCTCCGTGGTTATAATGGGTCTGGTAACCAGCGCCATGGTATATTCATTACACTGACCTCTTTAAACAATAAATGCTCACCCTTCATGCAGCACAAGGATGATATCTTTTACATCATTCATCGTAAAGATGCAATGATAAAACTAATTAATTCTTTCATGGCCATGAAACTATTAACATCAGCAGCTACCCTGGTGTGAAAATTTGGATCTATTCCTGTAATTTCTTGACTAATGAGACATACTCACTCACAAGAAATACAGAAGATGTATGGAAGAAAAAACTACAGATTTCAAAGCAGTATCTCATTTAGAACCACCCGTGAACATAACCCTGACACTGAAATATCTAATCTGAAGTGTTTATATGCTATCATAGTATTAAGGGGACTGTTAGTTGTACATTTTTTTTTTAAATGTGATGCAATTGCCAATGGACTTCATAGTTTAAGTAATTTATGTCTATATCATAACTTAGTGAATTGGTGTGTTCTATTCTTGAGTGACAGCAGCATCAATTTGATCATAACTGATTGAACTAAATTACTTTGCCATTAATTACTATCTAATGACCTTATACTCTGGAAGACTATAACCCAACTCCACTCAGGGAAATAACATTAGAGGAGAAAAAGACAACTTGTTTTGCTTTAACTTACTGACAGTGTAATGGTTATAGAATAATGACATCATCACCATTTACATTGGTTCTCTATAAACCTCACTTGCACTATGCAGTTCTATGAAAACAGAAAATAAGGCTTGATTCACACCACAAAGGAAGTGCTTCAACCATTGCTCAACTAAAGAGGAAGAGGCTAGTGCTTAGTTTTACCTGGTAGCCATCCTCAGTTACTGTATGTCTCATAATCATTTGTTGGGTGGACAATCTATTTTTGTTGCCTAATTGCTATATGATAAATGTGGGATACTGCACAAGCAAAAGGACACACTACTGTGTATGCTACATTTTAGTTGCAGAGAGGAAGAAAGCCCTTTAGAAATGAGTAAGCTAAGCTGCCAGCCCTACATCCACAGAATACTCAATCAGTATCCACTTAGGTTGGCTGTCAGGTTCATCTAATTTTTCACATAGAAATCAACGGACAGAAAATGTTATCTCCATCTCCGCTATTCAGTTTCTATCATTTTGTAAAAACATAAACATGCCACCAACCCAATTCACTTTTATTAACACATGGTGAATGATTTCTATCTGCTATTATGTCTCCATTAGAGACTAAATGAACAATCAAACTCACACTTTTCTCCTTATGTTTTCTTCTAATACACTATTTCTTTCACCTAGTAGTTTGTGTAAAAACAATAATGATATTCAAACTGTTTGTTTTTTTCTAAGCAATGCACATCATTACAATAGCTTGTGCCTGCTCCCACTTTAAGTTGACCTTTGGAAATAAATCCATGGAAAAAAGACAGAACACTAAGTTATACTTAATAATTATAGCAATACACATGAAAATGAATATTCTTAATGCCCAGAATATTTATTATGGATGTTATTTGGCTCTTATCCTATAAATATTTGGTCAAAAACAATAACTTGAATCCTTATAGATATTTTAATGCATTATCATCAGCAAATGCTTTATTATGCACTCATAAAAAAACATCAGCAATTACTACTACAGCTTTCCTGAGATGAGCCTTTCATCAGTGGCCTACATTTTACATATCAGGAAAAAAAAAAAAGATTGTTGCCTTTAGAGAAGTCGACATGAATTGCGATTTACAAGGTTCAAACCAGAGTCTTCTACATAAGTTGTGACAATTTGCTTGTTTAAATCACTACTCCTCTAAACTGGGATATGCATAACCTTTAATAATATTTTGATTAGAGAATGTAGGCAAGTTTGCACCTAAAGAGTTTAAAAAGAGCATAATTATACCATCTGAGTGGTGTGTGCATGTACTGTATATTTACTGATCTAGGCTTATTTTGGGTGCTTTTTACTGATATGCAGCAATTAAAATAATTAAAGGTGTATTTACATCAATTGCTTAAAGTCTGTTAATGAACAACTGCAAACTCAATGTGTCAGTCAGTGCATATGATCTGTGTTCACTTATGTTGAGTTAACACCGTCAAGAAAACATGAATACAGTATAGTAGAAAATGAAAGATCATTAGTGGTATTTCATATTTTCCTCAGTATCTAATGGCAATCAGATGGGAATATCTGATGCTGCAGTAGCAAGTTATCTAATGCTGGCCTAATGAGCTTATTGTTAATAAAATATGTATGTGCTTGAACAAAGATACAGTATAGATGCTTTTGGAATGAAATGTAAATAATTATATCTAGCCAGTGTGTTAAATAAGCTCATAAATCCAGCAGTATTTTTGATAAAGTGGAAGAAGATAATTAAAACAACACATACACACTCACACACCTCCCCCATCGACACTCGGCCTGACCAACAAACCCGCTCCTCCCCACCACAGCAGAAACTGCCAACCTGTAGGAAGCACTGCACTGAATAAACTGAATACTGATACATTTCCATTACAAGCAATGCTACGGATGATACCCAAAAGAGATCCTGATATTATCATCACAATATTGGTCGAGGACAGAGTAATATTATTCTTCCTACCTCACAAGAACCATGTCGTCTTTGTGTATTGATTAGCCTGGTCTCTAGCTCTGGCTTTTTCTTCTCCTGTGTTTTTTTAATGTGTATAGGATTATTAAATAAATTAGGGACACAGTTTTTGAAGATGCTCTTCCTTGCTTTGTCATGCTTCGGTTGACATTCATAATCTGAAACTAAAAGTTCTCAGTGTCCAGATGATATTTTTTTTATACTAGAAAATAATCCAATATGATTATAATAGATTTCTGTGTGATTTCACTAAGAAACCATTTCTTCGCCTACTTCAAGTATGCATTATTGTTATTTCAACACTGCTATTACTGGAAACTGTCACAAAAATCTCAGCTGTTGCCAGTTGCAAATGTTTTTTTTATGCTTCTGACTATACTGTATGACATCACTGATATCATTCATGTTTACTCCATCTGTTTGGTAGATGATTACTCCTGTTCTTGCATTTGAGGTAAACCATTGGAGATATTTCATAGGTCAACCAATCCCCATGGACCTCTTTGATAAGAATGGAAGACACCTTTGGGGATGTAGAACACCTGCATGTTTTGCTAATGAGGCCTTGCAGGAGATTCACTCCTTACAAACAACTGTATTGCAGATCAATGGCACACGTCACAGATCTAAAACAAACATATGGCTTTAGCCAAATAGAGGAAGGGAAATCATTACTTTACGACTGATGATGACAGTAATTGCCATAATGTATTTGTATGCATAAATATCTGTGCATGTAGTGGCTGACTGAAAAGGCTACAGAGGAGGTGTTGTACCAACTGTATGGTTTAAACTGAATCCATGTCTTACCTTCACTGCAGTCCTTCCCTTGGAAGCCCGTCTGAGAACAGTCACATGTTGGTTCATTGTTAATTAAACTGCAGACTCCTCCATTTAAGCATATGTTGGCTGTACCACAGAGGTCCTGTAAGACCCCTTCACTGTCGATCATTACAGACTCCGTGTTGTTGACCTTTACATCTGTTATCCATCCAGTGAAAGTCAGCTGATCCTTGATTGCAGGTGATGTCAATCGTAACGCTTCAGACCGTAATTCCGGTGGTATTCCACCAACAAACATTTGGCTGAAAACAGTCATATCCCGTCTTTTTGACTTCACTTCAACCCATTTTATCTCATTGTCCACCATAAGGGTTGTGTTCTTAAAGTTTCTCCTTATTGTAACTGCGTGCCATTGGCTGTCGTTGACAGCTGTGTCAGACAGGACAGTTGCAGGCTCGGCACAGAAGATTGAGAAACGAAGGCTTAGTTTACCACCCACTAAGAGAAGTTCTAAAAAGTCACAAAATCCCTCGTCGTCAAAGTAAACTAGCAGCCCATGGGAACTCTTTGTTTTCATATTGAAACTCATTTCACTTTCACAACATGCATTCCACACTGGAAATCTTGCCCACTGCCCCTCAGCACCTGTAAATTCTAGACAAGTGCCTATTTCTACATAGCAACAAATGAGCAGCCCAACCCATAAGATATGGGCACCATGTGGCTTTTGTAAAATCATTGTGAAATCACAAATTCTGCGTAGGTACTTATAAGGCTAAATTTATTTGTAAGAACCTTTGCAAGAAGTATGTTGGGTTGAGTGTGAGAGAGTAGACTTGCATATAACTGACTGTCTACATGGGTGTACAGATGTAAACTGATTCATTGTAAGACAAAAGGTTAAATGCTATAATATATTTGCATAGCAATAAACTTGGCCAACACTTATTTCCTGGAGCAAATATCATTATCTCAAGCTGTCCAGGCCACTGGCCAAACCTCTCACTGTCGACACCAAAATAGTTTGAACTGTTTAAAGGTCCTCTCTGCCATGGCTATGTACGGCAAAGTGACAGTGATTCAAATATCCATTGGGCACACTCGGTCTAATTCATGTAATTATGGAACAGTCCCTTCTGGTGCCAGTTAGAGTGTGCACGGTTTCACTTGAGTTGAAATGGCAGCTTTAATCTTCATGTTCATGCCAGAATTCTTTGGCGGGTATCTGGAAGCCTTGCTCAGGGCTTTTCACCCTGCATCCTCTGTAGCAATGTGAAAAAATGCCATATGGAGCCACGTTGGCTGATAAAGCTCAGCAAAAAGATGCAGTCTGTCCGTCAAGGCAGTCCTCAGTCCCGACGCTCTCTGCAAGAGAAAAGCAAGTTCAATAAGGTATCCTCATTTTCACTGTATCCATTTCTAAATCCACTTTGGACAAAGCCTTAATCAAATATCAGAGTTAATACTACGATTAAGGCAGAATGACAGCCAATCAGGCACATGTGTGCAGAGAGGCCTATTACAACAAACACAGGACATATAATTAGATTAATATCACCGGGGCTTTCCAGGAAGCAAACAGCAGCAGTGGACATTCACTGCTGAATCCACGCATTCATTCATCGCAGTGGCCAAGTGGTTCGGTTACACTGCCTTATGACATGCTCTCTACCGAAGATTAAAACAACGTCCACATCCAGTACGAGATGAAACGATCAGTAACATTTTTACTTGTGGTCTACAGCTTGCATTATTAATCGCACCCAGATGATGTATCTAAAAAAATATACATATATATAAATAAAGGAAATTGACACGGCAAAGTAAAAAGGAAAAAAAACAAAAACGCAGAAACAACTCTCATTTTCTTTCGGAATATTACTTCGTACACTCATAACAACTTCTCCAACCTTTCATATCCATTATCAGCAGCATTCATATACAGTATTTACCGGCCTGGTGTCTCTCTTGAAGACCCAACAAGAAAAAGAAAAAGTGCGTCATTTGATTCACAATGGTCGGTTTGTGTAAAAACGAACCAGTCGGGGCTGCCACTGGGTCTCAGTCAGACCCCCAAAAATGTGCTCCTCATATCTCCCTCGTCACTAATATTTTCCACTCGGACTGCGAGGCGAATTGTGCATTTCCACATAAAAACACCATGAAATATTGAGACGGAAAGACGATAACCTGATGTCAAATCTCCGCAATTTTAGTTTGCATTTGAAAGAAGAATGTAACCGCTGTATACGGGGCTGAAGCTGAAGCGGGGTTTTACTTATAGGCACATCACTTTAAACATGCTCAAACATCTTCTCCATAAACACAAAAAGCCAATAATTACCAATCAGGAGTTTAAATGCTACATCATCAACTCACAACCTTCACTAGAAAAATCAGCGATTTATTTAATTTGTCGAAACGGGACAACCAATTTTCGCCATCATCCCATCATTAATATGCCCCATACCTTAACATCTTACCCCGGATGACAGCTGGAAAGGGCGCACTATGATTACACTGTTGTTTAATAATGCCCATATCTGCGGCATCATTTTGGTCAGTGTCACACAAGTAGATAGAGATCAGATCAATTTTAAAAAACAACAACAACAAGATGGTAGCGTTATTATTACCTTTACGTATGATACACCTTTACTTCTACGGGACCCTAAATAGTTGGAACAAGAAGAAAAAAAATTTCACGCGATTTCATGCACATCTCCGCGAGCTGAGCGCCTGTAAATTACAAGTCCACATTTTTTTTTTTTTTTTTTTTTGGGGGGGGGGGGCGGTTGTTTGGAAGCCAGTACCTCAAATCCACTCCGGCGAAACCTTCACATCAAGATCTGCTTTCAAGTGAATCACAGCATCAGAGAGAGAGGGAGAGAGAGAGAGAAAGAGAGAGAGAGAGAGAGAAAGAGAGAGAGACGGTTCCACTTTAACTCCAACTCCTCTAAAAAACGCCTTACAGGATTAGTAGTACACATTTTGTTTTACCTTAAATATCCGTCCGCCAAGTTTTGTTCTCCGATTTCAGAAAAAAAGAAAAGAAGAAAAAAAAAAACACAACTAAAGAAGAAGAAAAAAAATGAAACCGTCGTTATGGAGTAGGTGGGGAGTGCGGAGCGAAAATCCAGTTATCTTTATGGAAGAGAAGGTGCAATCTGGTTTCCCTGTTGAGCTTATCCAGCGACTGTCAGGAGCCACAGACAGAGCAGATCACGTGCCTTTCGTGATGTCTACAGGGGAGGGGCTGAATGCAGTACCTTGGACAGCGCCTCTGCCTCCATAAGCATCCATCCGTGCACATTTATGACAGGGGGGGCAACTTTGGGAGATAAGGCTTGTGAAAACTGCGGTGACTCATTCACTGATTGCACTGAAGACACAGAAGTGGGAAGCTTTTAAAGATTGTTTAGGTGAAGCACAAGTGGTGTGTGTTTCAAACAAACTACAACATATATACACACACACACACACACACACACACACACACACACACACATATGAAAACATCCTATACCGAGAATTCTTAGTTCAGAGGTCATTATGAGATCCTGCTGAATGATGAAATGCTCAAAGGGTGTTTAATGCTGTTTTCTCCAGTAGTACTTTATTGTATGGCATATTTATAGTGCATTGTATATTTATTACCTTCTCTGGCTTGTCTCTATGGAGGTTAATAATGTATTTCACACTCTATGTATAATAAAGGAGGAAATAACCCTATAGCTCATGCTGCAGCTATAGTCCATGTATGTAGTCTTCAGATGACCAGAGTTAACTAAACATCTGTTTTCTAGATTTCTTCAGCAAAGACTTTTTTTTCTCTTTTAGGGGCAATGTTTGTTTGTGTTCCACTTTTTTCCTTTTCTGTTGTTTGTTTTTGTGTTTATTTTGGATTCGTTTATAGCTTAAGAAAAAAAAAATCCTAAAAAAAAAAAAAAAAACCATGTTGTATTAATCCACCACAGTAGGCTACTATAAACAGAACCATCCTAACCATGAATGCTCTCAGCCACAGAACTAAAAAACTGAAAACAATTGGACTGCCAGTTGTGTATAGTCTGCACCCTGCCAGCAACTATTCGAAGGTTGGTGCAATTTTAAGACTGAGGCTAAAGGTGTGTGTGTGTGTGTGTGTGTGTGTGTGTGTGTGTGTGTGTGTGCTGGTGACTGGAATATTGCTCTAGTAAAGCTCAAAGCAGCATAGTGCTGTGAATGAGTAAAGGAAGCACACATCAACAAGCTGTCCTTGAACAAGGCACTTAAAGCTTGAAGAACAAAATAGCAGCTCAGTGACAGGAAACACAAAAGTAAAAGATGAGATCCACATATGGCACACTATCATTAGCTCTGTTTGGATATTATAGGAAAGGTCACTCACTGATCAAGTTTAAAACTGTGTTCAAATGATGGCTCTTTACCATTTACTAATGTTTGTAGGCTTGTAGGCTAGTAGGCTTTTATGTCTTTCTTTCTTTTTTCTTCAAGCTCCAGGCATTATCATTTCCTGCAACATGTTTTAGGAGTAAAACAATGTCTACATGGGCTGCGTAGTAAAAGCAGTATGTTAGCAGGGAAGTGAAAGCTGCACTCACTATGCAACCTCTCTAGACGTTGTGTAAAAGCATGAAGCTGTTGCATTCTGGTTGGCTCCAATTTAAGGAACCACTCCAACAAGCTGAGCTTTGCATGTTTTGAAAATCACTGTAGAAAATACAATTTAAATAATGCATCTAATTTGGTATTTTTCTTGTTTTGTAAATTTGCATAGAAAGGTAAATTGATTAGGAGGTATAAAGCTATAAAAATGATTCAAGAAACAGCTGAAAATGTTATTTGTTCCCCTGGTATATAAAGCCTCTTTAAACAGAATTTATATGCACATTATCAAAGTACCCAAGTTACCCAAGCATGCCTGATGCATGTTTCATCCACACAAGGCAGACTCTGCACTTGTGTCTTGTGCAATTGCAGTGCAATCAGTCTTTCAGTTCAGTGGTGAGAAGCTACCCAGTGTGTTTCTTGACATCAGTCTCTCTCACACTCTTAAAAGGAAAGTACAGTGATAGGATAGCAAAACTGTTAAAGAGAAAACAATTGCTGGTATTTTTGCTTATATTTTTGAAAGTGTTTTTAGCTAGGCTGAGCCGAGTTTGGATTCCACTGTTAAATGTTGACAGGCTGTATATGAATAACAATGGTGTACAGGTATCATGAGGAACAGAGGTCAAATCAATCTAGATCTATTTTGACTTGTAAACTGCAGAATGACTCATGTTATGGTCTGCTGTTGGTACAAACTGTTCACTGTGTAGTGTAATGTATTAAACACTCAATTGTTCAAACAGCTTATAATTGTCTTAAAGTCATTAAAGTGGAACCTGTTAGTTCATACATTCAAGAACAGTTCAAATAGTTGTGTCTCAATCATCTAGACTGTCTTAATGTTGGCACTATTTTCACACTCAGTCGACCGTTTCATTTAATGTAAGTGCTTCATAAATGATTCACCACATATACCTACTGTACCATATACAACATATAACACTTGCCATCACAAATTTCACTTCACGTGTTCATTAAATCTTTAGCTTGTTGTTGTTAGCTGCAAGCTGTAGCTCAGAGGTTACCAATTTCATGATTGTTCATTTTAATATTCTTGAAATTTCAAGCTAGAGGGCTAAATGTGAATGGCTTTGTATGTAAAGATCTAGCATCAGATTGGTTTATATAAAATACAGTCCTTCAGGAAGTCTGCACAGTAAATGCATAAACTGAACAGAGGACTTATATATTTTATAATTTATTCAAATATATAAGACTTGGAGGACTTAGGCAACTGGCTGGTGTGCCATGTGTTTTCCATAATACAAAGAAACTGGATCATTTACAGAGCAAACTTCCAATCCATCAGTTTTTTCCAGTTAAAAACCTTGAAGTTATAACTGACAACAGGTAGGACATTGCCTTTTGTGAGAGTCAGATATAGTAGCACCCAAGGCTTGAGAAAGCTTTATTTTTATTTTTTACTTTTGAGGTTACAGCATTTGTTGTGTCACCATGTTGACAGATTGAGGAGAACAGAGAGAAAGGTGCATTCAAGATTAATAGAGGTGCCAGCTTTATGGGTGTATACTGGGATAAGATAAGGCAGCTTTTTATTCATAAATTAGTAATATTGTGCTTTTCAAAGTAATTCAAAGATTGTGTCAGAGGTGATTATAAAAGTTTAAAATTAATTCAAAAACTAAAAATCAGTTTTCTTGCGTTACTTAATGATACAAGAAAATGAATGTTAGGCAGATATACTGCATTGTATTCAGGGGCGCATTAACATCACTGAAGGCCCCTGGGCTACAGAACTTTATAAACCCCCACCGACCCACCCCGCACCCCCACTACAGGACTTTATGAGGCCCCATCCGTAAGTGGTTGACACACTATATATTGCCTATAAAAACTCAATACAAGGTCATCTTTGGCTCTGTGCCATTTATTTGTGCCATTGTATGTACCAATGTATGTACCATTAACTATGTGCATTCCACTTCTGCAAATGAGCCAACATATACACTACTCACCCACACACACAATTCCATCAGCACAATACTTCACTTAGGCTAATAATAACTGTTCCATAGGCTGTGCCACATATCAAACATACTGCCAGCAAATAATTGATTCATCTCTGTGCCATTTATTTATTTAATGTATGTAGGCCCAACATTAATTATGTACATTTCATTTTTACAAATGAGCCAACATGCTCTCACACACACATGTACGCACACACACACACACAATTACATCACAACAATTGCAACGCAACTTGGGTGTGAACGCTTCATTGTTGCTAACTATTAGGCTATGTGTCGTCTTGCCTGTCGCTTTGTGTGCCGTCTACTAAGCTGCATGTTGGATATATACACGGTGTGATTTTGTTACATTGTATCAAAAGGTATGGGGGGGGGGGGGGGGGGGGTATCGCACCATCCCCATCATTTTTACCACCAGATGTCACTGTAATGCAGCGTCATGTGCGTTATGGTCGAGTGTTCATTAACCTACATAATTATTCTCAATTTTTAGAGCCCCCCCCCCCCCCATGGTGGACGCCGTGGGGCTGTAGCCCAGGTTAGCCCATTCATTAATGCACCCCTGATTGTATTTAGTTACAGACTGAATTGTAATTTTCCTCTTCTGCTGCTTTTCCTCTATAATGTAACTGGATCTCAGAATCCAAGACACACAGCAGCCAGACATTTCTGAAAGGTTTCAAAATGTCACGACTACACAGGCATTACACATTCCTCCAATGGGCCAGATGGTGCTGATATAAAAAAGCATTTTCAAGTTTTGGCCACTAACTTCTGACCTTCTAAATTCTTTGGCTCAAGAAAAATCAGTTGTTAAACATCAAAAAATGGGATTTTTCTAAGACTCCTCTATACATGTCCTTTTTAAATACTGCTGCACCTCTAATTCAATTGTCTCCAAATTTAAGATGCCAGCTTACCATCTGTACATTAAGAAAAAATATATTTTTTAATGATTCATACATTCAATTTTAAATAGCTACACATGTTTGACTAAATCAACCATGACTTTTGTGAACTTTTGTTGTTTGCAAAACATTTGGCACCTCTTCCAGTCTTTGTGCCAAGCAAACCTAAACATCTCCTGGACCTGTCTCACTGCTGAAAGCACAGACACAAAATTCATTTTGATCTCATCTACTCCAAGTGATAAATAAAATAAAGTATAAAGTTTGCCCAAATGCTGGAGTAGGCTGGTTTTATTTAACACCCCAAAAGGTAAAGGAGAACTGCATTTATGTACCATTACAGGCACATATTGGGATCTTTTTGAGACCAGTTGCATACCTTTTGACCCACCATCAATGTATCATGTAGGTTCTTATACGTAGTTTAAGGCTTTAGTCACCTGCCTGATGAGGTTGAAATCATGTCCATTTGGAGTAGATACAATGCTGTTCTGGTGGGAGTTAATGAATTAAAAACAGAAACAAACAAATGGATATAAATGTCTGTTATTCATAAAGACAGCTAAGGACCAGAGCACATGTCTCATAATGTAACATATGTATTTGGTAACCTTGTTAACACGCACGCATGTCAGTTTCTATCTAAATCAAATGATGTGTTCATATTTTTAAAAAGTCAACTTGTGGGCACACCCACCATCTTCTTTTCCATCCTCTCTTGCTAACCATCTGAAGTATTTATGACTGATACAGTCCAGCTGCATTTTAATTAATGCTAAGTACAAGCATTTTTTTACCAGCTCTTTATGACTCACCAAATATTGTTAAAGCATAGACTTGCTCTTGGTCTTGAATAAACTTGAATCTATTGTTCCCTGGCAGTAAATATGGTACTCATTATGCAGGATGACAGGTCAGCATAATGTCTTACCTAACATTCAATAGGACTTTGTGCTGACAACTCCTGGTTAATTTGTAGTTTGTCAGTGTTAGTAAATGTATTAGAACAGAACTGTAGCAATGAGTCATCTTCCTTTGGTCTGGAGAACTCAGCCACTGTGTTAAATTTGCAACCCTATTGCCAGATAATATTGATATTGGCAGAGGTTCAAATCATTTACTTAAGTTAAAGTACCAATACAGTAATGTAAAAAATACTCCATTACAGTCCTGCATGAAAAATCTACTGAGGTTAAAGTAGTATTAGCAGCAAAATGTACTTCACTTTTTTAAGTAAAACTTGTTTCATCACTTTGATATATTATTATATATGACATTAGGTTATAAATACTGAATCACCAGTGTGTAAGCAGCATGTTACTGTTGTAGCTGCTGGTAGAAATAGTTTGAACTCATTTATATTCATTTAGTCCAGTGGTTCCCAAACTAGGGGTCGGGAACCTCCTGCATGAAAGCCGCTACACACTACATGCCAAACCTCCACACTCTTTCACATTACTACATGAAGGGCATACTTCCTGCACTGGCACTGAGTGTTGGCAACAGACGTAAATTGCGAGGTGCAGTATCGTCAAGTATGGATGTAAATCCAGGGGCTGTTGGGCTGGTTCACAACCTAATATACAAATTAGTGCCAGTATCAGTTGCATTCAGCAGCATTCTTGCAGCATGCAGTATGTTATTAATATAAGCCATGTTGGACTCAATTAGGTGAAAAATCTACTTTAGAAATGTGTATGCTGTAGATTACATGTCCTGCTGTGTCAGTGGTTTATATTGCTTTGCTGCACAGTTTTGACATCAAATGTAAAATACACAATCAGCTTTATTAAAATGGATCCCCTGAATTGAACTGTTTCATGTTAATAATAATTCCAATAACGTATTAGTCGACAAGCACATGACTGTGGTCAGAGTTCTGATGAGTGAAATACATATCTTGAGGAAAGTACATAGTGTGTTGGCTAAAAGTAAATGTGAACTGTTTCTTACTGGGCAGTGGATCCCTACAGGACTGACATGATAAGCAATACTGCCCCAAGCTAATTTATGTTTTCCCAGACTCATTTTAAAAAACTGTATATTTACTCACAGCAATTCTGCGACTCATAACTCCTCTTTCATGAAAATTTTGTTGAAGCATAAGAATCCAAGTACAATAAATAAAACTATATAAAGAATCATTTAAATTGAATGATTGCAAATGAATAGGGAAAGGCGCAGGTGTCAATAACAATATTAAGGATCTCTCTCTACCATTTACGTGTCCCAGTAAGCCAGTATTCAAAATTTGAGGGCCCTAAAACCTGCACACGTAAAAGCCAATCAGTCATGATTTATGTTATTAGCTGTGCTGTTTCTAGTATGTTATGTTCAAATGATTGTAAAAGGTATAATCAGGATTTTTCTCTTTGAAGTGAGGTTGTGGCAGAGAGGTGTGGTTTCAGAATTGGCTGAAGGAGGAGAGTTGAGGTGGATCAGCCAGGCAGCAGGCACAGCTGCATTTTATCAGGCTGATTAGCAGCCTGATAGGCCAGAAACCATGTGGTTGCTCTCTTGGCTTTGCAGTGGGGCTGGGGATAAAGATACAAACTGACAAAGACAAAAAGAGCCGGTAAACATGGAGTTAAACACAGTAACATAACTAGGTTATGTTTAATTAAAACAAATCTCTCTGTGCCACTGATCCATGCCTACACGTTAAGTGCACTGTTCTGCCTTCACCATTGCACTCATTTGCATTTCACTGGCTCTAAACAGATGTTTGTAGTGCCAGGTATAGCTCATCCTAATCATAGGATACACTTTAATAGGCACACCTGTATATTGTAATGTGATCAAATCCCTGTCATGGATTACTCTTAGTTTTGCTGAGACTGTCAGCATGTACTCTTCAGAGTTAGATGAAGTCTCTGTGGAAGTCAGGCAAATAAATAATTGCTGTTGAGGTGACTGTCACCTTCTGAGACAGAGACATGTAAGTTGGAAAGGAATTATTTTAGCGTCAGAGCTAGAAGCTTGCCTCAGCTGGAGGAGTAATGTTCATGTCTTATCGGAGTCATTGTAATTATAAGTTTCCAAATTATATAATTATGACTGGGAAATTGATTCTTCTTAAAGTTCTGCTATATCTTACTCAGCACTTAATTATATGGGAGTGCCTGAAAACCCAGCAAGCATGGATGCCTTATATCAGTTAAGTTCGACATGATTCTGTCAAAGCACAGTATTAAACCTTCATCTGACCAGCTCACCAGTTCTCTCACAAACTAAAGATGGCGTGAACACTCCATTAACATGTGAATGTTTCTGATCTTTCTCCATTCAACATACATGGAGGCTCTTTAATAGAACAGGCAGCTGACAGCTAGCAAGCTCATTAGCTCAGAGAGTGTCCTCTTCAATCTTTTTATTGAATGAAATAGTGTGCACCGTCACCAATTACACATACTAAAATCACAAAATCTATGAAACCTTTAGATATGAAGGCAATTTATATTATGAACCCAAAAATATGGCTTTTCTAGATTTGAATCTTATTTTAAAGAAAAATGATATAATTAATTTCTTATACACATAACAGTTTAAATTCAGTCTAATAGTATTAACTTCTTTTAACTTCACATGTAAAGACACAAAACAATCTCATTCCATATAAGGAGGCACAATGGGCAGAGGCATATTTACTGAAAAGGTGCAAATTGTCTTTTTAGTAAATGCATCCACCAAGTATGAGTCTTCATCCCTCTAAAGTGGCTAAATTTTTTCATAACAGTTTCACCACTCACCAGCTGGGACCATTTTTCTCTCCCTATTGAGAGCATCTGTATCGCCTAGATTAAAGCAGATTGAATTTAGAAATCTGTATCATTACCATTATTAGATTAGAAGAGAGGGAAAAGGACATTGCAACTGAATTTCATTTTAGAGGAATTAATGAAACAGGAGTGAAGTCACAAAGACCTGGTCACATGTCCAGCTTGAATGAGCTTACTGATTGTATTGACTCTTACATAATGACCCTACTGAAGATGCATGAGAAAAGCATTAACATGCCAAAAATCTGATTAAAACCTAGATTTCAAAGCCTGACCAAACAGCCTGGAACAAATTGCCTTGTTGCTTATTGACATATGATCCAGGGATTACTGAACTAATTGATTTTCCATCCTCGCTATTTTCCTTCCCTCAGTATTTACATTTTCTGATTTGTATAATTCATGATTTAACATTTGTATATTTACATTATCAATGCACATCCCATAGTATAGAATTGATTGAACAAACAAGTTTAGTTTTATCACTTAAACATTTTGATTCTCTTCATATATTGGTTAGGTTTAGTGCAGCAGGTTAGCCAGGTAGATGTCAATAGCTTTTACAACCATGCATGGACCATTTGAATACTCTCTATTAAAACATCGGATAACTTATTACCAACATGAAAATAGGCTTCATTTATGACCCTTCAGTATAGCTTAGTTTTATCTATAGGCTATGTGTATGTGTATGTTTATATATATACACAATACAATAGATACACATTAATATAAAAGAAAAAAAGACCGTCAGAGACTAGAACAGCAAGAAACATTGCTAGTGGCCTTTGTCCATATTCCATATTCCCTTTTAAACTGCTTATTTCTATATTCATTATGTAATTATAAATCAATACATGCGATAAGTTGTTATGATACACACATGCAGTTAAGTGAGTTGTGATTTTTAGTTGTACTGTATTTACAGCCCCTACTGACATGAAAATCAAAATGGACTGACATTTTGTCTCTTTTTGTTGGTGCAATCTTATACTTAATGCTCTTTTCTAGCATTTTATTTCTCTCTTTCTATTTTTCTGTACTTAGTTTTTATTATCAGTGTGTTGGGGGGTGGGGGGTGGTAATTGTATGTTTTAATGTTTCTCAAATTACATGTTTTTCTGTTTTATATAAAGCACATTGAGTTGCCATTGTGTATGAAATGTGCTATATAAATAAAACTGCCTTGCCTTGCCTTATTTGTTGCTAATAGATAACATATATTCTCACTGTCTAGTGTCAAAATGTCAAATATTTTTTCTATGACTCTACTATGAATATGTGTCAGAAACCTGTCCTGTTGGTTTTTACTTGTATATTGCACTGTTGAGTGTGACTCTCCAAACACAGGTATCGATCTGTCTAGTTCTGCGGGTTGTCCTTGTCCTGCGTTCCACCCGTAGTGAGTAGCGAGTACACAGCATTATCCTTGTAGCTCTGTTTTTTAATCTTGATGTCAAGCCAACCGATCCCGCATGTCTCCACAACCGGAGAAATTCCTCTTGAAAGATTGGGTCAGTAGATCACAAGAGATCATCTCAGGCAGCACAATGCTCCTGTATTCATGAAAGATGAGAGATTGATTTTCCTCTCTCAGGTCTTCATCCGCTCTTATCTGCACTATTCATGAGATCTTCTGCCGGTGTTGCTTTAGGGACCTTCATGACTACGTGAAAATAAACATGCGAGCAACTGTTTACTCACAATATCTGTTTGTGGGTGTAATTCCTGCACATTTCTGATGAATAATGGATTTGAACAAGAATCCTCAAAGGTATTAAGGCAAACCATGACCTTGGTCATATCAGGAAATGGGCATTAATCCTCACAGAGGCATGTAACATCATTCCTTATTTTTATCTTGTGCCATCAGGTGCAACCAGGACAGGATTAATTGTTCACACATCTAGGTGGAATCCTCAGAGTTGGGTGATTCAGAAATAGCAGGAATAACTCAATTTTGTCCAGTATGCATCATTAATGCCTTTTGTCTGCCAGGTGTCATTTCATGTCTCATGTCTCATGTCTCTGTGACCTTTATTCAAATCGTTCAACACAAGATTAGCATCTCTATGGACATGATTCAATCCTTCTAATCTAAATGTATTCCAGACTTTACTGAACTGTGAGTCTTACACAAAGCTAAACTTGGTAAAGTTCATGAGACCAGTGCACTCCAGAAAGGAAGTTATAAGGGTGCAGCCGTATCATAGGCCAGTATCTGTAAAGCATATGATAATGCGGAATAATATTCATTGGAGTGCAAGCTGGTGTGAAATGGCCTGATAAAATGAGAATGTTGACCCACCTGCTGATCACAAATAGTAATCCTTGCATTTTATGGCAGCTTCTTTGCCTTATCGTTTGGGATTGTCAGCGCTACTGCCATAGAAAAGGCTTTATTCTGAATGCAGACTCAACACCCCCAAAATAGCAAAACGGTGTATTCAATGTATTTAATCTCACAATGGGAGATGATTTTTAAAATGAAATCATAAATACCATTTAAGGGATGTTTTTACTGCAGTTTAACTTCTGTATACATATAATACAAGTCACATGCCACTGTCATGCATTATATGTTGTGTATTTCATGTATGAGAATAACACAGAGACAGTAAGTCACCATGGCTGTATGCAGGTAACTTACATTTATTTTTTGCATTCAACATCTATGGTGCAATATCTATATATGCGCATTTGAATTTTCCACAGAGATTGCCAAGTGTAGTATACAGAGGCATTTTCTAACTGTGCTAATATTGAAATGCTACTGATGCAAAATGGCAAAAATGTATCCTCCAGTAATGTCTGTTTTTTTAATATGGAGACAAATTTTTAAAAAGCAATGGAAGGTAAAATATTAACATTTTAAATGATTTAACACAAGACTAAGATAATTATTTAAAAAAGATTTGCCCCTAGAAGATTTACCCTAATAGTAATATTAATAGTTTATTCAGTTCACCTTGTTTTCTGATATTTTCTTTCAAAGTCTACTTCACTTATACTCTACATTCGAACAGCTTTTAACTTGTTTTAGTCTTTAGGCTCTTAGCTTTGTTTTGAGTAGATCAGTGTATGTTCACAGTGTATTATTTTGCAGTCTAATAGGTTCAAAGTGGGACAATCACAAGACATTGTAAAGAATTGACAATTTAATATTGAGTAGGTTATATTTTGATGACTGGAAATTCAACATAGTCAGGCTCCCCCATAAGATCACATCCTTGAGATTTTTAAAGCAATGTGTTAACAGCAGCTTGTTGTCGGTATGATTCAAAGATGTCTCAGTGGTGCTAGTGTGACTGAAGTGTAGTAATAAAGGGACCACCAGGCAGACACACTCTGAATAAGTGATTAATGGCTGCCGAGCTCTATTGTTCTTGTGCTTAAAGATTTCTTGTCTTTCACTTCATTAAACTGTTAGATCAAGTGTTTTTTCCTACAGCAAGCTATTTTGAAACGCATCGCATTGGGGCAAAGCTCACTGCCTTAGTGTGTATGACACTGTGTTGGAGGACAGGAGATAAATACATCCATTTTTAAAGAAATTCAATTCTCCTATAGGGTGAAATACAGAGAGTGGTAGAAGTGAATAAAAATATCTTAATGGAGGTAATTAATTCTACAATGATTTGTGTACTGTTCTGTTGTGGAAACATGTGAAGCAGTTTGCACCATGCAGAATGTCACTGGGAGTAAAATTCAGTGGTGGAGCAATTTATCAGTATGTATTGGCTATGTCACAAAAACCTTGTTCCAGTAGTAATTGTAAAAGATGGGAAGAAGTGACTCATTGATTCATTGATTGAAAACCTCTCAGGGTTTCATGGAGATCAAGCTCCAGTTCAAGAAACAGCAAAGCATTCATACAAGTGAGCCATAAATGTGTCCCGGATCTTTTCAGAGGCACTGCAAAGAGCACAGCTGAGACGATATTCATTCACTGATTACAATTTCTCAATGCAACTATAGCTACAATTCATCAAGGCCATGTCTCTACTTCTTCTTGTGTAGTCCTGTCACTTTTACAGGAGCACTTAAACATACAGTCTGTTGCTTTGTACTGCCCTGGCTAGCACTGTTACAGTTACCAGCTACCTCATACTAAATGAAGCTAAGTGGTAAAATGATTATTATATTTTTTAATTTAAAAAAAAATAGAAAACCCAATTGTCTGGACCACACTATGAGTTACCTGAGTTACTGTATAGGAGTGCTGTTAGCAGCAGTGATCCCCCTCTTACAGTACGGTGCGTATAATAAGGGGTAGACACTACAGGTAGCAGAGTGTTTGTCTCAGCTCAGGATCATTTCACAGACAGAGACAAGAAGCAGGTCGATGGCTAACTGGCAGCACTGAAATGAAATGGGCTTTGAAATTGCTTATACAAGTTAAACTACATAACACTCAGCTAGGATGCCCACTGGAAACTTTTCGGAAACCTTTTCTTAAGCATGCAAATTTTGTGTGATTTTGTTGCAGTTGTTGTAATTTGCTGCTCTGTCTCTCTCTTAAATTGTTCTGACCCTCTGTGTAACAGTTGTGGCTGCTGAGAGCTCATTCTCTAAGCTCAAGATAATTTATTATAAACAATATGAGGAGCACCGTGGGACCAGGGATGCAGAGTCGACTGGCCATATGGTCAGCTGAGAGCTAGTTGGACCTTGGCTACACTTGATGACTTTGCAGAGTGCACTGCTTGTCCATTGCCCTTCAAATAGATATTTAGGTCTACAACAGACTTGTATGGTTACAGGGGTTAGAATTTGTGTTGCAAACTCATGTGGGAAAATTCACAATGTCAGCATGTTATAAATAATGCACAGGTTTAAGTAGTGACCACCGAGGTCTGATGCATATTTGTCAAAGTGGGTTCCAATATGTTCTGAATACTGTCTGTGCTGTTGAACCATCTATTTTTTTCAAGTATAAGCTTATAGGCTACAGGAAAGGGCCACAGTCACCAACACAGTGCTGTATGAGATGTATGAGATGTGTGTGTGTGTGTGTGTGTGTGTGTGTGTGTGTGTGTGTGTGTGTGTGTGTGTGTGTGTGTGTGTTTGTCTGTTCCAGCAGCTGGGCTCAGCAGGACTATGTTCTGCTAATGACAACAAATCTTGATAGCATTTTGGTTTGCACATACACAGATTAATTTAATGTCACCCAACACCTAAAAAGCCTCCTAGCACTGGCATTAAAGCGTATACAGATAAATGTCCCAATATTGTTAACACAAGGTCAGCTGAGCTGTCTTGTCACTGCTATTCTAAGGCAAACAGACTTTGTCACCCATGGGCCAGTAGGATTGGTTCTTATCAGCCTAAACTCTTTTCTCTCTTGGATTAATTCAGAAATTACTTTTACATGCCTCAATAACCTAATGCATTAACAAAAAGACTTAACTTTTTTGTCTGTTAAAATAGACCAGTAAAACACAAACTAGTGGTGAAGTATGTAGAAACTGCAGTGCTCCTCTAACTATATATACCTCCCTAAGGATACCTCAGGAGAGAGAGGACATTCAAGGGCAGTCATTTGGAAATAGTCTAAACAACATCATGAAAATGGTTTTGCCCATCAAGAGAGACAGCTCAACTAAAGCCTGTTAATGTATTCTAACACCGAATCCTCTTTTAATGTGTTTCAGAAACAGATTTAAGGAACAATTCGAGTAGCTACAAATGCAGAAAGTATAGCCCTGAAATTGAAATAGCATAACAACCACCTTCGAAGGTTTAACTGAGAAGTAATTTCATATTTCAGATGGGTATTCCAAGCACAAGAAGGAACCACAATTAACAGCTTGCAAGGTAAAGATTGGTTGCTTCTACATGTCCATCGTTGACATGAAGAAAAATCAGCCACCTCGCAACCATCACACTTCGCTGTCCTTTCTTCGAGGGAAGGGAAGAGGATCGCCCGATTGTGCGGTTTCGTCAAACTGCCAACCAGGTTCCAGGAACACACTTCATTAACCACACCAATGGCAGAGGATGGTGGCTTTTCCAGATAGCAAGCACAAATCTGAAGTCTTGATGTCACAATGCATTACTCCGAATAGGCTTGTCACTCCTGCCCAGGTTCATTTCCTCTTAAGTGTAAGCTTGAGTCAATCAAAGGAAATGAGCTGAGAAACCTTGGCTATTATTTATCAGTTTATCCACTGAGGCTGTTCAATCACCACCCTTCTTCATGTCACACACTATAGGAAAGGTAGATGAGTAAGAAAATATATTTAGCCTTGGAGACACATTCATATGCCTATTTAATGGACATAGCACTAGCAGTTGAGAGAAAAATATGCTGTTTGTTTAGGCACACATGTACCTGTCTGACATTTCCTTTTTTCTTCATTGTCAAGAGTCAAGATTGAAGCTGAGCACTTGAATAATAACAGTATCATGTCTACCAACACATGTACACCACTTGGGCGCACTGTCTCATTTGCTTGGTTATTATACACAGTAATTTCTATGATGCTCCACAACATCCTCAATTAAATGATTATTCATTCATTTATTTTCAGGCATTCACTGGCACTCTTTTTTTCCTGCTCATTATTGCCGCCCTATCTGGCATTGCTGGGGGAGGTGAGGGGGAGTGGGAGTGGGAACATAATGATTTCTGAAGAGACCCAGTATATCAGTCTTTGAAAACATGTATGTGACTATAAATGCACATGGAGCCTCTCTGCATCATTTCTCCATATATTCCATTTTACAGTATTAATGTTTGATGGTAACTTTCAGCACAATGAGCAGTGCTTCTTTTCTCAGTGTGGACTTAATGGTAGAAATGTCTTTTGCAATGTATGTAATGGCAATGGAATAAAAGCAAAGCCACGAGTTTGCTCTCACTAACACTCCAGTGTCACGCCCCTAGCAGAAGTAAGCATTCAAGTGAATCTGGGTACACGTACCATATAGCTCTTCTTTATTCATGCCAAGTACACACATTTATTCTCCTTGGTTTCAGCCCTGCACTTCACCAAATCCTGTCTTAGAGAGCGGAGCCTTTGTTTATCATTATTCATTTTTTTTCCTCAGAAAACTGGGGTTATATACAATCTATCATTCCCTGACAGGTCATTCAGTGCAGCTCAAGCAGATGGGAACATGGGCACTCTTAATACTATTGTCGACAATGAAAGGTAAATCTTTACCCATCAAAGTGTTTGTTTTGCAAGCTGCTACAGGTACAACACCTGAAAACAGACACAAGCTCAACTTTTCAGCCTACGTACCAATGAGACAACTCGATAGGACACAAGCTGCATGAAACTGAAGAATATGATATAATATAATAGAATATAATAGGGAACATTGTGTACATGACATACATATTTCTAGCTAATAGAAATGTTTTCTTTGATTTATGCTCTTCATACACTGGACGCACAGATTTATAACCTAAAGAGACTTCCTGCTTCAGAGCAAAATATAATAATTTAATGAAGACATGTACATTGGAAATATTCATTACAGTACTTCCCATTTATTTGTGATTCTGTATTTGGAAAGTTGCTGTAGGAAAAGGGAGGCTTTTAGTGATAGAGTTGGAAAATGCTAATTTTATCTCTCTCTCTCATTTAATTCTCTGACAGTATCTATAAAATTGATTAAGACTTTAAAGACTGGGTATCTTTCCTCTTAAAATATTTAATTTCCCATTATTCTAATCAAGACTTATTCTGGCAGTAATGAGTGTCTGCCAAGCAGCAGGCTGGAGGAGCTCACCCATGTGATGAACAGATCTAGTGGTGGCATAAAAATATCTCCACACAGAATGACAGTGAGAACAATTGGCAGCCCAGCTGGAATCAAGATTGCACAGACGCACATATCAAACGGAGACTGGTCAATGATGGATATGACAGAGAAATTATCCACAAGTGCATATACAAACCATATAAATGAAGTAAGGGGTCTCTTTATGTAGAGTGATAAGACATGAGAGTGAACATGAGTCTAAAAGTGGGAGCGTGAATGTCTTGTTGTGAGACAGCCAGACGATAAATACTGATTACGTTCTGAATCAACAGGTTAAACTCAAAAGTTGACGAGAACATGTCTGAAGGCAACTTAAAAGATAAATCTGTAGATTTTGTATATTTTTGGTGGTGAATATTTCGTACTAGCCAGTATTGCCCATGAAGCCAAAGCCTCACATAGCTATTTTCCTATATCCATTCCTCCATAGACTGTCCTGCTGCTGTAAATACACACTAAAGCACTATCACTTGTGTATCAACACTCTGGCAAAATGCCCATTTGCTTTTTTTCCCCAGAGAATTAGATGAGTTACTGGTGGCTAAGTGAAAAGACTGAACCCAAAGGGGAAACAGCTATAGTGGCTATGATATATTTCAAAAGTATGGCTACTGGCACCTGTAGAACTCTCTAATTAACAAGTTGAGTCTCACTGATTTCATTTGTACACACAAATGACCGTTGTTGGTTTAAGATGGAGATACAAGCTATAACTATTATTGGAAAAAACAACGGATAGTTTTATGCATGGGTTACAATGTGTTAATTAGCCAGTTTTAGGTGATGGCAGATGTACAGTATGTCCCCTTGTTAAGACTCATAATGATAAGCTGGCTCCAGCTCCATACTTTACACATAGCCATGAGTGTCAAACTAATGATTTAAATATTTCCTCAAAGTATTTTCAGACAAATGTACTTCTTAAACCTTGTTTGAGTAATTATTGCTAAAAAGCTATTTAAGAATATTATTTATTGAAACCATATATTTGTGAGCAGTTTTTAGAGATTTATGGCATTAGCAGGTATGACTGGGTTTGATGCTGACAGCCACTGAGAGGACTAGGAAGCTGAAAATTATTAAGAGATTAGCTCACACAATATGTTGACAATAACAAAAATATAGAGCATTCCTCAAGTCAAAATCTGTTATTGTTTTCAAACTGACAGTCATTTTCTTTCATTTCAATGTTATAAACAGTTTTTTTTATTCATGAATATAATTTTCCATAACATTTATATCATTAAACAAACTGCAAACCATGTCCACCATGTGTTTTATAGCCAAAAGTGTTTAACAGTTAATCCATAGTCATTCTTGTAGGTAAGAATGTCATGCTGTCAAGGTTTCTCTTCATCTTTTCATCTCAGCAGGGAGATATCCTCATTTAGCTAAATTAGCTCAAGTCAAGCCTGGCTTTAATGTGCAGACCCTAATGACATTCCAAGGTTAAATTGAGGAGTCAAGCATTGATTTGTACTGTCTGTCTTCACTGTAACAAGAATGAAAAAAAACAGACTTTGGCACAAGGCCGCATAATGGAGAAAAAAAGGTCAACAGCTGGGGAAAAAAAGCAGTCCTATAATTTGACCCTGATTTCATCGATAGACAGTCTGCCGGGTTATACATTTTAACATTTGGTTTGGCGTGTTAATAGCGTGTTTAGGGACACATTTCACAGAAGATTATAAATTACAGACAGACTATTTGACAATATAATGGCATGTTGTTAATTAATGCATGCACTCTCAGCAAGGACACGCAGCATGTGTGAATTCATTGAACCGTGTGTGAGGAGGGGGGGGTGGGGGAAAAAAGAAGAATAAAGCCAAGTGACAAGCGACAGAAAAAAGCGAGTGAGGCTTGGAGATAGAGTTGGAAGAAGCGTTTTCACCTGTAGCCCATCTTTTAGTATGAGGAGATATGGAGATTTGCTCTGGAGGTTGGATGGAGTGATGAAGTAGGTTGAGATAAAGGCTGTGAAGGATTATTCAATCAATCACCTGTAGCCATATCTTTACACAGCTTGTCTGAGGAGACACAGGAAGTAGTCAATGCCTCAAGGGATAAAAGCAGGGAGAAAAAAAAATTAGGCTGGGTCACTCCAGTTCACAAAGGCTTCCCTGCAGGCGCTGTGCAAGAGAACGTACGTAATTATGGACTGAGACTGTGTGTGCATGACAATTTGCTGATTCAGGATAGGGACACTTTAAATAGTTGTTACACTTATGTCACTTACTATAGATAACAACATTCCAAACTAAAGTATTAAAGCATACTTTGTGTTTTAATTAAATTTTAATAATATGCATTAGCTGTTCAAACTGGAGAAAGAAAGTAGACAACCCAATATGTCATACATGATTGATAACTTGTAAAAGCATGTTGAGGGCTCTTTGGGGGGAAGAAAACAGATGTTAAACCCTGTGTTCGGCATTCACAGCATGAAAATTGCACCTAACTATAAAGGCACAATATATCTTAAATATAAACAAAGGGGTAGGTCCACCATCATGATGAAAAATTTAACTTTGGAACCTGTTACAACTCCCAAGTTAATTAATAACATTAGACATACGTCTTAAACTGGAGATACCTAACTAGTAGAGTATGGGTGAATGGACATAATCAAGACATTTTAGTTGTTTTCTTCATTTAGATTAGCAATCTAAGCATTATACTTCTACACAACTTGTGTGTTGTTGTGTACTGTCCCACTGATATAAATTATTCCTCAACAGTATCTGTGTGATCTTTCTTTTTCCTTCTCTTTCATTCTAAATAAAGTCAGCTTTGACACTACACTATCTCTCATTGCATAAAAGAGATAACAGTTACAAATGATATGCCTGGTTACAATGAAGATAAAAGGGAGAGTGAGATAATATTGGGGGGTGGGGAGGGAGGTATGAATTTTGACCTGTGAAGGTTGAATGGCAAAAGGTATGCAAAAAGAGAAAATAATGGGTGCTTGACAAACCAAATGATCCTCGTTGATATTTTGAAGTGTATGTTTCTTAAAGATGGTATTCTTTCAGAGTGTCCTTTCAGGGGAAATGCATCCCTCAGAGCCACACTTTTATTCTGTATTTGGGTCTCTTATCACAGAGTTTGAAGCTACCTGGACAAAATGTCAGGGAGCTCAAGTGTCTCCTTGGGTAGAACACATTTAAAGTAAATTCAATTTTAAAAGACCTAAAATCATTGTTGAATAGATTAAGGTATGAAGCGAATACACTTCTGAAAAACATTGGGCATTTATGGACCTTTTTTTTTGGGGGGGGGGGGCACTTTTGATGGAGGTGTGCTCACGAAGCATCCCAACAATTGGTGCGAATAATTAATGTCAGACTGCAGCTATTTCAGTATTGAACTTTACATCATCTTTTAAAAAAGGGGGCAGATGGGCTTGGCAATGGAGGAGTCCTATTGATCCTAGGTTTCATTGATTTCCTCTCTTTTTCTGTCAGTGGCAAAGCAAAGGGATGGGAGGCGCGGTAGCTGCGAGGTGTCTCTCTGAATAAGAATTGTGAAGCACTGGGCACCAGGGTGAGGTGCTGCATGAACAATAACTGCTGGTGCTGCTGTAGATTGTGCTAAACTCCAGACTTGTGGTGTGCTAAGGGGCTCTCACTGCAGATGTGTTCCTGACACGTTACAGCAGGTAAATTGCCAACACTTAATGAGACCCCAGAATTATTGAATACCTATCTACTTGATGTGATTCACAAAGAGACATGCT
Source organism: Scomber japonicus (assembly GCF_027409825.1). Taxonomy (NCBI): domain Eukaryota; kingdom Metazoa; phylum Chordata; class Actinopteri; order Scombriformes; family Scombridae; genus Scomber; species Scomber japonicus. The sequence continues at coordinate 21,199,332 of NC_070591.1, read as the reverse complement.
GGCTTTGTCTAAAAGCTCACTTAAAAGCTTCCTCAATTCCCATCCCTACACTATGGACACTATGTAATGTGAACAGGTACCATCAGCTCCCAAGATAGAGATATCAATTGCAGGCTCTGTATAATTCAGTAATATACAAGGTGTCGCATTTAAATCAAAAGCAAAACTGAAATGGTACCTTATTATTTTTGAGGAAAAACATGGCCGTATTTGTAATGCTACAACACAGTCGAATAATATCAGTCAATCAAATACAAGATTATAGAGGAGACTATATATTAAGCAGAATTGTAGAAAATAATATGAATAAAAATGATTCAGATTCTTTGACATAATGTTGTCACTCATCCACTGATTCCCTATACACCATTCAAATTCAGTTTGGCAAAGGTAACCGCTCATCAGACAGACATGAATAGCATCCAACTAGGCCACTTAAAACAATTTTGAACACAGGATACAGAATAAAAGAGTTGAAGTTTTATTCTAACCATCTCCAGCTTTACCCACTTGTCTTGTATCTTTCTTTTTTTGTTTGTTTGTTTTTTTGTGTGTAGGGTTGTGTATTTTTTGAGTGGACATAGATACCTTTTTGAGAATTCACATTAGAGAGATAACAGGAAATGAGGGATGAGATAGATAAAGGGTCAGACTTGAACTGGGAATGCTGTGGTACATGGTCAGCACCATGGGTTGTAACAACTTTAACATGTTTCAGATGCTTGATTTTTGCTCTGCACTCATGGAATGTTTCACAAGGACTAAGCCTTTTGACTAAGTCTTTTTGCTATTGCTTTTTTTCTCTGTGTGTGTGTGTGTGTGTGTGTGTGTGTGTGTGTGTGTGTGTGAGGCTATGCATCTCTAATTTCTTAAATAATTGCTGAGTAAAACATGAAAAATAGATAGAAACCTTGCCTTTGTGTTAAGATATGAAATAAAAAAAGCAGTTGTTCAATTGCTTCTGTCTGCTTCAAGCACAGGCCTGGTTGGTAGTGTACATGACCTCAAACCACACAAAACATCTAAGTCTGTAAGAATCTGTAAGAAAAAAGTGTCCAGTATTTGGAGGAAATGATAATAAGTGAGGTAACCTTTTCTTTTACAGAGCCATTTTGTACTGCCTTATGCTTATTTATTGTATTGTTAGGAAATGTTTAAATCCATAAACACATTTAATCATGGAAACAATAGCTAAGGAACAGGAGGAGGCTGTAGGTCATCTCCTACTAAAACTTTTCTTAGCCAAAAGATGCAGAGGAAGACACAAATATACAGCTGTGCCAGTCTGCAAGTACAAACGGTTCCCTGAATATAACTAGACAGCCCTGCAAACATGTTGCCATGGCGAAAGGTTGCATGTTTTGCGCGTGTGTGTGTAATGATTTTAACTTCACACCTATAGTTGCTAACTTCAGATTATGTGTCCTGGATTTGGGATACCCAGATGTGGTTGTCACTAACAAAACATGATGTGGAAGTTGTGAAAGAAAGAGAATAAGCAGAGAGTTTAAACAAGATCATCGGATAAACTCAAATAAGAAACATGCGTCAATGAGGAGGAAGAGTTCAGTTGACACACTTGCATCTGTTGGAGGTATCACTTTGTGAGCTTGAAGAGAATGACTCAAGCTCGGTGACACAGAGTTTTGACAGTGTGAGTTGTTTCTTCCCCATGGCTAGTGTTCAGTGGTGGCTGGCTGTGGTTAGAGTGATATCTAGGCTAAGGTGTTGAATCCAGGTGAAAGGCTATTCATTCTGCATGAGTAGAAACAACCACACAATGTTTCCTCCAGTCAGACCCTGCACTCCTGTGACTTTTTCCAAAGTCATATAACTGAATCATCTAACCACAGGTGAGTCATTTTATTGATATGTGTTCAGTTTGTCTGACTAAAGTTGAATCTACACCAACAATGCAGATAGTCTGTGAAATGCTCAGTTTCTTCAATCAGATATGCTCTGTTCCACCAAAAAATAATTGCTTTTCACCTTAAGCAATAAGCAATAAGTACAATAACCAAACTAATGAGGCTATGGTGAAAGTCAATAAGTTGCCTCCTCATAGGTTATGGTGAGAGTTCATTAAGTTGCTTCCTCATAGGTTATGGTGAAAGTTCATTAAGTTGCCTCCTCATAGGTTATGGTGAGAGTTCATTAAGTTGCCTCCTCATAGGTTATGGTGAGAGTTAATTAAGTTGCCTCCTCATAGGCTATGGTGAGAGTTAATTAAGTTGCCTCCTCATAGGCTATGGTGAAAGTTCATTAAGTTGCCTCCTCATAGGCTATGGTGAGAGTTAATTAAGTTGCCTCCTCATAGGTTATGGTGAAAGTTCATTAAGTTGCCTCCTCATAGGTTATGGTGAGAGTTAATTAAGTTGCCTCCTCATAGGTTATGGTGAGAGTTAATTAAGTTGCCTCCTCATAGGTTATGGTGAGAGTTAATTAAGTTGCCTCCTCATAGGCTATGGTGAAAGTTCATTAAGTTGCCTCCTCATAGACTATGGTGAAAGTTCATTAAGTTGCCTCTTCATAGGTTATGGTGAGAGTTCATTAAGTTGCCTCCTCATAGGTTATGGTGAGAGTTCATTAAGTTGCCTCCTCATAGGCTATGGTGAGAGTTAATTAAGTTGCCTCCTCATAGGTTATGGTGAAAGTTCATTAAGTTGCCTCCTCATAGGTTATGGTGAAAGTTCATTAAGTTGCCTCCTCATAGGCTATGGTGAGAGTTCATTAAGTTGCCTCCTCATAGGTTATGGTGAAAGTTCATTAAGTTGCCTCCTCATAGGCTATGGTGAGAGTTCAATAAGTTGCCTCCTCATAGGCTATGGTGAGAGTTCATTAGGTTGCCTCCTCATACGTCCTACAAGTTTTCCAAAATACAGTCAACACAATGCTCTCTATTTCCATGGTTACTAAAAAAGCAGGTCAAATGTAGCAGAAATCTAGACAAACTTTATATCATAGCTAGGTTGTAATTATCTTAATGGTTCAGGTGGGCAATTCAGCATAATTTATATTTGACAGTATTAATTACATCATTGGGATCAGCAGTTTGCCTTGCAGCAGCAATACTCTGGGATTGAACAACAACCCACAACCAACTGGGACCTTTTTGTGTAGAATTTACATGTTCCCTGTGTGTTCATGTGTATTACCTCTGGGTGTTCGCGTTTCCTCTGCAGTTTTGTCATGCAGATCAGGTGAATTGGATATTCTAAATTACCCACAGGACTCACAGCAAGTATGACTGTGTTTATTTATGCTGCTCTTCAAGAGGCTCTAGCTCCCCATGATCCGGAGAAGGAGTAAAGGCATAAAAACAGAAATACTGCAGCTAAAATAACTTGCATAAATTGTGGCTGCTGTAGGCTAGCATATGTGCGACTACACAGGAATGCTTCAGAAGGTGCTGTTGACGTCCAGCTTGACATGCTGGAAGACGTACCCTCAAAGAGTAACTACACGCAGGCAGAAAATGCAGCGTCTAATGACTCAACCTAATTTATTTTCTTAGTTTTACAGTCGTGTTTAATCCTTTCAATTTAAATTAATTATTCATTGCATGCTAAGGCCCTTGTGGACAATATGATTTATGACTTAAGCATTGGATCAGTCAGTTACAGTGCACTAATGAGGCCATCAGTGGCACGATATTGTGTATTTGCAATGTGCCCCATCAAAATATCAGATATCAGTGATTTTGGTGAAAAATTATCAAATACTGTTCATACGTTGTAATGACACCTGTTGCCTTTTTACATTGCTGTCGACTTTGTATGTGAATAAATACCAAATAAACCTCTTTTTTATGGTACAATTAAAAAGATCCTGTTTCTGAGTCTTCTTCACACTCTACATGCCAACATTGTCAAAGGCACAAAGCAATTCAATTAAATGCTGTAAACACTTAAACCTTTTTTTAATGCATCTCTGTTAACATTGCATTTACAAAGGTCATCATAAGATTATATGTTGACAGAAGAGTAAACTGACAGTGATAAGAAGCATAGCAGAAATAAAACGTATATAAAAGAGTGATCGGGGGTAGAAAGCAGGTCAGTTATGAAGGTTATATAATTAAGTATTTAAAGCAGTTTGTTTACTTTTGGTTGCTTGTATCTAGTGAGGAAACATGACTTGCTATTCATTGGCGTCTGTGATGCTTCCATTAACCCTTATATAGCTTAAAATCTCTGGTGGTGATGAGGGAGATGTGTGGAATTGTTAAGCATCACAAGATTACCACGGTGATAGGACGGTCTCTGGTGCAATCTAATGAGGCTGTGTTTGTTTACCTCTTCCCGTACACTGCTTTCTGGTGCAATGTGCCAGCATTTGCCCGACATGAATGCCAGTGTTTTGATAAAGGTCAATGAGAGTGAGACAAGGCTGCTGAAGTTTGCCTACTTTAATTAGCTCTGGCTTTGTGCTCTCTTCTCATCCTGTAGTGTCAGTACCACCATGTTCAGCCTTCAAGACATGGCCTGAACAAAGATGGGGACTGAGAGGAAGCCAAATGAGAAGGGAGAGGCTCACTATCAGCAATGATTCACTGAGATGAGACACTTGAATCACCCGTGCTAAAAATAGACGAAAGGACGTTGATGAATCTGGGGTGATAATTGGGGAGGCAACCTGTTAAAACTGGATTACTTATAACTAGGGACGCTCGATATTGGCTTTTCGGCCGATGTCCGATATTCCGATATTGTCCAATTCTTAATTTCTGATACTGATATCATCCGATACCGATAGACAGTATGCAGGCTTTTTACACCAAAACTGTTAGGTAACAACATAACATATCTCCTATTGTGGAATTAACACATTATGCCTAATTGTATTGTGATGCCCCACTGGAGGCACACATAAATGCAACATGGCTTTCCAAATGTAAACACTGTCTGTGCAAAATAAGACAACTTCAACTTAAATTATTATAAAAACCTGATACTGATACTTCCCGATATTACATTTTTAAGTAAATATGGGCCGATAATATCAGAGGGCCGATATTATTGGACATCCCTACTTATAACCATTACCCCACTTGATGTTGACTACTGTACCCACAGGAGTTTCACATCTCACTGAAAGAATTTAATTGTTCATATAGCATTACCTTTCCAAGATGTGCCTTTGCCTGGTTTAATGAATTACAGTTCAGTTGCAAAGATTTAAATCAAGAGGCATCCAACTTATCTGAAAGATCAGAAGCTCTGGTGAGAAAGCTTCATTGATTCATTTTTACTACTTTCCTCTGACTGCTGGTAATAACAGCAGGAAAGCAGAGAAAAAGTCAGGTATTTGTCACAGTCTCATGAGCTAGTTTCACTGTGTTATCATTAGATATTATGTTATTTTATATTATATATTATATCTTCTATAGCGTTTTGAATTCTATTCATTCTGTAGGTATAGAGTGATGTACTGTGAAAAGCATCTGATGACAACAAAACATTGTTCTGGCTTAAAAGATACAAGAGAATTACTGTCAACATTTTTATATAAAAGCAAAATTGCAACTACCTTAGGACATCACAATACAACAAATCCATTTGGCTGAGGTTTCTATAGCAACACATCAACCAAGGCCTACAATAGAGGAATCGTGCAGCCTACAATGTCACCTGAATAAAACCAATTCAACACAATGTCCAAGTGAATATGAAAACAAGCTCTGTATATCACTGTTTGTGTGTACACGTGTTATTTGAGTGACAGCTATAAGAAGAATAACTCATCTGTTCACTCCTTTAACTGTTATCAACACACAAAACACAAGAAATAGAGATGACATCATGCATCAACTAAAATGACTCAAGGCTGCCTTTTTTGCCTCCTGCAAACAAAGTTCTTACTGTTAATCTGTTATTGCTTGAGAACCGATGAACTCAACTAATTAAACCACTTCATTTTGTAAAGATACATGTTTCAAATGACTGTTATTGAAATTCTGTCTTACAATAAAGGTCATTCAGAATTAATTTGAAGGCTGAGCTTCAGACCAACATAACCTGCCAATGGAGGCAACAGATTGTATACAGTCGGTTGATTTGATGTAATCTTTATTCTTTGGTCTGACGATACACAATGATCAAAAATATTCTACTGTGGATTTTGAAACATTGTAAATGTTGCCCAATTAACTGCTAATAAAATGTTCATGTTCAATACTTATTTCATATTAATCCAGAAAAGGAATATAGTAGAGTATACAGTAGTTGTGGAGTATTCTGTTTTCTATAGAATTAATTAGTGTGGTGATTTTTCTGAACATTTAACTGTGCAACACTTTTTTTTATCCTAAAAGAAGAAAATATTTCAATTATAATTATTAGAACTGCAAAGAAAACATTCAACGTCTAAAAAATCTGCCACACTCTCTCTGGCTACCAATCTTTTCTGAGCTCCTTTGCGCGTAAGTATGTTATTTGCACTTACACAACCGACTATCACCATTACATTACCATTTGTTCCATAGCATGGACCTCCCTTTTTCTTTATATTAATAAAGAAACATTTTTAGATCAGCATACTGTTCTGTGATGAGAAACAAACCCAACTCATGAATGTTACAGTAAAATTAAGAGTAAGGGTTAGGGGAGATGGCAAACAATATGAGAGTAGATAATGCATGCACCTTAATACATAATTGATATATACAGTAACAGCAGCAGATGGTAAAAATATCTACATCAGAATGTTATTTACAATTATAGCTCTGAATGTAACACTTGTACCATCTGAATTGATGTCAAAGCTTTGGGAACTTGGTCTTTGTAAAAGTTAGTCATGCAGACCTCAGACAGTGACAGCAGATACCAGTTACTCATCTACCATACGAGCACCACATGGTTATTGCCTTTTGTCCATTACTCCTATCCATATGGTGTGAAGACAACAACCTCTCTCTCTAAATGTTGAGATTAAGAAAGTCCAATACTATTCAACCACCACTTTACACCAATGATGTTCCTGTTGAAATTGACTCCCTCTCCTGGTCACTAAACAGCAATTGTGTTGTGTTAAGAAGGCACGATCGAGGTCCATAGAAATCCCTGGTCAATTTCTATTGGGCTACCATACAGAACATCCTTACTGGAGGCATACTGATGTGGTTTGGCAACCTGACTGAACAAGACCATAAACAACTGAGGAGGACAGTAAAGACAGCTTCAAAAATCATATCGCTGACACAGATTCAGGAAAGTTCTACCTCCCGCTGACGAAGGAAGGCCCAACACATTCTTTCCCTCAAGAAAACGCAGTCAAAACTTCAGAGCTTGGACCAGCAGCCACAAAGTCAGTTTTTTCCCCTCAGGCAGTTAGATTACTGAACAGTAAGAACTTACATGACTCACAGTGATTTACTATTTGTGGATTCTTACTTATTTCTTTTATTTATATATGGCTTTAAGGGGCTGAGAGAACCAGGGCAGATGCATTTCATTGCATTTCAATGTACAATTATACTTTTTAAATGTATGTGATGATAAACTTGAACTTGTTTACAGTAAGCTGGGAGTGAAAAGTCTGTCTGTGAAACTGGAACACAACATGACAGGTAAACTGTAGCTAAATAGTTAGTATTGCCACAATCTTTTAAGCTTAACAGCCTCAGATGAAGCAGCATTTCAATGACAACAAGATGTATAAAAACTAGGCTTTACGCCGATCTGATCAGCTATATCGGATCGGCCGATATTTTGAATTTTATGCAATTTGTGAGATGGGCTGTAATGTCTTAATTCGGTGATCCGATTGATGTCGTCATGTTGAAACTTTTTGCAGATGCTCCTGTTGCATAGATTGCAGATGGCTTGTGTTTTATCTGTCTCATTTACTCCAAAGAAGTTTCACACCACCGAAAATGTTTCAACACCACAAATGTACCTGGATAGGGAACACGAGGAAGAGCATGCTGAGTTTAAGAAATGCAGCGTGGACAAAGAAGATGTGATCGGATCAGTGATCGGTTTATTTAAACTCACTAATCGGTGATCGGCCCCAAAAATCCTGATCGTGTAAAGCCTAATAAAAACACATGACATATATAAATGTATTTTATAGTTTGCATTGCAACATCATGTACATAGTTTTTACCTACTTTTTTTTCCAAGAGATGTGTCTGCTCTGCCCTAGGGTAAAGTGTAATGCATTTCCTCTGTTTATGCAGTATGGCATCTGCTATGGGAATAGGCAGGCCTGAGTCTAATGTCTGCAAAAAGTCAAGATGACTTAGGAGTGTGCAAGTATGAGAAGGGTCGACTGAAGAGAGGTAAGAGGGTCCTCAAGCTGCCTGCTGGGGACTTTCACTCTCTCCTGTATCGATTATTCTGTCCACCCTGTAATTAGGCCTCGGTGAAAGCATGTGGGAAGGAAATAGAAAAGAGGAGGGGTAGTCTGGAGTTCTAGTTGAGAAAGGCCATTTTTGTATGTTGTGTCAATAGAGGAAGAAAGGTAAACAAGGGTGGATGAGATACTAGTTGGTCTGTCACAAAACCTCAGTATTCTTTACCTTTCTCAGACTTCTGTGGCTTTGTGAGGTGAAAGTGATTGAAGAAGGAACAGATGATGATTAGGGCAATGAGGGAACCGGAAAACAAAATGTTACTTTGAGCTGTTGATTGATTGGTCGGTTTAGTCATTTCAGGCCTATTGCTCCCACAGTGTACAAGGTGGTTGGGGTGAAGCTGGTGGCACGAACTATTGATCATTTTACATGTGTCCACGTCCGTCTATTCTGCTACATATTCATTATGGATAAACATGCAGATGGCACTGTCTTGGTCAACTTTGATTAAAAAACCAAAGGAACAATTCTCACCACTATGTTTTGGCATTTTCACATTTTATTGATGGGTCTACTGTACTGTAAGTGGGTTTTTACCAGCTGGGTTGTGTAGTGGTGAAAATCTGTCTATATTCCGAAAAAAGAAATACAATTTCTCTTCACTACAACACATTATAATTGGCCTTTATTGATTGCCTCTAGCATCGTATTAACATAACTATGTTTGCATTAACATAAATCACCTGACAGGTTCATGAGCTACTAAATTACAAAAATGCTACTTCTTTGGCTACATTTTGGCATGTGCAAGGTACACAAGTACCTCTGAAAAAGCAAACTGCCTCAAGCAGTGTGATGATTACAGAGTACTCTGCCAATAAACTAAAATAAATATTTGGTTACTTTTTAATGAGCAGTCTGTAGTGCTATAGTTTCACCCTCTGTAGAACGTTTTTATCTTATTTTATTTTTTTATTGTATGACCTTCCTATCATTCCCTTTATTGCGAATGAGAAGAGTTCACCCTGCTCTTGGCTGCTTGTTTCGCTGTCTTTTTCCCCATTCCCTACGGAGCAGGACATTTAATGTGTAAAAAGCTTTGCGGTTTCCCTTGACACAGTCCACTACATGAAATTGCTGGGGATACATCCATGCAGTGAAAATTCCACTTAGTGAATTCCTTGAGGTTAGTAGACATGTTTTCTTACACAGCTGTAATAGTCTGGGGAGGGTAAGAAGTGACACTGTCTGAAGAGGTAAACATTACAGTCACTGCAAGTACATTGCCGTGTTATTATTGTAACAAAATTGTAGTAAAATGAAATTTTAGTTTTATTTTTTTTTTCATTTTCATGTGCAGCTATTTCAACTATATTTACTATATCTGATCTATGCTAATCTAAGTGTTTCTTTTAGCTTTTATTCCTCTCAGGAGGCTTTGGGTTTCTCTTGTAAGGTAAAGAATAAGAAAAGTATATTACTGTAACTGTTCAGTTTGTTTTCCATTTTATTTTTGGGTGAAAGACAATGACTTCCATTCTCGTTTCCATTTTCAAGGATTGCAGATTCTCAGTATATAAGCAATGACTCTTTAAAAGGTTGCTGAGTCAGATTAAACCACAGTCCACATGGTTTTTAAATATTTTCTGAGAAGCTGACTGCAAAAATGATTATAATTCATATACATAGCATAAAAGTTTGTGTATACAAAAAGGTGATTAGATAGTGGACACAAATTAATGTATCCCTTTGGACAATGGGTGAATCTGTTTGACAAGCAAGGAGCCATTGTATGGTATAGTGTAATTCCAGTGTGTCTGTGAGTGTACCTCCTGGTTTTCCTGGTTTGTGTCTTTGAGTGGCTACACACACGTGCTTAGATTTCTCAACCTGAGAGATTACAGTTAACCTAACACAAATGGAGAAAATCATGTATTTACTAATAATAATAATTTTACATACATACCTTTAATATGTATTTTATTCTAACAGTTGAATTGTAACAGTTGTAACTGTATTGACTAGTGTTAAAAAATGCATAGGGTGCAGTAAATTATACATTTAAACATGTTTGCTTCAGTACAGAAGCAGCTTTCATGTTGTTGGCTAGATAGAAGCCTAAGAGGACAAGCCCACCATCCTGGTTTGTTTAATCTCCATTATGTATTTATTGTGGTTGACACAAAGGTCACAAAGCTGGCAGAGCTCACACCAGCTGACAAACAAGGGAGAAAAAACATCCAAAGATATCACACAGCTGAATCTGCTGAAAATTCTCTGATTAAAAACATAATTATGCTGCAGTGGCAGCTAACTGTTACAAAATGAGTCATGATAAAAGTGTCTTCATTTATATAACAAGCACAGAGGTGTGGTCCAATATCAGAGGTGGTTGTGGAACAATGAAATTTCAACACTCCTGTAATCAACCTTGCCACCTACTATATATATAGTGTGCGCGGATAACACTCCCTCAATTCAAAACCTCTTTTCACCTGAGAGCTCATCTCACGTTGGAGATTTCACTAGCTTAACTGTTCACCAGACAGAGCTTTACTAGCTTCCGTCACTGGACGCTAGTGTCGTGCTATGGCTTCTGCCTTGTCCGTTCACACCAAATCGGACCAGTTAGTATTTTTTCCAGCCCCTCCACGGCGAAATTCCTCTCGGCTCCCCTCCACGGACGCTCGAGTCGGGCGGGCTAAGCTAGCACACCAGCTACTCCTCTCGACCCCACGCTAGCAAACCAGCTAGCCACAGCCCTGTTCTCCGCTAGCACTCCAGCTTGTCAGCAAGATGGCGACCGCTGAAGATCCTCACACCAGAGGAGACTCTCGGCGCTGTTGCTGCGGGAATAAAATATCGGGGAAGGACACCCACCCGGTGTGCAGTACCTGCCTGGGAGTTGACCACACCAGGTTAGCCCTCAACAGATATGGGCGCGCTACAGCCACACCAGGATAGATCTGTTCGCGTTCAGAGAAAATGCTCAGTGTGAGATGTTCTTCTCCCTACGCACTCTGGACACTCCCCTGGGCGTAGATGCACTAGGGCACGCTTGGCCATGCGAGCTGCTCTATGCGTTTCCCCCACAAGATACAGAGTGTCAGGAGGAGCGATCAGCTCTTTGTCTCCTGGGCTGAACCCGAAAGGGACAGCCGGTCACAAAGCAGCACCTCGCCCACTGGGTGGTGGAGGCTATAGCTTTGGCATGTAAGCAGGGGTCTGGAGCCGCCGGCGGGTTTGTGTACGCACTCTACCCGTGGGATGGCCGCATCCTGGGCTTTATTTGCGGGGCGGATGAACACCTTTCACCGGCCAATCAAGATTGGCGGATTAAGATAAATGCTTATCAATGGTGTATGTTCCAGTCTAAAAGATGTACGCTTGGACTGATGGTCTAACGCCATTTATTCTGTTTCCTTGCAGGTCATAGACCAATGTAAGAGCTTGTTGGCACTCAACTGCAGCTAAATTCTCATTATAGCCTGCTGTCCTCATTCATCCTTTTCAGCTATTTCTCTTCCTGTGCTTTGTGTTACCATTTCTGCATGGTTTACATGGTTTTCTCTTCATTACATGCATACAGCTTCAAAAATAAACTTCTGTGTTCACAGGAAACAACAACATAAGAACAATGTAACAAATACATTACAAATAGAAACTTTACACATGTAAAGTAATATACACATACACACGAGGATGACACTGCATCTAGCCTAGACCTTTTTTCGTTTGAGCGACAACAACGTATAATAAATTGTATAATTTAAAAACAGGGTTTGTCTTAAGTCTGGGCTACAGTTAGAAAAAATTACAACAGATAATAGGCTTATAGGCTCTTATGTCTCTATTTCTAATTGCGGTGAGGGAGGCGGTGATGCATGCTGGGTAATTATTTAGTTATTTTGGGGGGCTGGCCGATGGTGATAAATATATAAAATGTGCTATGATCATGTGTTACGATTGTGTTTGATTAGACAACCAACCACTCATTACACTGAATAACATAATGCAACTCTAATGTAGTTAAACATCGCATATAAAAAAGAAAATGTACCTGAATGGCACACTGACCCAACTGTCGGAGGAGAAACACAAGGCATAAATATAGAAATGTCTCCCCCACACCTTTCAATTTCCTCATTTAACATATTTTATTTTAGCAGGTTCCTTATAAAGAATTCAATTTCCTTGTGGGTAAGAAATTAGGTGTGAAAACCCTGGTGTAAAGGAAACACAAGATGTGAGCTTTAACATAACAGTGAGACATGAAAAATGCAATTTTACTCGCCACTTGTTGCCTTAATCGCCTCCTGTCTCGGGCCACATTATCCATCCAGTTACATAAAGAAGGTTTTTATAGAAACAAAACATAGAGGCTATACTTGATAAGCATGAACCTCATGAATCAAAATGCTTATATAAGAATGTCATTATGAAGATGAGGAAAAATATATTAAATCTTCTCAGAACACTTTTGGTCAGAAATCCAAATCTTGGAAACAAATGTGGTGACTGCTGCGATTTGAGTCCATTTTACAACATGAAGTGGTATTTACAGACGGTATGGATGCTAACAAAGTCAATGAAAAGATGCAAACAGCAAGCAACAGTGGAAAATGTTTAAAAGTGTGATTATTGTTGTACGACTCACATAATTATAGAGAAAGGAGAAAGGAGATTGTGAGGAGGACAACAACGGAACAGCAGCAATGATCTACTTCAAATAAATACTGTGTCATCTTTTAACAGATGAAAAAAGATGAAATAAGATTGTGGCCGCATGTGTAACATATTACCACTATTCATTTGGCTTGATTAAACTATGGACTAAATCAGCATATCCACAGAAAATGAATAGATCTTCAGAGACAATAATGTGTCTGATGAGCAAAAGAAAGCAAATAGGGTCAAGTACAGTGATCTGAAGAGACTGAGTTAGTGGTGAGATTAGGGGTGCTATGGAGAACAGTATGTATGTAGGGTTAAAGAAAAAATGATGTAAAAATAAGATATTAGCAGCACAGAGCAAGTGCGTCAGTGGAGAAATTGATCAAGGCTAATTAACTGCAGAGATGCAAGGGCTGTTGAGACTTGGAGGAGAAATCAAATGCTGGAAATAAAAAAGAGAGTGCTGCACCGAATCCCTGGATGCTCGTACGTACTGCAGTTCTGGGGCCAGCTTGGAGGTTGGACTCTGACATCAGTCATGATGAAAGACCTAATTAGGTGTAAAATGTAAATAAAATGGAATCCATACACAACAACTCAAGAAGATATCTGTCAAATGGGCATCCAAAGAAAATAGTGCTGATATAAATAAAACTAGATTCAAACAAAATTCCTGTGTCCTCATCTTTTTACATCAACAAATGTGGAAGTAGGTTGTGCTGACATACTTTTTGTTGTCATCTCAAAAGCCTACTTAGTGAAATATTTGGTAGAAAATAGCTATTTGGACATACTGTAGTGTTGAGATTTTGGTAGAGATCTGGATTATGTGTCCCCATCATTAGGTGTTTTTTGTCTTTTAGCCATTGCTCATACATGTTCAATGGCCTTTGCTAGAAAATCAAAGTCAGGTGATTAAAAAAAAAACAGCCTTAGAGTTTGTTTTTCCATGTTTTGTTATTGTGTTGCTCCAAACAAGCCTTTGCTGCATAAGGTGGCAAAAGTCTGAATGTATTTAGAGCTGAAAGCATAAAATCACAGATACACCTAAAATTAACCAAGAAAAAAATCTTAATGCATCACATACATATAAGTCTTTTTTGCATCAAGGTATTTTTTACTACAACATTATTATAAAAACAGGGATGTCATGGAAACGACATGTTTTTAGGTTTGCCTCAGAGGGTATGCATGAGTAAAATCATTGTTAGCTACTTAGTGCCTTTCACACTGCAGCAGAATAACTTTAATATAACAATGAAACAGTGTAACCGTGTATTATGTCAAAGTGCTTTGGTTAAAAACAGATGCGATGCCATGGTCACTTTGTGATGCAGTCTCATTTCTTTAAATAACTTGTACAGTAAAGATTGTACAGTTGCGTCCCCAAATATTCAGTCACATACGCAGCTATGGGACAGTGACAACAAGGTCCCTCTCTCCTTCTTACTTGAACTCAAATCTTCCTCTCCCCGCATTACACTGGAGACATCTAACGAGCTAATGATGCCACATGAGGATGAAAGGGAATGTGCCCAAAGAAAACATACACTTTTACACAAACAGGAAGATAACCACATTAAAACAATATCACAGTTCAGCACTCAAAACTAACTCATAAACATGAGTTATTTTTGGACTTTTCTCTCTTGCTCTGTTGAATGATGACATAACGATCAGCAGTCTAGCAAACGTAATGTAGAGACAATAAAGGGCGGTGTGAAGAAATTATTTTATCTCCAATTATGACGAAATACATTTGCAATGATAGATAAATATAAATTTATGCCATCAAGGAACTCATTATATATTATATTATATTCACTATCTAGTCCATTTGTCCTTGTCTGGATATTAATGTCAGATGTTTCTTGACAAGCCGCTTTGTTACCTCTGTATTGACTGTTACTGCAGAATGTATCGATTTCAAACACCAGTTTTATGTGAAATGCCATCAGTAAGTGGCGAAGCTCTCCACAGTTTTTCCTTCAGGTTACTTTCTATTCTGGGGGTAGAAGGATGACCCTGTGTTTTGAGAGTGTCCCTGAAGCCGAGGAATCAAACATCTGTCCTTTGTACCCTTAAGCCAAGTGCTGAATGCTGACCAGCTCAAGAGGTGTTGTTCTGTATCAAGCTCAGTTCTCTGATCTGCGTCGTAAAGGGTGTGAGTGGACAGAAGTGGCTTTGTATTATGTCTGTACTTGACTTTATTTCAGTATGGCTGGCGAAAATACGGCAGACTTTCCAGTAACGGACAAAAGTAAATGTAATATATACAGTAATATACACATAACTGAGTAAATGTGAAAATACAGAAACACACACCATACAGTTACTGCTGATAGATTCATTGATGCCTCCTGCACTCAGCTACATTAGAACACAGAGAGAGTAATATATAACAGTAGATATTTTACAAGATTTCACAAAAAAGGGGAAACATGGGATTGCTTTTTTGTAGTAACTGCTGTCTAGTCGCATTGTGTGACATTGTGATTATTTTCCTTTTAGGGTGTTCAGAGCAGGGACAGACAGCTGAGAGACACTGAAGTCAGGGGACAGAGGACTCAAGTCACATCAGCCAGTTAGTGGAAATGTTAGTTGGTGGAATTGTGGAAGGATATCACACTCAGAGTAAAAACAAGTTGGTTTATACGTTAACATTTTTGATGATGTTGTTGCCTTTCACCTTAACCTTTGCCTGTATCTGTGTATGTTCATTGAGGCATAAGATACAACTAGGAAAATAATATTTATTCAGAAAATTTGAATTCAAATTTTGATCAATATTCTTCCCATGGTATTTATTAATCTACAAAACTGGATGATTAGGCCTGCAATTAAAGAATTGATATTTGATATTTATCAGTTCATTACTTCCATTCAAAATGTGTTTTCCTTTACAAATGTATCTTTTTAGTATAATAAAATATATTTGTGAATGTTTTGCAGTGTAGTTAATTTATGACATATTTGTGTTCAAACCATTAAGGGATCTGTCAAGTTTCTGATATGTGTGTCCCCCCCCCCCCCAGTGTTAAACTTTTCCTATGCCCTTGATTGTATTCATTGTAAATGTTGTGGACTATCAACTGTCATAATCAAAATGTTAAAATGCCAGCATCAAGCAAGATTATTACACATATTTTGAAATCATACCATGTGCTGACAGTGATCGACTCACTGTCCACACAGCTACTTTCTTAAACCTTCTCCTGTAAAAAGATACACTGCTTTGTGATGTAAATAAATAAAAAAAATAAAAAAATAATGAAAATGCAATGGGCTCTAATGACAGAATCAGGTAATATGGACAAAAAGTAAGCCCCTGTATAACGTGCGAGAAAAACAGATAAAAGAGACACATGTAGAAATGAGTAACTCATCATGAAAGTAGAATTACAGAGGAGCTCCATTCAGCTCCCAGCGTAAGAAAATGAGGATTAGTTGCTTCTCACTCATGAGTCATCACACTCCACCGGTATTACCAATCATTATGACATTTTTAAATTGATTTCACCTGGCTATACGCTCGTTAAAACACACGTCAGTGACTGATGAGCACAGAAAATTAAACAAAGTGATTGATCAACTCTTTGGTATTCAAATAATAGTTGAGAGGTAATGTTTAAAATGAAATAACATTTGAATTGCAATCTATGCAAAGGAATCTTATGGTTTTTTTTAAAGTATCGATATGTCTCGTTAATACATGTAAGGACATTTCTATCCCCTATAGTTACCTGTGTTTGGTAAAGAAAGAAAGGACGTGTATTGAAAGTAGATGCCAAATGAGAGCAAGAAGCAACTGAAAAAACCTTGACATTAAGTGTAGAGTAGAGTACACACCATGAAGCCTTTACTTCCTGGTTCCTTGCCCTTGGAATTATCTGACTATATCCTTCTTTCCATTTAGATAGAACATTATGTTCTCTGTGGCTGGGATTCATTTTAGTCATTGCCAGTGACTGCACAGGTTATATCTTCCAGCCATCTGTCCACCGAGTAGACTCTTATTTCTGACTTAAGAGGAGCTGTGAAAACCTGATTTGAGATACCTTTGAAAACTGTTTTCTGAATTTGTGATGCTCCAGTGTACTTTTCAATGTGGACGTTATTTTAGTGTGTATTCCAAAAGAACTGTTGGATGTAATGACCAGAAATATTAAGAGTAGTAATTTCAGTGGATACCACTTTATAATAACCGTCATTAATAAATGGCCAATTCATAATTTACTGTTTGTTAACGGTTGATAATCGGTTTGTTGCTCTGCTAAAGCTTCAGTGTGAGTAGCCAGAGCACTGTGTTGGTCTGTTGAAGCTTCAAAGCTGAGAAATTGGTAATCACAACAACCCTTACTTTTGCCTGGTACTGTACTGATACCCAATGCTGGCAGTCGTACTTGGTGTACCTCTTTGTAAAATAATGTTCTTTGAAATGATGTTATTGATGTTTTGTAATAAAGGTTTTATTAATGATATGTTGTGTTGGCTTCTTTTCATTCAACCTTTCTCATATCCCACCCTGTTTATATGTGGTGCAGTGCTGTAAGCCAACATTGACTAAAGGTTTGTTCATAAATGTGTTTAAACTCGATAATAAAAATCAGTTTCAGTTCTATTATTTATGAACAAATATTTAGTCTTCTATGGGGCACCTATTACAAATTTAAAAGGAGGGGAGGGGGGTGTATTAATTCTCTACAAAGCACTTACTGACCAATAATTAACTGTTGTAAACATGAGTTGCAACCAGGCAGGGAGTTCTGGACTTCTGAAATGAGGCCAATGCGGAAGTAACTTAAAGCTGCATTCTATCAAAAGGCCACCAGGGGGCGACCGTTTTGGTGTCAAAAGGACTTCCATCTCTATACAAGTCAATGGAGAATTCACCAATTTCTCACTTGATTTCTACCCTCAGTAAACGTTTTCAAAATGTGTTTATGGTCTCAATCGCTAGTTTAAAGCCTTCTTCAATGCAGTATAATGTTCATTTGTGAAATTTTGGCCTCCCTGATTTTATATTTGACGATAAAGCAGGGTATGCATTGGGGCATGGCTACGTCGTGATTGACAGGTTGATTGACTAATGTCCTCGAGATCCAGCCCTCCCAACCAATCGCAACCCATACGTCCGCCCATGACTCCGCCTCATGCCCATATAAGTAGAATCCGTGTTCTTTTTTTCCCGGCATGCACCTGAAATTTTCAAGATGGCGCCGCCTAGATTCGAAACTATTGGCTTCCGAGCAGCAGTCCACAAACCAATGGATGACGTCACAGATGTTACGTCCATTTCTTTTATACAGTCTATGGTTGCAACTTTATAACAGTCACTCAAATAATATTTATGTAAGCTTAACAGAGCATTTATTATAAATTTACAAAGTATTATAAACATCAGTTGCAACTTTATAATAGCATTCAAACAATGCTGTTATATACTTAATAAACCATTCATTCAGCAATGTAAAGTTTCATAAACATTAATTAAAAGTTTATAGTGGTCATCCAAATGATGTCTACATATGTATTACACAGTATTTATTCATTACAAACAACTGTTGCAACTTTACAGTAACCATCCAGATAATGTTTCCAGATGGCTTACAAACCAATTATTAACAACTGACAAAATATTAAGCATCTAAATAGTATTTCTAGATGTTTGACATAGTATTTATTAACCATTTCAGAAAGCATTATAATCATCAGTTTATACATATATTTATATTTAGTTTATACATGGCTTACAAACCAAGTATTAACTAAATCTTACCATTTTTTTCATCATGGTTAGTATAAAGTGTTACTGAACAGTCTATTTCACTGTCAGTCAATCCTGTAAGTAAGGAACAGCAAACACACACTTTCCAACTGTTTTTCAAAAGCTAAAAAATGAATAGCCCATGTGTGTTTCATGTTTGAATTCAAAAAATATTTTCATTTGTGCCATTTCAATTGTCTGGTTTTCATGAACACGTACTGAAGGTTTGATTACTTAGGTGACGATGAAAAAGGGGAACATTTTCTATCCACTGCAAACAATTATCATCCGTCTACTGTTCCCATCTGACTTGTAAAAATGTCTGCAGTACTAAACAAAATTCCTCAAACTCCCAGAGTACTAATGCAAAGCAGCACTGTGACTGAAGTGTGTTCTCATTTACACTCAAATTACAACAAAGTCTATTTTATGTTTACATGAGCTCTCTGGAGGATCTATTAGTAGTCATGACCACAAGCCAGAAGGCATGAAGTGAGACATGAAAATAATATCTGTATGTTCTGCTCTCAACACCAAAAGCATGTGAATTCACTGTTAAATGTTATCTCAGCTTTTATGTTCTCACATTATAAACACATTACTTTTTTTTTCCTCAGGACATTTCAGCCATGTTATAACTTCAATTTTACCTCATGTTATCCCTATCAAGTCCATCTTCAGGCTTATGGTTTATGCAAGCACACAAAATTAACATTCACAAGTGATCCACATTATACAACAAAGCATCTGTTATCTACGAATACCAATCAATGTGCACTGACATTTCGACCATTTGTAGGAAAATTAACCCTTAATCATTTCAAACATTTCAGAAAATGACATTATTTGTAACACATTTCCAAAATCATGTATTATACCAATCACATGACAAATTATGGCATTTCTGAGTAATTTGTTCTGAAATTAGCAGCCTAATATACCTGACTGAGACGTATGGTGACTAAGTGTGATTGTGATTTTCACTCACTTTTGATGTGAAACTCTGACTGAGCAATTAGATAAATAATTATTAATGTGTTGTGAGATGATTTATTGTTAATTGATGAACAATATGGCAGAGAAAGAGAGGTAACACTTTAGATTATGGCTAATAATAATGTTGTTGGCTGAATGCAGGAGTCGGTGAATCAAAGAGTTGCTTTACAGCTGCACACGTTCACACCGTCAAACATGTAATCCAGTCAAAGAAAAAGAAAAACTGTTTTATAAATCAGAATATTTCTTTGTTTTCATCAACTGCCAAGCTGCCATACACTATCTTAATTGAAGCTTGGGCCAGTGTTGCCTTACTGTTTGAAGATCAAGAGACAGTGTTGTATGCCATATTGTACACCGCATTATAGATAATTACTTGGCTGGAAGCTTCTGACATGATGGTTGCTTGTTAACGTGCTTGAGAAAAATTGAGCATGGAATGTGAATGAGAAAAGCCCTTTTTTCTTTCCACGGTTCCTTTTAAACTCTTTAATTAAGTGACCTATACTAAAGACTGTGGCTGTAATGGGCGGCTCCCTGATATGACTGTGTGTAACTGAAAGACTGTGACATTAATGGAAAAGTGTATGTGTGTGATCACCTCAGAAAAACCAAAACAGACTCTTCAATACAAATTGGTGAAGATATGACTTGAAAATAATAAAACGATTGATTTTTAAGACTAATAAATGTGGTTTAGCATGCCATTTCCCAGCTAAGCTTGTAAATTAGTGAGCCTTTTGCTGTGGAAATAGGATTACACTTCTGCAAAAAAAGAGCAGCAACCACTTGAGTGACGTTAGAGATCTAAGTTTGGTTCTGAAAGCTATTTAATCCAAACCGTAAAGAACTCAAAACATTACTTTTGCAGTCATATTGGCTGCTTTGCTTTTCACTGAACAACAGAGATTCTATAAGCAAACGTGCCTTTGGCCTCATCCAGTTATCTAAGGTTCAACTTGTATTTAAAAATGGATCAGAAAGAGAAGACGTGCTTTATGATATGATGTTCTTATTTACTCCTTAATTGCCTACTGTAAATGTATTGCCACTGTTTGTTTGACTTATTCATCTGTATAATGAAAGAGTGATTTTCTCCCTGCTGATTTTGAAGTTCACCTCTAATAATGTCTACCACACTAATTACTATTCCTGTTATTGCAGTCCAATTTGCAGCTGTGTATACTTAAGTGAAACAAGTAATTATAATGAGGACCTGACCTCATCAGAAAAGGAGTTACAAATCCTCCACAGCATTATCAGAGGAGAACTGGTGATAGCAATTACTACGCAAGTGCCTCCATGTAGTCTATTCCCCTCCAAGTCGATCATCTGATGCTTTCCCCCTGGATATGCTGCTAATAATTCAAACTTCAATTATATTTTAAAACAATCATAGTCTTTGGTGACAGTGTTTCTACTGTAATTAATGTACAATTATTTGAACATTATGTCCTTATTTGTGGACAATAAGATTTTAGTTTGTCAATCAATTGTCAGCAATGGGACCTCAGAGCAAAAGGTTAGTTCCATAACTCTGGTTCTCTAAGTTGCATGAATGAGATGTCCCATTGTAGGGGCATATGAATAAGCTGGGGGGGGGGGGTCTATGCCACAGTGATACATCAGAGAACTTTAGATTAATGGTCCTTGTACAAGCTCATCACTGCAAGCCTGAATTAATGAACATGTGCTTTAGAGCAAGTGAAGTCTGAGGGGGGCAGTAACATAAAGGAGATCCCACATACAGTATAACAATGCTAAAAAATCAACATGGTCATCATATGGACAAGCAGTAGGGCTTTGAAGTCGGGCTAAAAACACATTTCTCTTAAGGAAGGAAGATTTTAGAATTAAAATATGGGTCGCATTTTTTTTGTTACCATAGTTACCATAAATAAATATAAGCTTTATTGCTGTGTATTGCATTGAATTGCATTAAATAGTTTTCAATTTCCTGGTCACACAGTCTAATTAGGGTATTAGTTTTTGTTTTAGTCATCTCTGTCTGTGCACTCTGACTCACATGGTGCATCACAATCATTTGTTGGAAGAATGTCCTTACAAATGCAAATATAGCAAAAATGATCATGCTAGGTGTAGATTGCATTAAGATATAAAGTGAAATCTTAATAAAAAAAAATGTTACAAGCATACTTTGAAGTACTAATGAGGATGAGAGAGTCTGTGCAATGGATGGAGCTTTTAATTTTTGTAAGGATCAGAAGAGCTTTATGTCTACAGTAGAGTTGTTGAAATGATTTTCTGAGCCACTAGAAAGATTGTGGGATGTAGAATGGAAACATACTGCATTTGTGTCACAATGTCAACTCTGTCAAAAACAGACTGCAGATGATATATTATATACAGTAAGTGTATTGTGAGGATGCCTGTGGGACACATGTGACCATGCTGCAAAACCTCTATCCTGAACCACATCAGTAATGTGCAGCACTGAGTATGCAGCAACAAAAG
Source organism: Scomber japonicus (assembly GCF_027409825.1). Classification (NCBI taxonomy): domain Eukaryota; kingdom Metazoa; phylum Chordata; class Actinopteri; order Scombriformes; family Scombridae; genus Scomber; species Scomber japonicus. Next base: position 21,177,124 of record NC_070591.1, on the reverse strand, counting down.
AACAAGGTGGAAGCGTCCTCTCTATACTCCTAAAGAACAGAAAATCCCCTCTTCACTCTGGCCCAACTCTGCTGTGTTTGAAAACCTTCAAAAAACGAAAAGAAGTTTCTGTGCAAACGAAGATACAACAAAAACGTACATGGAAACTTGCGGTTTCATTCTCAAGTTCTCTTTGGGCCACAACACGAACAGAGAAATCACTGAAGATAAGGAAAGAACACAAACTACAGTACACCACACAGTACACCAGCAGGCTCTTCCACGACAGCTGAATGAAGATTACTCCTTTAGACGGGGCAGTGTGTCTGGTGTGGCCTGCCAGCGGGAGAAGAGTTAAGTCAACTTTGAAAGCAAAAGTGACCCAGAAAGATGAGATTCTGGCCATGAAAAAGTTTTATAAAAGTTTTTATTTCAGGAGGTTTTATGTGTGGTTGTCTCAAATATGTTACTGGGAAAAAAACAGTGAATGAAAAGCGAGAAGAGAAGAGAAGAGGATGATTCAAATAGAAAAGTGCTTAAAATACTGAAGGTCAATGCCTGTGCATGAAAACATGACTCACAAACTCTTTATCAGTCTGAATAAAGTAAAGCAGTGCTTATGAAAAAATTCTAATATGAACTATTACATTGTATAACATCCCATCTGTTTGCAGTGTTTTTAAAGTTCAACCACTTGTAGGAAGGCCATTTACAAGAAAAGTTATTTTAGTTCATAATATTTACTGGAAGAGCAACCACAGAGCACTTAGCATCTGCAATCACTCACTCACACTGAAAACTTCAGGGCTTAAACAAGAAGATTGTGTCACAGTTTAAAAAACTTCTGACAGCAATATAGGAGAGTAGCAAATTAGTCCAATAAGCTTCCTTCTTCTCACGCCCACAGACCACTGACACATCCACAGATATTCAATTTAGTTTCTTGATTAATCACACCCACACTCCACTCATGAAGTCCAGGAATTTGAGTTCAGCATGTCAACTTTGGCTTAGTTTGTGTTCATGGAGAATACATTCCTGCACTATTAAATTATACTTTCTTTCTTACACTTAGAAATATATTTTTCCCTTTTCTTTTAGTTTTCAAAAGACACAGTGAGCAGAAAAAAAAGAAATAGTTTAGAGAGAGGGTCACCTTCAGAGCTTGTCTAATCCTTTAGTTCATCTATCCAAAATTTAATTCACTTTAAATGAAAGATAAGGGAAGCTTCTCTCCATTAACTTCAAATCCATGGATAATGGATGATGAAGTCGGAGCTTCATTGTTAAAATGTGGTTTAGGTTTTCTCTGGTAGCTACTTGGACTGATAATGAGCTACACATACTGCAGGTATGCTGTCGCATGATCTGTTAACAGGTGATATGTTATGATAAAGGCATCAAAAATGTGTCACAACCATTATCTGAGGCAGAGCACCATCCAATATTTTCTGATTTACTAACTACTTAACTGAATGTGTGGAATAAAAAAATAAAAAAATAAATACTCATGTCCATTGTGGTAGGATAACTTTAACAGTAAGAATGATCAGGGCTATGAAGTTTGTAATGTTGCCTCATTTAACTTCTTTGAATTTGAATTGATCTACTGTCATATTCATCCTTTAATTTCCTAAATCACATCATCAAAAGCACTGCCTGGAAATTTTCAAGAATATAAAAATAAATAAATATAACATTTGGGGTTACTAAGACATTGTAAAGCAATGATATTTCAAAGTGAAGTTTGGTGAGAACATACACTCAGCCCCTCAGCCCACTGCAGGAGTGGTTGTAGCAAAAGGTGTAAAGAGAGGACGATGTGAAAATGAAAAAAAAACTTGAACAGAGAGGGGTAATATTTCATGGTCCTGTTTTGTCTGGTGGCAGTTATCAGCAGCTGCCAGTCTGATAATTGCAGCTTGAGGCCCGGTGCTACTCCTTCAAGTCTGTCTTGACAGCCCAATTCAAGCTTTGAGCCGTAGGAGCTGCTGCCTGCTGCTATGTAGCTGTTGGGATAACACTGGCTTTTGTTTGATATCACAGCACAGCTCCTTACGTTAAGAGCTCACTTGAAATAGTCTTGCAAATGTTTGCCTTATTCAGTGAACTGAGAGTGTACAGTATATAGGTGAGTATATCATAATATGTACTATGATGTTTCTCTGCTATTTTGGTACAGTTGTCATAATTCTACAGCTTGTATAGCTTGATACTGGCAGTATTCAGAGTCGTACATACCGTATTTCATGTTGATTTTAAAAACGTATAGTGCAGTGAAGCTGGCCAAAGTTTTTGTCTGGTCATTTGTAAAGTGTGAAACGAGCCAACGTGCGGGTGTCGCGGTGTGCGTGTGAAGAAATATTGAGGAGAAATAGATTACCACGGAGGGCAAGAGAAAAACGACAGGAATTTTCTTTGATTTAAGACCCGGCATTCCTCTTTGAAGAGTTGTGGCTGTGTTGTGTACAATCAACACGCTCTGTCACTTAGCCACCAGATAACTGATGTTCCACTCCCCTCATAACCAGAAGCTATCAGTCTGGGACTTCTGCTTGTATCTTTCCTGTCGTCTCTCAAGTAAATTACAGCTCAGCAGTTCCAGATAGCTTGATGCTCTTCCTCTGCCCTCCATCTTTCTCTTCGTCCTTTGCCCTTCAATTCTCTCTTTTGTTTTATTAATTAATTTAATGTGCAGGTTTGTACAATTAGGATGCTAAGTCACCTGGAATGATAGTGATCCACTAGTAATAATTGTAAAAATAAGCAAAAAAATAGACAGAACAAGGTTGCTTTAAATAGCTATAGTTCATCTTTTAGGCTCCAATTCAAAATAACAGTTGCCAGAATATGAGATAGATCCTTACAGAATGGATTTAAAACATTTGAGTAAATTGTACTGATGTAAACCTACCAAAGGACTGATTGATTTTGTTGCCTTGACAAGATTTTTGTGTTCTCCAAACCAACTTACTGCTCTGCTTTCCAAACGGTAGGTGTTAGCGAGAGGTGATAAAACTGCACCATCCTGCTTTCATTAGAGACAGCCCAGCCAAAAATAGAAGGCTCAACTGGAATTAATTACACCAAATGTCACATGGCTGAAGATTAGGAAGAAGACAACTCATCTCGCAGGGTGTAACGAGAAAATCTTAATAATTAGTCCCACTGGAAAGGATCCATCAAAATAAGTGACTGCAGGGAACATACAGTACTTGGAAGCTGTTCATTTATACTATATGGCTACATGAGTCTAAACAGTAGTGGGTATTTGTAAGAATTTTGTAAATCGATACTACTGTAGTTGCTGTTTTCTGCTGCAGCTGTCATTGAAATGTTTTTGATGAAATCTCACAACTCAGTTCTCTCATTATAAGTCACACTCAGATCAAAAGTGTGCCCTGTAATTCCCACTTGAATACGCTCTGGGTCAATTAGCTTCAAAAAAGGATCATTCTCTGACTAATGTTACCTATTTTGTATTACTGCATTTTAATAACATGCTTATGTATTTGTTTATGGGCTGATGGCTCAAACTAAGAAATATTCATCCTTTACAAAATATCCCACCAGCAAGTATGAAGTTTAGAATTTGGGCCACTAAAATGAACTTTTATGTCAGCGCTGAAAATATAAAGGTTATGAACAACTCTAACATACAAAAGTTCCTAAATCTCAGTCATTTGTTTGTGTATGAACCCTTCATGCAGATATTTCAGTGGTGTTGCTGATTGCATATAATATTCACGGTCACAGTCACACAAATGACAGCTTGTGTGAAAATGTCAAAAGCCACTTTAATTCAACATATAATTAAGATGACAACCCCTCTCACAGGAATGTACTTTATAAACAGTATAGCAGCTTGCCGTCTGACAAACACTTTTTTTTTTTTATTGTTGTAAAAGATGCAGTTTGCTTGGTTGCAATTGCAGTTTGCCATGGTGCACCCTGGTGTTCAAAGTGCCAATTTACACACAGTCCCAGACAGTCTAGTAGAGACAGATAGTGTGTGTGGAGTACCAAAGTAATACAACCACTAGCTCTAGCCTCCAGTTATATGTCAAAAAAACATTTAATAGCAAGCCTTTTAAGAAGACGTGGATTTGTGATTTCCTATTGATCAATAACATGAAGTGTAGCTAGTTATATTTTCCCTATTTTGCTTTGTCAATGTCTGTTTAATTTTCTCCTTTTGCTTAGCCAAAATATCATGTTACTGATATGTTTTCAGTTGTTCATGAGTCAGTTGTTGTCTGAAGACACATGAAAAGAAGACGTCACTATTCACTTGGCGCTGTTGCATGATTCATTCCATACCTCACAGCTTTGAGTCTACATGAGTTGTTGAATCTGGAGGCTGCTGCAGTGATATGGCACTTGTCCTTGCTATGAAATGATCCATCTGCAGGTATGTCTGTCTGCATCACAGGCATCCTCTCGCTCATTCTCTCCTCCACTCCCCAGATGAGCAAAAGCGCCTCATTTACTCAGGCTTCAAAGGCGCTGCCTAACTTTTCTCCCATATGACTTTGCTTCCCAGGGGGTTTCTGTCTTTCCCTTTGAATCCCAACCAAACAGGCTTTGATGGCGTCTTTGTGTATTACATGAGTCAACTGCATTCCACTGAGGAAAATATGCATGCATCTGTAGTACAGGCTATGATAGAAAATGGGAAAGAACTCAAGACTTGGCATCATTCAAGTCACTGTCAAAGAAAATGATGTCTTTGCACATTCTGCTGAATTATGTGGAGCTAAGTGTATTATAAGCCATGTCAGACATCAGGTCTCACAAATCTTCTCAGTGTGAATCTTAAGCCCAAAGAAGAAAAAATGAAATGTACAAAATTTTACAAAAATCTTTGCTATGATGCAATAAAATCAAATCAAATGCAATAAACACTTTTTATAAATCAACATACAACTGTATGTGATGTATGCCATTCAGGTCTTCGGTTTATGTTGCCTCAAAAGGTTTTACATAATTTCTAAACTGAAGTGAGTCTTTGGAGCAATAAATGATACCCTTCATATCACGCATTGTACATTTCTTAGGGATTTCTAATGGCACAAGATTGGATTTTCATTGACTTAGATGCAACACAGCTGGTTACATGTAAAGATTATTTAATTGTATTTTTTAATAGATGGAATGGTGACTGCATATTATTGACCGCTGGTGGTGAAATCCTTTTGCATTGTCAATATGCCGGGACAAACACCACACTTTACTCTGATAGTCTATCTGAAACAGAGAAAAGGACTTGGTGCAAATTCAAAGACAAAATGTTGAACCACATCAATCTTAGACAATGAAGTCAATATCAGGCAGGACACTCTTGGGAGTTGCTGTCTTCCTCACTTTTTTTTCTAGTATTTTTATTGGATTACAAAATCAAATCAAATTTTGGATTTACAAAACTCACTCCTAAATGTGCATCACTAGGTGCTGTATTACTTTGCATGTTTTGAATTGTTGTGGGAATATCGGAACTTGCATTGGGGAATTAGAACGTAAATACTTTATGAACAGTAAGAAAGAAAAGAAATCACCATCTGTATCCTTTTAATCATGCTTCTTCTTCTTCTTTTTTTATATCCATGTAACTAGACTACAGTCGTCTCAACTGCCTTTACTGGCACATTCCTGTGTTTTTTGGCTCATTATTGCCACCTGTAGATCACTGGAATAGTGTGAACCCATTGGTTGCCAGGACTATATTGGACCAACTGCAAAACGTCATTCATAAGATAAATTTAAAAAAACAGGTCCAGTAATGATACACATCAGAAACCCCACAAGATACCTTTAACACAGAAAAAAAGTGGATTCACTCAATACTTGCTGTTGTCCCTAATACAGTATGCTCTGACAGCCAGATAAGCATCATTTGTTTGAAACAATATCTAATTTAAGTCATTCCGATGCCACTGCATGCAGCACTGATTAGACTTCTCATTCCTCAACTGCTGTAATAATGACTATTATAATTCAGCTAGCTCACCTAAATGAGTCAAGTCCTGGCATCTGTGGTGCTACTGACAGCCTTGTCATTATGGTGCATAAGAAGCTGATGTAAGACATACAATCATGTCACCTTTATACAACAACAACAGTGAGAGAGATACACATAAATGTGTGTAAATAATATTGACTGCAATAACAGTTACTCAGTCCAAAATTATTTGTATAGGTGCTGAATATGAGTTCTCGATTGTCAATCCGCTGTACGCTCCAGTTCATGTGTTCATGGATGAGGGCAACGATAATGTAGAGATGACTCTTGATGCTTTCACAAAATATTTACACGATGAAATGTTTGATAAATAATCATCAGTAGTGTGGTTATAATGACAAAGTGGGTAAAAGGTAAATAACAGAACAGTTAGAACAATCTGGTAAGTTCAGAAAATTATACATTTTCTAAAATTTGGTGTTACTTTTGCACTGGACATCGTCTTTGTCAAGGTCCAGATATATTTTCACCAAAAAAAATTTCCCAAGAATGAAATATTGTTCTTTTAATGGTCCAGAGAATTGAATTTGTACTTTTTTCTGACAGAATCAACAAACACACATTCTCTCCATACATCTCACACTGAGGGTGTTGATGCAAACTGGAAAACACAGATACATTACCTTGGTCTCAGAGTCTCCTTAGTGACTCCCTTATGTACACATAATTGATGGTAAGTCCTGTGTTTGACTTCCACGGCATTAGATGGTGCTTTGCCTGATTTTCTAAGCTAACACATACTACCCCCTCTGAAAATGCAGGACTTCTCATCAGTCCACATGTTCAAAAGAAAATAGTAGAGTCTTCCTCCTCGCCAACCCTCCTGGTAGCCTTTTACCAGGGTATCAGACACAGTCTACTTAAATCCAGACTAAAGTACATTTTATTCAGTGCAGTTTACAGCCAGTTTTAACTCCTGCCACACCAGCCTTTTTATTTCACTTCTTATATTTATCATATACGTAGCTGCAGTCATTCACTTACTGTTTATGCTGAGTGCCCTGATATCAATTTACACAATCCCACACACCAGCGCAAACACCAACTCTAACCCTAACCCATTTTTTCATCTGCTTTCATGGCCACTGCTTTGTGCAAAGCTCTTTATGTTACTCTGGTAACACGAAGTCAACAGTCTCTCTAAATGTTTTTTTTTTTTTTTAATGTCAAAAGTCAAGTAGAAAAGTAAAGATTGTAAGTAACAGAAAGTATGAGCAACTTCTGATGATATACTATACTGAGGTTTGTCTGTGCGAATATGGCTTTTTATATTATAGTGTGTTAGCAATTCAATTGAAGTTACTAGTATTTGGTATTGGTCCGTTTTTATTCAATAACATAAACCATGTGACACAAGGGGGCTTTCTTGTGTCACATGATTTATCAATACCATTACAAAATAGTTATAAATAAAATTAAACTACAAAATTAAATAAAAAAACAGACAAAACTACTTCAATATTGATCGTTGTATAAACTGCACTGTCTGATGGAGGATGTGGTGTGGGCACCTGGTATTATCTGGTCATCAGGGATTTTATGTATTATGTAGATTTTATGTATTTCTTTTTGTATTTTATATGTTGAAAAAGAGCATAATTTATACATTTTTATGGATTTGTTTCTTACAGATCAACACCAACAATGTCACATGTCAAAGTATTACTGCAGTATCTGAAACGCTTGTTTTGTCTGTTGTTGACATTATTGTCCACATGTACATGTCCACTGGTCAAATGGGTTCCATTCATACACTAAAATACAGTACACCCCTCTGGAAACTAAAAACTAACCTACTACAACTCTTAATCACACAGCTTTTACTCAAATCAAAACGCTGTAGGAAATTAATCACATGTATTTCAACTAAATATCTTTACGGTTGGCTTCATGTAAGAGATGACAAGACAAGTATAAAATATGTTGTTTTTTCTTTAAAATGACCACTGGTGGTTGTGCATGAAAAGATTACTGCACCACTCAGAAAACATGCCTAGCTACACTATACATCTGGGTTTGATTCAGTTTCAGCTATGGAGGATACTGAGTCAGACAGACTTCCAAGAACAAGAACGACAATTTGTTTTTAAGTTCTGCTTTAATCACATTATTCCCCAATAATGGGCCATAAGCCCTCTTAACTAGCAATTTACAAGCAGTACGACATTTATTGATGATGTCATACTGCATGCAGTAAATGTCAAAGCCCAGTTTAATGTGATTCTTTCAGGGAATACAGAAAACAGGCATGCATTTTTATTTTTTATTTACTGAATGAGGGTTTGCATCACCCTGTACTACATTAAATCAGTGAGTTGAAAGGGAAGACAATAATATTAGCTGTGTATTTATAAGCTTTGCTAAGCTTTAATCCTCATGCAGAGATTATGTTGTAGGTCAGATATTTCTCCAAAAGCTTACTCAAGCCATGCAAACAGTTCAGATTCAACACTGCATGTTGCCCTGATCTTTCTTATCTATGAGTTACAAGGTTTTAAACTTAGCCTAGGACATTATTTTAATTCAAACAGATTCACAGATATAAATGTTCAATCTGTGAATTTTATGAATTCAACATAAGAAGGTATTTCAAGATCAGTCAGAAGGCAGGAGAAAGGAAACTATTTTTTTTCATCCCATTTTAAAGCTTCACTTCAGGTCATGTGTGTTGTCTTTGAAAACATGTCCTTCAATTCATTGACATGAGCAGATGTACTGCAAGTCCTCTAAGAAATTTGGTAAATAGGCTGCATTGATGACATTCTGTTATGGCGCTTTCATTCAGCCATTCCCACTACTAAACTGATGGCAGTGAGCTACCATGTTTAAAGACACTGTCCTATTAAACTATAAGGAGAAAATTTGGGGCTCAGTTCACTTCAATATGTGGATTGAACCGACAACAATGTGATCAGTAAACAACCCTATCTACCTCCTGAGGACCACAGGCTATTTTTCACTTAAGACTTTGCGCAAAACAAATACTCAATTAAATAAGACAACGCTAATGTTAATCAGGTGAATTGTAAAGGCAAGCCTGTTTCAATATTTGTCAGATAATATACACTGACAAATTTTAAAAAATCTTCCAATATAGTGTGATGATGTCTTTAAAAGTTCCTGTATTAAACTGACAATTGAGATTAAACGAAACCTCCAATCAGCAGGCAGCTCACAAAATTGTAATAAAATAGAATTTGTGTCGTTTGGTTTTGCAAGTTTTGTAATAGCTCACTTAGCTGTGCTGAATGCATGACTGTCTATTGCAAATCGGCAAACAGTTGCAGTGATCCGAGTATCTAATTTTCAATAGTTGCAGGCTAACTACCATACAGTAGCTACAAGTTCTTATGGTTTTACAAAAAAAATACATCATATGGTAAATTATGTATTTTTCTTTTGACATGGTAACTCTTGGGTTGCTGAGTGAGTTTACTATTGTTACTGTGACAGCCCATTCTTATTTGTTATGGCGGGTGCAAGCTGCTGTCAGTCCAATGACAAGAAGTAGTGACAACACTGATTCAAAGTGATCGATGAAAAATGCTGTACAAAACACAACAGCAGTGACCACTTTCCACCAAAGATGTCACCAGAAATAAAAAAAATAAAAAAACCTAGAATAATCACAGAAAAAAAATTACCACAGATGGCCCAAAAAAACTGCTTTAATATTAAAATAATGATGGGTATGGATGAATAATTATGTATTGTGCAAAATAAGTAGTGATACAGTCTTCTCTGGCATGCTTGGCATTCATGAAAACTTTCAGTAGATGTTTATTTATTATGACAATCATTTTTTTACTTTATAGTTGACTGTGCAGACTTCTTCTGAGATTTAAGAAAATGGGAGCCCCTGCTTTTCCACACCCTCGAGCTGTGGTGTCTGTCAATGGGCACATCAGAGCTGTCACTCACAAGGTCACAAGAGCATGAACTAGTAAGACATCTGAGATGTCACTGTTCCCTCACAGAAAACCAGTGAGACGACACTCCTAAAATGACTCCCATACAAAACCAGGCCACAATTGTAGTTATCAACAGAATACCGACGCTTCCAGCTTTTTCCTTTTGATTTTATTATTGAATAAAACTTTTAATCTCACAGCCTTTTCTGTAGTACAGCAACTCAAAAGCAACTCAAACTACTCAAAAGAAAATTGTTGAAAGTTGTTAGATTTGCATGTTGAATCTTTGCTTTTTCTCTGTTTGGGACTAATAGTTTTTCTCAGTGTGTTTTCCATTGCCTCTATCTTGCCCTGATATTGATGTCTGTTCACTCAGCATTTACCAAACACACACACCTCCTTTGTTGTTCTCCTTCTGCTATCATTTACAGGGATTATCAGTCTAAACGCACCCTCACCTCCCCCCCAACTTATTACTGCCACAAATAGTGGCAGTCACATTCACCGGCTGTTCTAAGTATTCCTGCTGGAACGACAAACAATTTCAATGCACACATCAGGTGGAGACGGGCTGTTTGATGGTTATTCAGTGTGAAATACCCAACAGTATCCTCTTCCACAAGGACAATATTATCTCCACGTAAGCTTCATTAATGGTAGATGGAGTTTGTGTGACTGCATGTGAGTGTGTGAAGTTCAATCCACCAGAAGGCCCTGTTGGCATAATTCTTTACAAACACAACACTAGCATGCACACTGTGACTTCAGTATAGGTTTATTGGATCTCTGATTTTGGATTTCTGATACCTCAATCAGTTATTTTCTCCACATCATGCTGAGGAGACCATTCCATCCCTCTCTCCTCACTCTAATTCACTGCCAGTTTCAATTAAGAGTCATAATTACTTTTCTCCCTGCTCAGTAAAATGAGTCCGTTCATGTTGATAAAAGATGACACTGCCAGTTGTTACAGAATTGCTATTAAGTACACTCCAGAGCCCATTTATTGTTTGCAACACAAAGATAAAAACATAAAGATTACGTTTATTAATGAGTCATCCATGGAATTGTATTTCACTTGTCATTAACACGCTAAAAAATAACCCGCACTGTATTCTCTGCATCAATGTTCGTGAACTAGTCTGATCGCTTTCTGTGCAGCATGTGATTCACCTCTGTATGGCTGCATCACACAGAGAGATAAAATGTCAAAAGATAAAAACAAATACAAAAACTGTCAGAACTCTACAGGTCATGACCTCCTTAAGGCCACTTCAGTGCAGATTATTAAACCCATAATTACTGAAAACACTACCTATTTAGATTGAACAACAGCTGGAGACCTAGTCTTTCCATCGCTTTAGATATACAGTATATAGAGCATGCAGAATGTACATTGGTTTCCAGTCCTTGAAAACGGCTTCAGCATATTATGATAGGCCGCTGGCTTGAAGTTACCACAGTTTGAACCCTCTCTTCTCAGTAGGAGTCGCACAATTGCCAGCAGCATTGTTGCAAACAGTGCAAACAGGATCCTTGCATTGACTAAGCCTTCGTGAAGAGGTACATAATGAGTGGGAGCGTATTTTTATTGCCAGTTGAGAGTTCCAAATGCGTGTTTGGAAAAAGGTAGATGGCTGCTGCCTCTGGAGATTTCTCATCTGGTTCAAAGTGAGATATGTGGGCATGCAAAATCAGCTCAACAGTAGCTTGTAGTTAGGAGTAAACAGCCTAAAAAGGTAGCAAAATTGATAGCGCAAGCTAACGGGATCCTGCATTTTAAAATGTGTTAAAACTTGTACTTACGAATAATTAATTAAACAATAATTACCAACTGACAATTGGAAACGTTATTGCTAATGAATAAAGTGGTTCATTAATACATGGCATGCTAAAGGTGTGAACAGTCAAATCTATATATATCACAATATTTGGTGCATTATGTTTGACAGCAGCCAAAAGATTAATGTGTTACTGTCAATCCTCCACTTTTATATATTGCATAGTGGTATATAGAACAAATGTAAATATGGCCTGCAGTTCTTTTGATAAATGTTTTTCTCTATCACAAGTGCTCTGCCTGTGACAGTTAAAAAGAGATGCTCAAACTCCCCTGCTAAAACTAAGGTCATTAAAAAGTGATGTCTTTGCTCTAAGTTTAGAGGCAGAAAAATCCTGCATTCTTTTGGAAAGATAACTGTGGGGCCAAAACTTTTTTTTTTTTTTTTTTTAGCTATTCTGAGTTTGCTAGGTTTGGCTCTTTGCACTCATGACAGGTGAAGGTATACTTTGTAATACTGATTCCTGCTCTCACATTCTTGCTTTACGATCAGTTTCTTTAGCTTAGGCATCACATTTCTAACCATGACTTGATGTGAACCTGGATGAGATATTAATAAAGTATTTGATATAGAATACTGTGCTTTAAAAAAAACTGTTATGTATGTATGCCACTACACAGATTTTAAACATTACATCCCTCTCTACCTCTCAACATTTCAATGACTTTCTTCAATGTTTATTTGGTTTATTATGACTACAAGGAGCATATCATGCCTTTTTGTAATTTTTCTGCTATTTTCATTCTATTAGAATGTTGATATGTCATCATATGTCCAAAACAATAGTTGAACATGCGTAAAAATTCTCCCTGAAAGTCATGCTCAGCATGCTCTGGGTACATTGTTTGTGATTACCTCTACTTCCCCATTGAACTGATGTTAAGTTATTCAATAAATGGTTATCTATTGGTAGCCTTTGATAAGGTTATTCTAAGGTGTCATCCACTCGCATATTATAGATCGTATTCACATTATATCATATCAAGATATACCAGTGGAGCCCCAGAATATAAATATAGACCTGGAAATGTCATGATGCTGCCCCTTTCGGAGTTTGGATACATTCACAACACATTTTAATTATTACATGTACACAGTAACATTTGAGTAGTTTTATGTGCCCACTGTAACTGAGCAGCAATAAAATATGTGCATTTTTAAAGCATATGACAAGGACTAAGATGGTACTGTGTTGAGTATTTACCTATGGGAATTATTTAAGTATAGCGCATTATAGTCACTATTAAAGGTATCATTGGAAATGTTAATTTATTGCCACTATTTCTTACACACAGATTTTGAAACTAGCAAAATTATAAGAATGCTCTTTGTTCCTTTATTTTGGCTACAGTTAGTCTGATGTTGCAATTGTTATTGCCCTGTTTCAATGGAATCACATAGTGCTTTGGTCAGAATTTACAGCCTAAATTGGGTGCTTAAATCATGACTATGAATCAGTCAGTGGTATTGGCAAAAGCCACTACAAGCTATACTTAAAGATTCTAATACAAATTTGCCCTTTTCCAAACAGCAATTCACAGGCCATCTCACTGCATCTGTGAAATTTGATGACGGAGAAAGGTCTGTTTTATTGATATGGAGCATCGTGTGTCCTCCTTTCCTTGGGGCAGAGTTGGCATAGGCCTGTGTGACTCATTAATCTGTTAGATTGGAACAGTCAGAACATTCGAAAGCCATGTCCCCTTCTCCCACAGTGTGATTCCTTTGATGAAACAGTTTCTTGGCATCCAGAGGGGGCAAGAGAGGCTATAACTTATGTTTTCAATTACCAGGATATTCCATTTCACAGTAGCACATTGCATGCTGCATCTGTCTGTGCCATTTGCATGAACATCTTCTAGTTTCATTTATCACCATCAGGCCCAGATCTACAGGGATACTTTATTCCCCACTTTATTGTGTCATCCATCCTCAAGCTAAAAACATGACGTAACATAGTTTTCTTTTGATATAAGGCTTTTTGTATTGATTTAACACCCTCTCCCAATTTGGAATTCTTTATGATCTTTATCAGTGTATTGACTTAAGGAGGGTATAGATACTCAGAAAGGAAACTATGGTACAGAAGGTTTAGGGTATTGCCACAAGATCAGTCTCTATAGACCTACAAATCAGTAGAACCAGTAGTTGCTTATAAGTGCTCAGAAATGAATCTTCCCACTCAAAAAACACACCAAATAGTAATTGTTGGAATGCACAACTACATTGACATACAGCTACCAGGATTTTTAAAGTGAATTTGCACATACAGATGATAAGCAGGAGGAGCATTGGGTAATCAAGTGGTTAAAGTGTGTGCCACTTAATCTTGCCTGGTTAGAATCCGGCAATTAATCTTTGCTGCAGAGTAGACCATTCCCCTTTTTCTCCCAGTTTCCTGTCAGCCTCTATACCACTACTGTACTTACAAATAAAGGCAAAAAAAATTCTCAAAATATATCCCAAAAAAGCAGTTAGTAGTAGTAGGCAGTCTCTAGCCTCTCACCAATCTGTAGCTATAAAATGAAGCGATGTGTGGAGGACTTAATTTTTCCCAGCTTCTAATGATCTACCTGTTTCACTGATGTACTTCCACACAAGATTCTTTTGGTCATAATATTGTCTTTGTTTGTTGTTATTTAAAATTCAGTGACTGAGTATAGGGACAGCCTGCATGATGCTCACCAGTAATTTTGGAAGAAAAACAAAATCTTCCTTCAAAAGGAAATCAAAGATATTCAGAAGATGTCACTGTGTTAAGGCATGCAGCACTAGCCACCACATCATCTCATATCTTTCAAGAGCTATTTCACTTAAGAATTACTGAATAAGGTTCTTCAACCAAAGAACTTACAGGCAAATGTGACTTTGTTGTAGAATAACAATAATGTTAATACATTTAGAATAATAAACTTCAAACATATGAGACCCTTTTGCAATACAAACTAAAGCCCACTGACCCCATCAAACAGTGGAAAGACCTCTTTCCAGAATGCCCAACTGTCCAACCTATGCAAGTCCAGCAGGGCCCAAACACTGTCAGTGTCTGGCCATAACATTAGTCAGCTACAGACAATGCCTCATAGAGTAAGTGGCTCTAAGAAAGTGGATGCGAACATTTTGATGGCAATGTCTGGGATTATTGATCAAAATTCACAGCTATTTATCCTGGCAAATACATGCAGTACTGTATGCAAATTTCAGTGGGATAATCCGTGAAGGAGTCAAGCCTATAGAGTTTCTCACAAGGCCCAGCTGTCTAAAAAAGAACTCATTGATTGGTCTTGGCTTTTGGCCATTTGGGACGGTCAGCTAAAATGTACCCACAGCACAAACAGCAACCAGTTTCTATTTCTCTCAAGTGTTCTTGTCTGCTGAGATGCACAACTCCAATTTGCATTTTTCAAACTGTCCAAGATAGTGATGCTGGCCGAAGAGATGTACTTGAGAAAGCTGAACATTAAAAAGTAACGCCTGAGATGTGAAGCAGATTTCCAGTGTTCTTTGTTATCTGAGCCAATCCTAAAGCTAGTTCTCTCCCCAAATAGTGAGGATTGTGAACACTTCCAAGTTTTACTGTCTTCACCCAAACCCTGGTGATTGGCACCCATTAATACTTAAAAATGCCAGCATAATCCACTACCATTATGCTTGTGCTGTCATAGAGAATTAACTTATCTGTCAGCTTTCCCAACTTTTCACAAGATCTAAATCCCATTGGAATGTGGAGAACAATTCAGGGAATGCCAGACAAAGTGGGAATGAATGCTCCCACATGGCAGTGGCTCATGTCAAGGCTTCTACAGAAAGGAATGATGGCAAAGAATAGTACTTCAGCATGTCCACAGCATGGATAGAGGCAAGTCACTACACTGGCTGGCATGAATGACTCAAGTCTTGAAAGGGGAACCAGCTGGCACTGTAGCCAATGGAGATGTAGATATGGTGGCTGGACTCTGACTCCTGGTATTAAGCTGCTAGATAAGGGAAAAAGTGGGAATCTGCTCTTCAAGGTTTCTGGTTAGTGAAAAGAAGTGGTAGTTAGTTCATCCATTTTCTCTTCCTGTATGCCTAAATCTGTCTTGCACCTCAGCAGCGTAAGTCTCTCCTGAGCATAGCTGTCCTGCCTCTGCTGGATCCAGTTGTGCCTTTTTGTTGTTGTAAGCTTGTGAAACTATCTCAAAAAAAGGAGGCAGTGGCTTGGCAATGTCACAAAAGAGTTGTACAAACAACTTTTTTTTTTAAAGAAAATAAAAAGCTCCGATTAATTCACAAGGCTAAAACTGGCAAACACCCAACTTGTGTTGCAAAGACAACAGAAAATGAAATTATACTTACTCTGAAGCATAGCTTTCATGCAAACAGACAACAAAACAAGAAAGACAAGACAGGTTATTGAGATGATGCTAGAAAGGTACTATCAAGCAGGTTCCAAGACTCAGCAGATCCTTCAATGGGAAACACAACATAACATACAGTATATCTGAGCATATAGGAAGCACTTTGGTAATTGGAGAAATGAGTCAAACCACAAAAGTAATTACTGTAAGTACTGTACTTCAGCCAAGTGAGGCAGCTGGTTGTACTTTTTTCCAGTGTCCCATACCACCAATTTAAAAAATGTTTGATATTTGTTGTGAAATGTGGGGGCAAAGGAGCATTTTATGACTGGCTTTTGGATAGTTAGTTTACTGACTGTGGTTAATATAACTTGTAGTCTCACATTTCATATATTTGATCTTTTGCAAAAGGGCATAATGAATTTTTAGATGATCAAATATGAATACAGAATGGCCATGTCTCAATAGAGATGAGTTAGAGATGAATAGAGATGAGATTGAAAGGCCTGTTGAAATGCACAGTAGTATGCTGTGTGCAGACAGAGCAGGCTGGAGTTGTGCAGCCATGTATACTAATGCCACTGAGTTCCCAAATAAGAGCAGTGGAGGACAGGCTGGGCAAATCTGAAATCTTACTGCAAAAACTATGTCGCTACCTTCATGATGCATTGATTTCTGTGCTTGAATTGACTACATGGATGACCATTGGTGTCTTTGGTGTCAACAGCCCCCTCCCTCATCACCTCACACATCCTTGTTGTTGTTTTTCTGTGTCCCCATAAATAAAGAATAAGAGTGTGTTAAAGATTTTTCACAGCACTGCAGGGTAGACTGCAAATAAATCATTAACTCATTCCACAGGGAACACAAACAGATTCCCATATTTGCAGAGAGGTGGTTTATCTATTCTAATGTGATAGAGAAGAGTAACAGCCCATGTTGAGCAACTAGCATTACTGCTATTATCCTGCTTTCTTCTTCATTTATAAACCTGCTCTAGCAAATTGCCATCGGTCAGATAGCCTTCAGCCGCTACTTTATATGCCATTCAGGTATAATATATAACCTAGATACTTTAAAATCACTTAGTAACAGGTATGCAGCATATGCCATTTTCATATGCTCTTGGTGTTGTTTTGATGGAAGTGATGATGTGGAAGTAATTTGTTGTTGGAGAGGAGATTAGACTCCACTATTTGACAGGTGAATCAATGTGGACTCAGGACAACCCCCTACCCTCCTGCACCATCTTCCCACACCTAACCATCTTCATTTTTAGTATTTACCATTTATCTTCAGTCTGTCTATGGATTCCCGACAAGTCCATTAAGCAAGAGACGCCTTAATGGCTCTCTGCTGATGATGGAGAATCCCCTGTCTGATGAGAAAGGTGAAAAAGACTAAAAGTGTAACATCACTTTGACCTTTGGGTCTATATTTAGTCATAGAGATGGGTGGTTGGGGTGGATTGGCATCATCACTCTCTCAAACCTGTGAAGTGGCAGCTGACTGAAGTTTGAAAAGATTTGAAGTTGTTTTAATGTGCTCTTTAGTAGGTCTGTTAATGCTGTGTGAAACAATAGGGTGCAAAACTGCAATTTTATACCTGCAAACACAAACTGTTGCCTTGTTGGTCACTCCTGTACCCTATTCGTCAGTCACCCTGACAGTGAGCTGCTTTGGCTCACCTAAAGATATTTTCCAAGGTGTAATAAAAATATTCTATAGGGATAAAAGCTCACACAATAACAACCTTTGGTAAGGACCATGTGCCAGTGTAAGAAAGTAAAGACAAAAATGATAGGGGGGAAAGTGAAAGGAAAGCATAAGGGACTAGAAGACAGAAAACGAAGGAAAAAGCTGCATATGGACAAAGGAGGCCCATGGTGGCTCAGCTGGCAGAAGCCAAGAACCATGGCTGAGTACTCTCCACTAAAGATAACAACATCACCCCAGCTAGATTACAGGCCCCAGTGATGGGCGGTAGGCCCAGGCAGAGATTAACACTGTCGTTCAGGTCTTTCTGGGACCTTGTCCCACCGTTAACACTTACAGAATGAGATCTCTACAGGAGCACACAGTAGAAGCCAGACCGCCTGTCCAATGAAGACTAAATGATCAGCTAATCTGGTTTACACGGTTGCTAAATGGCAAAGAGCTCCATCGTGGTTGAAAGCTGCCAAAGGTTACCCCTGCTGTGCCCAATTATAATATGGAACTGTGGAGATAAACTGAATCAGTTAAGCTCACATGCACAGGACAGGATACAAATATATAACTGCATTGATTGGATTTTCCCTATTGTTGAAAATACATAGATATGTACCGGCAAATGTTTCTTTCAAACATTGCTTTTTTGGAAAATCAAACAGTAGTCTACATCCAGCCACTAAATGTACATCATTTAACACACATGCATATAGTATGTCCACACAGCCAAAGCAACAATTTCCCAAAAAGAATTTGTATTCTTTTAAAATGCGTAATCTTAAACTACTCTGATCTAATTCAGGTCTAATACTACTGAGAACTCCAATATTTACTGAAATGTCTGCTAAAAACCCAGAAATGTTCTGGTGCTCTGATATATGATAGAATGGACTGGTTGTTAAACTTTAATGTTTTTAAGTTTGCTAAATATGTATCTGAAGCCTGGAAAAAGCTTCAGGATGGTTTATATGTTGAATTGCTCTAATGTCGGTTAACTGGTTTTCATTCGTTATTATTTGTTCCTTTTTTTTTGTTTTGGTATCTTGTAAGCCCATTTGGGCTGGGCACTTCTGGTGCATGACACATTAATTAAAAAGAATCAAAAATCAAAATCAAAACTACCACAAAAAAAATAAATACCAAAAGTAAAAAGGTTGTGTTAAGTCTCAAATCTTTCCTTATTTATTTATGGAAATAAGCCTTATTTCCAGCAAAAGGTCATCACAAACACCAAAAGACACACATTTTCAGCTACCGTGAAGCAAATGTAAAGAGAAATGCCACAGAGAAAACGCATTTGTTAAAATATGAGGAAACACGGAAATTTGTCAACCCTGACTGGCAATGAACGCACTGAAGTGTAACAAAGAGAGCATGAGACAGAAGAGACAGATTATCTCACCTACAATATTACATTGTGTTAAATTTTCCAATTCGGATATAACCACAAAAACTCCACCTGTGCATTGTGTGTGTGTGTGTGTGTGTATGTGTGTATGTGTGTGTGTGTGTGTGTGGGTATGTATGTGTGTATGTGTTGGATCTGCCTCATGAAAATGATCCATTTCAAATGTCAGGCAATATCTCAACCTCGGCCTGAGTTAACACGGCGGAACTGTAGAGGTATCAACTACATTACACTCACCTCTTTGAACTCACTCCACACAGCACAGCAGCCCCAGCTGAAGAGCTGACCTGAAACACATTACCTAAGTAATGGTACAGCCGTAACTGATGGCAGTGGTTGTTGGCAGGCACTTCACATTCTGCAAACTCTGCACTCACCGCAACCCCATGACCATTAAAGTTAAATATGCACTGTCTCTCATGGTTCACGACTCAAATAAGATCCAATTGAAGTGGCCAACAGATAGCATTTAGGTTTAAGTGTGCATCCCTACCATGAGGATATCACGTTGTATTGTTACCAACTCTATCTCCTCCAAAACACATACACTATACTAATTAACAACATAAAGGAAATGCAATTGCTGCTTACAGTGGCAGCTGGTGACAAAAATGTTTGGGGGGGCGGAGTTTGACGGTTGGTGGTCCGTCAAACAAACCATAGCACCACTTCATAACCGCAGTAAAAAAAATAAAAATAAAAATAAGAAAGGAAAACCAATCTAAAAACACTACAACACACTACAATGTCCCCTGGTGTGTTCCAGTATGGTATCTCAGACCCACAGAGACAGGAATAAAAAATTATAATTAGACATGACAAAAGGCCCATTTTACTCACATCACCTAAAGATACCAGTAGTTAAAGTAAAGTTACCAACAAGTTAATATGTTTAAAAAGAGACACTATCATATATATTTTACTTATTGTGTCTTCAGTCCTGACTTCACTGTTAATCTGTAGATTGTTGCAATACCTGAACAGGACAATAGATGGAGCATTAAGCACTCACTATAAGGGATGGCTCGATACAACTTTTTCATGTCCGATACCGATACTGCAACTTGGAATATCTGCCGATACCGATATCAATCCGATACCTTCTTTTCTCTTCTGTTAACTTGTTAATACTTTGCTTAATATGGACATCTAAAAATACCATGTTCAAATATTCTGCTCCCCTAAATTAAGAAATAAAATAGCCCGTGATGTTCCTCAAGCCATAAGCAACACAACAAATTTATATCAGCAGCTTAAACAGCACAAAGAAAAATATGAATGCATAGCAGTGAAAGGCTGAGGCCTGTAAACAAAACACAAACGGACACCATTACATACTGCTTGGCAAAAGACATTCTCCCCCAGTACTCTTTGAGCAAACAGAGATTTCAGAAAATGATCCGGACCTGTGCATCACACCGACGACAACACAGCCTTGAGCTTGAAAGAGGCACTGGCTGCATGTGTGAGGAGTGTCAGCTCATTATCACAACAGATAACTGCATTAACATTTTGAAAGCGGTGGAGCTTAATCAATGGACAGTTAGATTCTCAAAATCATCAATAATTATACACTCATGATAACATTTTGTTTATCATATCGCAAAAGCAATGTTTTCCGCAATAATCACAATATGACTTTTTCACCAAATTGTGCAGCCCTAATATGAACATAGTTTATGAGGGACCGGTTTGCAATAACAGCAGGTTCCATAAAACATAAAACAATACAATTTCTTTGGATTTTCATCACATCTACTTTCAAAACAAGTTCACCCTGGTTGAAATTCTACTGGTCATTTACAAGCTGATATCTGAATGAATATACTATACTAGTTTTTATACCATGGTTTCCTGTGCTGTATAACAGTAAGGAAGTGTTTCAGCAGTGAGTATTGAGTGAGCCCAGACTAGAGTTCAGATGTTCAATACCACTGACACGCAACATTTCCAGATACTGGATGGATACTTTTAATATTTAATGTGTTCAAATTGGAGACATGCATGGAAATGAAATCATGAATACACTTATCTTAAACTGAAACCCAGTTAGCCTTAAACCAACATGCATGACCCACCGGGAGCGAATGAGGAAGAGGTTTGCCTCGCACTTATTTAGTTTGTATAAGAGATATTCATTTCTTTTTGTACCAAATCCACGGCTCAGTACGTGTTGTCTATTGCTTGTGATGGCGGTTGTGCCAGTGCTGCTGCCTGAGTGTCTGAGTATGTGCTTTGCTTCCAGAGTAGGTTCACATATTTCTGTGTGCATGTCAGTGTCTGTGTATTGGCTCTGAGGAAAAGACTCAGCAGACAGTGACTGAAACGCCTCTCCTCTGAGAATATAGTAGCTAATAGCAATCCCAGTCCTTGAGTTTTGAGGTTATCCCATTCAATCACTCGTCTCCACTTCAGCAGACACATTACTAGGCTGCAAAGACACCATGGTACCTTGGTATGGTCAGCATTCAGATCTGATGATGCTGAATGGATTAGTTGATCCTACGGTTTGTGGTAAATTGAAAACGTGAAATAATCCTGATCAATACGATTATTAACTGAAGAGTCGATTCATGTTTTAAGGCTTCAAACATTCTCATGTGTCATTCCAAAAAAAAATATATCTAAATAAGACAGCTATGTGGAAAGCAGGCAGTAATGTTGTGCCATCTGTGCTATTTGCCAAAGGGAGACTCCTCCTATTCACACTGCTGTGATTTCCTCTCCATCCCAGACCAAGGTGACTGACACTTACACAGTGGCAGTGCAGCATGCTCAGAGAGCCATAGCTTAGTTTCTGACAGTAGGCACAAAGGTTTTGACAGGACATGACCCTAGTGAGAGTACTGGCTTGAACCAAGACATTTGCACTTTTTTTCCCTTAAAAAGTAGAATTCCTCAGCCTTCAAAGAAACTAAATTATCAGCAAAAATAACTACATTTGGCACACAATGACAAACTACATTCATTGTGAAGTCAAACCGAAATTTGACTTCAACACTTTTTGTGTAATTAAATATAATTTAAAAATGACACAGGCTTGTATATTATGTATTTTTCATTTTTCAAAAGATAAAACTTTAGTGAAAAAAGCGTCTCAGCTTCCACTGTCTGTGTGGGCATTCCCCATGGCAGCAGTTGACTGACATTTGAGAGCTGCTTACTGGGAGTGTCCTTAACATCTGTGCTGCTCTACTGCCTGGAGCACATCATAGACTCTGTTCAAGTTATTTTAGCACCTACTGATGCTGCCTTCCAGACTCTTCTCAGAACTGTAAGATTTTCAAACCTATTTGAAAAACTATGATAGAACAGCTATTGAAGTCGGAGCTCTGACTGGGAAACACAGGCCAATTTCATGCACCCCGACTTCAACAAAAAGCAGATACCCTGACGTCACAGATGTTTTGAACAGATCTGTCACATGAATAATTGTACATGTACTACAAACAGCACTGAAATAAAACTGAATAACTGTGCAAATAGCAAAATGTGAAAAACTATATAAAAAGGAAAGTAATAGGATATCAAAATTGAACACTTGACCCATGTAGCTATTCCATTACTATCTAACAAGTGTTGTAGTGCTCTCAACAGGGCCCTGGGTACTCTTACCTGTGGGTGGCCGAGCTAACCTCAATAACCAAACTGAATTTACCAGCTTTTAAACTTTTAGCCTAATTATCAATTACAAATTTATGATGGTGGGTCCACTTAGCAGGACTGTAGAATTTGAAGCTCTGATTTAAATCCCATTAAGTGTTATGTATTACTATTCCCTTTTTAAATCCAAATCACACCTTAATGAAATGTAAATATGACATGATATTTTAAAGGGAAATAATGCATTTAGTTAATGAAAACCCAAATATTCAAACCAATTATATAAATCCAAAACAATATAATTATTGTACACAACCTTAAATATGTTCCCCTTTTGACTTTAAAACTTTCTTAAAAGTTATTACCTTGTTCTTCTATCGTATGTACCAATTGTAAAGCTCTTAACTAAAGGGTCCGCACCCACACACAGTGACACTCTCTGCAACCCAAATTAAATAGTGTTAACCCGAAACCAAAACTGTGTAGACCTGAGTCACTGATAGAGAGCATAGTAAACTAATTCAAACGGCTGCTTCACTGCTAATGCAAAGTACCAAATAAAACAACATGTGCACTGATTAGAGGTTACTTACAATTCCCTGAGTTGACACATGGGCGACGGAACAGGAAGTGGGCGACACATGCCGAGTTCAACAGCAAGGTTGCAGGTTGCGGGTATGGTTGCGGTCGACAGCAGTCTGGATGAAGGAATAGCTGAGCGGGAGGTGTCCACTCTTTCCAAAGAGTCCAAGCAGTGTTTCCTGGTCCTCAGTCTAAGCTAATGAATACAGTTTTTCTCAGTCACTTAAGTCATTCCAAAGCTTCTTTACTTCTCATGCCGAGTTCATTTTGAGCTTTAAACTAGTTAATAATATTAACACACACTAGCAACATAGAAGAACATTAGCTGCTACTACAGTGAAATAGCGGTAATATACTGTAACTAGCGTGCTATTGCTAATGAGCTAATCGTGATTAGCATCTATATTTGACACACTGCATCATGATGAAGGATACAGAAGGGGGAATACAACAGAAGCATTTACCTTCTGCAGGTTAAATCATGTCTGTTACCAGTTGGTAGGACTCAGTATTCACCAAAGTAATGACCATAAACACTCTCCAGCGGCAAATACAACTCTGACACAGCTCTACTGTTGTCTGACTAGTCCTTAGCACTACCGGGGTCACCTCCATATCCCGCCCCTCTGTCTTTACAACTGGCTGACAAGCCCATGACAACCAGTGCAATTAAACAAAATGTCAAAATGG
Organism: Scomber japonicus; assembly: GCF_027409825.1. Classification (NCBI taxonomy): domain Eukaryota; kingdom Metazoa; phylum Chordata; class Actinopteri; order Scombriformes; family Scombridae; genus Scomber; species Scomber japonicus. The sequence continues at coordinate 21,153,041 of NC_070591.1, read as the reverse complement.
ACAACCTTATGTCCTCTGTACTACGGCTTGTTAGGGCCACATGTAAAAATATTAATAAATAAATAAAAAATACTGACATGGAGGAGGGGGGGTAATATTTCGAGAAAAAGAGTTTTTTTCAAAACTCACATCAACAGGTAGCTTTTACCCCATGTTTGAATCATGTGAAACGAGTTAGAGCTCATGTACAGAGACAAGTATGAGGTAATGAGAGCATAATGTTGGGAGTTCTTAAATCCCAACATTAGCAACAGACTGATATTGTGAACTATGGTGAACAGGTATTGCATTGCACATGGATGGACACATTTCAATTTTTTACCCTATATATAAGCTACTTTTTTTTGTTTTTATTTGGCATAAAATACATATAGCTGGATTATCTTTTAAAACTGTTGTGAATAAATTGGGTTTTTGTCTCTGCACTCATGTCCTCATCTTGGTCGTGTTATAATGACATTTACTTGTTGTTCTGCTGCTCTACTCAGGCCTTATCTTAGGCCTTCCAATATGGCTGGATTGGCTTCTGTTATGTCAAGGTTTTATGAGCTTTGTGTGACAGCTCTCCTCTATCCTCCCTCTCTGTACCTGCCTGATTCTAACACTGCTTGACACTTCTGCTGATGCATAATTCAGCGAGGAACTAATTACCCTGGCAGCTGGTACAAAGAAATTTCCTCCTTGCCCTACTGTTGCAGCAGCTCCTCATACTTTGTCAACAGAGAATTTCCTGCTGCCGGGCACAGCATCACACACTGTAAAGTAAACTACGTCCTTGTTAACTATCCACTCTTTGAATACAAGCAGAATGGAGTCGCTTTCAGGATTATTTGAATGAACACTGTCACAAGTGAGAAATCTACATGTGAGACACAGATGAATAAAATATTCATGGCTGTCTCCACCTACAAAGTGTGATCAAACAAATGATACACTGTGATAGTTGCTTGGCATCACTGCAGGGTTTATACTTGTCTGATTGTACCTTACTTCCACTATTGAGGATGATATCAATGCAAATCATACCAAACAGGCAGAATTATGCATCAACCTGTTGAAGATAGTAGATTAAAACGTTGTTGTTGTTGTTTTTATTTTCTTTTGAGTGTTGTTTCAGAATTTCCATAAAACCTTAATTGGGATTGCATCTGTTTTTTGTCATATATATCAAACAGCTGTGAAGAACATATTGTGCCTCCTATCAATACAGAAATTCCCATGATGATGATGACTCAGAAAAAAATATATATTAGTAGTGTTTTCACTTCTTCTACCCCCTTGGAGACTGATAAACAACAGGCTCCAGCAGCAGGTATTTTGTTTAAAAAACAAAAAACAGAACAAACACTGCCTTTATTATTAAAATTTTGCAATAATACAACTCTTTACTTTCTAATGGGGTAGAATTTTGAGCCAAGGAGATTAAAGCTTGTTTATTTCTTGCAAACTGCAAAAAAGATCCTGGAGCTAGAAGACCCCTGGAGCTAATGCTACAACCATTATAACTGCAAGGTTCACAGTCTTTATAATCAGGCAACTCATTTGGATATGCATCAGTCATGCTCTAGGCAACTGTTTAGAAACACTTCTTTTCCACAGTGAAATACATTCAAATTAGCCAGTTTATTCAAAACAGTGAACAAAATCAGTCTAATAGTATGAATAGTATTTTAACACATAATTGCAGTATTAGTTGTTAAATGACTACTAGTTCATAATAAAACCAAACTATCTCACATTAAATGCTTAGCAAACAAATATATGGTATACTACTGTATATGTGGAATTGCCTGTGAGTCTCTGAAGAGAAAATGTGACATATATTGATTCTTAATGCACCATTAAGTTAATGCATAATGTGGTAAATAGCATTCAGGATATGCTGTGGGGGTGAATGCATTACACTGATTTGAGCTTGATAGATAACTTATTCAAATGTTGATATAATTAGAGTTCATATATTTCAAAACTGTATTGCCGCAAGATTCCCATCAGCCCCCCTAAAAAGATTGTGCAGTAGTGCTGCCCTCTGAGAGTTTAAACATTAATAACTTTGTCACTTGGTAAGCCTAAATCAAATGGAGAGCATGTAAGTCATAAGGAGTCATTGAAGTTATTTCCTATCTAGATATAGTGTAATTTATTAAGTGAAAATGGAAGAGTGACTCTGAATTCTGAGTTTGTTTGCACTTCCTTTGCCTATTTTCACTTAAGCATAGCATATCATTATTATTCTTTTTTTATATACTGATTCTCTGGCATCACAACACCAGAGGTGCACCTTATGGATTATACATGTTGAAATATTTCACAGGATAATTATTAACTTTGACCTGCTGGCAAGTACAAAAAGGAAGGAAACACCAAAGTCAATAATCTGGGCACCATGAATGTTTGTAGTAAATGGCACGTATTTGAGTGAGCATTACTCACAAACTACTGTATGTTGCTCTTTATTCTGTCAGAAAATGAAGCTGCAACTTGGTGTGTTCTTACTCGACAAAAAGACAAACAGAAGGTCAAGAAGTGAGCAAGGATGATGAGTGTATGATAACAGTCTGAGAACAGATGGGAGTGCATGGGCTTGTGGTTGACTGTGGAGGTTAATTGTTTATTTGCTCCAGTGGCCGTGGTCTGTTTAGATTATTGTTATCAGGAGGGATTGAAAATTCAATGGCCAAGGCCTTTAAGAGCCTGGATATCTGCAGGCTAAGCATATTGCAAAATCTTCAAATATAAAAGGATGGATGCTATTAGAGGCCCAGTGTGATACATTGAAACACCAGAGGCATTGGCAAGTGTGACATGGAAAGAGTGTGATGCTTTCATTTTTTGGCAGAGATTTTGACTGGGTGTACACCCACAGGGTCGAAGCAATGATGTGATGAGAGTGACAATTGTCAGTTTGTTCAGCATGTGGATTTTTCTTGCCCTTACAACACTATGTCCACTCAATTTTAGGACAGCACAGATGAAGGAAGGTGATTTATAAGAATATTAATATTAGCATTATTCTTCTCATTGATTTTATGGCAATAATAAAGACATAAACAGACTTGGTTTCATGTATTTTTGTGTGTCTTTAAACAGGTCTCTCAACAGTAAAACTTTATCTTGTTGTCTAAACTTTTCAAATGCTGCAACTAAGAGGTGGAGGTAAATATGTCAAAAATGTCATTTGGAATATAGATGCTTACATACATCCAGCTGACAATGCTTGAGCTGCAGTGTTATTTCAACACACACCTGTTAGTTGCGTAAGATTGTCGACTAAGTAGCTTATTTGCTGTAAAGTAGAGTCGTAGTAGTCTTGGCAGATGAGCCTGGCTCATAACTCTGCATGACAGTGTCACATTCTGATCAGATCACTAGAATCCAATTAATCTCAGTTATATCCATATAAAACCCTCCTGCTATTTCATCTAATGAAGCCAGGCAGCTTCCTCACCCCCCTCCCACCCTGTACTGTGTTCTCATGACAACAGACTCCCCGTCCACTACCGCCAAGTGCTTTGTTGCCGTTTGCCTCGGTGTATTTCAGGCTCTTACGGTTCCCTCAAAGCCTCACAATTGCAGGCATGAGATCAAAACAATTCCCAGATATGCTATTTCTGTGGCCGCCACTTTATTACGATGGATGCTTTGAGCATGTGGACATGAATCTTGATTTTGTTGGAACAAACAAAAGCCTGGGTGAAGCCTCCTGACTATGAGCATTAATTGCTGATGATTGGGGTTATCCTCTATACCATAAGTATTCTTGACTGCTGAAGTGAAGATGAAAGGGTTTAAACCTACTTTATGGTAGATGAGCTTAGTAAACAAAAGGACATTAAGCCCATCTTGTGCACTCCATGTGTCTGTTGGACCAGATTAGCCAGTGCCTGCCTGTTAGCAGAAGATTCACCCTGATGCAGAGCTTGTTGTTCTCAAAGAATGAACTAAAAGGCAACACATCAAAAAGCCATGAAGTGAATGACGGCATTTAAAATCAAAGTGAAACACAATGTTAAATAGTGCAAAGTGGAAACCTTCTAGGTGGACCTTTCAGAAGTTCTCCACCAACTTCATTGATGTTGTTTGGATGTAGGATCCATCTCTAAGTGTTTGTCACTCATATAGTATCATATAGGACTGGCTCTTGGTTTATAAATATTGAGAATTTGTGAGGCTTGCTATAAAAAAAAAGAGTTGCCCTGAAGTGAAAGTGAACATTTTCAGCACTGACAGTTCTGCATGAGCTGTTTATGAAGCCCACTTTGCCTCTGTGGAGTGAAAGCTTTTACAGGGACATATCCACTCCATTAAGGTATGACCATGACATCCCTGAAGGACGTCAAAGGACAGTCAATCTGCTTCAACTCTATCCTCTATTCTCTCTCACTCTCCCGTATCACCACATCCTTCTGATATTTCTGTCTTTGTTTGGTCTCCCACCAAAGGACACATCTGTTTGCATTTAGAATGCAGAAAAACAAACATCTCGGTTGTTTGGCTTTTATGAATCTGAACAATTAAAGAACATGGATGCACCCTGCGTTGATGTCACTCTGCATCTCATCAGTATCAGTGCAGGGGAGCTGCAATACTTACCATGCGTGCACATACATAATTCAGAATCACATCCACTACCCATCTGAATGTCCCTCAGTTGTACTATCCATTGCACTAATCCGCCCTCATTTAAACCTCATCCTTTCTCATGGCCTTTTCCCTGTAGCCACACACAAGCCTAAGATTTGCAATGTCAGCTTAAAGTAGGATCACACAAGGCTGTCATTGTGAAGATGTGATCAAAGGAGCTTGCACTAGGCCCAGATGCACCATGCCAATAGCATGCCTTCAGTGTGACTTTACAGTGAAAGACCTCAGAACAGCAGGGGAATACCAAATCCTACTCATTCATAATACAGTAGATGGCCTCTTAACAATTACGGGAAGGCTGCTGATCTTCTAGGACAGGCAGAACAGGAGCACAGAGGTTAGGACAAGAAACATAAATAATGCAGTCCATGGAAATATTAACAAAATGTTTATCCTATATGTTCATCTAACAGAAACATTGTTTAATACTGAAGTTTTAAAACGCTGACGGAAGAACAAATCAAACTCAGACGTGAGTATGACATCAATTAGCTTGTTTAAACCCAAAGTGCGTAGTGCTCAGAATAACTGCTCATGTGCAGATGTACAGTATATATCAAACACAGAAGAACACTGCTCTGCCTTACTGCATGAGTGCTAATTTAAGCAGGAAAACCTGAGCGCTGGCCCATATCGAACATATGGAGTACAGGAAATTATTTGTGCAAATCGCACCCTATAAAAAGAAAAACTAATAAAGGGGGCTTAGTGAAGCAAGCTCCATTTTACAGTACATTACACCTTGAGACAGTGACAGAGAGAGCACGAGAGATAGGGTAGAGTTAGGCAATTGTGTTGTCGATGAATGTACCCAACTTCCTCACTTCATCATTTATCTTGTTCTGAGCACTCTACACAGACTTTACTTCTGCAGGCTGCAACAGCAACTCGTGATGCAGCCATAGATACTACCTTACTTCTTCATTTGATAACAATGCTGGACAAATGAAGTATAGTCTATAATGGTGTCTAATGTTTTTCTTACCTTATTTAGTGCTAATTGTGCACCTTGTTCTGCCTAGACAGTGGGTGAGTATTTATCCAAGTGCCATGTTTTAAAAGATATGGAGAAGTCACATAGGACCCTTCTGGTTGTAGCACATCTCGACATTATATGCAGACCTTGAAATCATAAGAAAGCTACAATGTATGTGCATATGTTTAAATGTAAACACAAACCTTGACTTGCCCACTCACTTGGAGCTTTGCCTCTATAACTAACACTGGTTGATTAATGGAGGTACCCAGTCTTGCCTGAGGAGGAGATAAGCAGCCTATCGCTGCTCTAAAGCCTTTCTGCATGACCTTGAGAGAGTACTGTACATGGAAATAGACCGTGGGCTGCTATTAGCACAGCCCTCTCGTATTTTGTCCGGCTCCAGTGTTAAAACCACTGTCTGCTTAAATTCATATTCACAGCCTCAAGAGTCAACAGTCGAGGAATGACACTAGAGATGTTTGTAACACGAAAACGTGAGCCTCTCGCTCATAAATGCATAAGCGAATACATTTTAAAGGGTTATTTCAGCCAATTATATTTGTTTCCTCTTATACAGAATGCCATATCTTCAACCAAGTAGTTTCAGTGTGATTTTGCAAGGCTTGAAGACATCCTGATTGCTCACTACAAAGGAGCAGATAGTGGCAGCTGGATTGTAGACTTCAAAAAGCCAAAAAGAAAAAAGAAAAATTCCACAAGAAATCATGTCATGCCATTACTCACAGTAATCAGCTATCCTTGTTGTGTTTCAATTAAAACTATTTCCTGACAAGCTCATGCTCAAATTATACTTTCTGTACTTTCTGTAACCAGGAAGATCTATGTGAAATTTATTTTGTCACTAGCTCATCCAGCAATACACTACTCCAAACCAAGAAGAGTCAATGTGAAACTAAATGGACCCCTTTAAGGTTTTTGCAGCATCTTGCAATTGCGCCTAAATATAATGGGCTTCAGTATATTCTGAGCAGCAGCTCATCTTGACATATTTTAAAAGTCTCACCTGCTTTTGAACTGATGTTTTAACTGCCACTAATAAGAAGTCACATTATGTGTTTTTAATGTAGGAGCTGTCTCGGCAAGAGGGCCAAGACTGTTTCACATCATTATCAATCCACTTTGAAAATTCAAATGAACTCATTTTCTATTATACATTTAACTGGCTTAAGTAGAACAAGCTTTGTTTTACTCATGGGGCTGTGATCCTTTTTTGTCCTTTAATGTTGCTAATGAAAATGGCAAGAAATGTGGGTTATCTTCATGACTTGGAGTTGATTTTAATGGTATAAAAACATTTAATCCTCTCTTCAGACTCTGTGATTCTAATTGTATCAGAGCAGAATATTGCTGGCGTTGTTATTCGGCTGTCTTGTCTACACAAAAGGTTTGCCATGCACCCCGGCAGTGCTCTGTTGGCTCCCAACAGCAGAGTGACTGAAAGGTCAGTCTGTCTGTTCATCTCACAGCATGAAAGAACAGCAACAGGATAATATCACGTGAACAAGCTGTGCCTCACACATTACACAATAGAAGCACACAATGGACCATGAAAGGCCTTATCATTAATCAGTCCAATGAATACATAAAAGTGTCCTAAATGTACACTATCTGTGTTATTTCTCTAAACAGCTAAACTGGTATAATGCCACAGGTATACAAAAGGATACAATCTGTACATATTCCTCCTGTTGCAGTGACATACACTGAAGCAGAGATGATTGATTTTTTATTTGATAAGCAGTGTGTGATATCTTTATTCTCTTTGACAGCTAAAAGTAGTATAGTATTAAGAAATGCTCTGTTGCCTAGATCACACATGCATTTCTATTAAACCGTCAGCATGTAACCTTTCAACAGACAGCCAGACATGTCTGTCATTTTTATAACACAGACAAAGAAACCTTTGGTCACTAAAAGATGCTGTGTGCTGCTGCTGCTGCACACAGGAGAAAGGTCTGGAATAAAAAAGAGTTTCCTGCATAGAGGATACATTGTAAATTTTGGTAAAAAGCAGACAATAAAAGCTTGGTAATAGCCATCCAGATCAATATGCAGTGGAGTCAGAGAGTACTGTATTAGGACAGTGAGACATTTTTATTCTTTTCGGCTCTGTACTCCAGCACATTGGGAATAAAAATAAAATGAGAAGAATGAATTCATGACTTTCAGCTTTAATTTGAAGGTGTTTGCATCCACCTCACATTAACACGGTTTACACCTTTTAATACACAATCAATTCTGGAGGACAGGAACTAATTTAAGACAGAAAGTAAACATAGAGTTTCAGAAAGTGATCATGTATAATATTTGGTCACAAATACAGCCAGTGACTGTTCGAAGTCTATGACCCACACACATCAGCAGATGCTAGCTATCTTACCAGTTGATGCTCTGATAAGACTTACCTGCAGTCTTCATTTCATCTTAGTTCCAGTTCCTTTTTGCCTTCAGTTTGGTTGTAAGCACATGTTTTGTTGGATTGAGGTCATGTGACAACCAGTCAAGGACAGTCCACCATCTGCCCCCTAAAAAAACTCTTTGTTCGCCTTGTCTGCATGTTTAGATCATTGTCTGACTGTTTTGTACTAAAAGTAGTTAATAAAGTATAAAATGTTCATCCACTATTGAATTTTGCAGACTCAAACAGCACCCTGAGGTGAAAATTTAACCCTACAGTCATTGTTTCATTTCAAATCCAACATGGGGAAGTTGTCAAATCAATAAGAAACATAACCCTGTTTAATGGAAAGTATGACTCATTGCTGCCCTGATGAGCCATTACCATCTAATGCATTGTTTCTCAACCAGTGGTCCACGTACCCTAGTGACTCCAGGAACATGTGGAAAACTCATTTTGCAAGGTTTGGCATATGGCACCCTACTTCAAGCAAGTGCATAAAAATGCTGCTTTGTTAGATTTTTCTGCAAGCTATGATATGTGTTGAATCTCAAATTTGGTGTTGTCCTTGAAGGTTGTACATACATATGCTGTTTTATGCAGATGTATTACAATAAGGAAATGTACACTTTCCCTAATATTAAGTTAATGCAATTGCAATGCAAAACTGATCTACTGTATCTATTTCATTACTGGCAATCTCTAACCCAAACTTGCCAAAATGTCCATCAAGTTAACCTAGTTAGGCAACTTGGAAGTTAATTTGATAGAAGGACAAATGAGGCTGTGTACAACTCTATTGTTATCTTAGGTGATTAACTGGATTGTGCATAGAGCAGCCTGTCCAAGAGTTAACATTGAATTAAATTGTAAAAATAAAATGATATTTCACAATTAATCATGTGTAGAATTTGTGAACTTGAACACATTTTCCAAAAAAATGCCAAAAAGTGATCCAGACCACCACTTTTTATTTCAATGGAAACGCTGAAGTCTGCTGAAGTCTGTTGACATCACAAATTACATTAAGCCTTGTGTCCACAAGTGACAGACAAATATTTTGAGGATGTCTTTCTCTTGCACTTGACATTAAAAAGAAGATTAAACAGACCATATTGTTCAATCAGCTGGGTAGGGATAAGAAGGAACACATCAACCCAGAGAATAAATTGTCCCTGCACCTCCAGCTGCTCGACCAATTCCTAGAGCTCCAAGAGAGGCGGTGGTGATGCAGTGACATCAGCGACAGGAACCAGAGTAAACGGTTTACAGTTAGAGATTTGCTGATTCTCCTTGACAGAACTGAAATGCCAGCTAAACAGTCTCTGACTGTAGCCATGCTCCTGTTACTTAGTTAAGGAGCTTCCTGTTTCTTTTTTGCTCACACAAACAGAATGCTTTACTGGCAGTGAATCCACTTAGCCTGAGCCTCTGGGGACAACCCTTTACTTTTAATTACAGCTGCTTGATATGAGCTGTATATGAAGATATAGTGGTCATTAAAGTATAAGTAGGACAGAACTTTGCGCAGAAGCATGGTGATGTTTGTTCAATTATACAGAATTGCATCTGCATCATCACACAGCAAAAAAGTATTGTCCACAGTGTCTGTCTGTATTATACTTGCTTTGTTCAGTGGAAATGGTGAGATTGGGCATTTATAATTATAAAGAAAATTATCTCTCTGTTCTGCATGTTCATCAAAACATTAATTACAGTGATGAGTCTGAATTTGCACGCAAGCCTATAATAAGAAACATTAAAAAATTTAAATTACTTCATTACAGAGGAGCGGGTTCCTTTCAGGCCATTAATAAAGCTATTACAAAAATTTCCATTGGCACCTCAGTGCGGAGATGCTCTTATCAGTGCGTTGGCCTCACCCTGCTGGCAAAGGCAGGACAGAGATGTCTGTGTCTGTGGCATGGGCCATGGTGAAGAGGGAAGAAGATGAAAGAGGACAGAGGAGGCGGTCATAGATACCTCCAGTCAGCCTCGGGCTATGCCCTTAGCTCTGTTCTCACCCCCCCCCCCCTACACTGTCAGAGCTGCAACTATCACACACATTTCTAATTTCAACTGATTTCTTCTCTTATATGTTTGGTTTGACTCATGCTCTGATAATGTAAGGTGCATTTTCATTAGGAGGAGATGTGGGAGCTGCATTTTATTATAGTTTTCATCAGTATGTTCTTTATAGCATTCCGCAATATGGGTAGCACACATCATACTACAGTGTATAGTATGTAACCTTTTTGCTCTGTTTGTAACTGTAGAAAATTAAAACCTGGTCTTTTTTTTGTAGTAGCATAATTATATTTGTGATGAATAAATTATTCTCACCAAAGTCTGGGAATCATCTGGTAACAAGACAAAATCATGTTAAAGTGTGACAGGGCAAAACATATAAGCAGCTAGATGATCAGAGTTTTAGCCAGATCATGTGTCATTCGTCTCATCTGAATCAAAGATATTTAGACTTCTAAGAATTTACATTGCGTCAATAATTGCCAATCTTAGCTGTAAGTAAATGTTCGGTAAATGTGAAGTCAGATAAGAGTGTGAATAAACATGATGTAGATGATTCAAATAGCAATAAGGCTAGGGGTCTTGTTCTGGGAAGGGTGAGATTTTGACAGGTGCCTGACAGAGTTATTTAATAATTTAAATGAAATTATTGGGAAGGACATGTTACCCTGCCTTCCCTTAAAAATTACACCCACATTCATTTGGGCATCATCTATTCTACTGACGAGTAACATAAAATTAGAAGTTGGTTGAGTGGTTGTAAACAACACCTTTCTTATACTTGCTGTCAATCTCTTGCTGCTCAACAGTACTCCCCAGACCTCCAGAACATCAGAGGAGACATATTTGTTTATGCTCTTGCGTCTGTTGGTTCTGCTACAGGGTGCTGGATTTGGAATATTAACTCATGTTTTGGTGTCATTCCAGACATCAATTACAGATCATCTGTGCTAATGAGCTTCAGTTTCCTTCTGCTGAGAGAGTGCAGTGTGGAAAGTGTGATGAAAGACTTGATTGTGTAATTGAACTTAGATATCTGTTTATTTTGCCTAAATCAGATTCAATTAATGCAGAGGTACAGTATGTAGGTAATTACTTGCAAATGTGTTCTTTCTCACATCTGTTCTTAAAAGATTCAACATAATTAAATGTAAGAGCTGTTTTAACATACAGTGTTTAACATGCATAGTGGGACATCATGGTCAATTTAGTCATTGTTTCATTTTACTATTGTATTCTGTCAAACATCAAACAAAAGCATTTCTATTATATTTCACTAGACAGTAGGCTGGAGTCGTTCCCATAGACTTAGTGTATTGGCATTGCTTTCTCCCATGTGTCATCTTCCCTAGGCTTTGATGGATCGCTCTTCTTGGTAAACAACAAAGTGTATCAAGGCGCAGAGAAAGGTGAGAGACTGAATACGGCGAGAGGAGCTGATTACCTCTAATCTGTCTCTTTCCGCAGAGTGAGAGGGCACCATTTCCCAAAGGCCCCTTAGACTTCTGTAAAATCAAATTTGGCATGTTCTCAAAGGTAATTGAATACAGTTCTGGGTGCAAATGCGACTCACAGCAACGGGAGATATGTGCCTCCATGCAAAAAGGTGGAGTTGGAATGCCATTGGAGGTGACGCCAGAGAAAAAAATTCCAAAGGTGAAACAAAGACAACATGAGCACTGGCCATGTTCTGAAAGTTACAACTAACAAAAAAACAGTAAGAAGATGACTTACAACCTGCTCTGATAGCATATTCATGGCAACAAAACACAGTACAATATGAAAACAAGGAGACAGAATGAGGATTTGCTTCTTTCTAACAAGATATGAGGAGTATGTGCCAGCCAGTTTGATGATTTTCCAAAAAGAGGAACTACTGCCATTGAACAAAACAATACAAAAACATTCAAAAAGCAATAACCAGTCAAAATATAATAAACCTTGCATCAATCATTTAACTGTGTAAGAATGCATTTTGTTTATTTTTGATCATGAATAACCTGTTTCTGTCCTTCATATTGAACATATCCACACCTCTCAATTAAGCCTTATGCCAATGTTCAATGAAAACGCTTGAAGTAATGTTCCCTTTATGTCTCAAGGTGAAAAATAAGTTTATGGAGATCAGGGTGGTAAATGAGCATATATGTGCAAATATTGTGGAAAGAGATGTTTATGTTGTGACAAAAATAGCACATCACAAATCCAGGGTGTTGCATATCAACATTATTATAGAATTGAGGTATGATGTACTTGATCTTCCATTTGTTCTTTAAAGTTGTAATACATGACATTCAGTAACTAAATGGTAAATGGACAACTGTACTTAGCGTTGTTCTAGTCGTCTTGACCACTCAAAGCATTTTTACATTATATGTCTCATTCACGCACTGATGACAGGGGTTACCATGCAGGATACCAACCTGCTCATCAGGAGGAAACTAACCATTCATACACATTCACACACCGTTGGCACAACAACAGGAGCAATTTGGGGTTGAATGTCAAGGACACATGGACATGTAGACTGGAGGAGCTGGGACTGCCAATCTTCTAATTGGTGGACGACTGCTCTATCTCCTGAGCCACAGCCGCCGTCTAGATGTCACACTATAGCACAAGCATCTCAGACCAAAACAAATGTGCGTGTCATTTACTCAAAAAGTTGGGGCATAAGAATAAAAAAGAAACAGACAGCTCGCAAAACTCAAATGCACTAACATGCACACAAAAACAAAATGCAGAAGTATGGTTAACAACACACACAGAGGGAGTCTGGTTTAATTCTCTATTCTAGTCGCCATTACCTCACTATATCTTTACATAGCAAATAGTTGTTTGCTGACATCAAGTGATGCTGAAGGTCGTGTATTGCAACTTTAAAAAGAATTTTTGTTAGGCCAGTAATAGTAAGGTGCTTAAGTGCAGGTACGTATGAAGAGCATTATCAACAGTACATTGTGTACAAAAACCTTTAATCACTATGCTTTGCTATATAGTGTTGCTGTGTTCTGAATGAATGAAGTTGTATAACAAGGGAAAAAAATATCTTGGTGGATCCTTGTGCATTCGGGGAGTGACTCAGAGGATAGATTTACTTCTAAGAAGCCTGGATGATGATGATTCATCATGGTATCTGCCCATCTGCCCAAAGTGGAAATAATTAAGAACAGGTAAACTGAAAACATATACAGATAATTAAAAAAATAAAATTATTCAAACAATGTTGCTAATTAATATAGGTGAATAAGACTTTAATATCATAATATAGTGAAGGTTTTGATGCCATCAGCTAGTTTTATACATGTAGGACACTGACAGAGCTTAACCCATGTGAGTCAAATATATATGAACATTCAAATGCCTCTCAGCAGTCTCTCATATCATTTTGGATATTGTGCTCAGATATTAGACTCCACTGAATAATCACATTATATAGACTGAATACATTTTTTGTGAGGTATAACTGACAATGCATTTATATTGTACAAAAAGACATTGCAACACTTGTAATAGATTTATGTGCACTGCTTGATTATATAACCTCTAGAGAGGGTACCAAGGATACATGTTGCCAGTGTTTCTGCAAAGGAAAACCTTGCTCCAATGCTATTCAAATCATTCAAGGAGCACCAGTCCCTAGATCCTCGCCATGGCAGCAGTGGACACATGTGGAGGCATTCTTTGCAAGTATTATTCATACAATGTATCAGCTGTTACCATAACTTTGAAAATCCTGTCAATATGTTCAACAGGGATTTCTACAAAAAAATATGTTCTGTTTCTTCAACACTAAGATCAATTCTTTCCTAATGCAAACGAAAAGGAAACAAAAGCAGATGATGCAATATGAAATCTTGAAACAAACCCTGATAGCTTTACTGTTTTCTTTTGTCCTAAACCTTTCCATTAATCATGATTAATGGGGGAGTGGACCAATAACTGCAGCTCTCATCGTTTGAGATGCCCATAACCGTGCCACAAGTCTGACCTGTTTACCGCCTTCACTGCAGCTCTGTCTGTCATGCCTAACAGAGTTATCCATCTCTCAGCCAGCAACCTGCACCCACTCTCCTATCTTCCTAATGATCACCTCCCTGAAGCACTAACTTACCATGGAAGGAGGTGGAAGTGTGATGTGCCTCTCGTTTCATATTTATTTCTCACTGCCTGACTTACAATTTTTACCTGCTCTGTATGTCTATATACAAAGTGCTAAATCTAAAGATATCTTATGCAGGATTTTCCTAAAAAAACAAACAATATATGGACTTGTGCAAAAGGAATCCCTCTCAATCATCACTTATGACCCAGTTGCAGTGTATTTATCTGCATAGACCCTGCCCTCTACCCATATTTTCTTATCATTTTACTGTGTTTTTCTTCTGGGAATTAGCCTTTGGGCACAGGTGTGAGGTTGGAACATCACGATCAGGTTACATTGCTGTCTCTCTCTCTCTGTGTCATGTATAAAGAGCTGCAAGTCTCTGTATCTTTTTATTCAAGGGCAGGGCTGAGCTACTCACATGCAGAGCAGAGAGGTCATGGTGGACAGGATGAACCTCTGTATTCACACAAAATCCAGCAATGCTGCACTTTCCCCAGGGTATTGCGAAGGGGTGGGCATGCTTATTTGTGCTGTAGAATGAAACGTTTGTGCAATGATAAGAAAATAACATTTTATGGCCGACATGTCTGTGGCTAAAAAAGCATTTTCATCATAGATCACCATTGTAAAAGATGTCTTTAGGCCTTTTCACAGGACACCTTGGACTGCAAACAAGGTCAATTGTGACTCTTTCCATTGAGAATGTTTGATACATGGAGGTTGTATATTTGTTCATCTTTCCTTGACCGGAGAAAAGCCATTTCTAATCTGTGATGTCACCACAATGTAAACTCAATGGGCCGAATGTGAATTTGTGGGTGGGGAAACACTACTGTATATAGTCAGCGGGCTGCAAATATGACAGCTGAGAAATCCTTATAGGACTGAATGGGCACAATTTTTGGTCCAGAATCCAGCTTTTATAATACATCCATGGTGAACCAACCAATAAGTCCTGCATGGCACATCTTTACAAAAAAATTGATTGCAAAGAAACCTGTCGCGTGAAGGCTGGTGAGTGTGGACCCAGTTGCAAGAAGGGGAAGCGAGGCAGAGGTACAAAGTCCAATAAGGCAAGTTCAAGTGGAGGCAGGTGGTCATACACAAAAATGGCTAGCAGAATCAGGCAAACAAAAGAGGTAAGGAGCAGGCAGAAAATCCAAGGTAAAAAATGAACCTGTCTTACACAAAGAGCAAACAGGAATAACACAAGAAAGCAAGTACACTGAGTAACAAAGACAATCTGGCAAGGAAGACATGGTGGGGTTATATACTATACACAGGGAGGCAAGAAACAGGTGAAACAAATAGGTTATCAACTAAGGCGGGAAAAAGAACAAAGAGGGGAAGTAAAACTTTCAACACAGGGGAAGACTAGATTTTCAAAATAAAACAGGAAGTGTACAATACAACATAAAATACAGAGTCTGACATGTTGAAAATTGCTTAACATTTAATTTGCATAGAATTTTGTGTGAACATGATTCATGTTTCTTACCCACATACATCAATCAGAACTGTGACTCACATTTGCTGAAAACCACTATTTAAGGGCAGATACACACAAAAAGTGGTTCTCAAATTGGCTTTGGGTATTATAGGCCCTCTTTGTTGCTCTCATAGACTCCCTACATGCTCCATTGCACACTTGCGCAGACGTCTGTGAAAACCCTTTTGTTTGGCACTGTGTCATTCTATTGATTTGTGTGTCTCTCATTCTCGTTCATTGACTCGGCTTCTTTTGCTCTTCCTTTGTGAATTTTACCCTCCTTGGTGGTAAGTCAATGTGACATGTGTGGTTCCTACGTGATGTCCTGTCTGTGTTAAGGTAAGAAGCAAAGCTCAGAGCTGGCAGTAGTGCTGGTTGTCTAAATTAGTTTAGCGTTAAAGCTGTATCTGCATCAGGGCTAGTGATTTTACCTGTGAGCTGAAAGTGCCAGTGTTGCTGCATTACAGTCACAATACAGATGAGCATTTTTGTCTCAAATCAACTTGACCTTTACACTCACAACTATATAGAGGGAAATGTTAAGATTAATGAATCATTTATCCATTTGACGATAAAGCATTGTTGCTGCCATGCAGTGACTTTCCACTGCATGTATACAGAACTTTAATCACATTTAATTGCATATTATGATGTCTCCTACTAAAGTCACATTATGCACAGTGTGGGATTTTTTGTCAAGTACAGTTCACATCAGAGTTTTTTGTTGCATATAGCTTTTTTCTGCCAGTATTCAGGTGCAGTGTACCTTGGATTTTTGGTTGAGTGATTTGCTCAGTGTGAAGAGTTTGAGCAAGCAAGAGGCCTGCTATTATCATACTGTAGTCACCATGTTGGAAATGGAAAATACATTTCATTTCACTTTTTTGTAGTTGAATAGGACAATCAGTGAAGGGAAGCACCAATACAGCAGGATTCTTGTGCAACATTTAGCAGAGTGGCAAGATTGTAACAGCTTTTTTCTGCCTGGCTTGCTGAGGAGTTGGATATGAGTCAGTCATTAAGCCAGTAATGCTTTTCAGACATGGTGTTCTAAAACTCAGTATGCCCAGAAATCCCACCAAGATTCATTTAAATGCCTTATTTTCTATCTGATTAGCTGCTTTGTAACAGCAGCCATTCCTTTCTGGGGTGGCAAAGAAATAGATTTCACATAAAGACTCATTTAAGTGTAGGTAATACATGAGTGTAAATTGCACATCAACAAATACAAAGCAATATAATTGAAATACAAATTATAATAGTTTTATATTCAAGCTTGAAATATTCCTGACCATTGTATTAAATGCATCACTAATGGATCAAAATGTCAAACAGTTTGTGAGAGTTTACACATATGTAGTGCACTGCAGAAGGAGCAAAGCTATTGTAAATAGTGCACAGCAGTAATAGTGACTTTGCTTTGTTCACAACAGATGTTCATGCTTCGAACAGTCCCACAATTGTTCTTGTTGCACTCTCCATCACACACACACACACACAGACACAGACACACATACGCTTTCAGTTACCAGAGGCTACGATACATAGCCATGAAACCCACAAATAGCTTCAGCTAAATAAACACCAGATGAATATCAACCTGATTGACTCTGAAACCTGTTTGCTCTTTGAATGGAATTCAGGATTTAGTCTGACATTTACTAATTTGTAGCATGTTGTTAGCATTGTCTTAGTATTACACAATACTTGGGAAATAAGATAAGATAAAATTAGATAAGATATGACTTTACTGATCCACAGAGGGGAAATTTGCAGTAACATAAAATAATATATATATATATATATTATATTGCTGCTGGGACTCTTTCCAGCTGCTCCATGCCACCTGTTGAATTGTTTATTGTTTATTGTTTAATCTACGTGTTTGTGTTCCATTTCCCTCGAGTGACTGAGCTTTTAGAACCGTGGGTGATGGATATAGTGAGAGTATGGATTATCCTGTTCACCCTATTTTCCCTCTTCTCCGTCAACTCTGGCTTTTCTGTGAAAAGGCACAGCATGACCTACTCCAGAGAACACCTGCTGTCTCTACAAAGACACCTAGGGAGGCTGGATATCAGACTTTCAATACTTGACTGCTCAGAAATTGCATGTAACCCTAAATCGAAAAAGTTGAATGTAAAGAAATAGGGTTCAAGAGGGAGCATTTGAACCAGGCTATGAAGGTGGAGTTCACAATTCCCTCTACCTGAGATAACACTATGAAATGTGCAATCCTTTAATAATAATACAAAAGGATTGAAAGTGAATTTAAACAAAGCACTTCATATGCCTTGCAGAGACATGACTCAAACATGAGATTGATGTCACACCTCTTGGATACACCACCAGAAAGAGCTGGCTGGGACATACACAAGTCAAGTAAATTGATTGGTGTGGAAATTTGTACATTTGTTGACAGCAACTCTGCAACTCAACTTTACATCCATTAAAAAGTATATCCATATGACTACAAACTGTTCTCAATTTCATTGAGACCAAGGGAATTCGTTTAGATCACCATCATTCTAACGTATTTACCAGGGCACAAACATGAGGAAGTAGCAAATCAGTTAAGTGAGAGTTTTAACAACACTCATGATCTGTGGATCAGCCTTCATACTTCTTGTGATCTCTCCAGTCACCTGCCAAACAATACATACACTGTACTACATGACACTCTTAGACTCTAGATCAAGCGGCAACCACTGTGGCTGAAGAATGAAGCCAACACAGGGCGCCAAAAAGTGCAGTTCCTCAATTGGCCACTTGAAGCTGGCTCCTAAAGTGAGTCCTACATGTTAAAAAGCCTCATTTTACAGTAGAAATAAACCTATTTAGAGCCTTGTACAAAAAGCTAATTGCCTGTACAGTTGTCATGAGCGGGGGTAGTGCATTTTTATATAATTCACCCATTAAAATTATATTAATGTCATTAATGGTAGCCTAAGCCTTTTTGCTAGCATAAATTAGCAGCAGCATTATCACAGTTTACCATAGAATGTAAATGCACCATGCTAACCAAGCTAGCAGCTAGCGTTAGGCTCATCTCCACCCTCTCGTTGAAATATGGACACAAAAATCCCAAATGGTGACGTTCAAAATATAAACTTGACATCACAGTGACTACGTCCATTATTTTACGTTCATTAGTTTTAACAGTCTATGTTCTAAACCAGTGTTTTGGCAACATTCCCAACGCATTGACAGTGGTGTCCAACCCACGTTTTGGTAAGTCAAACCACAGTGTCATTCACCTGCTGTCAAAACACAAGGCAGAGAACAAACAGGTGAAGCCTGCTGTCAGAGAAGTAGCACAGTGTTGAGACTGAGATTAGTTTGAGGATAAGAACTGGGACGTTTTCTTTGATAACTGTGCAAAAGCAAATGATCTCCTATATTATTTTCTGTGAAAATTATGTTGTGACCACAAAAAACAGCTACACCCCAATAACAAGGTATGGGCCCCATATGAAATGAAGAAATGTCTCAGCAAGAAAAGGGCTGCCTTTATGCAGGGAGACATGGCATTATTTAAAGAAAAACTGAGCTGAGGGGGATTATTAAAAGATCCAGACAACAGAACAGACACAAAATAGAGAAACAATTTATTATTGTCGATGCAAGGAAAGCATGGAGCAGTCTCATTACAATAATGGGCAGAGAAGCTAGAAAACAACACTGCCTACAAACAGACACTGTCTCCTTTGCCAATGATCTAAACCTGTTCTACAGAAAGTTTGTCAAAAAGATAATGTACTATATGCTGCATGGTTTGGGACCCTATTACACTTACTGAAGGGGACATAGCAGGCAGTCTTATGAAGATAAAGCCATACAAAGCTCTGGGCCCAGATAGCCTCAAAAAGGAAGTGCCATTGCAAGGTGCACTTATCAAACATAAGGTGTTTTACAAGATTATTCCAGGTTCTGCTTGATGAACATGATGTGCCACACTCATGGAAGAGGTCCACAATCATTCCAGTGCCTAAAAACAGTCACCCCATTAGATCCATTGCTCTTACTAGTATAGTAGGGGCCTAACATCTCCACATGGTCAGCTAGATGGCCTTCAATTTGCCTACAAAGCACCCTACTGCACATGGTTACCAAACACATCCAGCATCCTGAGTCTTGTACCAGAATTTTATTTATTCATTTTAGTTCAGCTTTTAATATGATAAGGACTGACATTTCATTAAATCAACTCTATAAAGTTGATATCATTGGGCACCTTGCACTGTAGATCAAAGACTTTTTTATCTGACCCAAAGAGTCTCTGTACAAACTCCTTGTTTGATGAAATAATTTTGAATATTGGGGTGTGAAGGTTGCATTTTATCTCCTGCACTTTTTTCTATCTAAACAGATGAAAAGCAGATCTATGACAGCAAATTCTGTCTTTTTAAGGGCATGACATGGCAATGGTGGGTTTAATGTTCAAGGGTCACGACGAACTAGAGAGCTCCTACGTTAATCACATCAACAATCTATTACCACAGTGTCAAGAGAGTGCTTTGCTCTTAGACCCTAACAAGACCAAAGAAGGTTTCATCAACCAATGTGCCAGCCAAATACAATTGAGGACAGAGCTGTAGTGATGATGTGAATTTATAAATATTTAGGAATGATTATAGACACCAACTTAAATTTTTATGAACACTTAGAGTACATTTTTAAGGTGGCGATGCAAAGATTGTGTCCTTTGACATAAGCAAAGAAGTCCATCCATCCACCACACAAAGAGACAGCTGTGGCTCCGGAGGTAGAATGGGTTGTCCACCAATCAGAGGGTTGGGGGTTCCATGTCCGACTCCTCCTATCAACAGGTCGATGTGTCTTTGGGCAAAATACTAAAAAAAAACAAATTGCTCCTCATGGTTGCACCTGCACCTTGTGTGGTAGCTTGCCCGAAGTGGTGTGTGAGTATATGTTTGAATGGGAGAGTGGGCAGCAGAAACATTGTAAAGCACTTTGGATAAAAATATAAATGCAGCCATTTACAAACCAGGAGGAAAGCAACATTAATAGTTCAGGACCCTTCACGTACAGGGGCACCCAAAGCGATGAGAAACTTCTTTAAGAGATCGTATTCTATTCTGTGTCATCTTACAAAACAAATGACTTAATAATAATGGCTGCTGCAGTTTTTATGATGTCTATTTATTGTTATTTTCATCCCAATTTATTATTACAGGTCCATTTATTTATTCTCATATACTCTAATACATGGCAGAGAAAGTTCTTAAGTGAATGTATGTCTGTGAAATTTTTAAGTGTGTGTATGCCTGAAGAAGTGAAGGACGAAATCCCCCATGTGAGGGGACAATAAAGATTCTGTAAATATGATTATATGTTTCTAAAGATTACAGTTTTGCTCAGGAACTCTTAGACTTCTTTATGGATAAATCACAGGGCTGGTATAATGTTGTTTCACATTTACATACTGATGCAATCACAGCAGGGTTCAGTGTTAATAGAACATATAAAACACCTTAGATCCTATACAAAGACACGTTCCATCTTTCCAGCTTCAGTGCTACGTAATTGGGATCACTCTTCAAAAAGGACCCGTTGGGAGCCTCAGACATGAAGAACCACACAGTCTGCAATAGACCAGGGGTGGGGGGTGGGAGGCAGATCCCTTGATCAAACCCTCTTTTAACCTCAAAAAGGGGTTATGAAGGGTGACCACAGGGGTGTCCATGCTGAGCTCTTGACCGCTGCCTTTGGAAGGTGGTTGTTATGGGATACAGGCCAGCAGAGTGCAATCTGCTCCAAAGGCACATCTCACACACACTCTGCCTTGGTGATGACCTGATTTAAAGGCTGCCCTCCACTGTTTTTCAACCTGGTTGTGTGCGTGTTTTCCTTAACCCAATTTAGCCTCACAGTGTAAGACATGGTGAGGCTAATGACTAGCCTAAGCTGCAGGCAAACTGAACCTTATTAATGCAGCCTTTGCATTTAAAGGCACAAGCATGCCATTATTTGGATTTCAAATGCTTTTGTTTCATAAAGGCAGGATGCATAGAATAAATTAACCCAGAAGAATTGTGTTAAGATTTACATTCTAATCATTGTGGCAAGAAAGATGTAGATCATGTGAAAATACAATTTAAACATTCACAGAAGCAGCCAAGACATCATGCTGTAGGTAGGAGCTCAGCTGAGAGGGCAAGCTGGTCAGGAACAACAAAGAAAACAGCTGTTTTGGCCCTTGAGCAGGTTCACTGGATCTGCAGCCAGCACAGATATTTTTTTTTATAGCTGGGTGAAGGCAAAGAGAAAATTACAGAATTGTGTTCACAGGGAGCCATTAGGTGGTGCCATGCCAGAGAAAAGAGAGTAATGTCTTATTGAAGCTCATTAATTGAGCGATGAGATGATTAAAGTTCAGATATGATCACATTACCAGGATTTTTATAATTTTCAATTAAAGTTTGAACGGTACTGGCTAAAACTGACAGTAGTTCTAGTTCAAGTTGCTTCTTTTCTAAATTTCACAATCAATGCTTATTGCTTAAATTAATTGAATAGTTAGTTAAATGTGAAGTTACTAAGGAAGAAGAAAATCAGCCAGTGGGACAAGGGGAAACAGTCAGCCTAGCTCTTTTCAAGGAGAAAAACCCTTTAAAGCTCAATAATTAACAGTTTTTGTTTTAGTTTGTAGAAAAACCTAAGTGTAAAAACAATCACTTAAACTAATGCTAAGCTAACCATCTCACGGCTCCAGCTTCACATTTAGAATCCAAATCTAAGAGTGGTATTGACCTTCTCATCTAACTCTTGGCAAGGAGGAGAATGGTAGAGTATTTCTCAGAATGTCAATTTTGCAACTGATCTGCCAGTTAGTGTTCAAGCGATTGCCACCTCATGCCCTTGGCTTTGATCCTGTTGTGCAATGCGGATGGAGAACACTGATACCAAGATCAAAACAAAACCTGTAAGAATCTGGATCTGCCCCTCAAAACCTCCTCAATCATCAAAACATACCCAGCGACCTTGACTGACTTCCTTCATGCCCTGACACTGTCCAATGATTAAAATGATTTCTATTGACACAGGTCATTCATCTAATACATCAGACTTTGATCAGTAGTAGTAAAACATATAGTCTCTTCCTTGTCCTCTCTCAGCACACAGGGTCCCTATGGAGAAGGTGATCATCTGGTTGCTCTTTCTGAGCTGTCATGAGGAAAGCATCACTGCTGCCGCTGCTTCTGCTGCCTCCAGACTCCAGGCAGGGCAGGCTGCCACCAAGTTGATAAAGTGAGCCATTTTGCACACAGGCAAGATTACTCTCAAGGACAAAGATTAAAGTGGCTTCTGTTTGAGTTGCAACCCCCCTAACACACACACACACAAAGATACACAAGAACAGGTGTGTGCACTGATACTGATACACTTTTGAATTCATTATTTGCACAGTGATCAGAGCACAAGAACACGCAATTTCAGTGAACACTTAATATGATGCTGAGCTTATTAATGTAATAATTTCCACAAAAATACTTGATTCAACAACAGTCAGGTTACTACAGCAAGGTAACTTTGGTCATTTGTATCAGTGCTTATACCATTTATCTCTTAAAAAATAACTAATGGTACAGTAAAACCATTGATGTGTGTTCACAACAAACTATTAAGGGTAATCATTTCACCAATCACTTTCTTTTCTCTTTCTAATGAGTTTGGTTAAGCAATACATGTATGTTTGTGTGACAGCACATGTTTCTTGCCTCAATTAACTTCTTTTTGAGCAATTAACTGGGTGAGTACAGTGTTCTTATTAATTATTTAAATGATGACCAAAATAAGACAAATTGTAATTAAGCTGTAGTATCCTGTGTAAGTACTTGGTTGTCTTGCTAAAAAAAACACATGCTGGCAGCATTTTGTATTGTGAAGCCAGCAAATAATGAAATATTACTGCTTAGTACCATTAGCTTATTCAGTTTCAGTAAGAGCTGATTGGATGTGCAATGTGAACACGAAGCTGTTAATCTGTCAAACAATCATTTCTCTCTGCACTGAAAGGAAACAAGAATTATTGAATTTGAATACTGTGTACACCAAGGTAGGATAAATAATCTGACAGTGATGCTACCCCACCGTTGGCAGCATTTAACAGCAATCAATTAGAACCATGAATTTCTAGAAATTCAAATACTTACAGTGAAAACTCATAATTCAGTGCTTTCGGATCAGGCATGACATGCATGCATATTTTCCCAGTAGTTGAGGCGTTCTTGAGAACGTCAACTCGACGAGTAAAATTCCCTTCAACACAGAGTTAACGATTACACACTCTTGTGAGACTCAACACAGCACCCTCTCTTCTTGGCTGGTACTTATCAGAGCAGAAAGCCTTAATTAATTCATGGCTGGCTGATGTTCTGCACAGAATGGTTGAGTCTAAATTATCGTGCATTGCTGAATATGTAAACAGCTGGCAACCAGACGTGTTTGGACACACTGGGAATTTAATGGAATGGACTTTTAAATTTTAATTGTGTGGCTGGAGTTTCTTTGATTCTACTTTCTTTTTTTTATTTGGATAAACAGTCAATGAGGGTACATGAAGTCTCTGTCTTAATAATTATGTTCAAAATAAGTAGAAAGGCAAAGACCAAAAACTAACCTTCTAAAAAAAAGTGAATCTATCATTCCTCATTATGAATCTTCTACTTTACTTTCAGTGTTTCTGCACTGGAGCATTTAACTTTCCACATCAAACTGATGAAAGTTGCATATGAAATCATGATTGGCTCCAAACTAGTTGTTGTACTTCAAATTCCGGCAGTGATCCCAAAGTTTCCTCAAATACCAAATATGTAATTCTAAGTTCTCAGGGGAAATGTGTATAAAATGATGTGTAAAACATTTCAAAGTATTGTCACCTGATTGACTAGTAAAGCCATAAAAACATTGACTCTTGGGTTTGAATATGTCATTCAGTGTAAGCAACATATAGCTTCAATGAAGAGCTGGAACAAGCTGATGAATATGTAAGATATTGTCAGGGAATGTGGAATGAGAGAATTCAACAGGAAATTAAAGCTGCAAGCAGCGATGATCGGGCCCAAGCTCCCCCACGCACCGCCCCGTACGCGCATGTCGGTGCATGCTGCAGTCACACGGCAGACACAGCGGGCACGTGGACTTCTTGGCACCCGGGCTCCTAATGAACATTGTGTGATGGGGCAAAATCACATTGCATGTGTCCACTAGGTGGCGCTAGAGATCACCCACCAATTATATGTCATGTTGCAGTGTGTGATGTGGAGAACACATCTTGTAAATTTCATGTAAATCGGATAATGTTTGTCATATGAGGCTGACTTCCTGTGTCCAGTAGGTGGCGCTGTGTATATGAAGCAGTATTGATGCATAGATGTGTTCAGGGCGGGACCCTCTACATGTGTGATCAATTTGGTGTAGGTGGGACAATGTCTGTAGGAGTTATAGGACTTCCCGCTTTATGGCGAAGCATCAAAATTGTTTGCACAGCCACGCCCAACAGGAAGAAGTCATAGAAAAGCTTTTGATAACTTGTCATCTCCAATGTCTCAAGATGATTCTGTGTGAATTTGAAGTGGATGGGATGGAATCTCTAGGACTAGTTTGTTCAAATATGATGCGTGGAAATGACCAAAAAACTAACCAAAATATAGCATTTTTCCCAAGATGGCCGACTTCCTGTTGGACTTAGGGTATGGGTCCAAATGACGTTTTTGTGCGACTGGAGATGATACATAAACCTACCGAATTTCATTCTTCTATGTCAATGGGGAAGGCTGAGGTTAAATTTTGAAATATTCAAGGGGGCGCTATTGAGCCGTTTAGCCACGCCCATCCCATTGAAGTATATAGGATGTTAAATGAACCAACTCCAGACGTGTGTGTTGAGTTTCATTAACGTGGACGCATCCTTTGCCCCTGAAAACTGTAATCGTATTGTCATGGCGTTGAATGTGTTGTCATGGCAACGGTATTTGATGATGGGTCATGAGTTGCAGAATGTAGCATCACCAAGGTCTTATGTCTCAGCTGAGTTAATTTCAGGTATAAATACTTATGATTATGGGAGTAATCAGTGAAAGACTGAAGCAAGTGACTTCCTGTTGCCAGTAGGTGGCGCTATGACTGTCACTAAATATGAGACTGTACATGTGTTCAGACCGGGACGCTGAACAAGCATATGAAATTTGGAAAAGCTCAGACCATGTGGAGTCAAGTTATGAGGGTTTGAAATTTCATGGCGAAGGATCGAATGGTGAAGGAAATTGTCAGCGCCACCACGGCCAAACCGGATCCCTAATCAGAAAGTTTTCGATAACATTTCATCTCCAATGTCTCAAGATGTTTCTGAGTGAATTTGAAGTCGGTCGGATTAAATCTCTAGGAGGAGTTCGCTCAAATGCGATGCGTGGAAATCGCCGAAATCGCGGCAAAAACGCAGATTCAATACAAAATGGCCGACTTCCTTTAGGAGTGAGGGTATGGGTCCAAGAGACTTTTTTGTGCGTCTTTACACGATACATATGTGTACCGAATTTCGTTTGTCTAGGACAATCTCAGGGGTGGGGCTCACTTTTTTTAATTTTCTAGGGGTGGCTACAGAGCCATTTTGCCACAGCCATTTTGGCGGACCTTAAAATATCAAATTTTTCGCCGGGTTGGACATGATTGCACATTTTGGTGACTTTTTGGGCACGTTAAGGCTGTCAAAAATGCGTTTACTTTATAGGAACGATAATAATCTCTACAGATACAATAGGGCCTTCGCACTGGTAGTGCTTGGGCCCTAATAAAAGGGGAAAACTTGATGTTAAAGGTAGAATATGTAGAATGAGCAGAACAACGCCATCTAATGTCTCGAGATCGTAGTCGCAACAACCAAAAAGTAATTCCAGCAGTCGGGTTGCCAGGTCCGGTGCCGGATTTTATTTTAGCTCTAACTCTGTAAATATACCACTTTATCCACATGTCTAACCTTTTTAGGTGAGAAAGTAGCCCTTTAGATCCACAATGTGATGCTAATTTGTGCAAATAACATCTGCTTAAAGTTTTGTTCCTGCGAATTCGGAGCCACTCAAGTTAGCCGTAGCGAGTAACGCATTTCCGGTCATTTTCACAAAATAAAACACCCGTTGCCTTTTATTATTAAGAAAACCATAACGATAGAGTTGGTGCTTTTATTTTGAAAACAGGAAGCGAACATACCCTCGCTGTAACTGACTTGAAACCACCGAGGTACATTACATTGTAACGCCAGTGGGACAGGGAGTAGCAGCAATGTTTCTGCATGTACTGCCTAATCCTAAACACCGATTGGCTTGTGTGTGGTGTCGTCAGAAGCAGAAGAGGCTCACGGTCGTAAACATCTAGTCACGTGTACTCTGAGATGGACGCGCAGGTCAGGAAATGACGTAAACGGACCGTATATGGTTTGTTATTTGTGTTATTACATTACGTGTTGGACTAAATACATGTTGACATATTGAGGAAAATATTCCGGTTTTATGGAAACGGATTTCATATTTCACAAGAATGGATACTTGGCGAGCTGTACAGAAAGTCCTGTGTCATAAGATGATCGTTGTGGATAAAGGGAAGACTTTGAAGGTATGTAGGCATTATAGCTTTTCTCACTTAGCTGAGTGGCTAGCCGAGCTAATCGCTAATACTATTACGGCTGTGAGCAACCATATAAGTCGTGAGTGGTCTTGAATGAATCAGAACAATCTAAGCTTTCCAACAATGTACGGCATGAGTATATATGTTTAAGGGTTGGTGTTTAAAACATTCAGAAGAACGTGTGGCTACCTCCTAACATCCGTCCCGTCCCGTGAACGGAACAGCGTGCGTTAAGAGGTTAATGATCAAATGTCAAAATCCGAATAGCGTCAGAAAGTCAACCCACTCTCCACATTTCCATTTCTACCGTTTTGATACTTCATGGTACACAAACAAATAGCATCTCATATGAAAGCTAAGACTCTGGCGAGTTCAACAGTACCTCTATTATTGCGCTAAAAACTCAGTGAACCAGCAGCCAAAGAATACAAAGGTAAACAACCACTTATTTACAGCTACTAACAGATATTCTGTCTTACCTTCGAAGTTTTGTGATGAAAAGTTGTATTTGAGAGCAAAAAACGCTGGTTTTAGTAAGTCCAACACAGCCGTGTTTGTTTACAACTCCATTTCACCCAGTGCCAGCCTACAGTAGCTGCGCTGGAACAACAGACAACCCTGGCAACCCGCAATTCCGGCCGCTAAATGGCTGGTACAATGTACACAGAACGTGTCAGAACGTCATTGTCGAACCGTCAAAATTTTTAAAAAAATATTAATTCAGACTAAATTTTTTTTTTTATGGAAAAGCAATACTTTCATTCTGTACCCCTCAAAACGCCCCGTGGCTGTATTATTTTTTTTTTAAATATAGCTTTTAATAAATATTCTACATATTCAACCTTTAAGGTTTATTATGCTTAAGGGCTATTTGGAAAAAAAACTTTCTTTTTATTTTGTGTGACAGGGGAAAGGGAATCTCTGGATGAAATGACTTTCAAAATGTCACACATTTTCATGTGAAATTAGTTTTTTAGTGGAGTTTAAAAGCATAGAGTGCTTTGGCTGGGTTAGTAACCATTTCTGATGTGGATATATTGTATGTGATACCAGTCTCTACAAATAAAGTTGACTTGAATCTTGACTTGCTAGCCACCTCTCTGTATTTATATGGCCTCTACATTGAACTATGTATTACTCAGCACACTAATTATAGAGCTTGTGCTACACCATCCTCCAGCACTCTGGAGTGTCTTTAAGCTTTGCCCAGTGGATTGCTGGAGCTATTCAACGCATTCTATTCAAATCTTGAATTGGATGAGTCTGGTACAAATTCCCTTGACATTACCGCAGAGTTTCAAAGGATGCCAGCCCACTCTTGATCTGCGAATCTGAAAAGGAGATATTTAAATCAGTCTGTCACACAGTAGGTATTTCAAAATGGTGGTGACACTTTGCTTTTAAAAAACATCCACGAAGTTCTTGTGACCTTTGTCAAAAGTAAAACATCAATGGGAGGGAAATTTTAAAATATTTAGGGGCTCTCGCATGAAATGTTATCACTGCTAAAGAGGTCACCTTATACTAAAATAACACTCTGTGCTCATTCCCTCTAAAAGAAGGAAGATTTAGCCATGCATAATTGAGGCTTGAACCATATGCTTCAGTTGGAGTTCAAGATACGGTCACTCTGAAATGTCTGTGTGAACCATGGACTGATGAGACAAAGTGTTGGACAGCTTTAAAGCTACCCTTACCTTTGTTACATTTTTACACATCTTTTTGTTTAGGTTAAAATGCTATTAATAAGGTAATGTTAGAGAGATCCACCAGGCATAGAAACTCATCATTATTCCATTCTCATATGGTTCTGTGAAAAGTCTGACCAATCATATCATTCGGTCCGAATGATGTGATTGGCTGAGCGACCTGCCTGTTTTCCCCTTCCGCATTACGTGCGCACCCTCACCTGGAAGAGAGTCTGTTGTGGATCCACGGCATTATAATACAATCATGATCCATGGAGATAGCCGTAAACAGACAGTAACGACTGACAATGACCGACAAAAGCGGACCACGGCTTCCACCTCCAGCCGCTCCCACGGGGAAAAGAAAACTATATCTATATAACTATATTACTATTACTATCTTCACTACTGTAGTGCGCGTTCGCGGGGGTGGAGGGGGAGTGCGGGGGTGGGACATAGGAGGGAGGAGGGGTTGTTGCTGTTCAAGTTGAAATGAAATGCAAGAAAGGTAAGAGTCACTTTAAAGCAAATCATGGATAAAAAACAAACAAACAATCAAATACTATATATATATTATGTTCTTGTCAGTTTTTACCATATGTTATAACATTTAAGACTGCCTCTCTTGACTCACTCTGACAGATCATTTAGCAATTTTTTGACAGATGAACCTCCAATTTGAGCACACCTGACTTGCCTTTACTCGGGCTCTGCTGGTGTTCTTGTGTTGTTTTGTTAACTAACATCAAACTGCAGATTGTCAGACTTCTTTTATAACTGATGAATGTTTGATTGACTGGGATTGAAGCTAATATGATACATCTTTGTATTTGATGTGCTTGTTACTGTGATTAAATTTGTTCAGAGTAAAAAGATCTTTTAGGAGATGTATTATGGTATTATTTTGTCTACTCCCTGTTTTTCATCTCTGCAGGATAAGGACAAAATCATAATGCATAGTGACAAAATGAGAGGATTTGATCTTGTAAGGGTTCCCTACCAAGATTGATATTTTACTAATATTACCACCACTTATGACTAATATTTGAATGTAATTAAGCGTGGCCACAG
The DNA here is from genome assembly GCF_027409825.1 of Scomber japonicus. NCBI lineage: Eukaryota > Metazoa > Chordata > Actinopteri > Scombriformes > Scombridae > Scomber > Scomber japonicus. Next base: position 21,122,972 of record NC_070591.1, on the reverse strand, counting down.
TATCACATTTCAAATGATGGTAAATTTGTCTCAACTCATCTACATCAAAAATGAATTTCATGCAAAGGGTGAAATTACTTTTTCTTTACTAATATTCTTTACTAGCTGTAAATATCCATGTCTGAATCTTCATTGTGTAGAAAAGCTGTATAGACATTGACAACACAGGTTTAAGCCTGGGTGTGGGCAGGCATAGATCCTGCTGAAAAGTATCCAACCCAATGTGCTGACCTGTATGGAGGCTTCTGCATTATCATATTCAATAAAGTATGTCCATAATAACTAAAATAAAATTCATCTCAAGAAAAGCCAGAAATGCCCTGGGCTGTACTTTTTGTTTCTATGGACATACTAGAACCTGATCACTTCATTATTCAACATTTGATTTTGACATTGATCAGTATTCTGTAAAGAGTGGAGGGAATTCAGTCACACCATCACCAGGAAATGAACACGGAGATACATAGAAAAAGACAGATTTTTTAATACTGATTGTAATAACAGTCATCACAAAAAACAAATTGTAAGTCATCAATTTATATGTAAGTCAATTAATCAGAATCCAATATTCATTTACACAACAGGAACTTTTAACCTCTAAAATAAAATTTAAAAAGTATTTTCATTTTTTAGACCAAGCCGTGTGCACAACCAGAATAACATCCCCTAACATTATTCTGCATTACATTTTTTTCCTGTTATTTTGCCCCTTTCAGTTGAATGAAATGTTTTTCACAGTTGTATTAAATGCTACGTAATACTGTGTGTGCAATGTTTAACATGACACTACCTTCTCTACTTGAACAAATCTGTGTGCACCAAACTCTATTTATGAAAAATGGCCTTTTAGTGTAAACTATTTACAGCAATGTCTTTGAGACTTCTTTGCATTTGATACCAAACTAACCAAAACAAGGTCTTTCAAATTATAGCAGTTGGGGGAAAATATCACAGTTTTGGTCCCTTCAGGACAAGTGTCTCTTGTGGAAACCTGTTATGTTCTGGGTAAGTGATAGAAAAACATTTTGAGGCTTTTTAGAATTTGAGTGTATATCTCATAATTTGCTTGTTGCTCAAGGGGGATATTGCTTATTAAAAGCATGAATATTTATGTGGTATATACATGTATCTATCAACAACATTCAGGTTGTTTTGGGCTTCTAGGACATAATTGGATTCAGTAATGAACCTCGGCAACTCCCTCTGTTCTTGACATACACTGCAGTATGTGTCCTTTTGAGATAACAGCGCTGAACTGATAGATCACCTTAAAATATGAAGGAAGTTGTTTTATATGTTATATTCTAATTGCCAATGAAAATACTAAACTCACTGGTGCATTGATCCATTTGTCATTACTTTCCTACTTCCCTACCCATCTGTGATGCACTGTAGGAATGTTCATTCCTACTGAAAAAGATCTTTACTTTGCTTTTTTAATGAAGCTAAGTAATTTTTCAGGCTACTGCAGTTTTTAAGGAATCTTCAAGCTTGTGCTGCAACTTAAGACAACACATGTAAATAACAAATATTAAGAAAAAAAACGGAATCAATTTGAGAATGTGTGCACGTCATTTACAAAATATGCTCAACATTTTACAGAAATGACAATGGAAGCAGGGCTGGAGTGGGACTCATTTTCAGCCCTGGAGTTTCATGCCTCAGACTGGCCCACTTTATGTGGATGTGGATTATGTGTGTATATCCTGTGACCAGTGATGGGAATTACGCTATTATAAATAAACTGCATTTCAGTAATGGGTAATCAAATGAATTACTGTTTCCCCCGTTACAGCGCTGTTACCGTTACTGCCAAAAAATGTGGTGTTACTTCATCAGACCTCACTGAAACGGTTTTCGTCCGAACAGGCGCTTCTCTCTGTCTCTCTGCCAATGAGTGGCTGCACTTAGAGGCATAACCAAAGACAGAGTAGGACGCAAATGAGACACTAGAGACTATCAATGCAGTGCGTGTGAGAGCAAAGCGTCCTGAAAGCTCTTTGTTGCTGCTTATTAGACCAATCACCAGACCTTTCTATTTATTTATTCATTTCCAGTACAATTTTTCATAGTTGTATTAAGAAGTTTATATTGTTATTGGTTTTTGAGGATTAAAATGACACAACAGTTGTTGGGCCAGCCAAGTAATTTGACATATTAGAAAATGTTTTAAAAAGCAATGTAATAGTTACTTTTCCTGGTAATTAATTACTTTGACATTGATATAACTCAGTTACTAACTCAGTTGCTTTTTGGGAGAAGTAATGAGTAACTATAATTAATTACTTTTTCAAAGTAACATGCCCAACACTGCCTGTGACTGAGAGGCATCTGTCTCATTCCTAACTTGTGGTTCAGGGTTCTGCTGCTGAGCTACTGCCTCTATAATCAGTCCCTGAGTAGACTCTGCTCTCCCTTTCACACTTCCTCCAGTTTCCCTACACTCGCCTGCACCTGTATCACAATAAAAAACAATAATCTGTAAGGCTTTAGCATATTTGACATGGAAAACACATTTTGACTGATTTTGCCATTTTTTCAATGGCAAAATATGCAGGCTTATTCCATATTACTTTCATCCAAGTATATCGGGCCACTACTATCATTTGGGCATAGAAAGTGGCTACAAACACCACTGACAGTGTGCGGTGTGCACGGACATGTTACGCCAGGCTGCGTCTGTGAAAAAAAAAAAAGAGCTGCCAGTGGATACGGCGGTAACAGCATACACGTAATACTGACTCAGAGCCACGACTGAACACCGGCCCAAAATATATAAAATAATTGAGCAGTGGCCCTTGCGGCCGAAACATCAGACCAGCCCACCGGGAATTGTCCCGGCCCTCCCGATTAGCCACTCCGGGCCTGAATGGAACTGGAAGTGTTTACTGAGGACACTTAAGAGTAATAAATATGTCTGTAACACATAAGTGAGACATTGTTGAAACACAAACAAAGCCTCTTTTCCACTGTAGTAAGGTAGACAATGAGCTACAACCACATTTTCATCAAAACAACCTTTCCTTCAAGCTGGACAAATAACATTGGTCTCTATGTACAGCTGGTGGGGAGACAAGTGTGCAGCGACCACCTAAAAAGGGCAACACTGTAAAGAGATACTTCAAGCTAAATTCAATAACTTCACTCTTATTCTGTGTAGAGTCCCCAGAGTCACTTCACACAACAATGGACCCCTGTTGCTTATACCATAACACTTAGTTTTGTTGTTGCAGTTTTGAGATGGTACCTTGTACTCATCTCACAGCCAGCTGTTCAAGACCAATGTTATTTGTTCACATTGGAGAATGGCTCATTTTGGTGAAAATAATGTTTTAGTTTGTTGTCCCACTTACTATGGTGTGATAGAAAACGTTGAACGTTTTGCAAGTTATTGATGTGTTCATCACGTCCTCTGGAAACACTTCTGTGGTTTGTTGTTCTGTAATGCGTTGTGGTATATGAAGATATTTTCTTAATTTGCGTGTATTCTTAAGAACTCCAACAGGTTCCAAACAGGTTTGCGACAAATAATAAATAGCTCACTTCAATCAGGCACGTTTCCTAAACCCCTAAAAGTAGCTGTCATTAAGCTACTCTTAAAAAAGAGAACGCTGGATGCTTCCATATTAACCAACTACAGACCTATCTCAAATTTTCTTTTTACAGCCAAGATCGTTGAGAAAGTGTTTTTTAATCAACTCAGCAATTTCTTGAACTCCAGTGGCCTTTTTGACAAATTTCAATCAGGCTTTCAACCTCACCACAGTACAGAAACAGCTCTTATTAGAGTGTTAAATGACATAAGGTTGAACACTGACTCAGGCAAGGTGTCAGTTCTGGTCTTGTTGGATCTCAGTGCTGCGTTTGACACTGTGGATCACAGTATACTGTTGAACAGGTTGGAAACTTGGGCAGGACTCAGCGGAACAGTCAATTTTGTGACCATTGGAAGTTATGACGTGGAGTTCCTCAGGGGTCAGTTCTTGAACCCTTCTGTTCAGTCTATATATGCTGCCTTTGGGTCAAATTCTGCAGAACTCTAATGTAGACTATCACAATTATGCAGATGACACGCAGATATACATAGCACTGTCCCCAGATGACTGCAGTCCAATACAGTCATTGTGTCACTGTTTAGAGCAAGTACCTTAAATGTAATGCTCTATTCTAGTCTCGTTTTTATTTTATTTCTCTCTCTTTCTCTGTACTTTGTTTCTATTTTATATTTTTATTATTAGTGGGGGGTTGTTTTTAATTGTATTGTTTTTAATGTTTCCATTTTCCATGTTTCCATTACTATAACTGGGTTTTATTTTTCAAATTGCATGCTTGTATGTTTTTTGTTTCCAATTCTTACAGTTAAATGTTTGTTTTATGTAAAGCACATTGAGTTGCCATTGTGTATGAAATGCGCTATATAAATAAAGCTGCCTTGCCTTGCCTTAAGTTGCAGCGTGTGTCCCCTGTTTCAGCTGCGTATCAATACATATTGGTGCAGTAGTGAGCATTACTGTGTCCATGCTCATTAAGGTGAAGGAACATGTAATTCAGTGGCTCATTTAAGTGTCATAAAAGTTTGGGGGCAAATTAGATATGGCACAGAGGAATAAGATATATCAGACTTATCAGACAGGCAAAATTGTTGGTTTTAATTTGTCATTAAACTAGTTGACAAAAAATATAAATATGGAATTGAGCCAGCCTTTTCCTTTAAAAACAATCTGTTACTTGACATGGTTATATGACATGTATAAGCATAGACACATTGCAAGCATTGACATTGCAACATAAAACCCCAAAAAGCCCCAAACTGCAAAAATTGCTGATAAAAATATAATCTGTAGATGAGAGTCAAAATATATAACAAAAATATTTTTTAAAATAGCTTCTCTCAATTTATTACTGTATCAGTGTTGAACAGATCGGGGTTTTTTTCAGAATTGCTGGTGTTTAAATGAACTCACCTTTAGATATAAGACGGTGAATCAACGGAAAACTTTAAGTAGCAAGGTCATCTAGAGATGATTCTGGAGGAAAGTACCCTGCAATGCAGTGTCACAAAGATGGATGTGGTTCATTTACTATTCGGTCAGGTCCATTTAAAATGCTATGTCATGGAGAATACTTTTCCATTAGTAATACAGACATTAAAATTAGAGCGAGTTCAGGTGACCTGTACTGCTAGGTGAACTGTAGAATATGTTAAAGTAATAATCCATTATCTGTGTTACATAATTAATAACTTAAGTATTTATAAACATTAGCATCATGTACTGTATATTTAGTGATACATAATTAGCAGAGGTATTGTATCTCAATCTATGAAAGCTACCTATTGCATATTGTCAAAATGCCATTTGATATTTTTAAAGGCTCATATTTTAAATGTGGACAAATTATGCACCCTTAATAAAACTATTAGTAGTAGTGTTGTAACATATTGCGAAAGAAATGCAAATAATGATAATTACAAATGCAAAAGCTGCTCAACAGAGAAAAAATTTAGTTGTTTTCTCTTGTAAGAGCAATTTAACAATTCACACACTATATATATTGTGTTTGGTTGATAAGAATAAGAAAAATTAAACACTGACTTCCTCTGTGACTAAAGAAATTACACTGTTTTGTTTACCTCAGTTATCTGTGTCCTTTATAAAACTGTAAGGAGATAAAAATGGTTACAGCTGTAAAAGCTTACTAGAATAGCACAACATAAAGGAAACCATCAAATTGCATTTTAAAACACAATAGGCAGTTCCATGAAAAAGGAAAATGATAAATTAAGTTACATATTTTTCAGAAAAGAAGAAAGCCATCACTATATTATTCTAGTTTGATAGAGTGTGCTTTATTACAGTTTTTTCCTTCAGGCACACTGCTGCATCGTAGCTATTTCCTGACCGACACATCAACTGTGAAAGCAAAATCAAAAGGTGAAATTAGGTTACTGACATTTGGCTGCTATACACTGGATGCTCACCATCACACAAACAACACACCATGCATACTGCCAAACCTTCAAACTAGGACACATCACAATGTTGTTGCTGTATTTGAGCTGCAACCTTTACTATGAGGCACTGGAGCGTACATACATTACAGTATGTATGCATGTCATGACCGAAATGGTTGAGATTTCTATCCAGTGTTGGTCCCGTCTTCAAAGCTGTCACAGCTGGTTTTAAACTCCTGTATAGGCAAAGAGGTTACATCAACATCTTGCTGCAAAACGGACCTTGAAACTGTTCATGTTGCCTCCCATATAGTTCTGTGCAGCCTCTCAATCAAAAGAAACTGTTTTTGCATTCAGGTCTCAGGGTACGAATAATCAAAGTTCCCAGAGGACACACGGGGTCAGAGCAAACCCTGGTGCAGGCATGGAAAATAAAAGTTATGGAAATGTGGCCAAGTTCTGAGGAACAGCCGTAACGTCCATATGGAATTCAGTGGAGAATAGCCTTGACTGAAATCTACATGGACAAAAAGGAATCTCCTTTTCTCTCCATGTAGTCAAAAGGGAACCTCTCTTATCACATACAAGCTTAATCCACAAACGATCCTTCCATACTACTGCACTAATTAGCACTGGTCTCCTTCAGTAGAGAATCAGCATCTCTCAGTTTATGTCTTTAGAACAGCTGCAAGATGTTTTAGCTCCCTCGGCGCAATTCATCAAAGCCACATATTGCTACTGACATGAAATCTTTAGGTTGGCAGATAAAGCATGGACATGGTTTGATACACTCCTACTTTCTTAGGGTCATCACATTATTCCTGTGCCAGCTCCTTGCCAATGTTATCACTTAATTGCGTTTAACACTATATTTAGGAAATTCTTTGCTGTCTTTTTTTTTATATAGCTGATCCGCACATCTTATGTCTAGCATTTAAAGAATGGTTGGTTTAAGAGGAATGAAAGAAGAAGAAAAAAGGTAGGAGGTATGCCTTGAGGAAAAAGAGCTAGATTCACAGTGTTTTACCTTTAGCAGCATTTACGTAACAATACTGATGATTCAGGGCTGGGTATTTTGGTGCTGGGTGAGCATACTGCCCAGTGTTAATATTGTGACATCTAGTGGCAGCTACTGATGGACAGGGAGACAAACTTGGCACTAGACGTGTGGCTGTGAATGCACAGTAACATCAACAATCCAAAAAAGTGTAGTGTAAGGTCACCCATATACGATTCGATAATCAAGTGAGTATAGTAAAAAGAAATACATATATGGTTTGTCCCTGAATAACCAATGTGTGTGTGTGTGTGCTGGAGAGAATGGGGAGGAGGGTTATTTGTTGGAGATTAGCTGTGTGAGGATAAGTGGATTATTACTGTCTTTGAATAGCCATCAAATTAACCATCCTCTAAACGAATTAAGAGGAAATTGCTGTCTATACACCTCCACCTGATAGAGCTCATATAATGTACACTAATTTGATCATTAGGGAATTATAGCACCCAGAGGCGGTAGCATATTTTATGGCAACATACAGTTCCGTTGTTGTGTGTTTTAAGTGCCTGGTGGTTGTTGTTCGTTCTTTCTGGACACAAATGGACTTCACTTAAACACAGCAGCTCATCTGAGGAGGGTGGTGAAGAGTAAAAATAGACAGAATCCTCCAGGGATCATTTTTATGAGAGCACCATCATTATTCACAATTCTTTAAAGGGCTTAAAGGATGCCAGTTCCCAAAGGATATTCTTGTGGAGATATTTTGTTTTAATCACAAAAGCTTGCAGTTAAAATTTATGAGGGAAGAAAAATGAATAATTAACACTTAAATGCACTGACGGGCTTGTGTTATGGCCTCATAATCTGCTCCTCTCCTGGCATTTCCCTAAATTTATGGAGGCATTGCTGTTGTTTGCCATTGCCAAACAGTGATGTCACACCAGACCTACTTCAAGTCAAATTGAAACTCTTCTCATAGTTCACCCTCTCTGCTCCGCTCGGCCTGTTTTTTTTTTTTTTTTTCAAAAAGTGATAACAAAAATAAAACAAAAACAGTTCTTCTAACGTCATTCAGTGTTTAACTATGGGGAATCACTTTGGCGTGACAAACTATGGAAGCTCCAGTGACACCACATCTGTCAGTGACAGGGCACACCCTCCATATTAGGCTTATCAACGTTAAAGACTACATCTTTAACAGGGAGAGCCTTTTGACTTGCAGGTGAGAGGGTTCTGTGTGTGAACCTCTCATGCCTGAATGAAGTTTGTGTTCTCACAGCCAGTGCCAAGTGTGATATCCTTGCCCAAAAACAAAATAATCCCACGCCCCCTCAATCCCCACAAAGGGATCTCATGCTCCTCCGAAGGTAGACCGCTGACTCCAGGTCCCAGAGGTGACATCACTGCACTGCAACTACAAGAGTCCACTTCCTGCCTGGGCAGAACAGTCCAGTTCACCTGTGGGTTTTTGTCCACTATTTCTCAAATAACACACCTATTAAACAAACAAGCACCCAGAGGCTCAACAAGGTTTTTATTCCTGTTATTTCTTTATTCTGAAGAAAAGCCTGTCCCTTCACCCCATTAGATCTTCATGTGTTAAAGAAACCCACAAAAATACACATTGAGGATGCTAACACACAGAGTGCCCTGTTGTTCAGTCCATCTGGGCAATTGGTTTGCGACAATCAATCTTCCAAATTACATTTTCATTTATTCCCATACACAAAGAATTTCTCAGGTTTGTCTATCAGGGCAGGGCCTATAATACCAAGCCATTCCTTTCGGACTGTGATAGCCACACAAGTGTCAAGTAAGTGTGTGGAGGCAGCGCTGTCTATGTTAAGTATCAGCAGCCTCAGAATATCTTCGTACATAGACGACAATCTGATGTGCTTCCACTCTTAGGAACAGGCAGTCAGGGATTCTGCTAAATTGATAAATCATCCCAAGGATCCCAAAGAGCAGAGTATAAAGAACAAAATACTTGGGTCTCAACATAAACTCTGTTATTGCGCAGTGCTATTGGTGGAGCGATTAGGATTAGTCATATCATTCAGACAATGCCTGCAACTGCTCAGCCTCAAGGTAATATCTGGTGTACCTTTGGGGCTTCTAACAATGGGGGATTTACATTGTGTCCAAGCCATCACCTCAGCCACAAGGTGAAAGTAATACCTGCATGGCAGCACTCCACCCATTAAGGGACAAGACAACTCTCGCGTCAGGTTTTCTGCTGAGGGCAGTGTCATCCCGGTTAACCATGACAAGGGTTGCGTCCCTGTCAGAGAGAGAGAGGCAACCATGTTGGGCAGAGCATTGATTGGCACCAGGGGCCCAAGGCTGGCTTTAGTGTTAAGTGTTTTTTGTACCAAAGCATTTTCTGAATTCTCTCCAAGGTCACCATGTCTTGGTAAAAAACAGACAGTTCTACTGCAGTTGAACAATTTAGCATGGAAGATAATCGTGTGGAGCAGCACCAGGCTCTTGTCCCTTCAAGCGACAAATGTGCCAGGCAGTTTGAACAGGGGTACAGATCCTGTCCTGAAGGAACCCCCTGTACAAAGAGGACTCTCCACCCACAGGTGGCCGATCATATTATGGATATACCGTCGGGAAGCCATATAGCTCTTCATCTCACAGGATTTGAGGGCACAAGGGGTGTGGCCATCCTTGGCACAAGCAGTGCTAGGGGCAAACGGCTAGGGCGTTTTGCTAGATCACTACCCTGTTTCAACATTGTTTATGGCTTTGGGAACTGCAATCTGGGAGTATCTGCATTTCTTATAGTGATGCATCAAATCACATTAGAAAAAGAGCTTTACACCAAGGCGCTATATTATTATACGTAGGACCTATGTGATTGGTCAATCACGTGATGTTTACATCAATCTGCACATGTCACGCAGCTGCAAAACATCTGTTCTGATTAAATACGGTGGTGCATGTAAACACCAGATCGGAATAGATAACGTCACATCATGTAAGCAGTTGTCCTGAATTTTCAATCGGAATGAGTAGAAGTCTCCATGTAAACCTGGCTAGTGAGGATTGATTAATGCAAATAAAAGAAATTAACACGTTATGCTCGGCCCTTAATCACATTTCGATCAATGCCTTAACGCTGACAGCGCTAATATATATGAACTACAGATGACTAACCTACTAGTCTAACTGACCTGCCAAGGAGCTGCCGCGGCAACGGCATGCGAGCAGGCTGCCATAGTGACACACCGAGGAATGTAGATGACATGACTTGCGAAATTGACTAATCAATCCAGGGCTTTCCCTCTCACACACACACACTGGTGGACTCCTTCCATGTTTTTCAACATGAAATTAAAATTTTTTAAAAAGTCGGTACATTTGCAATTTGCAGGTTGCATGTGTGCGTCTAGTAGTAAAAAACACCCGCACTGTCAAAAATGTGGTCACAGTCTGGAGCCCTGTATTTATAGATCCGGAATTATGTTCATGGTTTCCCACCCTTCCTGCTGAAACAGTTTGTCACTTTTCTTACACCATTCCCCACTTTGAAAGGTGCCCTTACAATGATTTATAGGAATATTTGCACTTTACAAACCACGTCATTGAATAACATTAAATCGGCATTGGAGGAGGAACTAAGCAAGGAAATACATGTCTTTGGAAAGAGGCACTCAGGAGGGCGCATACTTCTTCCATCTGTGATTGGCATGGTCTTATACAATGTAACCTTATTCATAGGGCCCATTGGACCAAAGCAAGGCTATCCCGAATCTATGATGATGTGAACTCTAACTGCGTAAGATGTAACCAATCGCCCGCAAATCATGTTCACATATTCTGGGGTTGTCTATCTCTAGCTGGCTTCTGGAAAGACATTTTTAATAAACTCTCAGATATAAGCGGTACACGGATTGAACCGGAGCCCATGATAGCGTTGTTCGTGGTTTTTCCAACTGCACTGCATCTGACCAAAACTAAAAGGAATATGGTTGTCTTGTTCAGATGAAAATCTGCACTTCCATATCATACCTTTTGGATTAAAGATATTTTAATTGCGTCAAGCTGGAAAAAATCAAACATACATTGAGTGTAAATTGCACTACTTGTCTGATCTGGTTGACCTGTGAATAACTGTTTTGTTTTGTTCGTGCATTTTTTGGGGTGGGGGTGGGGTGTTTTTGTAGGTGCTGTATTTTCATTTGTTTTCTTTTTCCCTCTTCTGTCACATTTTTGTTTTATACTCTGTTGTATTAGTGTTCCTTAGGTCATTCATAAACTCAATGTAGAACTCTTAGAAGTGCAATTATTTTGATACGTAGATTAAACTAAAACTCAATTAAAGGGAATTTACCGGCCATCAAGGTACCAGACACCAGAGTTTCATAGCCTCTTACAATGAAGCACTCAGAAGCACCTTGCACCTCCTGTCTGTTTTTATCTTCCATGGGCATATAAGCAGTTCAGAGGAACAGGCATCATGCTCAGCTTTGTTGAGCTTGCCAATCACACTTGCACTTGTTGTTGTAAACATGGTGTTACTTCCATTAAAGAACTGTTGTTTTGCCATGAGGGACACTATTAAATCAGGTAAGTGATATTAGAGATCAGTGATCTGCTGAATGTTGTTGATGTGACACTTCAGCTATCTTCAAATCTGCGGTTAAAAACAAGTCAAATCAGGGCCTCATCAAAACAGTGTGCTTCAGGGGAACCATGAAGAAGATTCCTGTATGTCCATCATGTTTGTAATTAATAGACAGAGGAAAGACAGAAAGGGAGAAAAAAGAGGAGAGCAGTCTGGTTATGGGCTTTTCTATACTAATTAAGCCATTGCTCCAGTGCTGACCTTTCATTAAATCAGGCCAGAGTTTCTAATTAATATCCTGAATATAACTGAGGAGGAAAATGTGAGTCAATTAAAGTGATGGTATTCTCACCTCCCTTGCTATCAGTGAAGAGATAACCCTGTACCCTCTCCTCAAGGCAGGGGTTCAGGGACAGCACAAGGTTTGATGGACTTAAAACACTACAAGGTCCACGCAGGAACCAGACGATGACAGCAGTGTCCCATCTGTGTGTCACAGGTCAATATGGGCTTAAACAACTTCAGAAATGAAATGCTAACCCTGTCATTTAATGAGTGATATCAAGCCATGTGATATAAAGTATCACACTGTGTGCAAAATGCTATATTTATAAAAGAGTGGTGTATGTTCCTTTCCTTCGGAGCCATCTTGAATATATTGTGTATGAGACATAGCAGAATATTCTTTATGGATATTTTCTAGACAATACCATCTCGGCGTCCGATATGACAACAAGACTAATGGGCAGATTTACAAAGGCTTTTGCACTTGTTTATAAGGCGCAGATCTGATACACTCTGCCCCAAGCACGTGCAGTGTATTTATTAACAGACTGGCTAGAGTCGCATTTTGCATGTCAGGTGATAAGTGAAGTGTTTGCAGGGCGGCTTTCTCCACTCATTGCATACACGTTTAAAGAAGGATCATGCAAATAATAGGAGTCAAACGTTTTTGTCAACACTACTAGATTAAAATGTATTTTCTGTGAGCTCTCCTTCACTTGCAGAAGGGTTTGGAGGGTGTCTCAGTCCAGTTGCTGACTGCATAATTACCTACCATCGTACTGCAGCTGCAAAAAGTCCATGAGAATCGCAGCACACCTTTGCTCTGCACCATCTTCATACTAGCAGCTCTGTGAGGCTGCACAGCAGTGCTTTGAGTTAAACGAGTTTCGAGTTTTGGACATATTGGAATTTTGACCACAGGATGGTGCTAGATGAAAGTTCAGTGGGTCATAGTTATTTCAATTCATCCTCTGGGGACTATGAAATGTCTGTTCCAAATTTCAAAGCCGCCACCACCACCCCAAACCCCCCCCAAAAAAACAACAACCTTGATTTTAAATACACATCATCAAGCAGTGTAAGGATTTGGTGAATAACCTGCAGAGAACAGACAAAAAAATCAGGGTATGATTCACAATCGCACTGACGGAGAAATGATTTAGAGGAGGGCCAATAATTCTAATTATAATCTGACAAAAAATATTGTCAGATTTAAATAGTGTCATCCCGCTAGAGTGTTTGCTAGAGAAGTACAGGACCCACTCAGTCATCATAGCTATATGATGGGACAAATATCCAACAGAATCTTTACTTGCAGAATTCTGCAGATACATTGTATACATACACAGAAAATTATCAATAATTGCATGTAGAGCAGAATTAGACAGATACACACTGATAATTAACATAGAAAAGAGAACACTCAAATGTTTTAATCAACCTAAATCCAGCCCACGAACCCAAGAACTGAGCCCAAAAAAGAGTGTGATATGTCAGTTGATGCACAGCAAAAAACGAATGGCAACCAAAAGAAAACTGAATAGGCTATATGGTCACTGTTTGACAGGTGAGGTTGAGACACACCTCCCCCTACAATGGAAAACATTCAATGAAATATGCAATATTTACTTTAACAAGTTCAACCCTAAATTTTAGGTTTCAAGGAGCATAATGACCTATCAAAATTTAAAATACTCTAAGGTGAAGGAGACGGGGCATATCTTGCTGCCTAGTATGTATTAACATGCCACAATTTGACAGATAGTGAATGACCTAGACACACACACACACACACACACACACACACACACACACAACCTGCTTATGATATACTGTATATTAAATTATTATATATCATTTTAAATCTCTCTTAATGCTCATACTATTTTGTACCATCCTTATATTTGGACAAATTGTATTACTCTTTTCTAAAACTTTCATGCCAATACGGTTGATTAAATTGAGCTGAACTGAATTGAAATGAGCACTGAGTAGTGTACCTTCAGAGGATCCCTCCTGAGGCAGGAGATGTAGCTCCTGCACAGTATGGGAGGTATGTTAGGTGGCTTGGAGGGACCTGCTACCTAGTGAGTACCACAGCCACAAAGTAAGATCTTCTCCTCGCCCTGACAATCATATCTGACACCTGCTGTCTACAGAAGAAAAATGCACAGCAGACCCACCAACGACATGAGGAAGAGAGGAACAGATGGAGGGATAGTAGAGTAAAGATGTGAATATCCAAAACTGTTGTTACAAGGTTTATTTGTATATTTTAAAGATGCTGCACATGTTAAAAGGTATTAAGAAATTATAAAAGCATCTTGAAACTCCTTGACAAACTGATGGTGACTGTGCACATCAGTTTCAAAATGTCATAAAATAAATTACAGTGTTGTGAATAACAATTCATATGTGTCCTTATACTGTCCTTGTCCTGTTCTCTTCTCAGTAACATGCTGTACAATCCTTTCAAACATCTACCATGAAAAGAACAGCAGCAGTCTTTTCATATGCACTGCCGTCATCTCTGTGAGTGCTGGAAAATATAGTGGAAGTTTGAAATAGGTCACAGTTGAATTGTCATTGCAATCTAGTTTACAAAGCACTTTTTCATGTATTGACAGAATTTTCATTACATCAAGTTTCTGTCACTGTTTTATGTTCCTAGTTGCATAAGAGCAGAATCTGGCCTCTGTGGTTAAATCAGTGGAGAAGTCACTCTCCTACTTCTGAAACCCCCACTTATCAGAGAGGAAATTACCATGTGAAAAACATTGCAGCAGCCTAAAACTGTGGAAGATAATAGTTTTGAGAGTAACATCCATCACCTTCAGGTTTTTTTTTCTCATTTTTTTCCAGAAGTCTCTCCAGTTTGACAGACTAACAGTGCAGAGGTCAAAGCAAAAAGGAAAAACATTTACTCTACTTCTTTTCTTTTGTGTCTTTCATCTTTAGTGTCTTATGAAGAATTTAAGGCTTCACATATAATAAATGGAAAAATATTTAACACAGGGAAAGAGATGGAAATGAAATCTTTTTGTTTTTAGAGTTGTTAAATCTAAATGTTAAATTAAGTATAAACTTGGAACACGGTAATGGACTTCTTTTCACCCTTTTATGATTAAAAAACATTTTAAAAAGCAAGCAAAGAATATTAATGCTGGTTAACTATGTTAAAAAAATGGATGATACCTAATCAAGAAGTAAATGATTGACAGTTTCTATTAAAAATGGTCCTCAGGTCTTCTGGAACCTCTTGTTCCAGGTTAATCATAATAACAACTGTCAATTGAAAAATGCACATCAACTATACATTGTAATGTACGCAGCAGAGGTCCGATGTTTTGCTCACTACACCAGCATATAATAATAAATAATAAAATAATACATTTTGTATTCTTTATTAGAATATATTCATTGGTAGGCCAGGCTTCCTTTGGCCTCCAAGAGAAACGGCTTCTGAATTTCCGTAGTCTATTGGACGTGATTGTGGTAAATTGAATCAAAAGAAGAAGAAGTATTTATATCTAACTAAAGTAGAATGCTTCGGGAAGACCATTGATACAATATAGTAGAGGAAACACCTCCCTTTTTAAAAGAGTGCTGTTAATGTATTGGTTTATTGATTGATTACCTCATATCCTTATAAACCAATGAGAGACTGTTCTGCAAAACTGGAGAAGGGTATTTAACTTTTCAATCCATGCCATTACTGTTTGACTCTGATGTAGACACAGTGAGCCTCGAAACATTAGTCATTTGCACTTGAATAAACTGCTTAAGTAAATTGTGTGCTCCAGTATCTTCTTTGGGTGCAGCGCTTGAGAAGTGGCCCATTGAATTGCTTCTAATACTTGACAAAACATCTCCTTGTAGAAAATACAACACTTAGCTGAGGGTCAAGTGAGCAGCAGCTATAGTGATAATTAAAGATGCTTTAAGGCAGTTGAGTTGATCATGTCTTTTTATATAGTATCTTAGTTTAGACTAATTTTTTTATATTGATTTTATGTTATCTTATACCAGTCTCTATTCATTTTGTCAGGAGTGTTTTTTGGAGTGTTTGGAGATTTGAGTCAGTAATAACCTTGAGAAAAATTCAGATTATAATTAAGAAATGAGTCCATTGGGCATTTCTAATTACTTAGAAGTTTAAAACGTGTAATGCTATGTGAAAATGCTTTAATTAACTTAAAGTTTAGTTTCTCCTTAACTCAACTTTCTTGGAAATAACTTCTTCTGGACATTGCTGTGTTGATTTCTTGAAGTGTGAGAGTGTGTACTGTAGGTCAGGCATACTGCCCTGGGCCACCAGAGCAGCCAAACTATTTTCACATAAATCTATAGAGAAAGATTACTGCCTGGTAGGAAATGACATTTCTTATACCTTCTTCAGTTATCAAATTTTCTCTCTTCCACCTCTCTCTATTATCTTTCCCCCCAAAAGAACCAAGGCTCTGTAAATATTGAAGACTTTGCTAAAGAGATTCATTGCCTTATATCCACAGAACCAGGCAGCAGTGCAAATAATATGTGGATGTTCTCAAAACTATTACCAACCTTCTTGCCACATTGTTTGGCTTCAGTGATCCAGTCAACCTGTCTAAAGTTATACAGAGATCTTTATTTTTTTTAATGGTATTTTTTAGTATGTATCAGTTTTACCAAAATATCATTTAGGTCATTTGTCCCAGTTAAAAATCCTCATCACTGACCTACAAAGACTCTCCTGTTAGTGTTATGATAGGGTCAAAGCAAACGGGGCCATCAGGAGTTATCTTCAGTAACAATACAATAAGATTTGTTATTTGGGATACACTCAGTCAACTTGCTCCTGATGAACTCAAGGAGACAACTCTGTGTCTTTATTGGTCAGTTAGTATGTCATCAGCTATTTCCAATGTATATTAGACATTTGGTGGTCCATTAGGTGAGCTTCAGACCTTAAGGCAGAGTTTTTCTGGATGTCCTAAATCTTGTTTCCAGAGTAAAGGTATGGATGTTGATTGAATCTATGCAATCTGCTCTGTAAAATGAGTCTATAATAATAATAATAATAATAAGCAGAAAAAGAATCATAATTATCATAATTATTGGTGTGGAAATATGACAATACTCACAGTTTAATTGCACCCAGTTATTTTGCAAAATGATAAAGGCCTACAGAGTACAGTGCAGTAAACAGAGTGAAAAGAGATGAGTTATACATTGTTCCAGGCGAAGCTGGAATACTACAAAGGGAATATCATAATGCATATCAATAAATAGGGCACATGCTGTACTCTGTTGAATGTCAAGGACATAACAGATGTCTGTGTGGTAATATTTGTAAAACACAATTCACATCTGCCAGGTACATTTGCCAGACTTTCTTTGTTTTGAAGCAAAAATAAACCCAAAAACTTGCTTTTTATTTAATTTGAAAAATAAAGATTATACAAGCAAAGCAAATTTGCTTTGTTTGATTGAGTTTTGACTGGAAGATTGACTTTATTTGTAACCTCATGTTCGGGTTAGGAGATATCAAAGCCGTCCGTATCTTTCCACCTGCTGCCACCGTGGTTCATTTAGATGACAATGGGTCACACGTCAATGCTAATTTGTTCAGTTGAATTTATTAATGAACCCCTTGAATGAATTAACCCAGCAAATTAGCATTGATGAATTATCCATCACACTCTAATTTTTTGTTGGACCGCCTTTAGCTTTGATTACGGCACGCATTTGCTGTGGCATTGTTTCGATAAGCTTTTGCAATGTCACAAGATTTATTTCTGTCCAGTGTCGCATTAATTTTTCACCAAGATCTTGTATTGATGATGGGAGACCACTGCGCAAAGCCTTCTCCAGCACATCCCAAAGATTCTCAATGAGGTGAAGGTCTGGACTGCCAGGATTCATTGGGCTCAAATTGTGAAAAAGTGGTTCAGGGAGCATGAGACATCATTTTCACACATGGATTGGCCACCACAGAGTCTAGAACTTCACCCCATTGAGAATATTTGCATTAAAAATAATGAATGCAAAACTGGACGGAAATAAATCTTGCGACATTGCAGAAGCTTATCGAAACAATGCCACAGTGAATGCAGTACCGTAATCAAAGCTAAAGGCGGTCCAACTAAATATTAGAGTGTGTGACCTTATTTTCTGGTGGCGACTTTTTTTAACATATATATATATATACACACATATACCCAAGATTGGGTATATCAAGCCCCAAAGCCACAGGGATGCCATAAGATGAATAGGCACAGGGAAGGAATTGGGTTTTTGTCAAATACTAGCTTTATTTAAGTAGCAGAACTCTTCATATGCGGAGAGAAACTGGCGAGAGTTTAAAGTAAGATATCATCAATGGCATCACATGCAGGCTCAACTTTTATTAATAATTAGTTATATGACTCAACTTTGAGTTATAATGTAGCTTGTTTTTCTAGCTCAGAGTAACCAGGAATAAAGTTATAAACATAATTTTAGAAAATAGCATCTTATGATAAATCGTGTTGAAATACTGGCATTTAATAGCACTTTGGACTTACCATACAAATATGCACACGTGTTAAATGTGTGTTAAAAACATTAGTGTAATTAAAATTAATTTGCGTAACATTGACAGCTCTAATACATGTGTATATACAGTGGGGGGAACAAGTATTTGATACACTGCCGATTTTGCAGGTTTTCCCACTTACAAAGCATGTAGAAGTCTGTAATTTTGACTTTTAAGTAATTAATTTGCATTTCATTGCATGACATAAGTATTTGATACATCAGATAAAACAGAACTTAATATTTGGTACAGAAACCCACACACTGCAGCAGGGATTTTGGCCCACTCCTCCATATAGATCTTCTCCAGATCCTTCAGGTTTCGGAGCAGTCGCTGGGCAATACGGACTTTCAGCTTCCTCCAAAGACTTTCTATTGGGTTCAGGTCTGGGGACTGGCTAGGCCACTCCAGGACCTTGAGATGCTTCTTACAGAGGCACTCCTTACTTGCCCTGGCTGTGTGTTTCGGGTTGTTGTCATGCTGGAAGACCCAGCTCAGATCTCGCGATACATGGCCCCATCCATCCTCCCCTCAATACGGTGCAGTCGTCCTGTCCTTCGCAGAAAAGCATCCCCAAAGAATGATGTTTCCACCTCCATGCTTCACGGTTGGGATGGTGTTCTTGGGGTTGAACTCATCCTTCTTCTTCCTCCAAACACGGCGAGTGGAGTTTAGACCAAAAAGCTCTATTTTTGTCTCATCAGACCACATGATCTTTTCCCATACCTCCTCTGGATCATTCAGATGGTCATTGGCAAACTTCAGACATGCCTGGACATGCACTGGCTTGAGCAGGGGGACCTTGCATGCGCTGCAGGATTTTAATCCATGACGGCATAGTGTGTTACTAATGGTTTTCTTTGAGACTGTGGTCCCAGCTCTCTTCAGGTCGTTGACCAGGTCCTGCCGTGTAGTTCTGGGCTGATCCCTCACCTTCCTCATGATCATTGATGCCCCACGAGGTGAGATCTTGCATGGAGCCCCAGACCGAGGGAGATTGACCGTCATCTTGAACTTCTTCCATTTTCTAATAATTGCGCCAACAGTTGTTGCCTTCTCACCAAGCTGCTTGCCTATTGTCCTGTAGCCCATCCCAGCCTTGTGCAGGTCTACAACAGCTCTCTGGTCTTGGCCATTGTGGAGAGGTTAGAATCTGTTTGATTGAGTGTGTGGACAGGGGTCTTTTATACAGGTAACATGTTCAAACAGGTTCAGTTAATACAGGTAATGAGTGGAGAACAGGAGGGCTTCTTAAAGAAAAACTAACAGGTCTGTGAGAGCCGGAATTCTTACTGGTTGGTAGGTGATCAAATACTTATGTCATGCAATAAAATGCAAATTAATAATTTAAAAATCATACAATGTGATTTTCTGGATTTTTGTTTTAGATTCCGTCTCTCACAGTTGAAGTGTACATGATAAAAATTACAGACCTCTACATGCTTTGTAAGTGGGAAAACCTGCAAAATCGGCAATGTATCAAATACTTGTTCTCCCCACTGTTTATGTATGTATATATACAAATATACTGAATACCTGCATAGATGTTGCAAGTATAGATGGAGAGCATGGAATCACAACAATCACAGCAACATGATATCACCAAAAAAAAGAAAAATACAGTTTTGTTAAATGCCTTGCACAGTCACACTGGTGTCCTCATGTGGCAAAACAAACAATGATTTAAATAGCAAACATTAATCACTGTTAAGTTCTCATGAAGAGACCAAGCAGACTGGCCCTGGCTCTGCTCTCCAGTGGTTATACTGAGCACCTTGAGGGAACTATTCTTTGCTGTTTCCAGATGCTTAGTTCTGCTCCATTTCACCTCTCGCCAAGTTTTTGATCAAGCTTTGACTTCATTACTCTCTGGTGGATGATTTTTGAGGAACCATGGTAAGTGATACTCCCACTACTGTATTCATGCACTTCTTCCTTTCCTTTATGACTTTTAGGTACAACAAAAATAAAATATTTGTCACAGAATGAATGCAGTTAGCTATGGTTATTAGAGCTTTTCTCGCCTGTCATATACTGTAAAGGACAGCAGGTCCTTCAGGGTGTTTAGAGAGTGTGCAGATGTGTTAGCTGGTATCTAGCTTACTCTATTGTGTCTCTGATTGCATTTGAGATGTGGCAAGTGACAGAAGTATGGATTGCCTGGTTGCATGAGCAATTTCTCTGTAGCCCATAATTGCACTATATTGATGCAAGAGAGAGGGGTTTTCATTTCATATCTTACAATTCCACAGTTGGCTGACGAAAATGGGGCACTCTGCTCTTTGTGAGCCATGACATTCTCATTCTGTAGAACAGCCTGCCCCGCTTTGTGTATGCGTAGCAAAGGCTGAATTTAGTATTGTGTGCAGTAGATGCATGATAGCATTCTTGATTAGGTACTGCATGTGCCTTTTTATTTCCAGCACTGATGGAAAGTGAGCTTGCTGTACGTCCTAGAAAGCTATCTTCAGATAAAAAATACAGGAATACATCAATCATTGCAGCATTATATCAGAGAAACAACTGTTAACAGCTGTTCCCCAGCTACAAGAAAAAAGATCAGATGAAAATTTGGAAAAATGACAGGCCCGCTAAACTGTGCTGTGCACAAAACAAGTGGGTGAAAGACACAGTGGATATCCCAGAACAGCGTGAATCATTGACATAAAAGTCAAGCATTGTATGTTCCATCAATTATTAACACCTGTACAAAGCAGAAACAGTAAATTTGGGTAAATGAACATAACAGAGAAAGCGGGAAATATGGAATGTAGCTATTCCATTAAAATGTGATGTGGTAAAGAGGAGGAAAGCAGTTAAAGAGTAAAGTTTGATGATGCTGAGACTTTTGAATGTGAGTGTTTTGCATATTTTCTGAGCCCTTAAGTGTATAGCTACCATAAAGTGGTGCTATAGTTATGATTGCCCTGAGCTGTGAGCGCCACATGTGATCAGCAGTCATAGCGAGCAGCTGCTGTAAGCCATATGGCCCTTTGAGCTGTGCAGGGAGAATCCCCGAGTCCTCATTAAACAGCTCATGGACCATTGGCCCAAAGACCTGAATGCTTCTCTGATGGTCTGCATTATCCCTGATATATTCCTACAAAGAGCCTGCTACACTGCCTCCTAATTTTAAGGAAATGGCTGCCAATATTTTATTTTTCTTGTTTGTTTCTAAAGTAAATCTGACAGTTCAGCTGCAAAGCCAGCTATATGGAGGTAGCTATTCTACAGCTAGCCAACTGCATAACATGAATGTTAGTGTTTAATTGTAGGATGCACTTTTCATGTGAACAAACATTCAAACAAATCAGTTGTGAGATATTGTGCAAAACAAAATCGCTGATGAGAAAATAATGAGGCAAAGTAACATTTTAGTCAAATGAGTCACCATACAACCATCATTTGTGTGTTACCGATACCTATTTTTGTTCCCTATATTTTTACAATTTCACTTTGATTTACTTTGATTTCACTAAAATCTCATCAATTAGTAACATTAATAGTCAGCAGTGGGAAGTGTATTCTAGGAAGGCCTGAGAGGAAGACCTGCAGACACTAATCATGGCTAAAAACATCTGAATACTGAATGCTTTACAAGGAAAAAAAAGTTTAATCATATTTTGGTGACAATGTACAATTTCATTAATTAGTTTTTGACTAATTATAGGAGACTTGAGGCAGCAAAAGGGCAGTGTCTCTGCAACAACAGCTTTTAGTGACTAAAATAATACATAATATCTGACTGAAACTGTTTAGATTGAAACTGATTAGTAAGATTTTTTAGTTATTTTAGTTACTTTTTTTAATGAAACCTTTTTTTCCACTCCTAAATATATAATTACTAAGGTGAAACTACTATAAAATAAGGTGAAATAACTTTGCATGCTCTCGTGTTGCACTTGGTATGTGTCTAAGTTCACTGTTCATCCAGCTGTCTAGTAGAGTGAAATGATTGACTGACTGGCATCATCACCAAGGTGAGCTGCAAGCTGATCAATATGTCTCAGTGGCAACTGCAACTTTGCCAGCTCCAGAGCTTAGTTTACTCCAGGAAACAAAATACAGTATCAATAAATTATTAATTGAGCAATCAGATGTATGTTGTGTTGGAAACTAATGTTATTGTCAACACATACTGTACCACATTGCATCTTACGTAGGTCTGTATCGGTGTAAAATTGAAGTGTTTAACAGACGTCTTGTCGGCAATAATTGTATTAGAAAGTCTCATTTCTTTCAGATTCTTCACAATTTTAAAGTGTACAGATATTGAAACAGCTTTAGTAAAATAAATTACAAAAATGATGAGAACCATGCACCTTACAAGAAAAGAGATATCAGACTAGACAATGCGGGACAAATTTCACTCAATTTGTCAAGAAGGGCTTGTTACAAAACAATTTGCAACCCCAATCTCCAACTTATTCTCATTGTTATTTCCATTTAGCACATGTTAGAGTCTAATTTAGCTTTTCGTGTCCTTGGAGCAACATTGGGCAATTGCCTTTCCCTTCCTCAGAGTGTTTAGCACAGACATGATTTATCAAGAGCTCATTGATATTCAGCAGCATGTTGACCAGTGAAGTGACAACGCATAACAATGAGTGCAATTAAGTTTCTGTGTTTTCGGTAATCAAACTGAATGCAAACTGAAGTGTTGCATTCTCACTTGAATATTGAGGACACTTTGACTGGAGCGTCCGCATTAAGTAACTTGAGAGCAAATAAATGGACCAGCTACCTATTTTATTTTAAACAAACGAAATTACTTAAAAATCCAAGTTTTATAAGTTTATTTGTGACTTTATGATATGCTGATATGTATTTGCACAGGTTTAAATTATATGTTAGAAAAAGAAAACATCAGTTACACAAACACTGAAAGGAGAGTGTTGTGGTCATATTATCGTTGCATGTTCTGTTTATTGATGACAGATCAGAAACAATGTATAATAATAATTGTTACATTGTGTATGTATAATTAGATACTGTATGCTTTACTGGTATCAGCACCGTAAACAAAAATAGTAAAAGAACAAACTTTGCATTTTCAGAGAGAGCGACAAAACCCATACTGTACCTGCAAGTGTTTGAATTTTCAACAACTTTCAAATGCCTATTTAGGCTGCTCATTCAACCAAACCAGTATAAGATTATAGCTAATGCAAACTATTAATGATCATTACTGATATTGATTAGCCATTATTCATGGAAGTAGAGAGCAGCCCTTGATAAATTGGATGAATTATGTAACGGCTATGAAAAATTACTTGAATTAGCCACATTTAGGTAGAGATAAAAATAAAATGATACAATTTTAGAATTTAATAAAATGCATTACTCATTACTGCACCTTAGATAGATAATAATTGATGTGACAAGTTTATTTGATATGAATTAAAATTTAAATGCCTCATAAAAAATGTCACATGTATGACATGTATGGCATGTATGTGGAATGGTTTACATTGCACTTTATCTTTGTGTTAACTGTATTTTACAAAGTTAGAAATTTTGCACAATAATAGTAAACATATGATGCTGCTGCAAAAAAATCACTTGTTCACGGATATCATGAAAAGACCAAAACACAGTGGTATGTTTGCAGTTTTAAATATATGAGTACCTCACAAATTGAGACCAATTTGAGTACAACCTATATCAAAAGTATTCTCAGAAATGTTTACCAGTGAAGAAATTGGGTTTTAAACTAAACGCATTTGCCTGACAAATGAATATTCACGCTGGAAAAAGACAACAATCAGCCCACCAGTATCAACAGACGCAGCACTAGTAAATTTTGTGTTGTTGCAACTCTGTATTTATGCTGCAATGACATAATTAAAAGGTCATTATCTAATTACTGCTAATCATGTAATCAAGTGAGCAAACATACTGCCCTGAGACTAAAATCTGCAATAGACACAGGCGCTATTTTCTCCCATGAACACACTGTCAGTGACTGTGGTGGTTGTATAATCTTTGATGTCACACTTAGCAAACCATACTTATATGTCAGCCCTGTCCATTAACAGCATGTCTGTGGAAATATTACTGCAAAGGTCATTGCCTCGAGGAACAGCGAGACAGAGGGGAGAGAAATGTGCGTGAAATAGCTGTGGCTAGTTGCGCTGCTGCCAGAGCTCTGCCTTTGCTTGCCATTTAAAAGTTAGTGAGCTTGGCTGATAATCCCTGTCAAAGCAGTGGACCTGATCCTTCAGCTGCTATTGATTCCCTGTTTTATTGTTCTTTGATTTCCATTTTAGTTATTTAACAAGCAGATGATGGATTGGTGACCTTCAGCTCTTCCCTGTCTGGCTTCACTCCGATCTCCTGATCTCATGTTTGTCTGTTCTGACTAAGAGTATTGTTTACTGACTACCATTTGTTCTCTGCAGTGATTTGCATCTCTCTGTGTTTTCTCTCTCTCTTTCAAAGCACTAATTTTAAAAAGTGAATATTGCCCCCATCCTCATAAAACTCCTGCATGTGTCTATTTTTGAAATGTGTTCCATTTTAAAGAAAATCAGAGTCTAAGCTGGAAAAGCTTGGCATGAATAGTAGAAATGAAATGAAGGTGATAAGAGATGTTTCATGCACCAATAGTCTCCACTATGATAGTGAGCTCAGGGGTGCAGGGCCTAATCCATTGGATTTTAGGAGTATGATGGAGAAGATTAGAGGGAAAACTGGTTCTTATTTTCTTTAGTCTTCTCCATGCTTGTTATTCTTCTCCTGTTTTCTCTGAGCTCATTCTGATGTCAGAAAGATTGATTTGCTTTAATATAAAAGAGATGAAAGAGAAATGAGCTTGGGCTAGCGCCATGGAAGCTACTGTACATGAATGCCTGAACAACAAGCATCCAGCAGCAAATAAATGCAACCTTTGGATAATTGTTCAGTATTCCAAACCTGCTGCAGGAAAACTTATATAAAATAATATATTAGTAGAACATATAACACACAGCACTGTATAGCCATGGTGGTGCAAATAGTAATTACTATTAATATGACTGATTTTGTTTGATTTTACACAGAGAGGCAGCTGAGAGAATTATGCATAAGACTTCATCTGAAAGACAGGCAACTGAGCGCACGTTTCCAAACACATGTGTGGCATATTCATTAAGAGAGGTTCATGATTTATTAAAATTGTTGTACTACTGAAAATAAAAGCCTTCCCGCTGTAGAAGACTGATTTTCTTGAAGGACAGGTATTCTTCGAGGGGAAAGCCACAGGAAATAATAGGAGAAAAGTTTGATAAGCATTTTGTGTAGTGATGTGAGTGAAACACGTCACACCTATTGCCTTCAAAAAACTCTAAAGCATAGCAGATACAAAATATCACATATTAAACACATGATTTTTTTTTTCTTAACACTGTGATGTAGAAATTTAGTTATATTTTGTTGCCATATGCGTCATGTATCACTGAAACTCCACTGTATCCAGCTGACACCTAGCAAGATTTTGCCCGCAGACACATGCATAAATTGGTTGCTAGCGCTGCAGATGGTGGCCACATTTTTGCAACCAAAATGAAAACATCTAATAATTCTTTGGGTGTCCCCACCCTCAGCCTCCCCTGTCAAAATCCTGCTGCTGTACACCTCATTGCCTCCCTGTGGGAGCAGCAGCAGGGCAGTCACTGTCACATTTGATTACGGCCTTGAAGGCAAAGAGCAACAACATAATAACCTTATCAGTAACCGATGATTGAGATCTTCAAAGGGCCTGTTCTGCCTCGGTGCTTGTTCATCTGACTGGCCAGGGATGCAGACTGATCAAAGGCCTCCAGAACATGGTGGCTCAGCAGCCCTGCCTCTCACAGCCCAAAGCTTATAACCAGTCAGCTACTGACATTGCCTACGCATTGTCACTGACAGGTGTCACATCTTAGCTTCCTGGGTGGTGCATTCTGATCAGGGAGAGACATTGTTATTTGATCTAAAATGCCCTTGGTGTCAGATGAATGTGTAGAAATTTTGAGATGAATGTATCAATTTTTTTATCCCCTATATTCTGTATATCGTCCCTCCACTTCCAATTCAAGGCAGAAATGTTGGATTTATTTCATTTTTGTATGTTTGGTTACTCTAAGCCCCTTTTGAAAACAGATTACATTACATTATTTCATCTTCAACAGACGATATAATCATTTCAACTTGTAAATGAACCACAGTATGTTTGCACCATCAAAACACACTTCCAGCAATGGACTAGCAAACTGTCAGCCACGGCTTCTCTTCCTTCTGCCCATTGCATACCAGGATTAGCTCCATTCCTCCATGACTCTTAATAACAAGTAAAGTAATTATCAGGTAAAGACAGTGAATACATGAATAAATGAATGAGTAATGAACTGAAACTGTGTAATTAAAATTATTCACACCACTGCAGCTTAAAATACTGTTTAAAGATATTTTTTAACCTGTGTTATAAATATAATGACATCCTTTACTTTAAGAGAGTGAAATCTTGACTCTAGAGTCGCAGGACAGACAAATCAAGATGAGGCAATGAGGTGATGGAGGAGCAGCATTGTCTTAGATGATGGAAGAATTATATTGTAATTAAAGGTATAATGAGGAAGAACTGGCCAGAATTTTAGTTGAAAACTTAATTCAATTGTCAACAGAATGTAAAGAAATAACAGCTTTGACATTATATCAAAGACCTCCATATATTGTATAGTATAGAGCATATAGATATGAAGTTAGTGTTCTAACCAGCCAGCTCAAGCTCCATCCAGCCTGAAAAAAAGTATTTTCCCCATAGACTACAACTGTAAAACGTTTTGGCATATGCACCAGCTAAGCAATTCTTATTGGACTGGATTTATGGTCCAGTATCCAGTTCCATGTAGCAGAGCCAGACTGGATGCTGCTGATGTCGCTTTATTAAGTTTTAATATATTTCAGTGGTGAGAAACTAAGCATGTAGATTCCTAACATGTGGTCAGTTCATCCAAATAATGTCTATTTGTAAAGTTGCACCAGTGTTGTCGGAGCAGCCAGTTGCTACTGCAGACACTGGCTGGAGAGACTTCAGCTGGTCATGTCAGCTGATCCGATGAACTGCACTGGTTCCAGAAAAATTGAAAAATATCAATAAATGAGGTCCCTACTGAATTACTGTTGTAAAATGGCATGCAATTAATGAAAATGTTGTGCTGTGTGGAAGAAGAACTGTTGTTTTACCATTAGTGAGTTCTGTGACATTTAATGATTTACAGAGAGTTATTATGTAACTTATGTCTGTGGTGCAACTGCTTTCTGATCTGTGCAGCTCATTTGTAATTTACTGCTGGCTCTCATGTCTCTGTTGCATTGATACCTGTACAACACCATAGCACAGATTCACTGAAAACAGTAAGGTGATATGCTGCCCCATTTTTATTTGAATCAGGTGGCCAATTCTTACATATCATACCTTTTAAACATGATGTTAAGCAAACTACACAATCTAAGGAACAAGTTTCACCCTGAAGTCTTTTATCACACGTTGTTTAAATTGTTTGCTTTTCTTTTTTGGAGTGTCTTTTCTCTTTAAAGTTGCACCGTTGTCTTTTTGACACTGTATGACGATCCCATTGCTTTTGACTTCAACTTGAACCTTTCCCTGAGATTGTACTCCAAGACACCAAAGGAGTTTTTACCCAAATCACTTTCATCTAATGTCATCTAAATCAGTTTTCACAGTTACACCCCTCAAAACTGACAACCTACCTCAGCAGTCTCAACTTTTTTGTCTTTTGTCTTTTTTGTTCAGTTCAGGAGTCTCACACTTCACCAAGCTACAGAGAAGTGGCAGCCCCAAACGGCTTTATTGCTCCTTGTTACACATCAAAGCATATGTGTGTATGTTAGTTTCAGATGTGAGGCTGTGGGAATGAGACTACCTTTTTAAATTACTTTTCATTTAGAGTTAATATACTTCACGAACTATAAAATAATGTGAATGAATAACCCCAAATTGTTCTTTATATGTCGTAAAACACTCATTTGCTCACACAATCTCAAATATTAAAAAAACTACCAGTAGAAGAATTTAATGTGCAGAATATGCTATTGTCAGAGAGACAGTTTAAATTATTTGACAAGAATGAAGAAGTTGGTCTTTGATGCCAAAATATACTTGTGTCCCTCCAAGTGCAGGTATAAATATATCTTAAAGCGACTCTTACCTTTCTTGCATTTCACACAGCACTTTGAAAAAGCTTGAACAGCAACAACCCCTCCTCCCTCCTATGTCCCCTCCGCGAACACGCACTACAATAGTGAAGATATAGTAATATAGTTATATAGATATAGTTTTCTTTTTCCCATTGGAGCGGCTGGAGGTGGAAGCCGTGGCCTGCTTTTGTCGGTCATTGTCAGTCATTACTGTCTGTTAACGGCTATCTCCATGGATCATGGAAGTATTATGATGCCGTGAATCCACAACAGACTCTCTTCCGGGTGGGGGTGCGCGCACGATTACATAATGCGGAAGGGGAAAACAGGCAGGTCGCTCTGCCAATCATATCATTCAGACCGAATGATATGATTGATTTTCACAGAATATTATGAGAATGGAATAATGATGAGTTTCTATGCCTGGTGGATCTCTCTGCCATTACCTTATTAATAGCATTTTAACCTAAACAAAAAAATGTGTAAAAATGTAACAAAGGTAAGGGTAGCTTTAAACACAAAAAACGCATTATTTAAGATGACTTATAACTTCTGGTTTCAAACATTTTTGCAAAGGATTGTTGGCATAGTTCAGATTATTACAGGTTATCTTGATAAGGCTGCGGGACTTTTCATTTGATTGCCTGCTTAGTGTACCCTATAATTCCTGTAATCTGCAGAAAAGAAAATCCTTTTGTATTTAATTAGTAAAAGAACATCAGTGTCAAAATCTGATAATCACATGTAACATTTATTATTTTTGACATGTCTTTATTACGTGTCACCGCACATGCAGCCTTGGTGTTTGCTCGCTGCAGCCCACACTCTAGCAACTCTCTCCTTGCAAAAGCTGGTCTTTGCCAGCGGCTCCATCTCTCTGTGTCACTACACTTTATAGATATAAAGGTTAGCAGTGGGCAAGTTTCCATCCAAAAAACCCCCCAGAGATCTGCAGCTGCTCTTCCTATCATTCTACCATTACAACACTTCTAAATTTCTTCCTAAGATTTCTTGGTACCAACACAAGTCAGTGGACTGATATAAAGCTACTGTTTGCAGCTTCACACATTGGTGGGTGTAAATAGCTCCAAGAGGTAATTGGAAGCTGTACATATAATAGGATAATAGGATGTCTGAAGTCATTTTACACGTTGTGAAAAGGCTGCTTATCGCATTTTTCACTGGACATCATTTCACAACATCATCGCTTTGTGTGTTAAATAATAATAATCACCGTTTTAGTCAAATGTTTCTACAAATAAGTTTTTTTTAATAATTGAATTCATTGGTTGATATGTGCAGTCAGACAACCTACTCTTCATGTTCTTTCCGTTGTTCTGCCTGTGATATCAGAGGTAGATTAGCAGGGCAATTAGGTATAGTGGAAACAGGTTTGCATCATTACATTCTCCTACCAGTGGAGGATTGTGTATTGTTAAAATGGGGGAAGATAGGTAAACTTGTTCTGTAGTACATTACATTTTGAGCACTTATGAACTGCCTGTATGCTTATAGTAGACTTTGATTGTCAGCAGTATCAGCAAAATATAGGTGTTTTCAATTGTGTGGAGTTCTATGTGCTTTGTACTTGTGTAGCTCATCCCCATATTTACCTGAGCAGGTGGTAGACTCCAGTTAGGTGAGGCTGAGAAGGTAAAATGCCACTCAGTGGTCAGTAGGGAAGAAAGGAAGTGGCAATTTACAATAAAATGCCACTTCCTTTCTTCGTACAGTAAATAAATAAAGTAAAGAATAAATAAATAAATAAATAGGCAAGAAACAGCCTAGAGGAAAATTTGGCATCCCAAGAGACACACTCAGGATTTAATTAATTTGACAACAGATATGGCAACCCAATTCTCATGCTACAGTACAGTCCATAACTTAACAAAGATAATCATATTCCATGAATGTTGTCCATGAAAAATTGCAATGCTGTCATAATGAAACAAAATAACCCAAACTTAATTTTCACACTTGACAAAAGCTTTCCTATGATGATTTAGAAATGTGAGACTTATTTAGAAGTGAATCATCTGACATTGTGTTTGCAGTTGATCTGATGCAATTCACACATCAGGCTTAACATTTCATGCTACAGACACAATTTGAACGTTCATTCATTGCTGTTGTCACACTGTGACCAGCAGCACGTTTACACCCTGGACCTAGAGTGACTAACCAGCTGACGACATTTTTAAAAACAGCATAGCACAGCAGCCTTAAGCAAGGAATAGAATAGAATAGAATAGAATAGCAGGTCCTGCCTTAGGAGGTGAGAAGAGGTCTCATCAGCGTGTTCTACTCTGCCACCCTCTTGATTATTCCATCAGTGTCCAAAGTCATAAAAAATTATTTTTGTGTAGCCATAAGCATGAATGTTTCAAGATGTAGCACTCCTAAAGCTATTCTTGATTAATTTCAAAGTTGATAAGCATGCCACATATTGGAGAGGGTCATGAGCTAACGTTATCAGTGTCGACTGCTTGAGGTTGTCATGCACCTTTCACTTATTCTCCAAAGGATCCTCCTCTTCTTGCCCCTGCTCTCAAAAGGGAGAGCATTACCCATATAGTCCAGTAGAGGGCAGAGCATGTGGGAAAAAGAACTGCTTTGTTTCACTTACAGAGGTTGATGAATTCAGTGCTTATAGGGAGATTCAAACACAGGTAGTCACCCAGTCACTCTCTACAGCGCAGCCTTGCTTGCTTTATCCAGATTCCGGGAGATTGTGTCTCATTTGCGTCCTCCTCTGTCTTTGGTTATGCCTCTAAGTGCAGCCACTCTTTGGCAGGGAGACAGAATGAGAGAGAACCATCTGTTCGGGCGAAAACCACTTCAGTGAGGTCTGATGAAATAACGCCATTTTTATTTTTTTGCAGTAGCGGTAACAGCGTTGTAACGCGGGAAACAGTAATTAATTTGTTTACTCGTTAATAACGCTGTTTATTTATAACGCCGTTATTCCCATCATTGATCATTTGTATGCTCATCATTCCACTATGTATTAATACACTTTACCACAAAGAACACTATAATCTTATGACATGAAAATACACTAGCCTTGTTCAGATAGTCTGGAGACAAAAACCGAATCATACATTCCTTCACACACACAATTTGCCCAGTTCTGTCAAAATGATCAGCCTTGAAATGGCAGCTACAGAGAACTGTAGTATTGTTTGGTTCAAAATCCTTCCATCCTTGCCCAAGCTTTTCATAGTCCAGGATAAGGCCATCTCAAAAGAACTTCTGGTATGTAGCGTAAATATGGCTTACTAGATCTAACTAACTTAGGTTAACATTAGCTAGTGTGTAATAAGCACAACGGTTAGTAATTTTCTGTTAAGTAAATTATGCAAATAATTAGGTAATTATTCAGTTAATATCATGTTTAACCTTTTGTCACATAGTGCTTTCATAATTATTCAGCATCATGATTTCATTAGGTAGCCATCATTATGATGGCTGTTTATAATGGGTATCAGGTCATTTTCAGGATAGCGATATTTCACATACACCAAATTACATAACAGTAAAATACAATCAAATTGGAAGTTTCTTGTAAAAAAAATAATCCTTTAATGCACATGCCTGCAGCATTTTTCCAAGCGGTCTACTCTGACTCTTGACTGTTCACCACCCCAATATGGCAACCACACAGGCACACATCAAATTGCGAACAAGGCATATACGTTTCTATATCTGTGTTACAGTATAGGTTGCCTATTTACAATTGGGACTGTGTAACCCCCAATCAGATGCTCTGTTCAAACATCTAGTGGGCTAAAGCCGGCAGATTAAAAATTTTTCCCATCATTTTTTTCCCACATTGCTGGCAGCCTTACGGCACACTAGGTGGTAAGGCCCATCTGGCATTTGCCAGAATTGCCAGATTGCCAGTCCAAGCCTGAAGAGGGGGCAGGAACCTTCACTCAATCTCTTCTCACTTTCTGGCCTCAGCAGCAGCAGTTCATGTTTGTGAATGACTTGATTTAGATTTCTGCTTTTGTTGGTTCTTTTGTTTTATGATGTAGTAGTATTCCTGTCCGGTAGTCCTGTTTTTGTGGCTTTAGAATAACACGTAAATGTTTTCTGATCCAATGCCCCCATCAGCAGTATGTGGCAGGACGACATCACAGTGTTTTCCGAGCTGTTACAAATCACTGATGAAATACAATGCTTTATGACATGACAATGCTATGGTTAAGGTCTGGTTAGGTTTAGGCACAAGCTTGCAAGTTTAAGAAAAGGTTCGGGTTAAAATAACTATTTTGTTAAGGTTTAAGAAACATTGTGGTTTGGGTTAAAATTATGTAGGTTAAGTTAGGGTGAGAGGTTAGAGGGTGATCAAGGTCAAGGGAAAAGAGTCCTCTATTTTAAAGTTAAGTGTTTTGTTTATCCATCCATGTGCCCAGACCTCCTCTTTATATGGACTTTGTTGCTGTATAACAGCATCACCTTTGTCCCCCTTTGCTCCAATCAGAATTCCTACAGCTGCTGGGCTTTGTCATTTGAACTTAATCATCAAACGTTTTGGGGCATTTACTTAAAGTCATTTTTCTTTCAAAGAGAGTTTCTTCATGGTATAGACTCAAAACATTCCTTGTTGAAAGTATAATAAGTATAATTCATTGCTGTCTAGTTCTCAGATGGACCTTTAAGCAGGCCTTGCACCCTCCCTTAGCCAAGCCCTCTCTACCAATGTCACCTCACACGTCAGAGCTCCACTGATCTGAAGCTGTGAAAAGCAGTTATTGCTTTTTCACTGCCTGTGCCTCACTGGGGAATTTTCAAGACTCAAATAACAAAATACAAGAACAGTTCCTTTGAGACCCCATCAACAGTGAGCATTACGGTTATGCTAATCGCATCAATCCAAGCCTCCATTCAATTAATTGAATTAATCTTGATCTGTTGTTGTGTCTCAGTTGTTTACAATTGCTCTTTGCATTTGGCACCATTACAATCTGTTTCATTTACACACACTGGGAACAAGAATGACTGTTAATGTGTGTCTGTGTCTCTGTGCAACACATTTATATAAGGTTTAAATTCATGTATGTAGGATTAATATGATTCATTTGCACATCTGCTTTAGTTTGGCTGAATATGCTTTTTTTCTGTAACCAAAAGTGTGAGCCTCTCAATGTACTTCAGCGTCTGCCTTTGTACTTCCTGTGTCATTTTGTCAGTGATGTGTGACTGGCTGCAGGGGGTCGCCACACTGGCTCATAGAGGCATGTTAACTGGGAGTTTGCTGCCACCAATGTCTGCTCCTGAAACCTTGATCCGAACAGATATGCCAAGCTAAAGTGGCTGCATTAGACAGATCCAGTCAGACCCTGCGGACAGCACTTCTCTAATTCAGTGTTGGAGCCCATTTCCTAAATCTAAAGACCACAACTACCAGGACTGGGCAAAAGCCAAGATCTAGCTTTAACAGAAAGGACATAACAATTATATATTGGCATCTTATACAAATATTGCATACCTAATAATGGTAGAAAGATGAAGCATTTGGGGTGTCTTTCAATAACTGAGGAAAAATTGTTCACTTTAAACATGACTGCTCATTAAGCTGTGCAGTCTTTTTGGGTATCAAGAGAGATTCAAGATCGAGAGCTTTTATTGTCACATGCATAGCAACACAGTGGGTGGCAAGTTTGAAGGCAGTGAAATGAGACTTCTTCAAGCTCAAGCACCGATTTGAAAATGAAATATTTACAGTTTGAACCAGGGCAGTCATCCTCACCGGCACCATCTTACTGAAATATGTTATATATATATATATATATATATCATATGCTATCTGTAAACTTCTCTCCAACCTCTATTCTCATTATGTAGCAAGCAGTTTCTTATTTACACAGTCGCCCATGAAGTTGGAATAAAATATTTTTTACTTCTTCTCATGAAATGATTGTGACAATATGATTTATTCTTGATAGATATAGTGTATATATTCTCAAAATTGTATTAATCAATCTCATTGCACCTGGTCAAAAGTGATTACTGATGTGTACAGTATAAATAGAAAATAACAAGAGGAATGTGTCTGAAAACAAAATGATTGACTTTATGGTCGACCGTGTATTTAGTTCAGTTTAGTTTGTGAGTCATGAATGGAGTCTTTTGATTGCTTATCTATATATAATATCATTTCAGAAGTTAACTGCAAAATCAGTGTCTTTTAACTGTGGATTTAACTGGATGTAAAGTTTCCTCTAAAGTAAGAGTATCTGTCACAGACGACTTGACTGCCCCGGAGTAAAATGATTTGTGACAACTTTGCTGAAATTAAGAAGAAAATAAAAAGAAAACAGAGAAGTAATGTTAGAAGTAATGGACCCAATCCTGCAATCATAACATACATTTTCATATTCATTACTTAATTTGGTATTTCATCCCATACAGTTTTTATAGTGCAGTTACATTTACTCTCTTGAAAAGTTCAGCAGTAAATAAAACCTGTCTCTTTAGTTTTCTAAGGGAGCTTAAATCTTCATTATGTAGAATGTAAAGTGTGTTGTCCTGTATGTGTCCATGTATATATTCTTCTCTTGCAACTTTTATTACAAGTAATAAAAGACAATCTATTGCATTTCATCTCTCTTTACAAGGCAATTTGTATTAGTAATAGCAGCATTTTGCTTGTTACATGTGTGTTATGAACATCATGCTGCAGACCTTCATCTTACTGTAAGCCGGTAAATAAGAACCAATCCATCTGGGTGTTGCATGTTGCATAAGGTGCGTGATGCTGCATTGTTTCTCATTAGTATCCAGCGTGTTAAGATGCCAACTGACAGCAGTCCTGGGGGATAGCTTTGTGCTGCTCCCTTATTTATGTGCCCAGTGCAACTCAGGAACGTCTCATCCTACATGCTCTCCACATCCCCCATCTTTATACATTAAGCTCAACCTCAGGAGCACCTCTGGCAATGCAGAGGTTGGGTATATTTGTCTACCCACTCAGAGAGCCAACGTCGAGGTCAGGGAAGGTTTTAGACATTACAGTTTTATGTAAATCTAATTCATGACATGTAAAAACATTCATTTGAAGTTATCTTAAAATAACAGCAGATGCTATTTGAACAACACATAAATCTGCTTATGGAGACGTGAACAAATTGAAAGTGCATCTATCTGAAAGCTTTACATTACATGTTACAGATGTTCAGAAATAGCTGGGTCAGTTCTATTGCTGATTGCTGTGCCATTGGATGGTTGAATGTGAATGGTGCTGATCAGTTATGGAGGTTGGTAGGCTTCATGGAGCGAGAAACCAATAAGGTTGATTTATATTCCTGATTGCATTCTGGATTTCAGCTTCATTTTTGCATTATATCTTTGACTGGACCAATAAACTATATATTGCCAGTACAGTCATTTGGCCTTAGTAACTAAATTTCCGGTACTTCCTCTTTCAAGTCAGCATCACTAACGTTACTAAACTATTGCAATTTCCTTTTGGCTGTTGTACCAGCTACACAGCAGACAGGTAATTATACATGCGCCACAGCATGTCAGCCTCAGGCTGATGGTATGTTAGTGCCAGATGTCATGTATATAGTTTACTTGTTCTGCTATGCAAGCGACAGATGATGATACTAGAGATTTTTACAGTATTGGAGCCAAGAACCACCTGAATCCAAGTTAATTAGTGACTGTCCTCGAGAGAAAAACACTGCAATTAGTCCTTTAGCAAATGACTAAAATTACATATGGTTGGGAAATACTTAGTATTAGAACCTAACAGTGACCACTATTGTTTCACAACCCTTATCATAGCTATTTTAACTGAAAGCATGATCGTGCCCTTACCCCAACCAAGTTTTTTTTGTCCCTAAACCTTAGCAAACTTTATATATTTGCTACAGTGATTTGTTACAGTTTTGAAAGGCAGTAATTGGTATGGCCCTGCAGATGGTGGGACTGATTTTTGTTTTGTTTGTTTGTTTGTTTGTTTTAAATGTGGAGGACTTGCCTCTTATTATGTTTAATATATCACCTTTTGTCTTGCTTAGATTTGCCAAGTAATCACAGCTTCTCTTGGAGTAAATTTCTACTAATGAGCTAATGAATTGTTTGAGTTTGAGTTTCTATCACAATACGACAGCTTCCCAGCACAGTTTTGTAAAGTCAGGATGGCAGCACCACCAGAACAATGAAGGAGCTGATTTGACCAACTTTATTAAGTATGTTTGTGTAGGGTTTCAGACAGAGAGATAAATATTTGATTCCAGTTCTTGATTGATCACCCTGTGCGACAGGTCCGTTCTCTGGTTTGTCGCAGCTGCTCATTGATCATTTTGATATGATGTGACAGGCTGTCCAGATGCTCCATGTTTTGCCTGGGCACAGTCCATTGACACTGTTGATACTGCAGTGAGAAGCTCTGAGGATACTGCCAGTGCTGCTTGCTGGCTTGCTGGCCTTCTAACCATAGCAGATGATTGTGCTCACTCTGTAATTTGCTCAATTTTGTGACTGTCAGAGGATCCTCAACTCATTATTTGCTCTTCAAGGACTTTAAGAGATCCACTGCTTCTAGAAAAACAGTGAACTGTGGCTTTTTTAAGTTTACAAAGGATCCATTTTACATTATACTGTCCATACGATTTTAAAGATAAAATAATGAAAACATCCCTTCCATAAGAAATAAGCTTTATACTAGAATTAAACAATCATCATTTTTTTTTTTTTTTAAAAAGCAATTTGTCCTCCTGATAAGATTAAGGTAAAGCATGCAAGCAAGCAAGAGAGTGTTGGAAAAGTTTTCCTGACATAGCATTGTGACACCCACGTGATAACTAATAAGCATTTGGGATGTTGAGTCTGTTCTTCGCAGACTCCTCCTGTGCATTGCCGTTGGCCCTGTGTCTGGATCTGACAGGGAGGTCCTAAGTTTATGTGGCGTGGCACCGGGGTAGACACACACCATTACTCTGAAGCCCAAGATTCACGCATGAACATCACACACAGCCCTCATCCTGCCTCCCCCACTGATGGCCTCCTGGCTTGCCAAAGAGAGGGGCTGTCCTGCTTTCCTAGCCTCATTGATTCTGGAGGGTCTCCATCAATTAAATCAGATAGACTTTCAACTCCACTGAACCAGCACAACAGCTATTCAGGAAAGCAGGAGGGTCACCTGAACCTGAGAAATTAACCCACCACAGGCACATTCACTTGAATGTAGAGAGACACTTCATTGGCTATACACACATACTAACTACAGGCGGGTGCAGGGTCTACATTTGATCTCACATAAATCACAGGCTGCAATGAAAAAGGTGCTATTTTCATACTCACAAACAACTGTTATTTAGATTGCTGACAGCTATTTTTTCAAATGAACTGTTCTGCCTGCAGGAAAGACAAGTCAGTATTCAGTTCACAGACCCAACCTCATTTGAGATCAGAGGGAATGCACAGATCATGTTTACTCCTTTTTAATACCTACTTACTGCCATGTTGTGTTTCTCAGCATGCACGTGTTTGCAAGGATTGACTCCTAAATACAACGTGTTTGGTTTGTGTTGGTATGAGCTGATGTTTGCCATAACCTAAGTACTTGGAAATAATTAGCTATGCAATGTCGATTTCGATACTTTCATTCATGTGATTAAACTCTAGCCTTATTATTACTAATGTACATGATCTATCTCACATAGGCTCCGCCCTCTGCGGGCCTTTATGGGTAATACTCTCCTCAAATCACATACATGCAATCTTCCACTGAAATTTGCATGTACATAGTCAGTCAATCAGGGCATGCCTACCGATTACATGTGTTTCACACAATGACCCGGTCTCACAGGCATCTGCTTCAAGTGCCTCGGATAGGACCATGCAGAGAATGGCATGATGCAGTATACAGCGTGTTCACTGCTATGTCAGGTCCTCTGTCACCATCAAACATCTCAGCTGAGACTCTCTGAATAGCTTTACCAATGGACAGTGATGACTGCCTCTCGTCTCTGTCTGCTGACATTCAGAAATCCAACTTTAGGCGCCCAGGTGGTCAAGTGGTTTAGAGCGCATGCCATGTATGCAGGGGAACCCTGAGAGTCCCGGCTGGTGGACCTTTCTGCATGTCACCCCCCCCATAAATTCCTGTCTCTCTACTTTTAAATAAAGGTGTCTATGCCAGAGAAAATCTTTAAAAAAAATCCAACTTTAGTTCACCATTATTTCTTGAAGGTTATGGCCATGGTGGCAGAGTGTGTAGCACTCTCACCATCTCCACCTATCCCGCCCCACACTGGTCAGCTAGCTTTATGACGATTCAACTTGTATTTTATTCGCAATCTCTCCTGGGCATTTGGCAGAGTGTTGACATTTCCTGGAATGAGTCACTTAAAACAAAGTCAACAGTGGCGGGACTGGTTTCCTGAGACTGCAGGGCCACATGGTACGGGGCTATCCCGGTATCCCCCCACTGCAAGAGGCCCTTGCAGCCCTCCGGATTCTTCAATCGGCAGGCTAACTCAGCATCTGTGGTAAGCAGGAAGCCGCAGCCGCAATATTTTGAAGAATCATTCCAACTGGCCACAGCAGTGAGTAGTTAGTGTTGAGCATCGGATGATAGCAGTTCAGGCTGCGTCATCCAGCTGGTCACAGAGGACGCGTAATGCACAAAGTACTTATTCTGCTGTTGCTCCTGCCTCTCTTCCCTGTCAGGGAAGCAGACATCTACAGGTTTTGCTAGCTAGAAAAAGCTCAGCACTGTTCTCATTCATGAGCACTATGTTAGACGCAATGTTGTGAAAAAGAAACACATCCCATCTGACATAGCGACACACAGAAACAGGTCTGTCTCTTGCCGGTATCATCATTTGTTAGACCAGTCAGCACAGCATGTCTCCATGGGTAACTGTGATATGGCAAGCGAAACCCTCTACCTAAGACCCTGCTGTTCCTACACTGTCCACTGATGTGTTTTCAGGTTTGGAGCTGCAGTGAGACACTGTCTTTATACTATGTGAGACACATGTAATCAGTAGACATGTCCTGATTGCCAAGCTATTTACATCCACATTTCAGTAGGCGATTGTGTTGGTGTGATCGGTGGAGAGTAATACCAATAGAGTCCAATAGAGGGCTCCACCTGCTTATAGAACTAGGGTTACAATATTGTAACCTCATGTACCTTAGAGATAAAACAACATTTCATGCATAGATAAACCACATGGTCGCATTGGATGACATGTAACTGAAAATATTACCATAACAAATTTACAACTTACTCCTGTTTGAGTAACTTTTCCTAAAAACCACAGTGCCCAGCTGTTATAGAAAATACAGAGCCCTTTTTAAAGGTGGCATCATTTACAGCATGTTTGACCTCTTCTTAAAGATGTGTGTATTCCATATGAATTAATGATTTTACTGACCAGTAGGGAAAGTCAGAAAGTATTGTGACACAGTCTAATTAATGGGATTTGTTGACAGTAAGAAAAATATTGACTAATACCAACCAGATGCATGAATAACTCACAAAGGATTTGTGGGGGGAAAACGCAAATAAGCATACAAAAGCAATCACTGTTAGTAGATGGATTCTAATTAATGGTAAATAAATTACCTTATGGTTTAACCAGAGAGTTTGCATATCAGTCAATTATTCATCATATCTCAATAAATCTGAAACATACACTCAATGACCAGGAAAACAGATTTGTGATAATAATAATACAGTAATTATCTGAAATGTGTAGTCTTAAATTCTTGTTGACAGGGATAGGTTTAATAATTTATACTTTATTTATGTGTTAGTGAATCTTTAAATTCTCCTACTCTAACAAAATTCATTCAAGCCAGGCTTGAATGGATGAATTAACCTATAAATGAATAAATCAGTGACTTGGAACTTATCTCCCTGACTGTATCCATGCTTTTACCCTTTTTCTGCATTTTTAGATAAAACCACTGTATTAATAAATGGCCAAGCCAGTTCTATACACAGCATAACCTGTACATGGCTCAGCAGTTGAGGTTGTTGTCACTGACGTAGTGAACAGACATGAGGAGTGATGGGTTATTCATGTGTAAACAAACAAG
The DNA here is from genome assembly GCF_027409825.1 of Scomber japonicus. Lineage (NCBI taxonomy): Eukaryota > Metazoa > Chordata > Actinopteri > Scombriformes > Scombridae > Scomber > Scomber japonicus. The sequence continues at coordinate 21,082,363 of NC_070591.1, read as the reverse complement.
GCATGTTTACTCAGGGGCAGTCTTTTGGAAGAAATGTCATTCCGAACTGCAGCGACTATGGATGTCACATGCATTCCCCCTGGCAGTGACAGACCACATTTCGGTGCTCGTAGGTTTAGTGGGATCCCTGTTGTTCTGAGCTCCATGTAGGAGTGTGGAAGCAGTAATGTAGCCCAAAGCAAGTGACGCAGGAAGCTTAACCAGCAGCTTACCAACAACTCAGCAAAGCCATTTCTGAAGGTTACAATTCAGATGAAGAAGCCTGTTTCCCCCCTAGTGAACTGAGGCAGGAGAAATGAGAGCTAGTGCAGGTGATCAAAGACGCATCGATCTGGTCTGCTACTTTCAGAGCCCAGTGGAACAGAGCCTGCTTCTACTCCAACTGCTATCTGAGCAAGCAGTTGAGGCCACAGCTCTCCTGAGAACAAAAGAACAGCAGAGGTATCCAAATCTTCACATATGGATTTGTAAACCTTTTCATACTGACTACTGCACATCATAGGAACCCTTGCACAATATTGATTTGGTGTTGATGAATTTGAAACTGAAACGATGACGACACAAAATATCTGATTGATCGCAAGATGATTGATGTTTACTGAAACAATGTTGGACAATGGTGCAATAAACACTAAATATAAACTAATAATTCCACGGAAATGTGTTTTTCTGCTATTTGTAATATTTTTACAGTTTTTTTCTTTATTTGAAAAAGTAACGTTATTCTTGTTTATAATTAAAGCTGTAACTTCTTTTAAAAAATCTGGTTTAAATCGTTGAGAGCTAACGCGTAATTCATTTTAAATAATTCAAAAACAACACATGTAGCCTATCTTTAACAACACTGTAGAATTAACGTTGTTCAGTTCAGGCACTGTGCTTTCGTTGCATAATTTTAGTGACAACTTAACATTACTCTATGGCAGTTGTATTTTACAAAGTCAAGAAACCATCTTACCTTTAGCTGTGATTTTCCCATCAATCGTGCTGAATGAATAAAATACTTCCACACATAACCTCTAGTTAAGACACATCAGCCCTAGTTAATATACAGCATATTACTTTCTGTGCATTAAATATTGAAAAAAGTGCCTTGTTTACATGATGTATACTTTAGAGAATCAGCATTATATGAAATTGTGGGTCACTTCTGTTGACTTCTCCTTCTGGATCTTTAATTCATGCTTGTTGAATAGATTTTTTCCCCTTTGTTTAAAAGTGTTGTGGGGTTGAAGCTTCCATACTAACATTTGTGAGTTGGCCCTATCTTGCGAAATTATTAAGCCAAATAATAAACATTTTACTGTATTTGTACAGGTTAGAAAGTGGGAACAGGTTTTGTAGTAGAGGCTTCATGAACATTTCATGGAAGGAAGCTACTTTCTACCTCAGCAACATGGTGATGCCACAGAGTGACAATGGCTGTCTTTGATCCTGGCAGCTTTTCAGAGCAACAACAGAATGTTTTTCCAAGTAGCTGCAGCTCGGAGTCTTTCGACTTCACATTTCGGTTGAAGCAGACAGCTTCTGCTGCCACTAATGCTGTTAAGTATAAAAATTGTAACACTTCCTCCGATCTCATTCCTCATCCTGCCCGAACAGATTGACTGATGAAGCCTGTCTTGGGAAACTGAGATTGTCACTCTGTATCCTCGGCACATCAGCAGCCCTGCGCCAATAAGAAGTAAACATTTATTTCAGATTCAAATCCTGCCTTGTTGCCTTTTACTGTACATGCATAGATATATATATTTTATCCCAGATCTTGGTTGTATAAGAGGGCGTGTGAAAGCAATTATTTATCATTCAATTCAATGTCAAAATACTCCGAGGCAATAAGTGAACTGCTCCACTTTGTTGAAATCGTAAAGGATCCCTAAATAACCATGCTATAGCTTCCACCTCCTAGGCAACAGAGGAGCTCTCTTTTGTGTACTACTCAAGTAAAGACTTACATTTTTAATGTACTGAGGGGGGATGAGGTTTGCAGAGCTCCTCAGCCACTGAAGTTTTTTCTTGTGCAAAACAAGATTTAGATTTAGATGGATGAAAGTCCAGTTTTGTATATTGTTTTACCAGCTTGTCATAAAATATCACTAGAACACCATACACACAAGTAATATTGTAGTTTTGGTCAGTTGGTTGGTGCATAATGAAATATCTCACCAATTATTTGATAGATTGGGACAACATTTTTATACAAACAGTCATGCTCCCTAATAAATCATGATTTTGGTGATCTCTCTTTTCCTCTTGAACAAGGCTGTGGTTTGGAGTAAAATATCTCTCACCGATTCTTTACAAACTGCCTACATTCAGTATTATGACACTGTTGCCCTTGCTTACAGAATACTCTGGGTCTGAAGAGAGACATTGCCTTTATATTCACCAGTGATGCTATCCAATTAGAATTATTAGATTGAATCATTCTTTGAGGAATGGGTTATTTTATTACATACGGTACATATTTTACAAACATCATATTGTACATTTTACAGCACAGACATTCTTGGCCATTTGCAATGTAGATGCCACTTCTCAGTGAGGAAGGACATTTGTCTGAACTGTCTGTGAATGAATAAATCAATTGGAGTTCTGTCCAGCTGATTATATTTGGGTCTCTGTTTTGGATTCAGTATAATCAGTTGTGATAAGCTCATTGATTCATTGTCATATCTGGAAACTTTAAACTGAAAATCTCATTTACTTTCTGTCAGTTAGACTTTTCTTTTGTTCTCAATCCCTAAATTAATTAGCTATATCCTGTAAAATGATTTATAAACTTTTTAAACTACTCTACTGCTGTCTTTTCTTAATAGAATAATATCCTTTTCTGTTTTTCCTGGTTACATCTTGATATATCCATTCCTCTCAGACGTCTGTATCCTCATAAATTGGCAGCAAATAAAGTACTTCATTTTATTTTAATCTCATACTGTATCATCATATAAATGAACATTTTCAGCTCTGAAACTTGGAGCTGAAAAGTTTTCAAAGAGGTGACCTCAAGACTCTTCTCAACCAGCAAATCATTCCATTACAAAAGATAAATAATAGAAAAATAGCCCTTTGTAGGGATTTTTCCTGAATTCTGTCAACCTCAGTGTTAATCCTACAATCTGAATTATATCTTCTTTATTCAATATGGCATTCTAACGGTACTGAAAGTCATATCCTGTATCTACTGATAAGACTGTTTTGTACTATACAACCCCTTATGATGCTCCCTTGATTTTAGTCAGTGATCTGCGTTTTGCATTCTTTGATAGAGATTAAATGGAAGAATGATGCAGTGTGACAGGAAAAGGCAGCCCTAGTTCACTACACACCAAATGGAAAGATACGTTATCAAAGATAGAAGCAAAGTTCATGAAAAAGGACAGAGATTTACATTTCCTGTCTTGGGGACAAAATGAGTTTGTTTTTGTTCCTAAAACACTGTGATGATTGGTTATTCATAGTTTCTTCCTCTTGGATCCAGTCAGTTTGTTTAGATTTAAAATCAACTTTGACTCTGATATAGATGGAATTAACATGTACAGTATACTGTATACTTAAGATTAAATATGAATGTCAAAACTGAGAAGGGGAGACCAACTAAAAAGGTTATAATACAGAAAAACATTAATGAATAATTCATAGAACTGTAGATGTGTACATGTCCCAGAAATTATGTGTGTTTAATGGAGCCAATCACACCAGGCGGCTCCTTGGACCTTGTGGGGTTTTCCTCTGCATACATGGGTTCATATTTTCCCCCTCTCGTCAATTCAACTCTGTTTTTCTGAAAGCAAGTCATACCTCGGAGGATATGAAAAGTAGCTATATGTGAAAATTGCTTTTTGACAGAAGTAGAACTTTTCAAAGTGGGGTTTAGTCCTTAAATGAACTTGTTCAGAAAGTTAGCTTCATCTTGTATTCTTTGTGTAATGCAGGCACACTGACCAACCTCATAACACCCATCAAAGAAGTCGGCTTATTTCTATAAATTTGCTCACTGTTTCTGAAGCATTTTTCATGGTAGGAAAAGTATGGGTGTGTTACTTATAACATTAACAATGCCTTTGTTACATCCAGATGTGCCAGAAAATGAGCCAGTATACCGGGACCCTGAAACTGGAGCAGTAAAATGAAGTTCAATAAATATATTATTACTAAATCTATACCTATGCTTTTACTATAACATCATGTAGTGAAAAAGGTCTATAAGACAAGTTCAAATGCTACAAACCTATATGAGTGGTGGGTTTTTTATATTTGGTAAGCATAGAATGTAAAAAAATGAGAAACAGACTTGAAACCATTACCATTACCATTACTACTAAACACTGGACAAACATGACCAAAATGTTCCAATTAACTTTCATGAACTGAAAACACACTGAAAATAGCATTAAATACATGACCATGACCAATTGACCAGGTTTGATATAGAGACTGACACAGACTCTCTCTTGGACAAACAAAGATCCATTAACATTCCACGAAGAAACCCTAAACCTAACCCAAAGTGACAAGAACTACATAAAAGTAACGTAAGACAGATTTTGGTGTCATAACTTATCGGAGAGACTTCACTCCCCTTTTCTACCATCAGATTGGAGTCACACAGACCACCAATCATACATTAAAAGACACAGTTCCCCCTCTCTCTCAACACAAAGTGTGAAAGAGAAAGAAAGTGTGTTAAAACTTATACAAATACATCTTGGTCAATAGTAGTCATATCAATGCCAGAATAATACATCCTGTGTTCCGTGTTACTGTATTATAGTATGCATTTTATAATCAGGATCAAATAATGAAGGAATGCTGATGATGATGAAAAGTTTCGCGGTAGCTGGAAAGCTGGAAATTAGATCCTCAAAGTAGCTGTGATGAATCTGATTGGCTGACGCACAAGCCTTCCCCAGGAGAAAAAACAGCTGCACCCTCTGAAATCAGGTTTGCTTTGCTTCAGGTTTTGTATTGCTCATCTTCTCCTCTCTTCACCAAACACACTCTTACTTTTGTCATCTTATTTTTATTCTTGTAATCTTGTATTTTTCATCAGCAAATATAAAGAAAAAAGCCTTGAAAGTAAGTACGTCACTAAGTTTTGCATTCAGCCTGTTTCTGACATTTTTGAGATTTTGACTTGTGGCCAACGCTGAGATCTCTCCAGAAAGTTATTAAACAGTGAACTAGTTAAATTGGACTTTTTCCTCTATCTGTCATCAACCTATGAGAGCATTTTGGCAGATACACTTCTGTCAACCCTACGACCCATCATAATTGAGAGGGACAAAGTCGGCAGGCAGACAACCACGGGACCAGGCAGTCTGACAGAAAGCCAGCTGACCAGGATCATCCTCACAGCACCCCGCACAGACCTGTGACGCTCTCTGAGAGCTTCCACTTGGTGTGCGTACATGTGGTTCTGAAGGACGGGCAGCTGAGAACCTCCATGGATGAAAGTAGGATCCAAATGTTGCATTAATAAAGGGTTGATGGCAATTAAAATTTTCATTAAAAGTAAAACTCAGTAAAACTCATACGTTTCTTAGCTTCCACATAATTACATATCCTCCATCCAAATTCATCATTCACCATCATCTTTCATTCATGTCGCTATATTGAGTAACAATCTGATGAATTCATTTGTTATTGCAAATCCATAAAATCCACTCAATTGTGTGTGTCCATTCTTTGAAGTGATACAGGGGATCTACTGAAGTGTTCAGAAATTTGACTGATTTATCAAAATGTATTGATTTATTAAACTTAATTAATTAACCAATTAGTTAATAAGTAAAGTAAATAAATATTTCCTCCTAAACATGGAGGTGGTGCCCCTGAGAACGAGAGCTTATAAATTTAAACATCCAAAATTGCTACATATATACACTCTAATCCATCAGTGACCATGAAGTTAAATTCTAGATGTCAAATTTCATTTTTCTTAGCTGTAATATGTGTCTTTTGACAGCTAATTCAAATGTTGAGAGATGTTATTTAACTCAAGGTTTAGGCCCCCTATTGGTATTTACAAGCTTTCAGGGACATCTCAGTGAGATGCTGAATCACTACTGAGGGGGAAAAAGAAAACATTTAACTTTAAACTAAACTAAACATGGTGAAGCAGCTTTTAGCTGTTATGCTGCACACAACTGGAACAAACTACCAGCAGAACTGAAATCAGCCCCAACAGTGAACATTTTTAAATCCAGGTTAAAAACATTTCTCTTCTCCTGTGCTTATGATTGAGCTCTTCTAAAGCACTTTACATTTTAATCTTTCATTTGCACACTTTCATTTGCACTCTATGTCCTTTTAATGATTTTAAAGCTAATTTATTATTTTATGCTGCAATCATTTTATTTATGTCTTTCAATTTTTCTGTACTTTGTTTTTATTATGGGGGGGGTGGGGTGGGGGTTAATTGTATGTTTTAAGTTTCTCAAATGACATGTTTTTCTGTTTTATGTAAAGCACATTGAATTGCCATTGTGTATGAAATGCGCTATATAAATAAAACTGCCTTGCCTTGCCTTGCCTTAAAGAGCAGATTTCCTGATTTAATATGAAGGGGCACCACCCCTACAGATAATATTAAGTGAGACACATTTCTATGTCTTTCATTTTGTACAGTCTTTAATTCTGCATACTAATGGAAGACATTTGTCACAATGATCATTCTGCTCAAAGCTTGATGATACGGGTGTTGACCCTCTCCATAGTGCTGTGACTGTAGAAGCAGCAAGACAAGACAAATTCAATCTCATGTTACAGAGTTAAAATATAAAAACTCAGTTGGCCATCTGCAATAGCTCTGTTTCTGTTAGCTGAACATACATACTGCAATGCACTCCCTCTCTGTGCAATAAACAGCATATTTTTCGGTGAGACCACATATGGTTGTGCGAATAAACATCTTATCTCATTGCTGGTGTTTTCAAACTGAGGCAAATTTTAGTAGAAGTCTGAATGCACAAAAAATCAATGCTCAGATTCAAATAAATGCAAAGACGTCACGCAACTGGAGCAGGTTTTAACTTGGGTGATGTATTCTCACATATGACTCCAATTCATGAACATATAGAGACAAGACAAAAAGGGAAAGGAGGAAGATGTCTGGAGGAAAATAAAGGAAAGTAGTTCCTGCAAAGTTTTGAGATATTCCGAGTTAGAGGCTGAGCTGTCAAAACACACACACACACACAGATGGTGCGTATTTTTGGACATTTGGGACATCAGGTGTTTTTGCTGTGAATTAACACAGGCTGGAATCCAGCAGTGGAGGAGGAGAAAACTTCCATATGATCAGTCTCAACACAAGTTAAATAGAAAAGGCTACAAAACTGCCACAAAACCTCTTAGGGAGCAGTTCAATATAGATGCTTGATTGCATAACCCATGTGAGGATGTCGTTTTTTAAGAACTTTTTACATAATATGAAGAGTTGTAATGATGCTAGTGTGTGCTTATTGTATTATAGAATTATCTCATTGATAACAGTCTTTAAAACAGACTAGCAAAGGCATAAGAAAAGAAAAATCTGCAGCTCTGACAAGAGGGAAGAGGGATTTTTTAGTGAGAGGGAGCGTTGGGATAAACAGTGCCATGCTGGTAGAATTTACACTACTGTTCAAATAAGATTTATTATTTATTCTACCTTTAATGTCAGAGCCCAGCTGAATATAAAGAGGAGAGCATTTCTGACCATTTGACTGAACTAGCATATCTTATTCATCAAAGTTCCTCTTGTGTAGCTTTGTTATTAGGTGGTTGCAGCTCCTCACACAGAACCAAGCTTTGGCTTTTTTTCCTGATGGGTCCATTGGGCTTTCCTTTCATAAAGCCTTTTGTAACGCACAGTGCTTAAGGGAATTAATAGTGTTCACACGCTATACCATGCATAGCCCTGCCCAGTGTGTGCTCAAATACAAAAGGCAGTATTAGAAGTGTTCACATGAGTAGTGACATGCTGTTTTTATTCAAAAAGAAAAATACATGCATCATTTTTATTGAATTTGTTTTGTTTTTGCACCTGATTGCAGCTGCTCTTTATTAGAGTAACACACATTTCCTACATTATTGTAGAGAACCCGTACCTGCAGCTCTTATACCCTTATACCCTGGGCTTCAATTTGTTTTCATTCATTTTCACATGCAGATGTGTCTAAGGAGATAACTACTGAATCAAAGTCTCAATATCCAATAAAAGATAAAAGAAGAAATGTAGTGTGGCCCAACTGTGCCACAGCTATTTTATAATATATTGTATCCCATGTCTACATGAATACTACATAAACACCTGAAAAAAAGAATACTAGGTCTATCTGTGTATTTATTATCTTTTTGTATTGTACAGTGATCTCGGAAGCGAGCTTTTTGGATACTGTCAAAAAAGCATCTTTATCTGTATCTGCTCAAAGCTTTAAAAATATATGTTAGAAGAACTAAGTATATAGTAATTCATCTCTGACAATTTACATTCTTTCCGAGGTCACCTCTGTTAGCCTCTAATAAATTGTCTTGCCCTCATCTGTCAGTTGTGGCTGCATTTACACAGTTGCATTTGTCTTTCTTTCTTCTGTTTACTCCTCAGTTAAGTAAATTCAGTGTACAAACTCTAAAGGAGACCTAAAGTGGATGTTCTAGTCTTGTATTGTGTCCCCTTTTTGACATGTGTTGACTTTACTTTTCATCATTCATGGTTCCAGCAGGCTATTATAAAGAGATTCAATCCCTGGGTCGCTGCAGCCAGTCACTGAACTGAGCAGATCTCTTCATGACTTTTTTTGGCTTCATTCTGATGGCAGCCATTAAAATGGACTTGAAGGCAGCCACTTCTTTCAAGGCTGCCAACAGTGAACTGACTTCGCTTCACCAACCCCAAGTCATGTGGCATTGTGCCTTAGTCATCTTCTCAGCCAATGATTGTCCTATCCTTAAAAATGGCTTTAAGGTTTACCACTAGTGGCTCTTGGACCCTGGAATAATGTACAGAGAGGTCTGAAATTGTCAGAGCTGATTACTGTCAATTTTAAAGGATCGAGAAAATAGTACTCTTCTGATTGCTCCTAAATTTCCATAGAAATCTAAATCGAAACATGTTATACATCATAACTGGATTTTTGTCCAGTTTACTTTCACTTTTTCAATGTTTTGTGTGATAGTTATACTGTTTTTGTCTGTTTGTATTATTTGTGTATTGTTGCAACAATGTTTATACTGCTCTCTTGACCAGGTCACTCTTAGAAAATATTTTTAGGAAGCATCTCAATCTCACTAACTTTATCTGCAAGGTGACAAGCCTGTCTGAGAACTCTGTTCACCGCAGTATTAGCAGCTATAAGACACAATTTGCATCCCTTTGACCGAGTGTTAAAAAGACTTATTCACTGGCTGAGGAGATGAGAAAGGCACAGTGCCACATGGCTTGCAGTTGGCTACATGAAGAGTGTCAGACCACGGTTGGCAGTATTGGAGGAGACAGCTGTCTTCCAGTCACTCAGGGAACAAAAGTTCCTCCCAGATGTTCGGCGCTTAGAGCTCAGTCTGAATGAAAGAAATTTGAATATGAATTGAGGAAACTGCTGTAATTGTTTGTAAGTTGGTGCATTTCAATACCTGTTATATTCAATTCCGAGTATTTGCTTTTGATTCGAAATTGCCATATTCAAGAAATTTAAATGCAGCTGCAGAGTAAGCCTGAGAAATTCATATTTATGCAGTTCAAATTCAATCTGTGCTCAGGCTGATCTCTGTTCAAATTGAATGTGTTATACCACATCAGATCATATAAACAGACAGAATATAACTTAAACAGACAGCAGCCTAATACTGAGTTTTATGGCTACTGTGCATGGAAGAGATTCATCTACGTTCTGAGTACACCAGGATACAATACACTTGACAAGTTTAATTAGTGGAGTCTTAATTGGTTTGAGTCCTATAAAAAATATAATAAAATCCAATTAAGTTGTCACATTCGCTGTATTTTACACTGGACTTGTTCATATAGATCAAATACTTAATAAATCAATTCACCTGTCATCTTATGCATACATTGTTTAATCAGCAAAGCTTTTTCAATGTTTGACTTAGTTTCTACAGAAAGAATAATCAATCATTGATTCATTGGAAAAACCTAAGAACATTTAAGGGTCATAGCAAATAATACTAAAACACTAAAATTACAAAGCAAATGATAGAATCTGATATAAATGATGTAAAAATGTATATCTTATCATTTATTTCATTTACATTACATTTGAAATGCATGCTGTTGCATGAAGTAGTCAGGTTGTGATCTGATGTGCATAGAGTAGTCTCTGTGCCTAAATGCCACCTTTACTTTATTTACTTACTTTCTACTTTTCCCAGGATGCTTTAAAACAGCCCCCAGAATGTGTATGAACTACAGTGTATGGCATCATGCCATAGGTTATCTGTGTGGGTGGTGATTGTAACAGAGATAGCAAAAACAAACTGTAAAAGAGCAAGAGAGCAAGAGTGAGTCCAGGAGAGGAAGCGAGACTGTGCCCTGAGATTAAACACAACACAAACTTATGGCTGTGTGGATTTATGCTTTATTGTTTGTGGCTACTGTCTGAATTTAGTATCTCTTCCGCTTCACAACAGATTTCTTCCTGCAGGATTGCTTAACAATGGCCATAATGATTTTTTTCCCCAGATTAAACTTCATTGTTTCTGGACAGTACCTTGCATGAGATACTGTGCATTTTTTTGTTATATTTAATACACTATAGGGTGCTAATGTAACAAAAGAAGACTTGGGTTATACAGTATGGTGTTTTGTATAATGATGAGTGAATCATGAGCTAAAAGTATCCACTCAGCAGGTCATCTGTCAGGGTTGCTGATAGTACCAGCTGGCCCATTCTGGCTGCCAGGGGTACAGCCAGGTTAGAGGGTGGGCCTCCCACAATCATGGTTCTCCTTTCTATATCAGGGACTAGAAACACAGCCAAGCCTCAAGTTCCTCCAGAACAACAGCATAACTGATCCAAAAAAACAACAGAAGGAAAGGAGGAGCAGATTGCCCACGCAGCCATTCATGTCCAGCACATTACTGCAGGTCCTGAGTTCAAACTGGGTCAAGGATGAAATATCAGAATTACCGAGGCTACAAGATCAAAGGTGCAAGTGTGTGTGTGTGTGTGTGTGTGTGTGTGCGCATTATCCAGTAATGGCATTTTGTGGTCAGTAAAAATGATGAAAGTGTTGAGATGATAAAAAATTGAAAGCCTCCTGGACCTTACTGGCAGGCAGAAGATGAGTGTGTTTATAGGTTTCACCTGAATGGTTATCTGTGCATTTGTCCTGAAATAGTCCCTGCTATCAGCGTGTGTGACACAGCAGGACTAAAGAAGAAGAGTGCACGACTTCCTACTTTCAAAAACAAAGTTCACCATTTATAAATAGAACTAGGTCAAAGAGAAAAACAACATTTTTATTGTAATATTAAATTGACTCACGTTGTATACTGTCGTTGCCCGTGACAACAACTGATTTAACAGTGGACAAACCATCTCTCTCTCCTAATGAGAAAATACTAAAAGCTACTCCACTAGATATTAAATTTAAAACTGACCCATCTGTCATTCGAAAACCCTAACTGAGACCTAATAAAATCCTGATCTCAAGTATTCATTCACTGACAGGGGTTAATCAAAACATAAAAGAATATTCCACACTAACTGGGATTTTTAGATGAACAATGTACAAACTGCCTCTAAAGTAGTTGTAAATGAGCAGTGTGCAGAGAAAGCTGGACTGAGGATATCTGAGATCCTCAGTGTCTCTTCGATTTTGATTGAGTGTGCTGTGTGTAGTTTAATGATTCAGAGTACTGAGGTTCAAACTTTACTAGGTAGCCTTATTTTCATAGATTAGCCTGCTGTAGGGAGCATGTCTTTTTCAGTTTAGGATACATTTTTGTGTCCTGTAATGGGTTTAAAAATGTTTCCTTTTTACATTTGCTTTGTGTACAGATGTAACAAACAGGATACATTGTATTAATAATAATTGTAGTCCCAAATGTTGAATTATTCCTTTAAACATGCATCAATTGATATTTTTGTCACTTGGGAGCAGTGCAACGAACTATAAAAACAACCATGCCATGTTATCGCTGTATGATGTTGATTTAATAGTAATGATGATTTTTAATAGCAATATGACCTCTCCTTTCAGCCTTGTTTTGGTCTTCGCAACTCCTGAGGGAAACATCTGCCTCTTTGTTCACCAGCTAGTTGTTAACTTTGTGTGGGCTGTTTATTGCTGGGCAGGTTGTGGACAGTAGATTTATCAAAGCTTTTTTTTTCTTAAAGAGAAATTAAGTAAAAAAATCATCATCATGCACATGTGCATTTTTACGTGAGCATTCTTATTTGTGCCACTAGGCCTATGTGTACTCACACTAAAAGAGAATAAATGAAAATAGTGAAGATGTAATTAATTTCTCAGTGATATTCAAAAAGATTCAGAAATTAAGTCTTGTTGTAACAAGGTTAACCTGAAACACTATCAAGTCAAAATTACAGCTTGAGAGCAGAAGTCAGTCACAGCCAAATCTAACACTTTGAAGGAGGGCATGATTGTGTCCAAAAGTAAGAGATAATTACCCGCCCTGAGACACTTTTTGGAAGATTTAGAGGCTGACAATTAACTTTGTGAAGGAATGGCTCCCTTCATTAGCTTTAGCATCTAAGGTTTCTCAGATAATTTTCAAGAAATAGAATATTCATATCAAGCACTTTCTAGGTAAAATCACAGGCAAGTGAAATCAGTGTGACTACTGGAGAGGCTGGAGTTTATTTTGGCAGTGTACCACTACATCCCAGCAGCGCCGAGGGTGAGAAGCCAAGCACTCAGCTGTGAGGGGAGCGCAGGTAAAAACTGCAGATGCGTCATTAATTTATCCCAGTTTACATTGTGGCAGGGAGTTCAAAGCTTGCATTTTTGTATCTCTGTGTGTGTCCTTTGTCTTCCCTCTGGTCATCTGAGCCCAGCCTTTGAGACACATGGAGGCAGGTGGAGTAGCAGGTCAGAATAGAAGAGAAAGCAGCATGGATGCTGCCAGTCACACAGGGCCCATAAGACTGAGAGCCAGGCCCTGCCGGACCAGCTGGCAGATGGCTGCCTCAAGATAATGACCAGGTGACATCTGCAGAGTGAACAACCCATCAGGCTAACAGACTCACCTTTACCCACCAGGGAAGCTACCTCCCCTTACTTTTCCTGCAATTCCCTCGGGTTACACCCACAAACCAAGAAGTATAACAGAAGTTTATCGATTTACTAAGTTTCTCAACTCCCCGAAAAAGAGGTGTGAGAATGTTTTGAAAAAAACCTAGACAGATTTTATGTGGGTGTTTGAATTAGATTTTTTTTATTCACTAGAGATTCAGTCATTGCCTCCATCAATGCCAAAGAACTGGGAGTTAATTTGTCTCAGAACATTTTTTCCCTCTGATTCTAACCAAAAGAGCTTAAGACACCATATCATTGTCAGAAAAACCATATGGCTAAGTCATAATGTGATGCACAATCACACATTTTTTATTTGGCCCACAATGTTGTTATTGACAAGTAATTTTGAAAAGGAAAAGCTTGCGCCTTGTCTAAAGAATCTAACTCATACACCATGACTACGTGATGCTGTGCACAAAGGTCATCTTTTGACAGTCCCGAGATCATGAAAAGGTCAGATTCCTTGTGCCATTTGGAAAAGAGGCAGTGTGATATCAACCTGCCAATATACTTTAAGCATGTCTTTTTCATCTGACTGTTAACACCATACATTGCTTACTAAACAGTATGCTGTATAACTCCTGGCATCCTGATGTTAGGGGTGAAGTTAGGAAAACTTTGGAGTCTGAAAGAAAGAGGTAGCAGCAGTGTTGAATGAAAATTCTTTGGAAAATAACATTGCAGTTGCAACAGTTACAGTGCACGCAAAGTGAAAATGAAACATTGTTTCTGTGTTTCGCATTCTAGTGTTGAACAAACTGGAAAGTAAGTTAACGTTGCATATGGTGAGCCAGAAAGATGAGCCTTCAGAGGAGTTTTTGGCTCTTGGAGAGAGACCTTCAGTAACCTGTGGACAACATGGGTACAGCACAAGACGGAATAATGGTCATTTACTTAAGTTACTTAATTTATTTAAGTCAGATAAACCTGGATAAAAGGGACAACAACCAGAATAATGTGCATTATGTAAATGTACCTCTTTTGATTGGGCAGAATATGAATTTAAAATCAATTAGAATCACTCTCTTAACTGGCAGAGGCAGTGCATACAGTATAATGAACATTAGAACAAAGTGTAATAGAGGAAAACGATCTGCATACTAAGCACAATGATCACTTATTGCTATATATTATTTTGTCACATGTGGTTTGTTAAATGTGAGATTATTACATTGAGCAAACAGAAAATAACAAATCATCTACAACAAGTACTTCTAGATTAATTATGTTAACTTTGACTCAATGTCATTGGCGTGCCCATGGCCTCTTTTGCTCATTAGATATATGCTATAAACCAGGAGCCTTGATACACACATTTTACAGTGAAATTATCACATACACGCTGGCTTTCAATTAAACAAAGAGGCTTTGTATTTCTGGATGTTTTTATGTTTTGAGGACTAGGCTTATTGTCTACTTAGTATGAATATTTATTTTTATAACTCATTTGAATAGTATCAAAAGGTTAAATCATAGGCCTACATTAAACTGTTGCCCTGGTTTCCTTCAACTGTCAGCCATTAGTTTCTACTGCTGCTTTGTCTTTGTCTTAGTGTTATAATTGATCAAAACGTCCATAAAGTGTCCATTTTCTGTCCAGTTGGTCAAGAGCTCTGTTTATCACCTTGAGTTGTTTGGTCCTCAACAGTGAAGAAACACTAAATGATTTTCTCTCTCAAAGTCTCCCTAAGCTCTTCTAGCTTATGCACACTGCTTAGGATGCATTCTCAAGTAGTTAACCCACTTTCTGAAGTTCCTTCTAGACAAAACGCACTTCTGGGGTTTCACTGACTTTTTGTGTTCGAGCGTAGCTTCTCGAGACCCGCGGAAAGAGCTTAAAGTCTCTAACAATGCACACAATGTTTACATAAACATCCATCATCACCTTAGAGAGTGGTCATGGTTTAAACAGGCTGCTTTAGTTGTGATGAAGCTGTAATTAGAGGTTGCCCCAAGCAGTGAACTTCATGAAAGAAACAGGGCTATATATAAAAAATAAATATCACATCCAAATAACTCAGACAAGAGTTGTATTCATGTAAGTAGAGGAGCAACTCATAAACACCCAAACATTTACCCTATAAGGACCGTAACCTTGACTGATGTAAAACATAGCTGATATGAATTTAATTATGGGCTCAGAGCCAATTTGACGCATTCAGGGTCTCAGAGATGCTCCTTCTCCATTGACCCTTCTTTGATAATCTCATATAAAAGCTAAGCCTTGGTCACAGGCAAATACAGCAAGGATCAGCTCCGTGACTATCTGGAGCTCATCCAGATCCATCCAAACAGAAATACTCTCTCATTACCTTCTCTGCGGGGGTGTGCGAGCTGCACTCTGATCTACTGGCATGGTTAAATCCATTTCTCTCATGTTTCTATGTTGTTTTGCTTCTTTGCAGCATCTATTCAAGCAGTAGCCCTATACAAGATTCAAAATTCAGACTATAGCAGCTTCAGTTTGACTAAAACACAATAGGTGCTTGAGTGACAGCTGAGTACATGCAAAGCAGACAAAATTAGGAGAGTTTGCTCAAGCATGCTTTAAAATGCTTATCAGGAAGCATACCACATGTTCTGACACTTCACTCCTTATGCTGGTAAACACATCTACCAGTTTGCTAAGGATTATTCAAAATGGTAAAATCTGTTCAGGTCTTTTGGTGCTTTCAAACTAAGTACACAAATGGAGACTGTGTAATTGAGGATGACGCAAAAAGCATGATGTAACGTTTACATGCAAACTCATGACATTATTTTATTTATTTCATGTCTGTGATTGATTTGTGCTACCTACTTTGTGTTTGCTTTTTGATCCTATGGTTGCGTGTTTGCTTATTTATGTGAATTACATGACTTTAGTATTTGTTTGTGTTTTGAAGTGAGATTCTTTCTATAAGCCTCCAGGGTTTTGGTTTTTTTTACATCTCACCTGCACAATTTACTTCTTGTTGTTGTGTTTCTGCTGCTTTGTTTTACTGTGCAAAGAAAGAAAGAAAGAAAGAAGCTGGCAACATTAATGTGTGTACTACAATAATCATAATTGATTAATGAGATATGTAAAGGAACAACAGTTTTTTTTAGGGGACATTTATTTCTTAAAAAAATACACAAGAAATACAACATGTAGAAATGCTCTACCCAAATCAATACTGAATGTCATTAAGACAATCTACCCAAAGTGACAATATTGATCTGACATCTGACATATTCTATGTGTATTTTTGGGTGACAGCTCAGGAGACATCTTAATCTCACTCGAGACCTTCAAATGCCAAGATTCATTTCTCCCTGCTCCCTTTGGAATGATGTTATTATGGTTGGGGAAATGACAGTTGTATCAATTATGCATAAGGTGAGGGTTTGTGAAAGACATCTATGCAAATCAGATTCACCACATGGATGGCTGTGAAATAAATGGTAATGTGCATTTCAAACTGGTGAGTTGGGTAAGTTTCCGCCAGTCAGGCTTCCAAAGAAGTCTGAAAATAACTCTGTTTTAGGTTTCAGGACACAGTGATGTGACTAAAAGTTCTGGAAAATATGCTACGCTGTGAGTGATTCTTCTTCCATTAATTTAGAGTCGGTTAGCTTAACTTAGCATAAAAATTGGGGTGAAGCTAGCCTAGCTCTGTCCAAAGGTAAAAGATCCACCTACCAGCACTCTGAATTTCACAAGTGAACACCTTTTACCCCATTTGTTTAAAATCAAGTGTAAAAAACAACAATTCACCATTTTACAGAGCCAGAGGGTTTCCAGTCTTTATGCTAAGCTAAGCTAATCAAGTGCTGGCTCCAACTACATATTTACCTCATCTAGCTCTCAGGAAGAGGGCCAATTATTAAGCATGTTTTAATCAGAAAATCTTGACTGAAAGACCACTCACTACCTTTTTCAGGAGCTTTCTAACACATCTCACAGTCTGCCTCAATTGATGAAGTTGAGTTCAGGGCATGGAGCAAACACAATCACAACTTAGAAAACTCCATGTGAGATGTGGTTAAAAAATTCAGTAAGTGGACCTTGAGTTAAGAAATGTTTTTGCAAGGTCGAGAATGATGTAATAATAGCTAGAGAAATATGATTATACCAATTTATGTTGTTTATCAAATACACAGGCAAGAGAAATCAGTTTAAAAAAGAAATCCTGGTTGAATACATTATAATTCAATGGCAAAATAATAGTTACCACAGAAACAAAATGTATTATACCCTATCTATCATTCTGTCCATGTATGTATGTTTGTGTGTCTGTATGAAATTTACAGACATACATGCATACATAAATGTTTACATCTACATGTATTATATACATGGGAGACAGATGTGAATAGAAGCTGTATGTATGTAAGCAGAGAGGAGTGGTTGTATATGGTGAATGATCTAGTGGGATGTTCTCTTGCTTGTATCCTTCCCTGTTCCTCCATATCCCTTTTCTGCACCTAATCCTCTCACTCTTTGTCTCGAAATCTCTTTTATAATCTCTCTCCTTTCTCCTGGTTGTTTGTGCTGCCCATTCTCATATCAACAGCTCCACCAACAGGTGGAAAAATGCCTGTCTCAGCTTTAGACTCCCCATGTTTCCATCAGTTCAAGGCGCTCTCTACATTTCCTCCTGACAGTGAAATGCAACACCACATATTTTGAAGGTCTATGTCTTAAATTTTAGTGTAACTGAGAAGTGTTTCTGTGTGAACCATTCAGGTTGGTGGTGGGTGGGGGGATTTATTGTCATTCAGCACACACGACAATGCTGAATCAACAGAGTCGCAGGACAAAAGAGTGAGGACACATCATGTTGGCATCAAAACTGCTCTCTCCATTGCTCGTACATAAGTCAGCCAACATAATATCCTGGAGATGCTCAGTAAATCTCCTTCTCAGCAGGATCTACAATCTACATACTGTCTTTAATCTTGTGACATGCTTATAGACCTTATTATAATAATAATATCTGTGAGACATCTGCTCACACTGATGCAATTAATAGTTCTAAAACCATCCACAGGGGGACAGAGATGAGACTATCTGCCTTTATTACATGATGTGGAAACCATATTTAAACTCAAAAGGAGGCTTTACGGGTATTGCTCTGCATATGAGGATGTGATTCATTTAGCAAGAAATAAAGGGAATGGTGTTTGACCAAGAATTTTTGGTCAGCTAGAGAAGTGATGCTCACAGCCTTTTTGCACGGCAGCCAGATAAAATAAACTTCTTTCATTTCTGACATCTACATGTGTGCATGGGTTATCATGCATCTCTAAAACAAAAAAGGTCTGTTCACTTGTACGAGCATCATTACAGATCATACCACCAAGAGATAAATGAAAATGTATCTCTTAATTTTGCATCATAACATAAGGCATGACTGGTCAATTTACACAGTTAATTTAAGTATCCTCATATAGTTTACACATATATTTAAACTGACTTAATTTAAACAATAGTGTACATACTAGTTTTATTATTAACCCCCATTTATATATTGTGCCATCTACAGTATGTAGGCTTTAGTTTTCCCATTTTATCTTCCCTCAATAAATGAATGAACGAAAAATCATCTTATCATCTCATCTTAAACCATTCCCCAGACATTCCACCTGGTATATTTTGTACACTTTAGGATGCCTGCAAGGATTTAAATGACATCCTGTGTGTTTAACAATGTTTGACTGTACAAAATGAGTTTGCTAAAGGGGATTTAAGAGGCCCTGTCAAAGCTCTGCTGTGCAATGATCAACTATTGTATCAGACAAATGTAAATGTCAGTGATATAAATACATTAGATAATGTAATTATAACATTCTGCATAATTACATGTAAATTTTGGCATTTAATATATAAGGCTGAACTTTTATTATAATTCACATAACAAATACAGAGTGAGTGAAACACTATATGATGCCACAGGGGAACTTCCTCATTGATGTATTTGCAGTTTTAGACTAGAAGTCCTTTTTCATATTGGTAAAGAACTGCAGTGAAACAAGGTAGGGGAAAATACAAATCTATAATGTACTAAAACCGCTGTCTAACTAAAAGTGAGTCTTATTTTTGCTACTCAACACATACAACTGTCAATATCTCGTCCTGCCGCCAGGGGGCGCTGCTGTTACTTAAACCCACAACAAACGGGCGGAACTCGACGTGGCAAATAAACAGCTCACTTCCTGTGCAGTTTGTAGTGTATTGACATCTTGACATCCGCTTTACTCAGTCATATCCTAGCGTCTATCTAAAGCTGACTCTCTCGGACTTTGTTGTGGTTTTGAATTCCTCACACATGCAGGTGTTAATGTGAGGGGACGCCGGTGTCTTACATGAGGAGCGGTGTTTAGGAGCTCAGCAGCCGGGACAGGAGATGATGGCCGGGCTGCTGCTGCTGCTTCTCGGTGGGCTGCTGGAGGTCTGCAGCGGCGTCTCTGCTAACAGAGGGGGATATCCCACATTTACTGACGAAGTCCCTTTTAAAATCAGCTGGCCGGGCGTTGAATTCTCGCTGGTATGTAATGTGATGAACACACATTTACTATAACAGATGAAGTGTAACTGCATCCTGCTTATCTGTGTAGTGCTCTCCTCAGAGTCAGTTTCTCTTCCGTTTATACCACACATTATATCTCTGCTAACTACACGTATGTTTCATTGCAGCCAAAGTCAGGCGGGCTTTACCACGAAGATGACTTCGTCATTATGACAACAACAGAAAAGGAGAAGTATAAATGCATCCTGCCTTCCCTGACAGCTGGAGACGAGGTAAGAGGCTGAAAACCCCCTGCCAGTCTTTTCCTGTTTACATTTAATGCATGACTAAAATGTCGCCAGCCGAACAGGTGTTCAACTGTCTCTCTTTTATTAATCAATTTAACATACACTCATCGGCCACTTTATTAAGAACACATGTGCTAATGCATGTATGGTAATGGATTGCACAAAATATTTGGAATATAATTCAGTCAATCTTAATTTATTTATATAGCGCCATGGCACTTCACATATAGACCTAGATCATACTCTATACATTTAAATTAAAGAGACCCAACATTTCCACATAAGCAAGCACTTGGCATCTCAATACACCACCATCACACACTAGGACCTCAGTAAGCTTGTTAAATGTAGAATGCAAGGCAGAGCTGCTGTATTGAATTGCATTATATTGCATAGGTGTATCTAAGTGTCTGGTAAGTGTATATACTGTTTTATTTATGACATTATGCCACAAGTTATTAGCTTAAGACAGCTGTCAATGAAGTCATTTTAGACAGCTTGATGTTATCTCACAAAGTAAAGCTGGCTCAATGAAACGCATGCTATACAAGTCCAGACACACATCAGTTGAGACACTGCTGTACTCCTTAATTGTTTAAACATTTCAGGAAGATGAAGGTTTGGATTATTCTGCAGTTTTGTCAGGAGAGGTGTGCAGTCTGTGTAACATTTTGTTAAATAAGTCTTTTATTGACTGAGCTATAATACACTCATTTTATCAGACAAGTTTGATTTCTTCCTTTTCCCACAGAAGTAGGATGTTGCTGTGAGTGAAAACGTTTATCAGTTATTTTGAATGTCATGACGACAACCTACATTATGTTCCTCATGTGTTGACTGGCACACTTCCCTACACGCTGCCTTGTCTCTCTCACTCCGTGACATTTGTCTGGTGTCTTTTTTTGTTGTCTCAGGATGATGATAAGGAGTACGGCGGGCCCACTCCGGGAGAACTCTTAGATCCACTATTCAAACGAAGCAGCTGCTCTTACAGGGTGAGACTATTCATGTTTCACTTCCATTTTGCTTTCATTTAACTAAACCTCTCAGTCAAAACTGAAACTATGTTCAGATGGGGGTCATACTACATTAACAGAGCATAACCAAAAACATTCTCTTGGCTTGTTAACATTTTCAGATTGAGTCATACTGGACATATGAAGTGTGTCATGGAAAACACATAAGGCAGTATCATGAAGAGAAGGAGACTGGTCAGGTCAGTGTTCTTTGAGGATAAAATCATTTTCAGAAGCTTTTCTCTTAGTACATTATGTACTGAAAGTAATCATCTCACATCATTACACAGAAAATCAGTGTTCAGGAGTACTTCCTGGGGAATCTGGCACAGAAGACGCAGACTACAGCGACAGGTACATTTTTTTTCTGAGTGTAATATGATGAAATTTTTTTTCACAACACTTTCAGTGTTATTGAGAACTAATGCTAGGATTTTTAATTTTCAGATAAAGTTGAAGAGACAGAAAATGTAAAATCAGCTGAAACTGAAGTAAGTGAAGTAACGCAACTGAAAAACCTACCAAATTTGCCTGGCTTGCTCTCATCTCTCACATTCGCTGCCTCTTCTCTGTTTTGTTCTGTTTTTCCCTGGCATCCAGGTGCACTCAAAGAATATAGAAGGTCAGCTCACGCCGTACTACTCACTGGAGATGGGCAATGGGACTCCTTGTGTGCTGAAGCAGAACCAGCCACGCGCAACATCTGTGCTGTACGTCTGTCATCCAGAGGCCAAGCATGAGATCTTGTCCGTCGCTGAGGTCACGACCTGTGAATATGAGGTGGTGGTGCTGACCCCGCTGCTCTGTGCACACCCAAAATACAGGTAGAGCTGTCAGAACAACTTGATTTTATACTTACGGGAATACGCCACTGTTTATGATGTTGTCAAATGCTGTTTTCCTCTGTTTCAGGGTTGTACTGAAATGCATTTTCCAGCAGATGAGATTCCTGCTTACATCTTGTTTTCCAAATTTGATATTTTCCCTGCAGGTTCAAGTCCTCCCCTGTGAATGCCATCTTCTGCCAAGCTTTGGCCGGCTCCCCTCTGCAGCCTCAGCGACTTGCCCAGTTGGATAAAGAGACAGAAGAGCAGCTCAAACCTCCTTTTAGCGCCACCTCCGAGGCCAGAGAGGTAAGAGATTGACAGACAAGACGAGGGAGGGGAAAATGGGTACTGTGCATACCGATGACACCCGGCTCATTTATATCTATGACATGCTGCAGGAGGAGGCCGCACCTATAAGAGAAGAGGCTTTCACTTCCACTCACAAACCCATGACTGTGGGCGGGCAGACTCAGGTCACTGTCGGGACCACTCATATCTCTCGCCTGACGGATGACCAACTAATCAAGGAGTTCCTGAGTGGTTCATATTGTCTGCACGGGGTGAGGCATGCTCAGCCATAGCACCAAGTAGTGTTAATTAAACTACACAGTAGCATACAATCCTTTTTAATGTGTGTCTTTCAGGGAGTAGGGTGGTGGAAATATGAATTCTGTTACGGAAAGCATGTCCATCAGTACCATGAGGTAAGTAAGAGTCAAATGTAAAATCAAATATATTTGTAGTCACAGTTTAAGTTGTTCGACATGGCTGTGAGGCAGCAACCATCCGTCAATCTGATGATTATTTTGTCTTAGTTGTTAGGTCTATAAAATGTCTAAAAAAATACGGCTGCCAGCATCGATTTATTGAGTAATAATCTAAGCTTTAATTGTCTGTCAAATATGGAAGAGTTAGAATTTTACCTGCATCAAAGTTATTAGTTGTATAAGACTGTTATTAATGTTTCCTGGTGTTTCAGGATAAAGAGCAGGGGAAGAATATTGTGGTGGTGGGCAGCTGGAATGCTGAGGAGCACATCGACTGGGCCAAGAAGAACGTCGCCCGATCCTACCAGCTCAAGGATGATGGAGTGCAGAAAGTCAAGTATGCCATTACTTTAAATCCTGACTTTGATTCAAGTTAAACCCTGCTGTTATTAATTTCTGTTTTTTTTTTACTTAAGGTTGGTTTCTCACTTGTATGGCCACGGGGATGTGTGCGATCTGACAGGGAAGCCCAGACAGGTCATTGTCAAGCTCAAGTGAGTAACCAGCACCGGTTCAGTGTCGCTGCCCTGAGTCAACACATGAGTAAGACAATACCCTGATAATTCTCTCTGTTGATTCACTCATGTAATTTCTCTTCTGTCTGTCAGATGCAAGGAGTCTGAGTCTCCCCATGCTGTCACTGTCTATATGCTAGAGCCTCAGACTTGTCAGTACATTCTTGGGGTAAGTTCACTAGTAACCAGTGAGTCACATGCACTGAAAAGTCACACATGCTTCACAACATGATGAGAATGAGATTTTGAATGTAATGAAAGTGTTATTTTGAATTATAACTGATTAATTATTCATTTACACCGTAGTTCATATGATCAGTGGGATAAGCGAGGTGAAACTTAAGTTAAATAAAAGTTTTGTGCAGCAGGCATTTTAACATGTCAAACACAGGTGAAACTATTGACATTATTAATTGCGACATTGCATTGCAGAAATGACTGAAACTGAGCTGTCGTTAACGTTAAGTTCCAGCTGTATATTTGAATGTAAAAACCAGCAGTTGAAGATGAATTTGCATGTTTCATTAGCACACCGTAAACAAATGAGGAACATGCAGTCAAAAGAAATATATAGCTTGTGTTCCTGGTAATGTTATTTTTAAATCATGGATCAGGAAGGGGTGGAATTTGCTTTAGCTTCCAATAGAAGCAAGACAGAAAAAAGGTTTGGGAATCATTTTTCTGGGTTTAACAGCTTTCAAGTCTGTCTATCAAGTATGTGTTGATGCCATATAACAATGACTGGCAGCAAATTTCTTTATAAAATCTAACGATGCTGGCAGGGTGCAGACAGCAGCAGAAATAATAAAAAACAGGAGGACGTCAACCTACCAGTGATTGACATCCTTTTTCTTTTCTTTTTTTTCCTTAGGTTGAGTCTCCGGTCATATGCAGGATTCTTGACACCGCCGATGAATATGGACTTCTGTCAGTCTCCAGCTAAACTGACAAAGATCATATGACAGCCAGAGTGCATGAAGGACATGGAGAGGACGGACAAAGAATTGTTCACTTGAAGAAAGACACCATAAAACAGAAGCATGTGTGGTGGAGGAAAAGAGATGCCCATGACACTGCACTAAAAGGCAAACGTAGAGTTTAAATGATGGTAAAAGTTGATCTTGAGGCTGGACTTCATGTAGCCCAGGAGAAGAGACCCACCACCAGATGCCCTGATCTGTGCAACGGGCCGTGCTACATCTTCCAGTCTGACTTTGTGAAAACAAAAAGAAAGGGGGCTGACGCCTCACTAAACAAGGAGGCGGATTTATTGCTTGTATTCATATCTATGCTTTCACTTTGTGTTGATTTATGGCAAAGGAGTGATGAATCAGGGGATTCGTAATCATCAGGTGAAATCAACAATACTCATGGTGGTTCTGTTGTCGAAGTTTGAAGTTTAATTGTTTAAGTTCTGTATTGTCTGTGTCTGTGTTTGTGTGTGCTTGTGGGGTGGGGGGGTGATGAAATGATTACCTGCTTGACTGAAGAATTTTGCACTTGTAGATATGAGAAAAAAAGCAAGTCTGAAAATGTTATGCAGCAGTGAGAATGTGTGCTGTGTTAATTTAGAGAATGAGTGAGTGTAACTTAAATGTTAGGAGGATGCTGTGGAATAGCAAATGATTAAAATTTTGTATAATATACAGAATGTCTGTGGATAAGAGGTATTCTGTGGTTTTATGAATATGCACACTGGGATCTCAATCACTACTGTATCACAGGGACAAAACCAATACATTTGCAGAAAAGAATAAAACGAAAACATGAAATCTAATTTATAGTGTTGCGTTATCACAGGAGAAATATTAGACTTAGATGTAAGGACAGCATGGGAACATGTATCCGTTTATTATGTCTAGAGATATTTAGTCAATTTCCATCACATTGGCAGAATGAGTTTTTTGTAAGTGATGAAGTAACTTCACTCTTTAAAATCAGGGTGAACCATGTGAGGCACATGCAAAATAATAAGCCTATCATTTCTCTCCTGGAAAGAACACACTGTATGTTGATCCTCCATTGAAGGCCAGCTACTGGTTCAAGTTGCCATGGTGAATTTAAGGCCACCAGAGGGTGCTGACGCCATGACAATGGTATAATCTCCCTCTATGCAAACCTTTTTTTGTCATTCAAAATAAAACAACTGGAACAATGTATCATCACAATTTAAGATCAAATTAACATTGTGGTGTAGAGCAGTAGCCACTTCACTTATTTGTATTGTACAACTCAGGCATTTATCATTTTCAAATAATGGCCAGAGATGTAATTTCACTGTATGCAGCAAAGAACTCCAGCACTAATTTAAAAGCTAAGCATGTAGACGTATAATGAAAGGATTTCTGAAGCAGATTTTCAGCTTCTATATTCATTAAGTCAAAGGATTGAAGTCTTCATATCCTTAACATGAGCATAAGGACAGGTGTATAACCCCAGCAGACATGAGGCCTAACATGCTGATAGGCAACCTGTATTTTTATCTGTGGTTCAAAGTTAATTCTTAATTGGAGATAGCAACTGAGAAAGCAACCTCACCACAAGGTCCATTTAGAGACTGTTCTGGAGCTTTCACTCATAATATTTCCATCATTTACATGGACGGTTTACATTTACATGGATTAAATTGTGCAGAAAAAATGGAAATATAAACATACAGTTCCATGACAACTGGACAAACTTCACACCACTGATAAAAACTCATGTGATATTGAAGGCTGCAGAGCAGTTGTAAACTGACTTAATTGTATTTCTAACATTTCTATTAATGGTGAAACAGTGAAAGCACAGATCAGCTGCACTTGCCAAACATTTATTGAGTTAGAAAGTGTATGAGGTTCACAAATACAGTTTTCTTAAGAAGCAAAAAGTCCATCAAAGTGCAACCGCATGCCATCAACAGCCATATGTGGGCCTGTGCAGGATTTCATAGCAGCCTGACATTAATGCAGTTGATTTCAGTGCTCAGCAACTTCAACCAGAGAGGAGGCAGCAGTGAACCCACTATTGCAGTCTCTGGCGACGATGAAGACCTACAGAGTTTTGGGTTATAATGGCACATGCGTGCGCAACAATTGTATGAAAATGCAGTATCTGTTAAAAAAGTCAATTCAATAACAGTAAATAGTTTTTTGGAACAGACGCTTTTATTACAAATCTCTTGTGTCTAATTCTGCTTCTTTGATGTTTCAACTCGTGAACTCTACATGTATTTTCACTGTAGAACAGAACAAAATGGATAATACTGAATCGAAAACCATGAGACTGGCTGTTATCGTGTTACTGTTTTGATTCACATTTTATTTAAAGCCATGGTGAGATTGTCCAAGCCTGTTCGGCAGCTCTTTGTTTAGACGGAAGGAATGGGAATCTGGTGCACTGAGGTACTTTCAAAGTCTTGTAGTGCGTCTTGGTGAGTGTGGTAGTGCATGGCTACATAAGACTTGGCAAACGCAAATGTCTGAGAGCTGACAGGTTGCAGGCTTGTGGGGGAGCTGGGCCCTGCAGAGGGACTACTGTTGTATATACTGTAGTAGGGCTCGATGCGGGTGTTGATGGGTGTAGATGTACTTGGGGGGCGAAGTTTACGCACACCTGTGGCCCTTGGACTACCAGCACAGTCTCTGGAGTGACTTGGCCCACAAGCCTGGTCTACTAGCCTCCTCTGAGGCTTTGGTGACAGTACATAGGCTGAGTTGGTCTCATGATGGGAGGATTTATTTCTATTGACTTCCAGGCTACCCTTTCCCATCGCGTGCAGGCGAGTCTTTTGCTTGCAACAGAGAAACCCCAGTGCTGCCCACTGAATACAGCACAGCACACGGCGGCGGAGCCCTGCACTGTTGCGTGAGTAGACAAAGGGATTGATGCCTGATTTGAGAAAAATGAGCACAAAGCCACACAGTTCAAACTGGTAATGTGCAAAGCTACTTTCTGGGGACAAAACATCCTGTGCCAGTGAAATTCCCATTGGCAAGCAGCAAAGCAGCACAGAGAACACTATAACTACACAGGTGACAACTGCCTTAGAGTCTTTGGCTGTGGCCAAGTTGACTGTGGACACTAGCTGACAGCAGGTGGCTCCTTGGGCAGCCCCTGGAACCAGAGGCTGGCTGTTCCTGTTGCCATAAGAGTGTGTCTGAACGTTCTGCAGTTTGTTGTAAGCCTGGTTACAGTAGAGAGAAGGGCCCTGAACAGCACACTGCATGCTCTCAAAGCCTGCTGCAATGAGAGGTGGTGGGGGTGGAGGGCATGTGGCATCAACAGTGATGATGGGACATTTCCTTACTTGTGCATTCTTCCGCAGTGTCTGAGCAATCATCAGATAAGATACAGAAACCACAGCTACACAGAATGCAAAGTCTGCCAGGTAGACATACAACACAACCCTGGCCTGTCCACCTCCCAGGCCAAAGTGGGGCAAGCAGGGTCCATCTCTGCGTGGGTATGCTCGCATGGTAAGGAGAGCAGCCATGGTGAAGCTGGATGTCCACAGCAGGGCAGTGAGGGCCAACGTGCAAGGGAAGGAGGCGGTGCGGTTAGGCTGCTGTCCCAGGACCATGCGCAGTCTGTGCAAAGCAATGACAGCCACCGTCTCCAGCGACATGATGATGAAGCCCGAGCTGGTCAAGTGGAAAGCAAAGCAGAAACTCTTTGAGACGCCATCCCCTCCGCCTGCATCCAGGAAGAGCACCAGTGCAAACATGGGGGCGGTCACGCAGCAAATGAACAAATCACAAAAGGACAGGTTGAGGATCATGAAGTCAAAGTTGGTGCGGAACTTGCGAAACGCTGGGTCAAAAAAGGACAAGAACACCACGAGATTCCCATAAGAGCCCAAGCAGAAGATGAAGATTAGGAGGAGAGAGCAAAAGGTCAAGGTAGCGGTGTGGATGACAGCCCAACCGGAAGGGGTCTGTGTGCCTAGGGTGCCATTGAAGTTCTGCTGTCTTGGCACATCCACCAGGTCTGATGGTGTAACAGTGGTGTTCATTGTATCATTAACAATTTACGAGGATCCCACAGTCATCAATTTGAACATTATTATTCCTCTGTATGGAAGAAGCACATGAAGATGACAGTATCTGCTGCCTCTGCCATTGCTGCCACCTTGGTAGAATGCTACAAGGGATACAAAGTCATATATTAGACATTATACTGTGCAGGAAATCACATTTCATGGTTGCAGTTGTTGAACGAGAGCAATTAACATTATTATATTATATAACATGTTGAATTAGAAGCTGTGATACACAGCTACAGTAAGCTATAGCTATGCACCAATGCATTTGACCAATTATACCTCCCCCCTCTCCCCCCATCACACACACAAACACACACACACAACGTCTGCTGAAATCCAAAGGAATAATGTCTACATCAGTTTTCCTATTGTATCTAGTGTTCAAGCCATTATATACGGCTTGGACCATGTAAATGGACGACGAGAAAATATAACCTACCATCTTTAATCGATCGTGCGTCGGTCATCATCATTATTTCATACAGCCCATCTTCATTTTTGAAGCAGTGTGATAGTAAGTGAACGCACCGCGGTTTTGCAAAGAAAAGAAAGAAAAAAAGAAAAACGTTTTTCAGTAGCTCATCCAAAAGGTCCATTGACAAATACGGATATGAAATACATTTCCTTTTATGCTTATATGTTATCTAACGTAGATATAACGGAAATACAGAATACCTTCTTCGTTTTCTTGGCGATATATCCATTCTTGTACAGGATCGACGTCCACTGAACGTGCACTGAAAAATGAGTATGAAGTCACTGCCTACGTATACGGGCATGAGCATAACCACTGCATTCAAGTAGTCCATCAGTAAGAACTCATCTCACTCCTCCCTGCTTATAATAATATAAGAGAGTGGCAAACATCATGCTTTTATAGCCTTACTATACACAGTAACAAGATTTGAACGCACCCTTACCATATTGTGTAAAAGCGCTACCCCCCACCCCTCTTCCCTCCACATATTCCTTTAAATGTTAACTGTAATAGTAGGAAATAATGCGTAATATATTACATGTAAAGTTATGGGGTCCTAGAAAAACCTCACCTGTCAATATTTGGTGACTTCAAAGTTTTATTTTAAACACAGCCCTTACCACAAGAACATATTCAATTAAAAGTAGTTGGCACACTCATTTCTAGAACGACGAGTCGATGCTGTGCACGACAAACTCGCCAAATAAAAAACACATTTACAAATAATGTCAATAGCCTTTTTTTCCCCGCTTTGCACCGCCGTCCTTGGGAACAGCGGCTCAACGACGTGGTTGCTAGGATACACGTAGAGCGATGATTCTCCGTGAGTGCATTAATATTTAAAGCAGGGACAGTAATCATGTGCCACGGAGCGAAGGGCCAAAGGCTGCCAGGTTTGTGATATATGTGGTCTGACTTGGTAGTGCTAAAATAAATTATTTGTGGAGATAGAGATTTAAAAAAAGAAAACACATGGCATGGCAGTCACAATGCTTTGTGTAGTTTAGATAACACAAACATATTGGTCTCAGTGTTTTACGTAATATTTCACTTGGATATTTGACCTTCACTGTGCAAAATGATGTGCTTCCAGTACAAGAAAGCTATTTCTCTATTTCGTAAGAGATGCGTTCCTCTAATCTGAGTTTAACGCTCAGGTGCGATTTGACTTTTTTGTGGGAAAAAAACAGACACAAATTATTCAAAGCAGAGTTTATGTCTTAGCCATGAGTTTGTAAAACATCTTAAAACATCCCTCAAAAGTTCCTGATTTCAGAGTATGAAAGGATCATTTTTAAAATAAAAAATTTGAAGTTACTCAATTGTTTGCATGCAGTATTTTATGTATTCTAAGACAATACAGATCACGTTTTTTTAACAAACAATTTATTGTCATCCCATTCAATAAGCACACATACATCTAAAAAAAAAATCACTGCAGTTTTGGCACTACACTATACATAAGTGAGGTACTAAATGCTTCAATGTTTAGACTGATTTCAAGTCATCAAGGGAAACATATGCAAACCAAAATAATTTCAACCTCACTGGGTTTTAAGAAAAAGGTCAATAATACAGAGGAAAAGAGGGAAGAGGTCACATTTATGGACAGGCAGTTTGGTTACTGTCTTGCACTGAGACGCATGAAATCGAATTGTGCCCAGGTCCTCACACCAAACGCATCACACAGCACCGCAGCAGGGAGCGTGCCCTCTCACTTTCTCTGCCAGAGTGGATGAGAATAGGCTCTGCTGCTAAAAGCTCAGCCATCTACTAAATTTCAGAAAATCTACGAAAAATTAAAACATAGCACTTCAAAAAAGGTAAAATAAATAAATAAATATGTTTGTGCATATTTGCTATACCATGATATATGCATACATGATGTATATAATCATATATAGATCAAACAGTCACACAAACATTGTGTGTTGCAGGTTAAAGTCTAATCTAAAGAGACCATTGTTCAATAGTCAATTCTCTGTGGCTTGTAACGAACACTTCACTATTGGAAGATAGTAAAGAGTATGTCCTTCACTGGGACATCGTGTTGGCTCAGAGTTGATACTTGGGATATAATCCTGAGAAATGTGTGGGACACCAGCAGATGTCTTCA
Organism: Scomber japonicus; assembly: GCF_027409825.1. Taxonomy (NCBI): domain Eukaryota; kingdom Metazoa; phylum Chordata; class Actinopteri; order Scombriformes; family Scombridae; genus Scomber; species Scomber japonicus. The sequence continues at coordinate 21,051,580 of NC_070591.1, read as the reverse complement.
AGCATCCCATTAACACGCGCTCACACACAAAAACACTTGTGCACATGCACGCAAACAAACCAAAAAAGAAGAAAAGTCTGTACAGAAATGTTACAAACTGCAGGGCTTTCATCCCTGCTATGATTGATCCTTAAATATTAAGTATAGTAGAAATGTAAATGAGCTAAATACATAAATACACAACTTTTTAATCCTTCAGTGTGCCACAACTCAGTTCCTTTGTGTGCCACTCTTCTTCCAGGGTGACGCTGTGTGTTTCAGTCAAGAACTGGAGCCTCCTCCCCAATGCAGGCTGGTGTCTGTACAGTTTGGAGATGGCCCAAGAGGATTCAAGTGAGATACAAGACAAACACAAAGCTGTAAGTAAGTGGCTAAAAGAGTTCTCACTTATCCCTATAAAATATCCCTTAAAAAGCTTTATATGTCCCCTAAGACACAGATGTTATTCGTTAATGCATACTAATCCAGTTGGATGTCTTTTGGCTGTGCTTACGTGCTTATTCAGTTATATTTATGTCTCACAAACAGCATGAGTGTTAAAATGCTTTACCTGGTTTTAGGCATAGTAACAGGGGGAGACTAGCAGATCAGTCAGGACCAGCAGCTGGTCATCTGTGAACTGCTGCTTATGCTGCTGCCAGTTGTCATGGTGAGTCCGCCGGAAGTTAGACAACGTTTTCTTCACAGTCATCTGGAAGGCCACAAACACATATTCTGGTGATTTTTTCATTTATTAAATCAGTGAATGTTTGCTAGGCAACTTGAGGGAAAAAGTGAGGTTGTAAGGCATTACCACTGCAACGATATAAGACTACAGCAGATAATTACACATACCTCAATGGGTTGGGTGTCATTGAGGTGAGCACTCAGGTCCATCAGCAGCTGGGGCATCCAGGTGGGCACATCGTATGGGCTGGACAGAATACAAGCACTCAGCCCAAGAACACCAGCATGACGCCGTACCAGATCTATGAAAACACAACGGGAGGGATCAACTTAAAATCCGGTAACGGCATACAGGAGATATGAATGCATTTTTGCCAGAAGTTAAGTCTAGATATGATCCTTTACCAGCAGAAGGGATAGTGTCCACTATAGATCCGAGGTCCCTCTTCCTCTTCTTAGGCAAGCAAGTCTTGCACAGAGCCTCAAAATGTGCCTGCATGGGGGCATCCATGGACAGGAAATTGCACTGAAGGAAGCCACTGAGTGTGGTGGCAGCCATTTCTCTTACCTACAAAACAAGCGCAGAAGAGGTGAAGGGAAGTTAAGTGTAATGAATCAGTATATCACAATATTAATTACAACACAAATTATAATTGTCCAACTGATCACACAGATAAAATTTGCTGCCAGTAATTGACATAACATCCTTTGGGATTTTGTCTGCTAAATGGGTACTCGAGCAGTATTTTACATTTATAAAAAGTTCAAAATGTAGGATTAAATTTATTAACACACTACAAATAAGGGTTGAGGATGATTTATACTGAAGAGAGGCAGGTTGTTCAATGTCATCCAAAGAGGGTCAGACAGTAGGGAGGTAAGAGCAGGTTGGACTCTCCCTTTGTGTGAATCATTCCTCCACAGTTTTTGTTTTTTTACCTCTTCTCCTTTTATACCTATAATTGCAAATCAGGTGGCTCTTGATCAAAATAATAAACATGTATAAGTAGAACTAACGCCCTGCGTGCCTCTGCCAACTAGTCAAGTTGCAGTTTACATCCATGTCTGTCAAATCATCACAGTTTCAAGGTGGGCACCCGTGATTAGTGTCACCAATTCAGTATCCGACCAAATGTGAAAAATGGTCACTTCTGTTCCTGAGTTATGGTGTTGAATAACGGACAGAAAAGTGTGTTTGACCTCCAAAACAAAAAAGTGTTTTGTGAGGTCACAGTGACAGTGACCTTTGACCACCAAAATCTAACCAGTGTATGCCAGATGTAATGGAGTTCCCTCTAGCTTTTCCTGACATATCCAGCTACTGCTGTCACCGGCATGGAGACAAAACAATGCTGAGGTCTACTTCACAATTGAGGATTCCTCCTTGGCTCTATGAGGCTCTGAAAATGTGGAGCTCATGAGTACTGTATCATATCTAAATAAAATGACTATGTTAATGGTTGTTTTCTTTTGATTTACTATATTGTATTTGTATTTAAATTTAATAAAGTATTTAAAAGTCTTTTTCAAAACATATCTTAAATTCCTCATTGACAACCTATTGCTGAACTGCATAAGACATACCACAAACAATGTCACTAATAGGTTGTTTCACTGGTGTGTACACTGGCCAGCTGGATGGAAATAGCAGCCAGCTGGAGACTGGGGGTGGATGTGTGTGCAGGATGCTGCTCTAAAATGTGAGCTAAAATGGCCTTTTGCACATTTATTTAATGGCTCTGTTCTCAGTGAGAGAGGTTAACTTTTAAATGGGTATTAAGCAGATCTTTGAGCAGCATCACCCAGAGGAAAGGCTTCTTAGATTATATAAAACCACTGAGGCAAACAGATTACAGCTTGACTCTTAAGTACATTATTAAATTACTTATTTTTGGATTAAAAAAAACAAAAAACTAGCAGGTTTTCTGCTAAACAAGAAAAGTGTTTGTCCCCTTTTGCATGACACTGCCTGTGCTGTAATACAATAAAAGAAAGATGTCAGTGAACACAGTGAGAGAGATAAATGAGCTGCCCTCTATTGTTATACAACAACATTTGATTTTGATTAAGATCGCTACCCTTGCTTCCCTGGCAGGGCTGACTTGTGTGACTCTGTTTTATAGGGAAATAACCATAGAAATCCTCACGTCAAACTACTTACACAGTACTCAGGTAATATGTGGGCGGATATTGTAAGTATTGTAAATCTTCATCTGCATTCTAAAATCATCAATTAATGAATTCTTTTTGGCACAAATTTTGGACCCTAACCTAAGGGCAGTCCCTCAATGTCAATGTCATCTTTATTTATATAGCACATTTAAAAACAGCCAATGGCCTACCAAATGACTTTGCAGTAAAATAAGAAGAAACAATAAAACAAACAAACAATAAAAGCAATAAAAAACAAAATAATACAGAGAAATATAACAGAAGACCCAGTGGCTATACTCCGCCAAAGGCCAAAGTGAACAAGTGGGTTTTAAGCAGTGTTTTAAAAGAGGAGAGGCTATTTGCAGTCTGCACAGTAAAAGGTAATGCGTTCCACAGAGTGGGAGCCGCAACTGCAAAGATCTCCTCTAGTTTTTAAGAGGGATCGAGGAACGTCCAAGACCACCTGATTAGCTGACCTAAGGAGTCTGGAGGGCTGGTGCAGTTTAATAAGGTCAGACAGGTAAGGTCTTAAAGAGGATCACTGGATACTGTCTGACTGCACATGAAATATATCTTAGTTTAAGTCAATTATCTGTAAATGTGTAGTTTTTTAATAAAAAAGGTGCATCTGAATAAATGACAGGAAAGTGTCATATAGCGAGAATAGCGAGACCTTCGGAGGCGTTACACCAGGCTTAGGTTAGTTTAAGAGGCCAAACAAAAATGGCTACTTCCATCCATCCCCCACTTCTCCTTTGTCTCTACTCCATCCTGCTCCCTCTCATCCTCCTTCAATCTGAACGTTATCTCCATAGCAACAGATTACTGCAGCCTGTGGTTTCCACAGCAACAGCGAGAGGAACGGAGAGGAGGGGAGGGTGGGAGAGCCAGAGTGCTGAATCACTACAGTGAAGCCAAAAGACAGTGAGAGTGGCTGCTAGCATAAACAAGCATGTGTTGGCCAATGGCCTGCCAATTATTATATAATCAGACTGCCATATGTTTGTCCATCTCTGAACCATCTTCTAGTGACTTATGCCAAAATTATCTAGTTCAGATTTTGGCTTTACATTCTCAGTGATCACAAAGAGTTGTGAATGAATGCTTGTTTTTACCTCCAGCTGCTCATCCTCCAGCAGCTTTATCACCAGTGCCCGGACATCATTCACTGCTTTCTGGTCACTCATGAAGGTGAAGAGGTTGTAAAACACCATAATCTGGAGGTATGTCAGCACCGTGTAGCGAGCATGCCAGGAGCTGCTGCCGGCAATCTGCAACACACAACAAACCCATCCCACATCAATAACAGACATGGAGCATTTGTTTCACAAGAGGAACAGACCTTGGTGTTGAGTACACCATTTAAGGGTTTTTATAATGGACTTTCTGCTTTTGGGACATTCCACTAATTTTGGAAAATGTATACAATATCAAATAGCTGAATCAAAATTTGTGAAGTTGTCGATGTGCATGTGTCTCACCAATTTACAGCCTAAAGCTGCTCAGTTTCTAATTAATGATTCTCAACACTGCATATTATATTTGCTTTTTTCTTTTTGTTTTCACATTAGTTGTTCTAAAAATGATACCAGTTGCACACCACAAAGTGTACCCTAATCCCCAGGTAATCTTCCAGAATAATGCCACAGTTACCTTTTTCATTTATACTCCAGGGAACTGCACTCACTATGACACTATAATGACACAACATATTTTGTCACAGTAATATTAAGAAAGGGTAGTCAAGGGATGACTCAAAACTTGAATTCAGTTTGAACCTTTTATTCATTTATATGTTTTAAAATGTGAGGGTCAGTCATGTGTGATGCAGGTAAGAAGAGGATGACGCACCTTCTGCAGGGCACTGAGGACCATAGGGATCTGTTCTGAGTAGAGCAGCCCCTGAGACATCAGAGCCAGGCAGGTCTTTGCATCCCTCTTCAGTTCATCGTAACTGTCATCGTTCTCAACTGGGGCAATCTGGAATGGAGGACAGAGATAGGTTAACACTTAGGCATGGCTCATTTTAAGTAATTTTAAGTGTCGTGGTGGAGACGCTAGGGGGTCTGCGCTAAATTAATCTGACAAGGGACAATGTTTCACCTTGAACAGCAGGGGAAGTAACCGTAGCTGTTCTGGGACAGGAGTGGAGAAAGAGCGGCCAGCACTTGCAATCAGCCACTTCAGCACTGCACACATTTGAAGACAGGAATGTGTTTGTTAAAAGAGAGCTTTAATTATGCATTGTTAGACAAAAATAAACAGACAAGAGCCAGTGTTAGAAACAGGAAATGGAGTGCTAACCCACCTGTTTTGAGCAGTTTGATTGCTTGCGTTCTCTCATCCTGCTCTCCATCCTCATTCTCCTCAATCACGTGGTTCTGGATCTCCTCGTCACCCTCAGTTAGGGGCTTCAGTTGCAACAGAATTCGCTCTGTGAAGTCTGAGATGCGTGGGGAGGTGGTTCGCTGCGTGTATGGCAAGTTGACATCTATCATGAAGATGTAGGTGAGCACGCTGAAAGGACATGAAATTGGAGGATGTGGTGAGACAGAAAGAATACGGTTCTCAATGAGTCACAATAAAGTGTAAAGAGCAGCTCACCTGCCAATTCGCTCCCTAACATTCTTGTAGACCTGCGTGAGTTTGGGCTCCAGGTATTGCAACAACCTGTGGAGGAGCTCTGGCACACGCCACTCCTGCTGGGCTAGGCCTCCTTGCAGCACATAGAGACGACTGGAAAGAAAAAAACAGAGAAGCACAATCATCAGAGTTTGTTAGTTGCATCAAAATCTGTGCAAGGTGGCAAAGCTTCTTACTTACCAGGCATCGACAAAGGAGCCCCCCTCTCCGTTGACTGGAGACTCCATTAGCATCTCAAACAGCCAGTGAAGCTTGCGTGGGTCTCTGCTCTCCTGTAGAAGCCAGAAACAGATCCATGAGAACAAAAGGGTAACTTACAAAAGTTTTACAAATGGAAGGATAAAGACATAATGGATGGAAAGAAAATAAAGGCTTACACAGGCTGTGGCGATGCAGGTGCCCCAATCTGCATACGTTTCTACTGTAATGTTGGACAGGGCAGTGCGGAGCAGTGGGCACAACAGCTCCCAAAGGCTCTCCACCTGTTAATCAGCACAGAGAGAAATATTTTAGTACATGTATAACAAGTAACCAATTCAACTACAGTGAGTGGGAATTCACAGTGGACGTTGGGTCTAAGAGGGGCACTCAAAAATTAGGCGGTGCAAATGAAAGCACCTCCAGAAACTATGTAAATTGATGACGATTTCTGTAAAACTTAATTGCCCAGGAAATGATAAAAGAACGTGGAACATCTAGCCACCTTGCTACTTGAGAGTTTCAAATGTGTACCTTCGTGTAGCTCCAGTGCTTGCAGCCTCGGATAAGACCGGAGATTATCTCCGCAACGCACCGCTGCTTACTCTCATGGGACTCGGCCACCAGGCGCTCCATGTGTGGCTTCAGCAGAGGCAGAAAGACGTCACCGAAATTGCGGAACAATCCCTGAAACAGGAAAGAAACAATTTGCTCATTGCTTCATTATTTGCTCATTTTACTGTAGTTGTTTAACTAACATTTGAAAGCACTCTCTGAATCTCACCTTGAACAAACAGAACCTGCGAGGGCTAAACTTGTCCTTGCCCTTTCGGTCTTCAAGAGAGAGATACTCAATGAACTGATTGATGAAGACAGGGTCTGAGAAATGGTCATAAATGATCTGCTCCCGCTGTGAGGAAGGGTGTGAAAATAAAATGTAACATTACTTGATACGATTAGATGCTTTTAACAAATCAAACGTACATAAATAAATATTCCCTGGAGTGTGTGTTCGTTATTGTACACAAACCTCTGTCATTTCCTCTCTGGTCAGGTTCTGCTTGGGTTGCTCCTCCAGTGGAGCGTACATCATCAGTTTTCTAGAGAACAATAAGTAAGTGATGAATAAATAAAAAATATGGTGAAAGAGGAGAATGGGGAGGTACTATAGCTTAATATGTCAAGACAGTGAAAGTCAGCAATGGAATCACAATATGGAAAAATAGAAGAGAAAACAAAGTAATTATATTATAAAATATTAACCTTGGCCAAGAGTAGTATCCCCAGTGAGTCTTCTCCACAAACACACAGCTATCCCAATCCTGCTGCGTGCGTGGTAAGTTGCTGCTGTTATACTGGAGCCACTGGTTGTCTGGACGGTCGCCAGCTACAATAGCACTTAACTCCTTCACTCCACCTTTTTTGGATGCAAGACAACATTTTTGAAATTAGTTTTGAAAACTAAAATTAGAATAAATATGAGAGCACTACACAAATCAAAATTTAACGATGCTTACATAGCTCAGTGGGGCTGACTGGGACTTTTTTATGTGGTCTCTTGATTTGTTTCATGATTCCTGCCACAGCTGATATTGCCACCTAATGGAGAAAATAAGACATTTCAAATGCCATTTTTGTGAATCAAAGCACTACTACTTTCTGTCTCATCATAAATTGTGAAACACACGAGTGCCCCACCTTGCGGACATAGAGGGAGTCATGGTTGAGGCTTTCGACAAAGAACAAAACAGCCGGTGATGGAAGTTCGTGGTCATCTCTCAGCAGCAATGACAAGAAACCGATTGCAATCTGTTCGAACTTCCAAGGCCTGAAATGTTAAATAAAGTGGGTGTAAGAGATAGTAATCAATACATGTAACTGTGAGCAAATATTAAATCAACCTACATGTTCCTGTTGCTCAAGTAGTCCAGCAGATCACCAATGAGCTGCTTGTATTTCCTACAAAAAGAACAGAACACGATTAGTAGTTGCATCTGTTTCATAAGAAACCTCATCTTGCTCACATTAAGGTTGAATGCAGAGTAAACATCTCCATTAACAGATGGGTTGTGGGTCAATACTTTGGAAAACCTTTGACATGTATAGAGATATGTTTTTGTGTGTTTCATTCTGAGACCAGCAGTAATCAAGTGACTGTCAGTGGTGTTTAGTGCGCTGATGATGATCCTTTGTGTTGTTGGTGTGAACTTACTCTACAGAGTCAGAGTTCTTGAGAGTCTGCCTCTTTAGGCCCTCTGCTGCTTCCTCCTCTGAAGGAGGTGGGTCTTTTGGAAAGGGACTGCCAGTGACCATAAGTTGTTTAGCCACGTCACAGCACTCACCAGGGATCTACAGGGATGCAAAGATAGAAGTAGTGGCAGAATTGAATGAATTGTATTACATGTAGGATGGGCTGAAAGATGAAACAAGATTTATTCAGAAAGAGCATTTTGTTGTTAAAGCAGAGGGAGCAGGGAGAGTAATAGAATCCGCCCTTTTCCCCAGTATAAGAGTACATGAGTAAAAGGAAGTGTGTTAAATTAAAACTTTTACTACATCTATGATCAAGAGTCATTAAGATGATGATCAAGGAGTCATATTAAGAGCACTTATTTTCAAGTCTATGCATTACAATAATAATTGCTACATTCTGATTATTATATGGTGAAGCTGACCAAGCTAAACATGTTTCCAAACTATTCTATTCAAACGTTTATAAAACCACTTTGCCTGTATCAGAGCAACTTTGAGGGGTTTGTGTAAGCCAAGGTCTGTAAAAAATATTCCCAAATCAGCTCCCAAAAGAGCTTACAAAAGCAGAGAGAAAGACCCAGTGTTATTCTGATGATTAAGTAGCAATAATCAAGTAATTATTTCAGGAGGGATAAGTACATTAATTCAATTTTTAATGTTTACGAAGTTTAAGATATATATAATTTGGAAGTAACAAGTAACAGCAGAAATACTTATCTTTAATTTATACAAAGCTAACATCCAGTTTTGAAATATTTTGATTATTGCTCTTGAACTGTTACAGCTAGGCACAATGCCTTTGATTCTACGATCCATTTGTAGGGGTGTTATTCTTACAGAGAAGTCGATGCCGATGGTCTCATACTGGCGATGGATTTTGTCCGCAAGGTCATCGAAGAGTCGCACAATGGAGGGCTTCTCCAGGGACATGGCTGAACTGAGGCCAGAGCGCACAACAGCAGGCCATGTCAGAGCAATGCACTCCCAGTCGTGCAAATTGGCCAGGCACACTCCGCTGTGATTACCCAGAAGACAGTACAAGGCACCCTAAAGAAGCAAAGATAGCAAATGGGAAATTTATAAATTTAACTTCCTAAATATGACAACTTTATAACAAGTTTAGTTTGAGAGTTTCCATGGTGTAAAGCACAAATGTGTCAAAAAGGACTCATACTTTGAACTGCTGCTGTGTGACACTGCTGTTGTCTGGGTTAAGAAACTTCAGGACATGGGGAATCAGATCTCTGCAGCAGAAATTGTAGGTTCCCAGTGCAGTGAACAGCACATTTTGAGCTCTGCTGCGTACCTGAAAGTTAATGAAAAAGCCTCAGTTAAGGTATTATTGATTTCATGTGTGTTACAAGCTCAAGAAAAAAATGTTACTCCTACTGATTTTTGTATGTGTAATGGGTAATCTGTGATCATATAATAGAAAAAAGAAAGAAAAGTAAGTTGAATAACACACTGACAGTGCTTTGCTAACATGCAGGTGATGGATTGCTGTGAAACTCACTTGGCTGTAGGTGCTTGTGGAGAGCCGCAGCAGATCTCTCATCAGCTCCTGGTGGATGCTCCTGTACTGACACCCTTCCACTGTCAGCTTGCGGAGCTGATAAATAAAGTTTCAAAGTAAGAAATGGTACAATACAATGACAACTGCAAAATTAACTTCTCTGTTAACGCCTTACCTCGTGCTGGAGCATGACTCTGTCTATTAGCAGAGCTCTGATGTGCTGTTTTCTGCCATGAAGCTGTGAACACAATGACAAGGCATTATACACTTTGAAATGTTAGTCATTCAAAACACAAGACGTAACTTAAAGTGATGAGGGTGTGAAAGTGTTTTGAGGGAAGGTGCATTACTCTTATATTTTGAAGTACAATAAAACATCAGATTTCTCACCCTGTTTTCCATCGATTTCTTCACAAGGTTGAAGCTCTTCCAACGGGAGTCAAACTCATGTTTGTGAGAACCTTTGAAGTGCAACAGGTCGCTGATAATCTGAAAGATACCGCAGACAAAAATATTGATTAATGTTTAATGATAGGATCAATACAGCAGCTGTGTAGAGACTTGTTAAAGTTATTCAAGATGAAAATGTGAGTCAAATAAATTCTGTGCTCTACTGTAGCTTTTCAAAAGAAATCATGCAAGTGTATGTTTTGTTTAAAGAGTTTGCAATTCAGTGGTATAAAGTAGTTCTGCAGACATGACATAAAGTAGTGGAGCTCTAAATCCTGATACTGGTATATTGATCAACAAGAACAAACTAGCGTTAAGACTTACAAGTATACAGTCTGTTATGTTACTATTTACCTACCTTGATGATGGAAAAAAGAGATTTGGTGTCGTCCTCAGAGTGCTCCAGAATGTAATCTAAAAAGAAAAAAAGAGGTATAATTAACACAGTTGGCTTGTTAACTAAGCTGAATGTGACCAGAAATTGGCTGTAGAATAAAGAGAGATGTTAACTGAGTGAACACTTACGCAGCAGCTGTCTCATCACACTACAGATAGCATCTCTGTAGTTCTCTCTGGACTCATCTGCAGATGAAAAGAGTAGAGAAGATTATACTCCAACAAAGCCAACAACACTGTGAGCAAAACTTTCACCATCCAACGGGTCTTAAACTGAAGTGATGTATGTACCATAGGTCATTCCTGTGTAGAGGGTGGTCTCATCAAGATTCACCATACTCTGAACCCTGTTAAAAAAGCAGGTTCAAAGTCAACATTCATTACTTAGAATTGGAAATAGAGTGTGTAAACTTGACACTTGATGATGAAATGAAATAAAAATGCTCCTCAAATCACCTGTCCTGTACTAAATACCTCAATGAGTATTTTATAATACTAAATATTATAAAAGAGTATTATAATTCAGTACTGAATAGGCTCTCCTCCAATGAAACTCCAACCATTTTCCTAAAAGGGGCTGACTATTATTTGTTAATCAATCGTGTCCTTTTCTGGTTTTCATGTTCAGGAAAGAGATAAGAATGTAAATACAACTACTCACAGATTAGGGATGGGCTCTCCTTTCAGTGGAGGCATCAGAGCTCCAGCTCCTAGGAGGCAGTGCTGGATGATGGTCAGGCTCTGCAGGACATCATCTCTGAAAAACACAAAACCAACATATATGAAATGAAAAAAAATATGAAAATGCATTACAGAGACAAACTGAATTCTTCTTCCTTACCTATTCATGTCCTGTTCTCCCTGAGCAAATCTCTGAAGGCGCTGAAGTTCAGGCTGGAGAATCAGGTCCAGTAAATAAAAAGCAAAGGAGGTCTCTTCCACGCTAGGAACGTGCCACCGGATATCCAAGTTCCAGAGGTCCCCAGGCCGACCCCAGTCCTGCATGGAACAACATCAAGCACAACATATTAAACATATTGTACATTAGTTTATTAAAAATGCCTGAGAGTCAAGCAGAATTTGCACCAACTGATAAAACCGAACCAATTTGTTTTTTAAGGGCACAGCTTGTATATTCACTATCAATGTGTAAACAGGGAAAATAGATATGGAATTTGAGATTTCATATCACATCTGACAATGAAACTAATCTAAACAAAGATGAGAATCTTAGTTACCACAGCTTGCAAATTTGAGAGCCAGCGCATGTTTCCTCCTTCATCATAGAGGAGACATTACAGATATTCCCAGCACTTGGAGGGGTGGACATACTACGAGTGTCTGAACTATTAACAATGTTTTGTTTATTTAATTATTAGTTCTTACATGGCTGAACATGTCATGCAACTGCATTAAAAGGGAAATCAACATATGATTTGAATATTTGTTAATTTCTGTAATATTATTATTATTATTCTTGTTTTGTTACTTTCTGGTCATGTTTCCTCACTTTATAACCCTTGCATGAAAGGATTAAAAAAAATAATAATAATAATAATAAAGTAAGGTCTTGTACCTCAGTGTTATTGTTAAAAAATCTTTTTTAAAAAGAAATCAATATATCAATAGATGGATTTAATTAAAGATTATTCAAGCTGTAACACATTAATCCAGGTATGCACTACTCCTGGCAACAGTGATAACAGCAAGGAAGTCATTTCAGATCCCCTGCCAGGTAATCTACTATACATTGCATGGACTAAGGAAGAGACTTAAAGGGATCAAAGTACAGACTGCCTTTACTGAAAAACTATCTAAAGAGAGGATCAGACAAGTAATCAAAGCAGGTCACACGAAATGAAACAGAAGGTTGCCTGAATTATCAGGTTGAAGGACAAATGTCTGTTTTTGCAAGTCTATGTCTCTAAAACACTGTTTCTCACTGAGTTGTAATCTTAAAGGGGAAACTTTGTGAGTGCATATGCACCTGAGAGAAAGTGCTTAATGAGTGGGAGAAATTTGATTATTAATTTGTTGTTGAGATTTTAATTCAATCAGTATTTTTACCTTAATGGGTATGTAGTCACTGGTCTGATGGTGGAAGCCTCCTGGCACACTGCAGTACTCTGTGGGGTAGATGAGGACCGAGGATCGAAGCATGTGGTGCAGCAGGTTGCAAGCTAGAGTGTAGCCCTGTTTCGACTTGAGGCGAAGTGTCAACTGCAAAATCTGAACCAGGTCAGAGCGATAGCGCAGGATCTTGTCACCGTCCACTCGGGTCACCTGTGGCACATATGGCAAGAAGAAAGAAATATGATGATATGTGGAATTATAAATTAGGAGCTGTCTGTATATATGGGAGGTTGGGGGGTGACGTCAGTTAATCATAAGTGTGCCAAGTCACCTCAGATAGTAGCTGGAGATTCCACATCAACTCCTTGTCAAGCTCCTCCTCATTCAACACTTCCTCATCTGTTTTTAAAAAAAAAGAATTTGGTCAGGCAAGTGAAGAGAAAAAAAGAATCCATGGATTTGAAAACCACAGCTTATAGAAACTATTATTCCTGTTTGCTGGGTACTTACTGACAGCAATTTGATTTATTTGATTGCAACAGTGTGGCAAAAACAGCTTGAGTGACTCTTCAGGGTGACACTGAAAATAGAAGCACAGTAGGGATAAGGATAGTAAAAAGTAAGCTTCAAGATGTTAATACTTTGGACCTACATTGACGGTTTACGGGTGCACAAGACTCACCTTGGAAGCAGCTCTGCACATGTCAGCCACCATTCTCCCCGCTACACGTGTCTCAAAGATGTTTGTGGTTGCAAAGTTGAACACCTTTTCCAAAGCCACCTGTTTAACCAATGTAACAAATGTGTCCATATATTCACTTGAAATAATGGGAATTGTGGAATGAGAGAAGTGTAAAAAGACTGAGTGTTGACCTTGAAGATGTCCAACGAGCACTGTGTGAGGATGGTGCTGAAGGTGGAAGACAGGCCGAGCTCTACCAGACTCTCCAGATGAGTCATTTTCTCCGTTTCGGTTTCTTCACGAGTTTGTTCCAGAGTGCTGCTGTCTATCAGGGCAAAGCATCTGTGGACAAGTGTTTGGATTTCTTGAGTAACAAGTTAAATAGATGAGTGTTGCTGCATTTAAGTATTCATTAACGAGACGACAAAATATTGAGGTTGTTTTTCATGTTTACTCACAGTGACTGATGCCAAATACATAAAAATAATAGTATGTGAACATAGAGCTTCGATATAAACCTGGATGATGTTGAATATAATACAAAGCTTGATTTAGCCATTACTGACATGTTATTTATCAAAACTCTTCCACATACCTGTCCATGAACTGAAGCACAAAGTCTTCAAACTCGGCTGAAGCTGAGCACATCTCTCTCTCAACCTAAAAATTTGTACAAAACAAATATGAAGTTGCTATCCCACGAGCATCATTTAGCACCTTGTGAAAAATAAGATGGAAAAAAAGTACAGTGATTCACCTCAGTCAAGTCAGTTTTTTCATGAAGGGCAGGCGAACAGTCCACCAAAGGCACAAGAGTCACAAATGTAGCAATAAACTGGAATGTGATCTGTGGGGAGAGGAGTAATAAATTATATTAGGTGTTAAAGACGTTTAACAACAACAACAACAAAAGCACCAAAAATGCTGTGGAAGTGCCCACCATGCACTTGCTGAAGTCATTCGGATCGACGCCTGGCAGGGCCCTCATGAGCAGGGGAAGCATGTGAGTGGGGCCCTCGGGAAAGCGCTGCCCACCTGACACTAGGCTCCGAGCCACACCAATCATGCAGCTCAGAGTGGCTGTCAGCTGGTGGGGCTCTGTGAGAGTCTCCAGAGCAGGGTATGTTCTATGGTTTAAACAGAAAACAATTAGTCCTTTGTTTATTTCAAAGTGTGGCCTTGTCTCTTATCTAAGATGGAAAACTAGCAACAGTGTGCCAGATTCTTAAGAAGCAGAAGTTGGGTCAAAGAAAAATCCATCATTGAAATTCTCTAGTTTAGTGCAAACTTACTTCTCAAGAACAGGGGGAATGACCAATTCGGGCCTCATTAGAGCTAGGTTTTGCAGGGCCTGAGCAGCATCAAGACTACCAGTTTTGCTGAACATTGCCAGCAGAACCGGCTGCATCATGCTCTCTACAAAGTCTGTGATATCATCCTCTGTGAGCTTGTGACTGTCTGGTATTGGTGTTAGCCATGTGGGCTTTCTGTAGCGCTCTCGGTGCAGCCGCCGAACCACGCTGGCCGGGAGACGTTGGAGCAGCTTCATGAGTTTCATCTGGACATGAGAACAGAGAGACAGAAAAAGACAGCTACATGACAAAGGGGTGACGCACAAGTGGACAGTGTGCCTCCATGTAGTCAGGACAGATGGAGGGTGTAGAGGCTGATTTTTGGAGCATCTGGAGACACGGAGAACAGACGTACAAACACAGACCAATACATTGTGAACACAGCCTTGTTTTGTATGTAGGAGCAAATCATGGGATCAAAATATCAGCCGGGTGTCATCAGTGGATGCAGACTCGTTTGGTTACACACGAACATGAAATTCATTATTTCCACTTTCCTGTTCCAGTTACCCATGATGATGTATCATGACATGACTGCAGCACTATTTTTACACTCACTAATGCAAAACATTGTTTATAGGTAATAAAAACTACAGCTAAGTGGATGAACATCTCACGTGGGTCTCCAAGCAACAGCCTAAAATACACACAAACTCATCCCCTTGCCAAAAATAAAGGTTTGTGCATGAGGACACATCACCGCCTGTGGCCCTTCAAATCTAGTAGAGGGGGTTCCTCAAAACAGAAAGGCATGTGGGCCTGCTCCCAGTGACCTTTAATAGCATTGCAGGCATCTCACTCAAATGTCCCCTCGTTATTTCTGACCTAGACACTAATGTAAACCAAGGCAACCGAGAGGATTCAGGAAGCTTCCTAGAAAAATGATGACGAATGACGCGTCTCTTGACACTGTTGCTGCCGTGAACTGTGTTAACACGATGCTGGAATTAAAGTTGGAACAAGCTGGACGAGTGATGTGTTCCCACTGGAACAGTTTAAACAGCATGACTCATGTTTTCTGTATATTTTCGATGTTTATGATTATTCTCTTTTCACACTAATCACACCCTCAGTGTGGCATATATTTAACTGTTAAAAAGTGACTCACCAGCCAGCGACCATGGTTGGATGGGTGGAAGAATGATGTAATACTGTTGAAAAGACCACTGAGCTGTGCTTGAGCTTGCTTGCTGGGTCCTCCCTGAAATTGAAAGAGCAAAAGTCACTAAGACAACATTTTCTGCACTGAATGTAATTTTAATCATTGTTATTATTATGAATGATGAACTAACCAGAAGTGATGAGACCCAAAGCACCACATGGCTGATGTCATAGGCATTGGTGACATATCGTGGTACCATCATCGGACTGGTCCCCACCGGGAGGTTTAAACTTCTCAAAATTCTTGTGAAAATCTGAAATGTGAAGAAAAAGAAAAAAAAAAATTACAGCCTAATATTATTTATCTGATAACATGCTTTGATGTGGAGTTATTTGTTCATATAATGGCCACATGACCTTTAATTGGGTTTAACAGGTGAGAACAGTATGTTTATGTTTATCTGTAATATGTGGTGTTGTCACAAGGCATGGATCAAAACAGGCACTCAACTGAAACACAAACACGATGCATTGCAGTTCTTATCTGTGACTGAGAGCAAGATCAACAAGGAAACTTGATAGTTTGTTTCTCTGACAAACACCATGTCCATGAAATACACACCATGCGCCAAAATCTCAAAAGGTCAGGCCACACATGAAAGCATGTGCAACAAACTTCAAAACAAACAAGTACAAACTTGTGTAATGGGTGCTGGAAAGAGGTCATTCAGAAAAAGAGGGCAACAAACCTTCGGTATATGAGGGTCCCAGTCAATGTAGCCGATGTTGTCATTGGCCAAGCGAGCGAAGAGGTTGACCAGGTGCTTAAAAGATGTAGGACAGTGTGTTACACAAGGAACATGGACATATTGCTCTGTTAACTGTATACTCTCTTTTTAACTAATTCATCTACTCACCACTTCCCAGCTTGGAAGATTCTGCACAGATACCCACAAGTTGATCAATTCATCGAACCACAACCTGTCAGACAACCATATGGTTACATGAGGAAAAGACAACACTGCTAAGTTCATATGACATTTAACAGTAAAGCATTACAGGAAATGTCATGAAATGAAAGTAGGTTTGGGGGTAGGGAAAGATTGGGATAGGCAGGCATAAAAGGGAACCTTTTCCATCTCCGAAGTTGTAGGGATTCAAGACACAGATTAAAAAAGGGTCAAAAACAATGCGGCAAAGGCCAACATATCTGGACTTCCCACTGTGTGAAATGATAATACATATCGAGTGATGATAGAAAAACATCAGTTGTTATTAATATTATTATCATTACTATTAATATTGTTATTATCATTATGTTCAACCTTCATTTCGTTGTGTTGCAAATCAATCTCTTCACACAAATACATTTGATCATTTGGAGTCTGTCTGTCTTTTGTGCAGATTACATTAATAAATGATTATTCTACTTATTTATGTGCACTCTTTTCATTTCAGCTCAGAGGCTCTAGCGCATTTTGCTGTAATTTATGGTCCCGCTACTCTTTCCTCTGCTCTCTGTGTTTAACTGTGGGAGGGGCTGAGCCCTCCATGTGTGTTTTGCACACACATTGCAGAGGAGGAGAAACAGTGAACCAGGTTAAGCACTCAAGTTGGCAACAAGTACTCTTGTTATGTTACTCTAGGTGCAATAAAATCGTTGCAAGTAAAAAGCCAAGAAGAGTAATTTAATCTGTGCAAAAGATGAATGGGAGGGGGAGCAGAAACTATTCACTGAATTTACAGAAAATGTGCCGTATTGTGATATCAGTACTGGGATGTGAAATAAATGATATTGGTATATGGGATTTTGGTCAGTACTGTCATCTTTATTCAGGATTAATCTTAAACGTATTTCTGAAATGTTGCACAGAGTCGCTGTGAATAGATGCATCTGATTAGCTATCTACAACATTGTTCAGACATTAAGTAGGCAGTGACATTTAAGGGATGCTCCGACATTATCAAAGGGTCTTATGTTTGCCAAGAAATCACCCCACAGATCTTTACAGCACTGTGTAATGGTTTGAGAACAGAAAACCAGACGATGTGGTAAAAAAAAAGAGGAGGAAAATACTGAGAATCAGCAACAACAATCAATCATGGGAATGTGTACTAATTTCACTGGTTACAGTATCTTACTTGAAACCCTTGTGGTGCAGCTCTGGGGGTAGAGTCGTGGGTAGAAACAGTTCAAAGTAGCTGATTGCTCTTTGCATGGTGACATCAAAAGGACAGAACAGCGGCCTCCACTCATCCAACATCTCCTCAGTAGCAGACTCTGAAAAATATCTGTATGAGCAGAAGGAATCACAATTAGCTTGTCTTTTTGTTGTTAAAAAAAAAGGTGGTGAGACAAACGTTATTAATAACATTCACCAGCTTATGAATGGGTATATATGGACACTTGAAGCATCTCAACCAGCAGAGCAGCTTAGAGAGCACTACAAAGATGGACAAGCCTCTTAAGTCTCTTACAGTTCACATCCTCACACTACGTGGGACCATCAGATGCTGGAAACTGACATCAAGACTTCCCTGTCAGTCTCTGAAGAGAAAACCCCCAAGATATACATGTTATAAATATAACTATCTATATATTCCCAGCAATGACATATAATTGCAAATCATCAAATACTCATTTTTGGGTCCATCTGTATTTGTGTTTGTATTAAGTTCATATTACAGACTGGAGAGTGATAAACACGTGAACCAGCAGATACTCTAACTTCAATGTTAGAGAGTAAATCTTGTGGTTCCACTGGGCTCATAGTCCAACAGGAGGATTTTCATGGGTCATTACGTGCTTGTATAAACCCAGCAGGTTATTTTAGGTCACCTAGCCTCCTGGGGGATACTACAGCCAGCGGAGGCCTTCAAAAAACTGTGGCTTCAAACCGAGGTTACTTCATCTGGCATCCTGCTGATCCATAGTGTCTCAAGCTGACCACAAATCACTCTCCTTTCTCACAGTAGGAGGAAACTCTCACACAAGACAGAATTAGACGAGATAATAGGATTATCTACGTAAGTTCAAACTGACTGCGTGTGTACAACTAAAGTTAACACATTCAGGGACCAGCTGGTGACAGCTTTGGGGAAGTTGAAGGAAAACACGTTTCATCTTGACCCACAACAGCAACTGCAGTATCCACAACATTCAGATGGAGGGAGCTCACATTTTAAAAAGATGGGACCCTCACTAGAAAACCAAACCACAGTAACTATAATTTTGTTCATGGATGAAACTTTATCTCATCATAAGTTGTTGTATTTGAGCCAATTTCAGGACAATCTGTACAAAAGAATTAACTGGGAACTCTTACTTACTTCATCTATGTATTATCAGCTAACCTGATTGTAGTGTGTAGTAATAGTTATCAATGTGATAGCGCTGAACAGCTAACAGCATCCTGTTTATTTCAGACGTTACAGGAAGCAGATACAACCACAATCAGGTGTTATATTGCCCACTGTGTAACAAAGTCATAATATATAACTTCAGCTTGTTATCTATACAGCATACCTTGCACCAATTATAAAGTTTATCAACCTAGATTTGATTGATGTCATTTATTTCTATTAAGATAAGAACTTGATTATACTCTATAAGAGGGCATATCTAACTCTAAAAATAAGTTTACATATATTTTACAATTAAAATAGGTTAAACCTCACAAAACAATACTTGAGGTTTGTGTGATTTTTTCTTAATTACTCATTTACTTCAACTTTTCAAATATACAATAAATCAATTTAATAAAGATCTCAGGAAGAAGACACTAAGACTGTAGTTATGGCACTTAGCCCTTACACCATCTACATATTTGTTTAAGGTAATTCAAAGGCAGAGCGTAGTATTTGCATTATTGAGGTCATAGGTCAAATACCTGGTCATGGGTTACAGCCATGAAAATGACTTAAAGAGTACAAATTTAATAAGCACATTAACACTCTTCTACATTTGACACATTTTGGCTGAACAGTCATAAAAAATGTGGAAGACATTATTCTCAGTTTCA
Source organism: Scomber japonicus (assembly GCF_027409825.1). Lineage (NCBI taxonomy): Eukaryota > Metazoa > Chordata > Actinopteri > Scombriformes > Scombridae > Scomber > Scomber japonicus. Next base: position 21,032,077 of record NC_070591.1, on the reverse strand, counting down.
TTATTCGCACATTTACAGTGGATTGCCTTTGTAGGGCACACAGACAGATCAATCATGTTAAGGTGTACTTACGGTCTGCAGCTTTTCACAAGTGTTTTCAACACATTTTCCACAGAGCTGGAAAAAAAGAAAAGGGGAAAAAATGTCACAAATGTATCCGAACAGGCGCTGAAACGCTAATGTTAGAGTAAACAAGTAAACAATCTTCACACAAATGCAATTTGAATTTGACTGCATGCACACAGAAATTTCTTTACACACCTGGCTGGTGTACAGTGAAATAGATAACTTTAAGGGCCAGTGAAAAGGAACGAGATTTTAATAAAATGGCATCAACAGACTACAATCACTACATTGAAAACAGTCATTTATGTCAAAAGTGGCTAACCTTCCTGGATGACCTATATGTGTTCCCTATAAATAAAATAAATAAACAGTTCCCTTCCTGTTTATTCAGAGCATGTCAGCTTAAATTCCATCACTGCTGTAACAGTTTATTAGAGGTGGTTTTGTATTTATAACTATTAATAAAACATCTTTCACCTTACAAGCTCCTGACATGACTATCTTCACATATAGACTGCAATCTCAGGGCTCCGGTCACATAAGTGTTAAAAGCTGTGGACCAATATAACCATGGCTTTTGAGCTCCCCACCCACAATCCCACCTCTGCTCACATGCAAGCTCAAGCCATGCCTTGTTGGAAAAGCCCTGCCAATCCCACTCAGCTACCAGTTACCTATGTATACACCTTTCAAGTCTGTTTATAGCTGCCTTACTACACATTTAATGCTCTGAGTTATGAGCCACACTCTGCAAGCCAAACTGCAGCTACAGTATCTGAATGCACGGGTACTTCGCAATGTTGAACATTGTAAGGCCACAACACACAGGCCACAGACCGGGATCAAACTCATGCACTGCAAATCAAACAACAACCAGTCAAACAGAGTGTACCATTACAAAGTGCTCGGACACTTAGGGAAGGGGAACCCCCCACACTAACTATGACCTTTGTGTCTGAGTTGGAGTGAACCCTCACGTTCTCCCCAACACATTCTAGGAGGGGACGAAACGTGACAGGAGCATCAGCTCCACCATGACTTGTGAAAATATTGTGCATAAGTGTTGGAGTGACTAACTTTAACGCAAGCTAACTAGGAATTTTAAAAAACTTAAAAAACTCTAAACTTGGGCCAGAATACAGAGAACTGTTAAGAAGTTGATCATGTAAACACTAATGCTGTAAGCTCCTTTAGTAATACACAATACATTATAATAAGTCTGTATTAGTTCCTATTATAGTCATCATCATTTTGTTACTATATTGCTGCCACAGAATCCGCACGGCAGATTAGAAGAGATCCCAGTAAAAATATGTCTACTATCACTCTGTCATAGGATGATAGGGATAGGAGGAGAGTAAAAAATCTGTTAGCTGCAGTGCGACAGTCTCCAATATGAGTGAAATGTTAACATTGATAAAGCCTTCATTTATCTTCTGTCACAAGCTGCATACAGGGTGTCCAGCTCTTCTTTTCACATGCAATGTATATATTTTTTTTTAAAAACAACAAAATAAAACAAGTGAGTGCCTCAAAGGATGAATTCAAAGTAAAAACACAAAGAGAAGTATTGTCCTTACCACCTCTGAACCAATTTTAGCATTATGTGTTTAGAGGATGAACGAGGCCGTGGAGAACTGAATGTGAAAGGAGACAAAGGCATAAAAATCACATTCAGCACACGACAAAGTGCCACTCACTCAAAAATATTTACATACTATGCATCACTTTATACAATTTATTATGTAATCAGAGAATCATGTTTTGTGTGCATCTGTGTCGTTTTTGACAGAGGTGAGCTGGCAATCAGCCAAAGCAGCTTGATTTCATTGGCTGTATCGCAAAAGAGATGTGCTATCAAGGCGATTATGTGATTAACATACAATGTTCCCATAGCACCATAAAAGAGCACCTCGCACTGCTTGCTGTAAGAACTTCATAGAGTGTAGCGTAGAGCAGACAGACAAAGCTGCACAGGTTGTAATGAACATGGTTTGTTGTAAAAAGGAATGTGGCTTCAGGAATTTTCCACTTGTCCTCCAGCTAGTCCAAATATGAGTAAAGTAAGTACACGATTTTTTCAAGTTATAGAAACTAAAACCTTGTAATCTAAGCGGACCTGTGAAACTACTTTCATTGATATATAAAAGTAAAGATATCTACAATGTCTAAAATATTCTGTTTCAATAAAAGATCACTTGCTAACAATTTCAGTAACACTGGTTTCACTGGTTGCAAATCACCAAACTGACAAAGAGAAGAGAACAATGTCTAACCTTGTATGTACCATTGATTAAGCTTTTATAATATAACAGCAGGTTTCAATGACAGGCTACACGTCATTAGTTGTGAACTACACATTCGAAAAGTTGCAAATTAATGCGATTTTGTGAGCTAATCTAAAAGGCAATCAGGACAAAAAGGAAATGTCAGCAAGGTTTCGGACATTGTAAGACAAACAAGGCCCTTGTTTATGCTCAATGGAAAGATTAAAAATGTGTTTATCCTGCTATAACAATCAGTTCCCAGTGATTTCGGTTGTAATCATATCAACATAAGTTCTGTCTTCCATGTGGGAAAGTACAAAACATGCCATAATATTGTGTTTTCTACTGCATCTTTCTGCACTTTGTTTTACCATCATCAACATATAAGAAATGAAAAGAAAGTCAAAAGGAAATAGAAATAAGTAGTGCATTTTTTCAGTAACTGCAATATTAAAAGCGACAGTAAAAAAGAGGCGTACTTGGGAAACCAGTTAAGGCCCAGATGTTCTGTCTTGGAGAAAAGAATCCTGTCATGCAGCTCATACAGTGGTCTCCACGGCAACTCTAGGTCCTCCCGTGACAGTAGTTCCCTTTTCCTTTTAGATGAAACAAGACACAAAGAAAGGCAAGAATAAGCACACAGATCCTAACACATCATTGGTCTTAACCTATGAAAAATATGACATAATACGGCACAACA